>NW_027361817.1:9425000-10025000 GCF_039654945.1 Dendrobates tinctorius
GAGCGCATTGCACACCTCATAAGAAAAGCGGACACCTATTGCCGCTTCTCTGTTTCACACGCAGAGCGTCTGATGGTGACTTTAAGGTAAGCCACATTTATTGGATATGCTCGCATCAGAGCACACTTTCACTGCAATCTTGTTGGTGGTAGTTTGTATCTCCAAGTGTTATAGGTCAGTTTTGGTATGTAATGCTGTGATTTAAAACTAATTTATTGTTTTTTAATTCCCCACAGATTTCTTGCAACTGGAGAATCCCTTTCGTCACTGCATTTCCAGTACAGACTCAGGATTTCCACCATATCTGGAATTGTGAAGTACACATGCCGTGCACTGTGGGACTCCTTAGCTGAAGAGTTTTTACCAGAGCCCACAACAGAGAGGTGGATTGAAATTGCTGACAAGTTTCAACAGATATGTCAGTTTCCAAACTGCTTGGGCGCTGTGGACGGGAAACATATCCGCATTGTAAAGCCAGCTGGATCGGGATCGGAATATTTCAATTACAAGAAATATTTTTCAATTGTCCTCATGGCCATCGCTGACGCGGAATACAAATTTATTGCGGTTGATATTGGGGCCTATGGCCGCTCCAATGACTCTCAAGTTTTCAAACTGTCTGCCATGGGGCGTAAACTGTATGGAAACACCTTCCAGTTCCCACCACCTAGACCGCTGCCGCAAACATCTGGTCCACCTATGCCATTTGTCTGTGTAGGGGATGAAGCCTTCCAGCTGTCAGAACACCTTTTGAAACCGTACTCTAGCAGAGGATTGACAAGACCAAAACGCATTTTTAATTACCGCCTCACAAGAGCAAGAAGAATGGTTGAATGTACCTTTGGTATTCTGACAGCCAAATGGCGGGTCCTATTGACTGCGATCAACCTCAAGACAGAAACTGTGGACGAGGTGATCAAAGCGTGCGTGGTACTCCACAATTTTGTTATCTGCAAGGAACCCATTTCCATTGATGACACCTCTGAAGAAACCACCTTGCAAGATTACCATGACATTACCACTAGAAGTTCTGTGACGGTTTCAGTAATGAGGGACAATTTTGCACTATACTTTATGTCACCTCAAGGCAGAGTACACTGGCAGGATGACAGAGTGTGAAAGATTTGTGCCCAACCAAACTTGTGTACCTTCTGTACCAACAGTATATACCTTTGCCAACCAAAGTTGGCTATCTTGTCATGGTCTCTATTTTTAGCTTTAGGCCACAGGTGTGTACCTGGTTGTGTTTTATGCAAAGTATTTCACCTTTTAACAAAAGTTGTGTACATTGTTAGGAAATCACCAACAATAAACACAACTTTTTAGGTGAAATACTTTGCTTCAAACACAACCAGGAACACAACTGTGGCAAAAAGCTAAAATTTACCCACAGTTATATACCTAGTTTTGAATACCATTTCACCTTTTAAATACCCTGTATTTAACCTTTTTCGCCGCAGAAAGAAATGACAGACAACCAGTGTAAAATAATTTAACTTTTATTGAAAAATGTTTTTTTTAGTAAACTTTTTTAAAATTTTAATAAACTTGTTTAATAAAGCTTTGAAACTATAAAACTGAAACCATAAAACTGGTCATTTTTATTTAAATACACACATTATAAATCTGTGTAGTGTGTGGTGGAAATACTGCTGTAGGGGCTGCGGGACACTTCGACACTGGGAGTGTGGAGAGAGGACTGGGATCGTGGTGGGGAAGGAACAGTTAGAGGTGAAGGTGTGGAAAAAACTACAGAATGGGTGGACATGTGGGAAGCAGAAGAGGTGGTGGGTGGTGGAGTGGAGGGTTGGGCAGGGACTGTAGGAGCAGATGATGTTGATGGCAAGTTGTATGGGGAAGGAGTTTGGTACGGGGCAGGTTGCTGGAAGTGGGGAGATGTCTGGTACGGGGCAGGTTGCTGGAAGTGGGGAGATGTCTGGTACGGGGCAGGTTGCTGGAAGTGGGGAGATGTCTGGTACGGGGCAGGTTGCTGGAAGTGGGGAGATGTCTGGTACTGGGGAGGTTGCTGGTACTGGGGAGTTTGCAGGTACTGGGGAGGTTGCTGGTACTGGGGAGGTTGCTGGTACTGGGGAGGTTGCTGGTACTGGGGAGGTTGCTGGTGCTGGGGAGGTTGCTGGTGCTGGGGAGGTTGCTGGGGAGGTGGATGGTGCTGGGGAGGTGGATGGTGCTGGGGAGGTGGATGGTATGTAATAGGAGGGGGAGGATGGAAAGTGGCTGGAGGGGGTGTAGATGTAATAGGAGGGGGAGGATGGAAAGTGGCTGGAGGGGGTGTAGATGTAATAGGAGGGGGAGAATGGAAAGTGGCTGGAGGGGGTGTAGATGTAATAGGAGGGGGAGGATGGAAAGTGGCTGGAGGGGGTGCAGGTGGAGGAACTACTGTGGTGGGAGGAGGAGGTTGGGAGGTAACTTGCTGGAGAGCAGCGTGGCATGAATGCATTACATGCATCTGCTGGGCAGGAGAGAGCGTTTCCATGCGCTCCACAACAGACCTGAAAAAGGTGTGGTTTGGCGAAGATCTTGCTTCTGAATGCATGGTTTGCAGAAGTGTCTTCACCTCCAGAATGCTGGAGTTGATCTGCTGAAAGCCTGCGGAGATTTGCTCTGACAAGACTTTTAGACAGTTCTGGAAAGATGCATTCAGATGCAAGAACTCTGGCGCATAAGTCTTTTCCTGACCCCTCTGCCGCTGCCGCCCAGTACCCGCAGGTGTACTAGAGGTGGCAGGGGCAGAAGGGTGGGGTAAAGGGAAAGCGATCTCCTCACCAGCAGCTTCATGTAATGTAGGTGGCCACGATGCTCTGTGCTGGTGGATGGGACAGATGGGTCGAATGTGTGGGAAGGCTGGGAAGGTGCAGATGTACCGGGGCGGTCGAAGTGTCCCTCGGTGCCGGTCTCCTCAGGGATCGCCTCAGAAGGGTCCAATCGTGCAGGCTCCCGAGTGCTGCTCACCATGCTGTGGAATAAAGAGAAAAAAAAACAATTAAAATACTGACATGGTATGGCCCTGGCTGAAAAAAAAAATTTACATCTAACATTTTTTTTCACATGTGGTGTGTAATATTTACCTTCTAGTGACCATTGTTTCCCGGAGGAACGACAGGGGTTCTGCGTACTTGTACTTGCTCCTGCGTCCTCCAGATCCACTCGGGGCCCGCATCTCTTTATTGAACTCCTTCTTGAAACGATCCCTCACAGACCGCCACCGATTCACAATTCTGTTCCCTGAAACGAGAAAGGACAAAGTGGTTAGTATACAACATCAGTGTTTCCCAAACTCCAGGCCTCATGGTCCCCAGGGGTCATGTTTTCAGGATTTCCATAGTAAATAGAAATCCTGAACACATGATCCGTGGGGACCACGAGGACTGGAGTTCGGGAAACACTGGTTTACATCAAGCAACCGGTACTGTATATACTTACGCTCTTTAATCTGGGCCCAAACATCGAGGTCCTCCCAGCGGCCCACAAGGAGCGAACAGATTTCCTCCCAGAGTCGTCGGGTAACGATAAGGTCAGCGTGGCGGCGGTCAGCCATATTCCAGAGCGGCTCCCTTTCTCTGACGAGATCGATGAGGTGGTCCACATCGAGTCCTCCATCCTCACCGTCAGAGTCGGGAGCATGCTGTGAAGGCTGTTAAAGAAAAAGACAAAAATAACATAATTAGCCTCCACAAAAGAAATGAAATAAAAAGTGCAAAAAAACAAAGCAAAAATATTTATACTTACACGCTGGTGACCGCCGCGTTGCTGTCGCCGACGACCCTGGGAGGCACTGCGAGGACCTCTTGGCCGAGTACCAGATTGGGAAGACTAGAGAAGAAAACAAAAAATGTTATGTCTTTGGATGTAGGCATTTGTTTGCTGTGTGTGGTCTGCAGAACATTGTTTTCTATGTGTTGTGTGTAGTGTGATGTTGTGTTTCTGCGTTTGATGCAAAAATCTTACCAATTGTGAGCCCACTCCAGGTGTCTGTCCACCCCTTCCTTCTTCTTCTGGGAGCTCCTCTTCATCTTGTGAATCCTGTTTTGAAATAAAAGGCAATGAATACACATATATTCCAGAGATGATGGATTTTGGAAATAAAAACTTACCGTCAAACGCTGACGATGCGAGGGAGGGCTCCCAGAAGATGATGTGCTGTCTTCCTGGTGGCCACACTCCATGCCTGTGGGTGGTGTTCCACCTGCTGCCATTGCTGCTGCTGCTGCATCTATTGGGCGGCTGTTGAATAAAGAGAAACAAAGGGCCAATGAATATCTTGATATTCAATAGCCCTAGTTTGGAGGAATGGGGGATTTGATAATTACCGTCTCTCATCTGCTGCTGGCCTCCCCTCCTCAGCATGTTCCATTTGCTGCTTCATTTGGGGTGGTGGTGGTGCTGATGGTGCTGCACTGGTCTCCTGCCTTCTCCTGCTTCGCTTGGTTGCTTTCTTGGGTGGCATGTTGGGTGTGGCTGTGGGTCCCACTGTCTTGCTTTTATATATGTCTTGTGGGCAGAGCTACTGAGCATGCTCAGACCAAAAAAAACGGATCCGGCCACCGGATCCGGCTTTCGCCGGATCAGGCGCATTGCGGCGCTCATAGGCTTTCATTGTGTGAAAAAGCCGGACGTGCCGGATCCGGCGTGTACGGCTTTTTCGCCGGAGACAAAAAACGTTACAGTAGCCGTTTTTTCCAGACGCCGGATCGCGACACATTGCCGGATCCGGCGAAAACCGGATGAAACGCATGGCCATACGGCGCGATCCGGCGCAAATGCAAGTCAATGGGGGGGAAACCGGATCCGTCATTGCATTTCGCCGGATCCGGTTTCTGTCAAAAGCGCCGGATCGCGCCTGACGGCGAAAACCTGATGTGTGAAAGAGGCCTTAGGCTGCCTTTTATGGCTACCTGATAGCTGCATTGGTGTGTGCACACTACTGTTCAAACTGCTTTTTTCAATGCACTCCAACTTTTATTATTTGGTCCTGGTGAGTTACTAAGCGTTCATTTTTTCACACACCGTATAGCGGTATACGCTCCTCACACAATACCATGTACCGGCTGGTATCAAGGACAAATAGAAGCTATCTGGGTGTGATTCTGGAAAAGCAAGCCGAGGAGTTTTTCCATTTTTCCAGACTTACACCTTAGACAACTGTCCGCTTTTCAAACAGTTTCGTATATCTGCTGTTTGATGACAGTCAAAACTAGACAGAGACAGCGTGTGTCAGTCCGTATACAAATAGACAGAGATTGACAATTTTCCATACACACACCGTATAGCTGTGTACGCTCCTCACACAATACCGTGTACCGGCTGGTATCACGGACAAATAGAAGCTATCTGGGTGTGACACTGGAAAAACAAGCCGAGGAGTTTTTCCATTTTTCCAGACCTACACCTTAGACAACTGTCCACTTTTCAAACAGTTTTGTATATCTGCTGTTTGATGACAGTCAAAACTAGACAGAGACAGCGTGTGTCAGTCCGTATACAAATAGACGGAGATTGACAATTTTCCATACACACACCGTGTAGCGGTGTACGCTCCTCACACAATACCGTGTACCGGCTGGTATTACGGACAAATGGAGGCTATCTGGGTGTGACTCTGGAAAAACAAGCCAAGGAGATTTTCCATTTTTCCAGACCTACACCTTAGACAACTGTCCGCTTTTCAAACAGTTTCGTATATCTGCTGTTTGATGACGGTCCAAACTAGACAGAGACAGCGTGTGTCAGTCCGTATACAAATAGACGGAGATTGTTAATTTTCCATACACACACCGTATAGAGCTGTCTGATTCTCAAACAGTATTGTATATCTGCTGTTCGCATTACAGTCACATCTATACAGAGTCAGCGTGTGTGTGTGTGACACTCCATAAATACATATACGGAGATTGCTAGTTACACAAAAAACATATACAGCTCTACACTTCTGATACAGTTCCGTATATCTGCTTGTTGGATTACGGTCAAATACATACTGTGAGAGCGTCTGTGACTAACAAAATATATCCGTAGATTTAATTTTTTGAATACACCTTACACAGGTGGACGCTCCTCATACAGTACCCTCTCTCTGCTGGTATTTTTGGTACATTTTCCCAAACATGAGGAAGTATGGTGGAAGAGTCCGTGGACGTGGGCTGGGGGGCGCAGCTGGTACTGATGGTGGTGGTGCATCGGCTGGTTCTGGCAAAAGCACAATAGCAGCTAAGGCAGGAGGTGTTGAGCCTGCGTCATCATCTGGCCCAAGAAGGCCTGTAAGGTTCCCTTTTCTTGGAGTAGGAAAACTGCTTTTAAAGCCGGAGCCTCAGGAACAGGTTTTGGAGTACATTGCCGAAACAGCCACCAGCTCTATTGCCTCCTCTTCTGAACGTTCGAAACCTGCAAGCACGGAGTCGTCAGTGCTGGGTTCTGGTCAGGAAAAACACCTTTCCTTGTGTCCTTCACCCCCACCAAAAGTTAAGGATGTGGTAGCCCACATTTCAGATTACTCTGTGGAGCTCTTTTCACATACCATGCCTGGGTTATCCAGTCAAATCCTGAATTCCCCAGTCCAAGAAGAATCTGACATGGAGTGCACTGATGCACAGCCACTGCTAGATGATTCTGCTAGTACATTGACCCAGAGCACTACATTGCCTTCGCAATCTTTTGAGCCAGAATCTGACCCTGATGAAACTCAGGTGCCCCTTCCCGCATACTATACCACCTTACACGGTGACACAGAGGAAGGTAAAGAGGAAGGTGCAGATGACTTTGAAGAGGAGGTGATGGATGACCCAGTTCTTGACCCGGATTGGCATCCATTGGGGGAGGAGGGTGGCACTGGCAATAGTTCAGATAAGGAGAAGGATCCACAGCAGGCATTGACATCGCAGCAGCGGTTATCTGGCAGGTCCGTAGCTGTCCAAAAATGTGGAGCAAAAACTAAAAGAGTTGCAGGACAGCTTGGCCAGACGGTCAACTTAGCACAGCATGCAAGGCCAAGAAAATGTATACCATAGTAGGAAGAGTGCAGTGTGGCACTTCTTTGTCCAAGATCCTACTGATGAGGCAAAGGTTACCTGTAAGAAGTGCGGAAGGACCTTTAGCCGAGGTAAACAACTCAGAAATTTGAATACCAGTTGCATGCTTAGACATTTAATCAACATGCACTTGCAAGCATGGATGGACTACAAAACCTGAGGTAGCACATGTGCAACTGCTCCAGCTGCAGGTAGCCAGCAACGCTCCATCATTTCCCCCACTGTAAGACCACCACCACCGTTAAGCACACCACCAGCACTAAATGTGGTGGTGTCGTCGCAAGACCAAAGCACTCAGGGAATCACAATGGTTTTGCAACACAACACTGAATCTAGGCCATCACCACCAATACCATCACCAACCCACTCTCACTCCATCCGGTCCACCGCTACTTCCCCCATATGCACCTCTCAAGTCCAGCTCACCCTACCAGAGACTCTGAGTAGGACAAGAAAGTACTCATCCTCTCATCCGCGTACACTGTGTTTGAACGTCTACATTGCCAAACTAATCTCATTAGAGATGATGTCCTACCGTTTGGTTGAAAGCGAAGCTTTCCGCAAGCTCATGGTCTACCCTGTCCCACGCTATGACCTACCCAGTCGGCACTTCTTTTCTCGAAAAGCCATCCCTGCCCTCCACCTGCATGTGAAAGACCGCATTGTCCATGCACTAAAACAGTCAGTGAGTGGAAAGGTGCACCTCACAACAGATGCATGGACCAGTAGGCATGGCCAGGGCCATTACGTGTCCATCACTGTGCACTGGGTTAATGTGGTGGGTGCAGGCTCCACAGCGGCGGTGGAACAGTGCTGCCTAGCCCACGTTATAGGAAACAGTTGGCTGTAGGCTTTTGACCCTCCTCCTCCTCCATCAGCGAAAGCTCGTCCACAGACCGCAGTTGCACGAGCACTCCATCCGCAGCTGGCAGTGTTGCACAAGAGGTGTCCCACTTACGAACAGCTAGTGGTAAGCGTCAGCAGGCTGTGTTAAAGATGATGTCTTTGGGCAACAACAGACACACTGCGGAGGTACTGGCTGACTACTTGCAGCGACAAACTGAGTCATGGCTGGGCAGTCAACATCTTGAGGCAGGCAAGGTAGTCAGTGATAACGGACGTAATTTTGTGGCAGCCATAGCCCGTGCAAAACTCACACATATACCTTGCCTGGCTCACACTTTGAAACAGGTGGTGCCTTGCTTCCTTAATAATTATCCGGAGTTAACAACCCTGCTACATAAGGTGCGAAGACTGTGCTCGCACATCCGTCACTCAAACGTCCACTCCACTCGTATGCAGAAGCTGCAGCGATTGCTCCACCTACCCTATCACCGCCTAATCATAGACGTTGCAACAAGGTGGAACTCCACCCTGGACATGGTTGAGAGGCTCTGCGAACAAAGGCAGGCTGTGGGAGGATACACGGGCAGGCAGTTTGAGGGAAGACATGGATTTGTCAGGTGTGCAGTGGTCAAAACTGAAAGGCCTCTGTAAGGCTAATTTCACACTTGCTTTTTTTTGCAGCGCGTTTTTAGCACAAAAAAAACGCATAGAAAAAACGCATACAAATGCATACAAACGCTGCGTTTTTTTCAAGCATTTTTATGGGCATGCAAGAAAAAAATGCAGCGTTTTTATGCGTTTGTATGCATTTTTAGTGCTTTTGCATTTTTTTACACATTTTTGGACAACACCCAAAAAAAAAAAAACATTCAACAACACACAAGACCAATGGGACGTCAATGTCGGTGTGGTATGTTAATATATAGACCCTGTCTACAGTATTCTTCAGATTTGCTTGATTCTTCTCGTGTCAACATGGATCTGCGCTGGAAGAGTTTTCACTTCAGCTTGGATTTGGACATCGCGATGGCTCAGGCGTATGCAGTTGCTTGCCATGAACAAAGGAAGAGAGAGAGGCAGCGAAGACGGCAGCGGCGGCGTATGTGGATACATCCGATTGTTGAACTCCAGGAGAGCCGTGGGGCATACCACACCCTCTACAGTGAGCTACAGGCAAACCCGGAGAAATTTACAGATTATATCCGGATGTCCCAAGAAAGCTTCAGGGATTTGCTTGCTCGTGTCCAACAATCCATCCGGAGACAGGACACACAGCTCCGTCGTGCGATTCCTCCTGAGGAACGGCTACTGGTGACATTACAGTACGTAATATTTAAAAACCAAGGGGTGCGGTCTGAAGGTTTTTTTTTAAATTTAGTATTCAAAACCTTGGGTAATTAGTTTTCGTGAATGTACTAATATTTTATTTTATAGTTTTACAAAATAATATACAGAAATATTAATTTTACTTCTTTCTCTGTTCACAGATTCCTGGCGACTGGAGAAACCCTATCTTCACTACACTTCCAGTACCATATTGGAATCTCTACCTTGTCTGGAATTGTTGCGGACATCTGCCGGGCTCTCTGGAATGTTCTTTGTCCAGAATTTATGTCCCTGCCCACCGCTGAAAAGTGGATGGAAATTGCTGACAAATTCTGGACAGTATCCAATTTCCCCAACTGTTTGGGAGCTGTTGATGGTAAACACATACGGATCATCAAACCCAAAAGAACAGGATCTGAGTACTATAATTACAAAAAGTACTTTTCATCAGTACTCATGGCCATTGCGGATGCCGGATGTATCTTTGTAGCAGTGGACATTGGAGCATTTGGCCGTGGTAATGACTCACAGGCTTTTAAAAACTCAGACATGGGCCGGAGGTTGTATGGCAACCAATTTAATTTCCCTATGCCACGGCCTCTTCCTCACACCGAAGCTCCGCCACTGCCCTTTGTAATGGTTGGGGATGAGGCTTTTCAAATGTGCGCAAACTTACTGAAACCCTACTCCAGCCGGGACTTGGACCACACCAAAAAAATATTTAATTACAGGTTGACCAGGGCCAGAAGAACTGTCTTGTGTGCTTTTGGGATTCTTGTCTCAAGACGGTGAATTCTCGGCACAACCATAAATCTGAAATCTAAAAACTTCAAACGGTCGATGAAGTGGTGAAGGCATGTGTGGTTCTACATAATTTTGTGATGGCTAAAGAGCACCCGACCTTTGAACTGGACGATGATGTTCCTAACCCATTGCCTGAATTCACTCAGCACCCTCTCAGGTCATCCGTTGAAGTTTGATGCTCTCACACCTGGGCAGGTAAATACACATATGAGTTAAAATGCAGCATTGCTAGTCTGCGTTAGAGTTGAGCGACTTTTGGTTTTTTAGGGTCGCGTTTCGTTTCGTGAAACCCGACTTTTCCAAAAGTCGGGTCGAGCAAGATCGTCCGATTATAGGGAAAAGTCGGGGTCGTCCCGAAACACGAAACCCAATGTAAGTCAATGGGGAATAAAAGTCGGCAGTGAGAGGAGGACAGGAAACACACCTACAGTGCCCATTTGAATGCCAAAAGCATCAATTCTTCTTACTTAAGCTTGTCAACCTTAATTAACTTCATAATACAAGTTACGCACTGAAAAATGGGGGTTATTTGGCTAAAGTTGTGGGGGGGAGGGCTGGCTGCAGGTTTTCATGTGCCCTGGGCGAAAGAGCGCCCCTTTAACACATACCACAACTCATCATGCTCCGATACGGCAGAGAAATAGCGGTATAGTACAATGAAAAATACCTCACTTTTTACATCTCATGACGAGGCCCATCTATTTCTCCATACAGAATCATTGGTCCCATATAATGTTTGAAACAGTATATGATGAGCTCCACATAATGCTACAGTATATGTTGGTCCCCATGGATGAAGCTCCACTGTCTTATGGGCCCAAATAATGCTCCAAACATAATGGGCCCCATTTCTAATGCTCTAGTGTATAATGGGCCCTGTAAATGCTGCTCCAGTGTCTGATGTCCACCTTTGGAATGTTCCAGTGTATGGTGGGCCCCATCTATCATTCTCCAGAGTATAGTGCTCCCCAAAAATTGCTGTCCCAACATTGAAAACAATCAAATAAGTCTCCTCGCTAGGGAATCCCTGTACTTGTCTGGACAGGTGCTGTAGCTTGCTTAACAGCTCGCCAGAAGTTCTCACGCCCAGTATGGATTGCACGTGATTGCACAAAGGTTAGAAAGGGTACCGTATCCCTGGATAACATGTATGGATAGCGTACACATTCAAAATATATGTCTCAGGAGGCAGGCTCAGACGGTGTTAGTCCCAGTATGGATTGCATGTGATTGCACAAAGGTTAGAAAGGGTACCGTATCCCCGGATAACATGTATGGATAGCGTACACATTCAAAATATATGTCTCAGGAGGCAGGCTCAGACGGTGTTAGGCCCAGTATGGATTGCACGTGATTGCACAAAGGTTAGAAAGGGTACCGTATCCCTGGATAACATGTATGGATAGCGTACACATTCAAAATATATGTCTCAGGAGGCAGGCTCAGACAGTGTCAGGCCCAGTATGGATTGCACGTGATTGCACAAAGGTTAGAAAGGGTACCGTATCCCTGGATAACATGTATGGATAGCGTACACATTCAAAATATATGTCTCAGGAGGCAGGATCAGACGGTGTTAGGCCCAGTATGGATTGCACGTGATTGCACAAAGGTTAGAAAGGGTACCGTATCCCCGGATAACATGTATGGATAGCGTACACATTCAAAATATATGTCTCAGGAGGCAGGCTCAGACGGTGTTAGGCCCAGTATGGATTGCACGTGATTGCACAAAGGTTAGAAAGGGTACCGTATCCCCGGATAACATGTATGGATAGCGTACACATTCAAAATATATGTCTCAGGAGGCAGGCTCACACGGTGTTAGGCCCAGTATGGATTGCACGTGATTGCACAAAGGTTAGAAAGGGTACCGTATCCCCGGATAACATGTATGGATAGCGTACACATTCAAAATATATGTCTCAGGAGGCAGGCTCAGATGGTGTTAGGCCCAGTATGGATTGCACGTGATTGCACAAAGGTTAGAAAGGGTACCGTATCCCCGGATAACATGTATGGATAGCGTACACATTCAAAATATATGTCTCAGGAGGCAGGCTCAGATGGTGTTAGGCCCAGTATGGATTGCACGTGATTGCACAAAGGTTAGAAAGGGTACCGTATCCCCGGATAACATGTATGGATAGCGTACACATTCAAAATATATGTCTCAGGAGGCAGGCTAAGACGGTGTTAGGCCCAGTATGGATTGCACGTGATTGCACAAAGGTTAGAAAGGGTACCGTATCCCCGGATAACATGTATGGATAGCGTACACATTCAAAATATATGTCTCAGGAGGCAGGCTCAGACGGTGTTAGGCCCAGTATGGATTGCATGTGATTGCACAAAGGTTAGAAAGGGTACCGTATCCCCGGATAACATGTATGGATAGCGTACACATTCAAAATATATGTCTCAGGAGGCAAGCTCAGACGGTGTTAGGCCCAGTATGGATTGCACGTGATTGCACAAAGGTTAGAAAGGGTACCGTATCCCCGGATAACATGTATGGATAGCGTACACATTCAAAATATATGTCTCAGGAGGCAGGCTCAGACGGTGTTAGGCCCAGTATGGATTGCACGTGATTGCACAAAGGTTAGAAAGGGTACCGAATCCCTGGATAACATGTATGGATAGCGTACACATTCAAAATATATGTCCCAGGAGGCAGGCTCAGACGGTGTCAGGCCCAGTATGGATTGCACGTGATTGCACAAAGGTTAGAAAGGGTACCGTATCCCTGGATAACATGTATGGATAGCGTACACATTCAAAATATATGTCTCAGGAGGCAGGCTCAGACGGTGTTAGGCCCAGTATGGATTGCACGTGATTGCACAAAGGTTAGAAAGGGTACCGTATCCCCGGATAACATGTATGGATAGCGTACACATTCAAAATATATGTCTCAGGAGGCAGGCTCACACGGTGTTAGGCCCAGTATGGATTGCACGTGATTGCACAAAGGTTAGAAAGGGTACCGTATCCCCGGATAACATGTATGGATAGCGTACACATTCAAAATATATGTCTCAGGAGGCAGGCTCAGACGGTGTTAGGCCCAGTATGGATTGCACGTGATTGCACAAAGGTTAGAAAGGGTACCGTATCCCCGGATAACATGTATGGATAGCGTACACATTCAAAATATATGTCTCAGGAGGCAGGCTCAGACGGTGTTAGGCCCAGTATGGATTGCACGTGATTGCACAAAGGTTAGAAAGGGTACCGTATCCCCGGATAACATGTATGGATAGCGTACACATTCAAAATATATGTCTCAGGAGGCAGGCTCAGACGGTGTTAGGCCCAGTATGGATTGCACGTGATTGCACAAAGGTTAGAAAGGGTACCGTATCCCCGGATAACATGTATGGATAGCGTACACATTCAAAATATATGTCTCAGGAGGCAGGCTCAGACGGTGTTAGGCCCAGTATGGATTGCACGTGATTGCACAAAGGTTAGAAAGGGTACCGTATCCCCGGATAACATGTATGGATAGCGTACACATTCAAAATATATGTCTCAGGAGGAAGGCTCAGACGGTGTTAGGCCCAGTATGGATTGCACGTGATTGCACAAAGGTTAGAAAGGGTACCGTATCCCCGGATAACATGTATGGATAGCATACACATTCAAAATATATGTCTCAGGAGGCAGGCTCAGACGGTGTTAGGCCCAGTATGGATTGCACGTGATTGCACAAAGGTTAGAAAGGGTACCGTATCCCCGGATAACATGTATGGATAGCGTACACATTCAAAATATATGTCTCAGGAGGCAGGCTCAGACGGTGTTAGGCCCAGTATGGATTGCACGTGATTGCACAAAGGTTAGAAAGGGTACCGTATCCCCGGATAACATGTATGGATAGCGTACACATTCAAAATATATGTCTCAGGAGGCAGGCTCAGACGGTGTTAGGCCCAGTATGGATTGCACGTGATTGCACAAAGGTTAGAAAGGGTACCGTATGCCCGGATAACATGTATGGATAGTGTACACATTCAAAATATATGTCTCAGGAGGCAGGCTCAGACGGTGTTAGGCCCAGTATGGATTGCACGTGATTGCACAAAGGTTAGAAAGGGTACCGTATCCCTGGATAACATGTATGGATAGCGTACACATTCAAAATATATGTCTCAGGAGGCAGGCTCAGACGGTGTCAGGCCCAGTATGGATTGCACGTGATTGCACAAAGGTTAGAAAGGGTACCGTATCCCTGGATAACATGTATGGATAGCGTACACATTCAAAATATATGTCTCAGGAGGCAGGCTCAGACGGTGTCAGGCACAGTATGGATTGCACGTGATTGCACAAAGGTTAGAAAGGGTACCGTATCCCCGGATAACATGTATGGATAGCGTACACATTCAAAATATATGTCTCAGGAGGCAGGCTCAGATGGTGTTAGGCCCAGTATGGATTGCACGTGATTGCACAAAGGTTAGAAAGGGTACCGTATCCCCGGATAACATGTATGGATAGCGTACACATTCAAAATATATGTCTCAGAAGGCAGGCTCAGACGGTGTTAGGCCCAGTATGGATTGCACGTGATTGCACAAAGGTTAGAAAGGGTACCGTATCCCCGGATAACATGTATGGATAGCGTACACATTCAAAATATATGTCTCAGGAGGCAGGCTCAGACGGTGTTAGGCCCAGTATGGATTGCACATGATTGCACAAAGGTTAGAAAGGGTACCGTATCCCCGGATAACATGTATGGATAGCGTACACATTCAAAATATATGTCTCAGGAGGCAGGCTCAGACGGTGTTAGGCCCAGTATGGATTGCACGTGATTGCACAAAGGTTAGAAAGGGTACCGTATCCCCGGATAACATGTATGGATAGCGTACACATTCAAAATATATGTCTCAGGAGGCAGGCTCAGACGGTGTTAGGCCCAGTATGGATTGCACGTGATTGCACAAAGGTTAGAAAGGGTACCGTATCCCCGGATAACATGTATGGATAGCGTACACATTCAAAATATATGTCTCAGGAGGCAGGCTCAGACGGTGTTAGGCCCAGTATGGATTGCACGTGATTGCACAAAGGTTAGAAAGGGTACCGTATCCACGGATAACATGTATGGATAGCGTACACATTCAAAATATATGTCTCAGGAGGCAGGCTCAGACGGTGTCAGGCACAGTATGGATTTGACGGCCCAGATTACACAGCGGAGGAGAAGGGAGAGGTAAAGATTGCAAATGCTGGGGCCCTGCCCAAGCAAGGGGGGCCCACTCGTGGGCGTCGGTACTGGCACTGGGCCCCTCATAGTACAGCGGTGTGTCTGACGGCGGGTGTGCACCACCGCCGTCAGAGACACTTGATTGCACTATGAGGGACCCTGTGCCAGTGCCCGCGCCCAAGAGTCGGCCTATCCACCTGTCCAGGGCAACGGCACTCGCACGGTGTCGTGCGGTAGGTGGTGACCCCGGCCATGGGGGGGGAGGCAGCACAGTTAGGGAGTTTTAGAAAGTGGCATATGTTGATGTTGGACATTCAGCTGATGCAAAAGGCGAAATAGGTGAAGTACCAGGAAGAGGTGGACCAAAGCAAGCCATTTTTCTGTCACCCTATGTGTCATCAGGGGAAGGTGGGACAAATTCCTTGGAAACCCATGCGTGGTTCATTTTAATGAAGGTTAGATCATCCACATTTTGGGTTGACAGACGGGTCCTTTTTTCTGTCAGGATTGATCCAACTGCACTGAAGATTCTTTCCGATAGCACACTTGCAGCTGGGCAAGCGAGCTCCTGTAAGGCATATTGGGCCAATTCAGGCCAGGTGTCCAGTTTAGCAGCCCAATAGTCAAAGGGGAATGACCTGTGTGGGAGAACATCGATATGGGAGGAAAAGTAGTTTGTAACCATAGTTGACAACTGCTGTCTCCTGTCACTTTCCATCGATGCAGTATTACTAGAGTTGAGCGATACCAGCCGATACTTGAAAATATCGGATCGGAATGGATCGGCCGATCTTAAAAAAAAGTATCGGTATCGCCGATTCCGATACCGGGAACCAATGCAAGTCAATGGGGCCAAAATATCGGAATTAAAAAAAACCCTTTCTTTCCTTGTAGGTTAATTCTACATGAAGAAAAACAACTAAGAATAATGTAGAATGTATTGTGGGAGGTGGAGGAGACATTAAAGCCATAGAGGTTTAGCCCAATCAAATGGAATAGCAGGAATTAAACTTTTTTTTTAAAGATGTTAGGAGTTACAAAGATATTGACTATGTTAGCCTCATTTATATTTTGCCAGACATGTATGTCTTCTTCTTCTTTCTTCTTTCTTCTTCTTTCTTATTCTTCTTCCTTTTTTTACCTTCTTCTTCTTCTTCTTATTCCTTTTTTTACATTCTTCTTCTTCTTCTTCCTTTTTTTGCATTCTTCTACTTCCTTTTTTTACATTCTTCTTCTTCTTCCTTTTTTTACATTCTTCTTCTTATTCCTTTTTTTACATTCTTCTTCTTCTTCCTTTTTTAAATTCTTCTACTTCCTTTTTTTACATTCTTCTTCTTCTTCTTCTTCTTCTTCCTTTTCTTACATTCTTCATATTCTTCTTATTCAACAATTATTATTCTACATATTCAGCTTCTTCATCTTCTTCCTATTCTTCTTCATCATATTCTTGTTTGTGTCAGGCATTCCTGTAGTTGTTATCTAGAAAAGTTAGAAGTTTACACCTTCCGTTCTGCCTGTCACAAAAGATTTACAACAGGATTTGTCCGCGTTCAGTTTGGCCTGCAGCAGCAGGCCTTTTCCAGGGGCACCACGAGGAGGAACGGACTCACCCCCATACACTGCTTAGTCTTCTTCTGCTTATAAATAAGATAATATCATTTGCTCAGAGTATTAGTCTTATGCTTAATGTTCTTCTGCTTTGTTTTTTTTATGCTTCTTTGTCTTCTCTCTCTTGTTGTTCTGCATCTTGGTGGTTGTCTTCCTGTTCTTTGTCCTCTTGAACCAGCTGACGGTACTGGCACCCGGAGGGGCAGCAGAAGGAACAAGAGCCAATGGCACTACCGAGGACCAGCTGACGGTGCTGGAACCCTGTTACTAAGCAGGAGGTACCTGTGCTACAAAGCACTACCAAGGACCAGCAGACGTTGCCGGAACTCGGATACCGAGATGGAGGCACCTAGGCCAAAGGCTCTGACGAGAACCAGCTGACGGTGCTGGAACCCGGAGGGGTAGCATAAGCTGCAAGAGCAAATGGAAATAGCGAGGACCAGCTGACAGTGCTGGCACCCGGAGGGGCAGCAGAAGGAATAAGAGCCAATGGCACAACCAAGGACCAGCTGACGGTGCTGGAACCCGGTTACTAAGCAGGAGGTACCTGTGCTACAAAGCACTACCAAGGACCAGCAGACGTTGCCGGAACTCGGATACCGAGATGGAGGCACCTAGGCCAAAGGCTCTGACGAGAACCAGCTGACGGTGCTGGAACCCGGAGGGGTAGCATAAGCTGCAAGAGCAAATGGAAATAGCGAGGACCAGCTGACAGTGCTGGCACCCGGAGGGGCAGCAGAAGGAATAAGAGCCAATGGCACAACCGAGGACCAGCTGACGGTGCTGGAACCCGGTTACTAAGCAGGAGGTACCTGTGCTACAAAGCACTACCAAGGACCAGCAGACGTTGCCGGAACTCGGATACCGAGATGGAGGCACCTAGGCCAAAGGCTCTGACGAGAACCAGCTGACGGTGCTGGAACCCGGAGGGGTAGCATAAGCTGCAAGAGCAAATGGAAATAGCGAGGACCAGCTGACAGTGCTGGCACCCGGAGGGGCAGCAGAAGGAATAAGAGCCAATGGCACAACCGAGGACCAGCTGACGGTGCTGGAACCCGGTTACTAAGCAGGAGGTACCTGTGCTACAAAGCACTACCAAGGACCAGCAGACGTTGCCGGAACTCGGATACCGAGATGGAGGCACCTAGGCCAAAGGCTCTGACGAGAACCAGCTGACGGTGCTGGAACCCGGAGGGGTATCAGAAGTTACCCCTGAAAAGCAAAGTTGGCATGCCGCAAGCTGGCCGCAGTTACCGAATCACACAGTCCTACAGGGGGTGCTTGTCCTACTGGCACTATGGAACAAGCCTTTCTTACCAGAACCCGCAGTCTACATAGGAAGCACCTAAACTGCTGGCACCCTAGCCTCGGCTAACCCAACCGCAACACGACATGGCAACTTGGGGTGGCAAACTGACATTGACACTTCCCGGAAACAGCAGGCAGGGCTGGAACCAAGCTGGGCAGGAGGGAGTACCCGTGCCAAAGTCAGTTATGAGCAGCAACTGGCGATGTTGGAGCCCAGGACAAGCACTTAGCAGGCTGAGGCCTGATGTGCTGTCAATTGGGAGGCAGCAGGACAGATTGCCATCAAAACAGCAGGGGAACAGCTGACGTTACTGAACCCCACAAACACAGGAGCTAGTGTTTTACTCTGTGAAGACAGCACTTCCGAGCAACAACTGGCTGTGTTGAAGCCCAGGGACAAGCACGGAGCAGGCTGAGGCTGCATTGAAGAAATTTTAAGATCGGTTGTAGACTACTAATTTGAACCAAGCTCCACTTAGGCCTGTGGCTTCACTGATTTTCGTATTTCCCCTGTCCTCCAACCCCGCCAGTTACAGCTCCGAAGTGGCGTCTGCACAATCCACACTTGTTCCTGTGTTACAGGTGTTCAGTCCGGTCAGTTAATCCCCTGATGTGTGTCCGGCAATGTCGCCTGCTCTGTCCACATTCCCATAATGGGAATGTGGACAGAGCAGGCGACATTGCCGGACACACATCAGGGGATTAACTGACCGGACTGAACACCTGTAACACAGGAACAAGTGTGGATTGTGCAGACGCCACTTCGGAGCTGTAACTGGCAGGGTTGGAGGACAGGGGAAATACGAGAGACAGTGGAGCCACAGGCCTAATTGGAGCACGGTTAAAAATCAGTAGTGGTACGATTGTGTAGGCAGCAGGAGACTTTGCCATCCACACAGCAGGGGATCAGCTGACATTACTGAACCCCACTGAGACACGGGAGCAAGTATCTCTTTCCGTGTGGACGGCACTTCCGAACTACAACTGGCTGTGTTGAAGCCCAGGAAATAGGAGGGTGTAGGCAGAGGCCTACTGTATTTTGAATGAGGTGACAGCAGGAGAGACTGCCATCCACACAGCAGGGGATCAGCTGACATTACTGAACCCCACTGAGACACGGGAGCAAGTATCTCTTTCCGTGTGGACGGCACTTCCGAACTACAACTGGCTGTGTTGAAGCACAGGAAATAGGAGGGTGTAGGCAGAGGCCTACTGTATTTTGAATGAGGTGACAGCAGGAGAGACTGCCATCCACACAGCAGGGGATCAGCTGACATTACTGAACCCCACTGAGACACGGGAGCAAGTATCTCTTTCCGTGTGGACGGCACTTCCGAACTACAACTGGCTGTGTTGAAGCCCAGGAAATAGGAGGGTGTAGGCAGAGGCCTACTGTATTTCGAATGAGGTTACAGCAGGAGAGACTGCCATCCACACAGCAGGGGATCAGCTGACGTTACTGAACCCCACTGAGACACGGGAGCAAGTATCTCTTTCCGTGTGGACGGCACTTCCGAACTACAACTGGCTGTGATGAAGCCCAGGAAATAGGAGGGTGTAGGCAGAGGCCTACTGTATTTTGAATGAGGTGACAGCAGGAGAGACTGCCATCCACACAGCAGGGGATCAGCTGACATTACTGAACCCCACTGAGACACGGGAGCAAGTATCTCTTTCCGTGTGGACGGCACTTCCGAACTACAACTGGCTGTGTTGAAGCCCAGGAAATAGGAGGGTGTAGGCAGAGGCCTACTGTATTTTGAATGAGGTGACAGCAGGAGAGACTGCCATCCACACAGCAGGGGATCAGCTGACATTACTGAACCCCACTGAGACACGGGAGCAAGTATCTCTTTCCGTGTGGACGGCACTTCCGAACTACAACTGGCTGTGTTGAAGCCCAGGAAATAGGAGGGTGTAGGCAGAGGCCTACTGTATTTTGAATGAGGTTACAGCAGGAGAGACTGCCATCCACACAGCAGGGGATCAGCTGACGTTACTGAACCCCACTGAGACACGGGAGCAAGTATCTCTTTCCGTGTGGACGGCACTTCCGAACTACAACTGGCTGTGTTGAAGCCCAGGAAATAGGACGGTGTAGGCAGAGGCCTACTGTATTTTGAATGAGGTGACAGCAGGAGAGACTGCCATCCACACAGCAGGGGATCAGCTGACATTACTGAACCCCACTGAGACACGGGAGCAAGTATCTCTTTCCGTGTGGACGGCACTTCCGAACTACAACTGGCTGTGTTGAAGCCCAGGAAATAGGAGGGTGTAGGCAGAGGCCTACTGTATTTTGAATGAGTTTACAGCAGGAGAGACTGCCATCCACACAGCAGGGGATCAGCTGACGTTACTGAACCCCACTGAGACACGGGAGCAAGTATCTCTTTCCGTGTGGACGGCACTTCCGAACTACAACTGGCTGTGTTGAAGCCCAGGAAATAGGAGGGTGTAGGCAGAGGCCTACTGTATTTTGAATGAGTTTACAGCAGGAGAGACTGCCATCCACACAGCAGGGGATCAGCTGACGTTACTGAACCCCACTGAGACACGGGAGCAAGTATCTCTTTCCGTGTGGACGGCACTTCCGAACTACAACTGGCTGTGTTGAAGCCCAGGAAATAGGAGGGTGTAGGCAGAGGCCTACTGTATTTTGAATGAGTTTACAGCAGGAGAGACTGCCATCCACACAGCAGGGGATCAGCTGACGTTACTGAACCCCACTGAGACACGGGAGCAAGTATCTCTTTCCGTGTGGACGGCACTTCCGAACTACAACTGGCTGTGTTGAAGCCCAGGAAATAGGAGGGTGTAGGCAGAGGCCTACTGTATTTTGAATGAGGTGACAGCAGGAGAGACTGCCATCCACACAGCAGGGGATCAGCTGACATTACTGAACCCCACTGAGACACGGGAGCAAGTATCTCTTTCCGTGTGGACGGCACTTCCGAACTACAACTGGCTGTGTTGAAGCCCAGGAAATAGGAGGGTGTAGGCAGAGGCCTACTGTATTTTGAATGAGGTTACAGCAGGAGAGACTGCCATCCACACAGCAGGGGATCAGCTGACGTTACTGAACCCCACTGAGACACGGGAGCAAGTATCTCTTTCCGTGTGGACGGCACTTCCGAACTACAACTGGCTGTGTTGAAGCCCAGGAAATAGGACGGTGTAGGCAGAGGCCTACTGTATTTTGAATGAGGTGACAGCAGGAGAGACTGCCATCCACACAGCAGGGGATCAGCTGACATTACTGAACCCCACTGAGACACGGGAGCAAGTATCTCTTTCCGTGTGGACGGCACTTCCGAACTACAACTGGCTGTGTTGAAGCCCAGGAAATAGGAGGGTGTAGGCAGAGGCCTACTGTATTTTGAATGAGTTTACAGCAGGAGAGACTGCCATCCACACAGCAGGGGATCAGCTGACGTTACTGAACCCCACTGAGACACGGGAGCAAGTATCTCTTTCCGTGTGGACGGCATTTCCGAACTACAACTGGCTGTGTTGAAACCCAGGAAATAGGAGGGTGTAGGCAGAGGCCTACTGTATTTTGAATGAGTTTACAGCAGGAGAGACTGCCATCCACACAGCAGGGGATCAGCTGACGTTACTGAACCCCACTGAGACACGGGAGCAAGTATCTCTTTCCGTGTGGACGGCACTTCCGAACTACAACTGGCTGTGTTGAAGCCCAGGAAATAGGAGGGTGTAGGCAGAGGCCTACTGTATTTTGAATGAGTTTACAGCAGGAGAGACTGCCATCCACACAGCAGGGGATCAGCTGACGTTACTGAACCCCACTGAGACACGGGAGCAAGTATCTCTTTCCGTGTGGACGGCACTTCCGAACTACAACTGGCTGTGTTGAAGCCCAGGAAATAGGAGGGTGTAGGCAGAGGCCTACTGTATTTTGAATGAGTTTACAGCAGGAGAGACTGCCATCCACACAGCAGGGGATCAGCTGACGTTACTGAACCCCACTGAGACACGGGAGCAAGTATCTCTTTCCGTGTGGACGGCACTTCCGAACTACAACTGGCTGTGTTGAAGCCCAGGAAATAGGAGGGTGTAGGCAGAGGCCTACTGTATTTTGAATGAGTTTACAGCAGGAGAGACTGCCATCCACACAGCAGGGGATCAGCTGACGTTACTGAACCCCACTGAGACACGGGAGCAAGTATCTCTTTCCGTGTGGACGGCACTTCCGAACTACAACTGGCTGTGTTGAAGCCCAGGAAATAGGAGGGTGTAGGCAGAGGCCTACTGTATTTTGAATGAGTTTACAGCAGGAGAGACTGCCATCCACACAGCAGGGGATCAGCTGACGTTACTGAACCCCACTGAGACACGGGAGCAAGTATCTCTTTCCGTGTGGACGGCACTTCCGAACTACAACTGGCTGTGTTGAAGCCCAGGAAATAGGAGGGTGTAGGCAGAGGCCTACTGTATTTTGAATGAGTTTACAGCAGGAGAGACTGCCATCCACACAGCAGGGGATCAGCTGACGTTACTGAACCCCACTGAGACACGGGAGCAAGTATCTCTTTCCGTGTGGACGGCACTTCCGAACTACAACTGGCTGTGTTGAAGCCCAGGAAATAGGAGGGTGTAGGCAGAGGCCTACTGTATTTTGAATGAGGTGACAGCAGGAGAGACTGCCATCCACACAGCAGGGGATCAGCTGACGTTACTGAACCCCACTGAGACACGGGAGCAAGTATCTCTTTCCGTGTGGACGGCACTTCCGAACTACAACTGGCTGTGTTGAAGCCCAGGAAATAGGAGGGTATAGGCAGAGGCCTACTGTATTTTGAATGAGGTGACAGCAGAAGAGACTGCCATCCACACAGCAGGGGATCAGCTGACATTACTGAACCCCACTGAGACACGGGAGCAAGTATCTCTTTCCGTGTGGACGGCACTTCCGAACTACAACTGGCTGTGTTGAAGCCCAGGAAATAGGAGGGTGTAGGCAGAGGCCTACTGTCTTTGTAATGCGGAGACAGCAGGAGAGACTGCCATCTCCACAGCAGGGGATCAGCTGGCAATGATGAACCCCACTAACACTTGAACGAATGTGTTTGGCTCTGTGGAGACGACACTTCTGAACACCAACTGACGCTGTTGGAGCCCAGGATTAGGCGAGGAGCAGGCTGTGGCCTACTGGATTTTGGCAGGTGAAGGCAGCAGGAGACTTGCCATCTCCACAGCAGGGGAACAGCTGGCAGTGCTGAACCCCACTAACACTCTAACGAATGTGTTTGGCTCTGTGGAGACGACACTTCTTAACACCAACTGACGCTGTTGGAGCCCAGGATTAGGCGAGGAGCAGGCTGTGGCCTACTGGATTTTGGCAGGTGAAGGCAGCAGGAGACTTGCCATCTCCACAGCAGGGGAACAGCTGGCAGTGCTGAACCCCACTAACACTCTAACGAAGGTGTTTGGCTCTGTGGAGACGACACTTCTGAACACCAACTGACGCTGTTGGAGCCCAGGATTAGGCGAGGAGCAGGCTGGGGCCTACTGGATTTTGGCAGGTGAAGGCAGCAGGAGACTTGCCATCTCCACAGCAGGGGAACAGCTGGCAGTGCTGAACCCCACTAACACTCGAACGAATGTGTTTGGCTCTGTGGAGACGACACTTCTGAACACCAACTGACGCTGTTGGAGCCCAGGATTAGGCGAGGAGCAGGCTGGGGCCTACTGGATTTTGGCAGGTGAAGGCAGCAGGAGACTTGCCATCTCCACAGCAGGGGAACAGCTGGCAGTGCTGAACCCCACTAACACTCTAACGAAGGTGTTTGGCTCTGTGGAGACGACACTTCTGAACACCAACTGACGCTGTTGGAGCCCAGGATTAGGCGAGGAGCAGGCTGGGGCCTACTGGATTTTGGCAGGTGAAGGCAGCAGGAGACTTGCCATCTCCACAGCAGGGGAACAGCTGGCAGTGCTGAACCCCACTAACACTCTAACGAAGGTGTTTGGCTCTGTGGAGACGACACTTCTGAACACCAACTGACGCTGTTGGAGCCCAGGATTAGGCGAGGAGCAGGCTGGGGCCTACTGGATTTTGGCAGGTGAAGGCAGCAGGAGACTTGCCATCTCCACAGCAGGGGAACAGCTGGCAGTGCTGAACCCCACTAACACTCTAACGAAGGTGTTTGGCTCTGTGGAGACGACACTTCTGAACACCAACTGACGCTGTTGGAGCCCAGGATTAGGCGAGGAGCAGGCTGGGGCCTACTGGATTTTGGCAGGTGAAGGCAGCAGGAGACTTGCCATCTCCACAGCAGGGGAACAGCTGGCAGTGCTGAACCCCACTAACACTCGAACGAATGTGTTTGGCTCTGTGGAGACGACACTTCTGAACACCAACTGACGCTGTTGGAGCCCAGGATTAGGCGAGGAGCAGGCTGGGGCCTACTGGATTTTGGCAGGTGAAGGCAGCAGGAGACTTGCCATCTCCACAGCAGGGGAACAGCTGGCAGTGCTGAACCCCACTAACACTCTAACGAATGTGTTTGGCTCTGTGGAGACGACACTTCTGAACACCAACTGACGCTGTTGGAGCCCAGGATTAGGCGAGGAGCAGGCTGGGGCCTACTGGATTTTGGCAGGTGAAGGCAGCAGGAGACTTGCCATCTCCACAGCAGGGGAACAGCTGGCAGTGCTGAACCCCACTAACACTCTAACGAAGGTGTTTGGCTCTGTGGAGACGACACTTCTGAACACCAACTGACGCTGTTGGAGCCCAGGATTAGGCGAGGAGCAGGCTGGGGCCTACTGGATTTTGGCAGGTGAAGGCAGCAGGAGACTTGCCATCTCCACAGCAGGGGAACAGCTGGCAGTGCTGAACCCCACTAACACTCTAACGAAGGTGTTTGGCTCTGTGGAGACGACACTTCTGAACACCAACTGACGCTGTTGGAGCCCAGGATTAGGCGAGGAGCAGGCTGTGGCCTACTGGATTTTGGCAGGTGAAGGCAGCAGGAGACTTGCCATCTCCACAGCAGGGGAACAGCTGGCAGTGCTGAACCCCACTAACACTCTAACGAATGTGTTTGGCTCTGTGGAGACGACACTTCTGAACACCAACTGACGCTGTTGGAGCCCAGGATTACGCATGCCGCATGCAGAGGCCAATGGGCAGCGGTTTTATGGAGGTTGTGGACTACTACTGATTCTAACCATGCTCCACTTAGGCCTCTGGCTCCACTGTCTCTACTATTTACCCTGGCCTCCAACCCCGCCAGCTACATCTCTGAAGTGGCGTCAGCACAATCTACACTTGTTCCTGTGTTACTGGTGCTCAGTCCCGTCAGTTGATCCCCTGATGTTTGTCCGGCAAGTTCGCCAGCTCTGTCCTCATTCCCACTACTGGTTATGGGAATGTGGACAGAGCAGGAGACCTTGCCGGACACACATCAGGGGATAAACTGATGGGACTGAGCCACAGGAACACAGGAACAAGTGTAGATTGTGCTGACGCCACTTCAGAGATGTAGATGGCGGGGTTGGAGGTCAGGGGAAATAGTAGAGACAGTGGAGCCAGAGACCTAAGTTGGGCACGGTTAAAAATCAGTAGTGGTTTGAATGTTGATGGAGCTGGTGACTTTGCCGTCCACACAGCAGGGGATCAGCTGGCATTACTGAACCCCACTAACACAGGAGCTAGTGTGTTTCTCTGTGCAGACGACACATCTGAGCGACAACTGGCTGTGTTGAAGCAAAGGGATTATAGTTCAGGTGGTAGAAAAATGAACACACCAGCAGACCTGGATACAGTTGCCAACCACTAATTTAGTCTGTAAGAGGAATGGCAAAGTCTTTGGAGATCCAGGCCTTGTTCATTTTCAGAAAAGTCAGCCGGTCAACATTATCGGAAGATAGTCGCGTGCGACGGTCTGTTAGTACACCACCTGCGGCACTAAAGACACGTTCCGATAATACACTGGCAGCAGGGCAAGCCAGCACCTCCAATGCATACTGGCTAAGCTCTGGCCATGTATCCAGCTTAGAGACCCAAAACTTGAAGGGGGAAGAGCCATCTGGGAGTACAGCGACAGGGCAAGACATGTAGTCTGACACCATCTGACGGAAGCGTTGCTTCCTGCTGACTCGAGGCGTCGCTGATGGTGTAGACAATTGTGGTGGACACACAAAACTTTGCCACATTTGGGCCATAGTGGTCTTGCCTTGTGCTGCGGCGCTGCCTCTGCTCCCTCTTTGTGCAGAGTTTCCTCCACTGCCTCGACGCACAGAGCTGCTTTGTAAAGCACTAGCAACAATGCTGTCGGGTGGAATGGAAAACAATATGGACTGCACCAGTGACTCTTCGTACTCCCGCATTTTACGCTCCCGGTTCAACGTTGGTATGAGCCTTTGTACGCTGTCCCGGTAGCGAGGATCTAGGAGGGTGTACACCCAATAATCAGCCGAGACGAGAATGTGGGCGATGCGGCGGTCGTTTCTCAGGCACTGCAGCATGAAATCAACCATGTGCTGCAGACTCCCAACTGCCAAAGAACCGCTGTCCCCTGTTTGAGGCGTGACCTCGGCCTGCTCTGCATCACCCCACCCTCGCTGTACATACTGAGTAGAGGTTTGTGTACCTCCCTCCTCTGGAGAGATGTCTTCCTCCTCCATCGACTCCTCCTCATCCTCCTCACAAAGTGTCCCCTGCCTAGGCCTTTGTGAGGAAACACGTAGCGCAGACTGTCCAGAAGCAGATGGCATTTGGGACTCCTCATCCTCCACCTCTTCTGAAACCTCATCCCTTAGTGCTTGCAGTGTTTGTTGAAGCAGGCAGATAAGGGGGACAGTCATGCTGACTAGTGCATCATCTGCACTCGCCATCCGCGTGGATTCATCGAAGGCACGCAAAACGAGGCAGATGTCCTTCATAGAGGCCCACTCAATGGTGCTGAAGTGTGAACGGCGCACAGTGCGACTTGTTTGCGCCTGATGCAGCTGGTACTCCATGACTGCTGCCTGCTGCTCACACAACCGCTCCAACATATGTAACGTTGAATTCCACCGGGTGGGTAGGTCACATATGATGCGATGTTCCGGAAGGCCAAATCGTCGCTGCAGAGCAGCGAGGCGCGATCTTGCCGTGCTGGAACGTCGCAAGTGAGCGCACTCTATGCGAACCTTGTGCAACAGTGCAGCAAGATCCGGATAGTCCCTCAGAAAGCTCTGCACGACCAAGTTAAGAACATGTGCCAGACATGGGATGTGTGTGAGGTTGCCTAGGCCAAGAGCTGCCACCAGATTTCGGCCATTGTCACACACTACCAAGCCCGGCTGGAGATTCGCTGGCCCAAACCACACATCGCTCTCCAGCTTGATAGCATTCCAGAGCTCCTGCGCTGTGTGGCTTCGATTCCCCAAAGAAATTAATTTGAGTACAGCCTGTTGACGTTTGGCCACGGCTGTGCTCATATCGGTCGTAACAGGCTCCTGCTCTGCTGTTTCTGAGGAACTTGAGTAGGAGGAGGAGTCTATGTGTACAGACTGGAGTCCTGCAATCCGTGGCGTTGGAAGAACACGTACAGCGCCACTCTCCAGATCCGTACCCGGCTCCACAACATTGACCCAGTGGGCAGTGAGGGAAAGGTATCGTCCCTGTCCATGGTTACTGGTCCACGCATCGGTGGTCAGGTGGACCTTGCTACTAACGGCGTTTAGTAGCGCATGTTTTATTTTGCCCTCAACATGTTTCTGCAGGGCAGGGACGGCTCGCCTGCTGAAATAAAAGCGGCTGGGCACGTTGTATTGGGGGACTGCCAATGCCATTAAGTCCCGGAAGGTGTCAGTGTCCACCAGCCTGAATGACAGCATTTCAACTGCCAGAAGTTTGGCAATGCCAGCATTCAGAGACTGTGCTCGGGGATGGTTTGCCGAGTAAGGGCGCCTTTTATCCCATGCCTGTGCTACCGATGGCTGTGATGGATGGGAACGTGCTGCTATGGGTGTAATCTGACAGGGTCTCCGGACAACAGTGGCAGAGGTTCTTCCTTGGCGATCCTGTGAGGAAGCCGAACCAGCAGTGTGTGAGCTGGAGGAAGAGGGCCCAACACGAACTGAAGAGGTGGTAGGTGGTGCTGTACGTTGGCCTACGTCTTCAGGGTGTCTCTGCAACTCCAACTCGTGCTTGGTGCGCACATGTTTCCACATATTTGTGGTATTGAGGTTGCTGACATTTCTCCCTCTTTTGACTCTCTGATGACACAGCTTGCATTTGACAAAGCAAATGTCATCTGCAACTGTGTCAAAAAAGGACCACGCACTGCAACTCTTGTGAGCGCCCGGTTTGCCTTTGGAAGGAGGAATGCTCCTAACGGGTGCCGAAGTGGAGGGTACAGGCAACCAAGTCTTCCCCCTCCCTCTGCCTCCTGTTTTGGCCGGTAGGGGAATCTCTTCCTCCGAGCTGCTCCCACCACCTTCCTGTTGCTCACGCCATGATGGGTCAAGGACCTCATCATCTTCCCTCCCCTCTTCAAACAGCTGCTTCTCCGGGGTTGTCTCGCCAGCACCGTACGCACCAGAAAGTGGCAACTGAGTCTCGTCATCATCTGATGCGTACTGAGGTGTGCTGACCATAGGCACTGGCCCACTCGCCTCTTCAGATTCAGAGGGACAAAGAAGTTGCGCATCACTGCATACTCCCTCTTCTTCACATTCAGGAATGCTGCTTGGCTGGCCCCCTCTTTCCAAGCCAACAGATTCCGAGAACAGAAGTAGAGACTGTGATGGCTCCTGTCCATGTCTCTCTGACTGCCTGGGCACTTTGGCAGGTGGTGAAGAGACAGATGGTTGCTCTTCGGTGCTCTGACCCTGAGAGGATGCGGAAGTAATTGAAGTCGATGCGTTAGCTGCCATCCATCCGACAACGGCTTCAATTTGTTCCTCCCGCAGCAGTGGGGTACGTTGAGGTCCTACAAAGCTGCGCATAAAGGACTGTTGCCTGCTAAAACTGGGGGATGCTGATCCACTGGTGCCCGCAGCAGGCCCAGAATCCCCACGTCCTCTACCTGTAGAATCCCCACGTCCTCTCCCTGCAGAATCCCCACGTCCTTTCCCTGCTGAATCTCCACGCCCACGCCCACGCCCACGCGCCTTACTCCCTGCCTTCTTCATCTTGCAAGACTGCTTAAGATAGGCAAAAAAGTACAAAGGGGGGCCTTAGTGTGCTTATTCCTGAACAGCTGGTTACAGGTACAAGAAACACTAATTTTATGAAGTGTGTGTGTGTGTGGACTAGACTTTAATAGGAGCTGATGTGGCCTACACAAGTTCAAAATGTAGTGTTTGGTGAACTTTTTTTGTGGTTTCTTTGTTGGAAACAAACTCAAAGTATGTGAACAAAGAATTGAAACTGATAGTATCACCAACTTTTTGGAGCTATTACAATGCAGGCAGGTAACCTACAATGCAAAAGATGAGGCTCCAAAAAAATTGGGTAATACTAATCTGGCTGCGCCGGCAGGGCACAAGCCAGAAAAAAAGGCTCCTCTATCTACTCCTATATAGTGTTTGCAACCAACCAATGTTGATGGATACGGATGGATGCACACTAATAGGAGAAGAAAAAATGAGCTGCACTCAAAGACAAATATGTGTGAGGCAGTGACGCACGTTGAGCGTCCTACAACCAGACGTAGCTGCAGGACACTCTACTCAGCGTGAGCTGCACTCACACACAGTCAGAGGCCTCTCAGACAGCCGTCAACAGTGCAGCTAAGTGGGCACTGGCACTGACAGGCTGCAGAAAGGCTCCGCTGTGTACTCCTTTATAGTGTTTGCAACCACCGTAGATGGAGACGGATGGATGCACACTAATAGAAGAAAAAATGAGCTGCACTCAAATAAAAATATGTGTGAGGCACTGACGCACGCTGAGCGTCCTACAGCCAGAAGTAGCTGCAGGACACACTACTCAGCGTGAGCTGCACTCACACACAGTCAGAGACCTCTCAGACAGCCGTGAACAGTGCAGCAAAGTGGACACTAGCACTGAAAGGCTGCAGAAAGGCTCCGCTGTCTACTACTAGTGTTTGCAACCAACGTATATGGATACGGATGGAAGCACACTAGATTGAAATTATGTAAAAAATGCAGCTCAAAAAATAAAAGATGTATGAGGCAGCAGTGATCACACTGGGTGGCCTACAGCCTGACGTGGCTGCAGGACCCACTCCACAGCGTGAGCTGCACTCACACAGCCCTTGCAGACAGCTGTGAACACTGCTGCTAGGGCAAAGAAGGCTACAGTGGTGGTTTATGTAGCCTGGGTAAAGCACTAGATGTTTGGTGGAATCGCTATTTCTAACTGTCCCTCACAGTCTTCTACAGCAGCCTGTCCCTAACTGAATTCACAGCAGAGTGACCAGAAATGGTGGCTGCGGTGGCTTTTATAGTGCATCATGACATCATTTCGGCAGCCAATCACAGCCATGCCAATAGTTAACATGCCTACATGCCTAACAGGATGTGCCCACACTTCGGAGGATTCCCATTGGCTTAATCAAAGCAAGCAGGCTCATAGCATGATGGGAACTTCCTATTCCGATTCCAATTCCGGAATCCGATATGACAAAAGTATCGGAACTAAGTATCGGAATTCCGATACCGCTAATATCGGCCGATACCCGATACTTGCGGTATCGGAATGCTCAACACTAAGTATTACCAGTTGTGTGAGCGGTATTTGAAAAATCAGTCCACAACATTGTCATTAAACCCCTGTCTCCAACGCCACTTCTGCTGTGTGCACCACGAACACCTCTGCCAAGCTGCCCCCGGCCCGTACGGCTCGTGTGAGAACCATCACCGCTGCTGTGTGCTGGGAATGCCTCAAGCAACCGATTTACCAGAGTTGCTTGTTTATTAGCCAATATTAGGTCAAGGTTCTCCTGTGGCATGATGTTTTGTAATTTGCCTTTATTGCGTGGATCCAGGATGCTGGCCAACCAGTAGTCGTCATCGTTCATCATTTTGGCAATGCGGGGGTCCCTTTTTAGGATCCGTAAGGCATAATCTGACATGTGGGCCAATGTTCCCGGTGTCAATGATGCACTGCGAGTGCTGGGTGGAGGAGCACTTTCTGGCAAATCCACATCCCTCCAGTCACGCACAAACCCTGTACCAGACCTTGCCACGCCAACATTTTCACTTGCCCCACGAGATGCATCCTCCTCCCCTAAGTAATCATCCCCATCATCCTCCTCCTCCTCCTCTTCTTCCTCCACCTCGTCCAGGAGAGGTCCCTGAGCAGACAATGGCTGAATGTCATCAAGGATTCCCTCCTCCTCTTCCTCCTCATCAACATTGGCTGCAGACGCCTGCTCCTTAAGGTGCGTCAAAGTTTGCATGAGCAGACGCATAAGTGGGATGCTCATGCTTAGGATGGCATCGTCTGCGCTTACCAGCCGTGTGCATTCCTCAAAACACTGAAGGACTTTACAAAGGTCTTTCAGCTTCGACCACTGCACGCCTGTCAACTCCATGTCTGCTCTCAAAGTGCCTGGCCGTGTATCCTCCCACAAATGCATTATGGCCTGCCTCTGCTCGCACAGCCGCTCCACCATGTGCAGGGTGGAGTTCCACCTTGTTGCAATGTCGATAATGAGGCGGTGGTTGGGAAGGTGGAGCAATCGCTGCAGCTTCTGCATACGAACGGAGTGTACAGGCGACCGGCGGATGTGCGCGCACAGTCTTCGCACCTTCTGGAGCAGGGCTGTTAACTCCGGATAATTTTTGAGGAAGCACTGCACCACCAGGTTCAAGGTGTGAGCCAAGCAAGGTATGTGGCTGAGTTTTGAAAGGGCTATGGCTGCCAAAAAATTACGGCCGTTATCACTAACTACCTTGCCTGCCTCAAGATGTACACTGCCCAGCCATGACTCAGTTTGTCGCTTCAAGTACTCGGCCAGCACCTCGGCGGTGTGTCTGTCACCCAAACACATCATCTGCAACACAGCCTGCTGACGCTTTCCACTAGCTGCTCGATAGGGGGACACATCGTGTGTAACAGTGGCAGCTGCAGATGGAGTGCTCATACGACTGCGCTCTGTGGACGAGCTTTCGCTTCTGGAGGAGGAGGAGGGTCGAACGCCTACAGCCAACTGTTTCCTATACCGTGGGCTAGGCAGCACTGTCCCACCACCGCTGTCCCCTGTGGACCCTGCATCCACCACATTAACCCAGTGCGCAGTGATGGACACGTAACGGCCCTGGCCATGCCGACTGGACCATGCATCAGTTGTGAGGTGCACCTTTCCGCTCACTGACTGCTTGAGTGCATGGACAATGCGGTCTTTCAAATGATGGTGGAGGGCCTGGATGGCTTTGCGAGAGAAGAAGTGGTGACTGGGTAGGTCATAGCGTGGTACTGCATAGGCCATGAGTTCGCGGAAAGCTGTGCTTTCCACCAACTGAAAGGGCATCATCTCAAACGAGATTAGTTTGGCAATGTGGGCGTTCAAACCCAGTGTACGTGGATGAGAGACTGAGTACTTTCTTGACCTACTCATAGTGTCTGGGAGGGTGAGCTGGACTTGAGAGCTGCATATGGTGGAAGTAGCGGTGGACAGGGCGGACTGAGAGAGGGTTGATGATGGTGATGGAGTTGGTGTTCTTTCTGATGGCCTAGAATCAGTCTTTCGTTGATATAACAGTGGGATTCCCTGACTGCTGTGGTCTTGCAACGACACCTCAACATTTGCTGCTGTGCTAACCGGTGGGCTTACAGTGGGGGAAACAATGTAGCGTTGCTGACTACCTTCGTTGTGATCAGTTGCACATGTGGCACTTGAGGTTTGGTGTTGTGTCCACGCTTGCAAGTGCATGCTGGTTAAATGTCTAAGCATGCAACTGGTATTCAAATTTTTCAGATTTTTCCCTCGGCTAAAGGTCTTTGCGCACTTCTTACAGATAACCTTGGCCTGATCATGAGGATTTTGTTCAAAAAAGTGCCACACTGCACTCTTCCTACTTTGGCAGACATTTTGCGGCCTAGCACGCTGTGATCTTTTGACCCTCTGGACAAGCTGTCCAGCAACTCTTTTGATGTTTGGAACCTGTCTTTGGAGTGCTCTGGGCCTGCCAGATAACAGCTGTTGCGATGTCGATGTCTGCTGTGGATGCTCCTCATCTGAGCTATTGGAAGCAGCACCCTCTTCCCCCAATGGATGCCAAACTGGGTCAACAACTGGGTCATCCATCACCTCCTCTTCTATGTCATGTGCACCTTTCTCTGTGTCACCGTGTATGGTGGTATAGTGTGCGGGAAGGGGCACCTGAGTCTCATCAGGGTCAAAATCTGGCTCTGTACACTGCGAGGACAATGTAGTGCTCTGAGTGAATGTACCAGCAGAATCATCCATCAGCGGCTGTGCATCAGTGCACTCCATGTCAGATTCATCTTGGCCTGGGTAATTCACCATTTCACTTGATAATCCAGGCATGGTATGTGAAAACAGCTCCATGGAGTAATCAGTAGTATGGCCTGCGTCATCCTTCAATCTTGGTTGGGGTGAAGGACACAAGGAAAGGTGTGGTTCATGAACATGAGCCTCCAATGACGACTCAGTGCTTTTACTTTTTACAACTGAAGAAGAGGAGGCGATAGAGCTGGAGGCTGAGTCAGCAATGTAAGACAAAACTTTTTCCTGATGCTCTGCCTTTAAAAGCGGTTTGCCAACTCCTAGAAAACTAAGCGTTCGAGGCCTTATGTAGCCAGACGATGACGCAGGGTCAGCACCTCCTGCATTCGGTCCTATTTTGCTCTTGCCACTACCATCAGATCCACCACCAACACCATCATTACCAGCTGCCAACCCCCGCCCAATTCCACGGCCTCTTCCACCAGCCTTCCTCATTTTTGGTAGAAATGTAGACAAAATCCAACAAACTATATAGTAATGTAAAACAAGGTACAAGGTGTCTATAGGACAGGGGAGATTTAGAATTTCTGCACACACTTGTGGACAGTGGACACTTTTGGATTGTGTGAGGCCCACTGATATCTGAGCGCTATGTGACAGGCTCGATGGCACAGCTGCCTGTGACCAAAGTGACGAGAGGATAATGGAGATTTTGAATCTCTGCGCACACTTTTGGACACTGGACACTTGTGGATTGTGTGAGGCCCACTGATATCTGAGCGCTATGTGACACGCTCGATGGCACAGCTGCCTGTGACCAAAGTGACGAGAGGATAATGGAGATTTTGAATCTCTGCACACACTTTTGGACACTGGACACTTGTGGATTGTGTGAGGCCCACTGATATCTGAGCGCTATGTGACACGCTCGATAGCACAGCTGCCTGTGACCAAAGTGACAAGAGGATAATGGAGATTTTGAATCTCTGCGCACACTTTTGGACACTGGACACTTGTGGATTGTGTGAGGCCCACTGATATCTGAGCGCTATGTGACAGGCTCGATGGCACAGCTGTGACCAAAGTGACGAGAGGATAATGGAGATTTTGAATCTCTGCGCACACTTTTGGACACTGGACACTTGTGGATTGTGTGAGGCCCACTGATATCTGAGCGCTATGTGACACGCTCAATGGCACAGCTGCCTGTGACCAAAGTGACGAGAGGATAATGGAGATTTTGAATCTCTGCGCACACTTTTGGACACTGGACACTTGTGGATTGTGTGAGGCCCACTGATATCTGAGCGCTATGTGACACGCTCGATGGCACAGCTGCCTGTGACCAAAGTGACGAGAGGATAATGGAGATTTTGAATCTCTGCGCACACTTTTGGACACTGGACACTTGTGGATTGTGTGAGGCCCACTGATATCTGAGCGCTATGTGACACGCTCGATGGCACAGCTGCCTGTGACCAAAGTGACGAGAGGATAATGGAGATTTTGAATCTCTGCGCACACTTTTGGACACTGGACACTTGTGGATTGTGTGAGGCCCACTGATATCTGAGCGTTATGTGACAGGCTCGATGGCACAGCTGCCTGTGACAAAAGTGACGAGAGGATAATGGAGATTTTGAATCTCTGCGCGCACTTTTGGACACTGGACACTTGTGGATTGTGTGAGGCCCACTGATATCTGAGCGCTATGTGACAGGCTCGATGGCACAGCTGTGACCAAAGTGACGAGAGGATAATGGAGATTTTGAATCTCTGCGCACACTTTTGGACACTGGACACTTGTGGATTGTGTGAGGCCCACTGATATCTGAGCGCTATGTGACACGCTCGATGGCACAGCTGCCTGTGACCAAAGTGACGAGAGGATAATGGAGATTTTGAATCTCTGCGCACACTTTTGGACACTGGACACTTGTGGATTGTGTGAGGCCCACTGATATCTGAGCGCTATGTGACAGGCTCGATGGCACAGCTGTGACAAAAGTGACTAGAGCATAAGGGAGATTGGATTGCTTTTAAAAAAGCAGTTTGCGGAGCAGTGGGTAAACAGCAATGCAGGAATGTCAGGAAGCCTTAGAAGGCAGCCCAACAACCAACACCACTGATACACCACTATATAGCCTCCCCTTGCACTGCACACACAGTGACTGGTGTGTTGTGCAGGCCAAATCGCTAGCAGCAGAAGCAGTTTTTTTGTCTTCTTCCCTGCCTAACGCTCTCCCTACAGAATCAGCAGCAACCTCTCCCTATACTAAGATCGGCAGAAGTAAGATGGCGGTCGGCGTGCACGCCCTTTTATACCCCCTGTGACGCCCACCAAAGCAAGCCAATCACTTGCATGCCCTTCTGAAAGATGGTGGTGACCCGTGCCTAGGTCATCACGTTGCCCACAGTGTCCGTGGATCCTGATTGGCTGAAAAAGAGCGCAAAACAAACTTTTGAAACGCGACTTTGGCGCGTAAGTCGCCGACCTCGTGGCCGACCTCATCCTAGGGTCGGGTTTCGTTTCATGAAACCCGACTTTGCCAAAAGTCGGTGACTTTTGAATTTTTTCGACCCGTTTCGCTCAACTCTAGTCTGCGTGAAATATATTGGAACGTAAGCAAAGCTGCATGTTAAATCTGATGTGTATTAACCAGGGCATGATTGATAACTATAACCAGGCCATGATTGATAAATAGTTATGATTATGACTTTTGAGCGACGTTGGTAGGATCGGGTTTCAGGAAACCAAATTTTTTAAACAGAAAATTGTACAACTAGTGTAAAAAAAATTTGAGATTTGTTCAAAACCCAACCCCAATGCAAGTCAATGGGGAATAAAAGTCAGCATTGAGTGGATGAATGTAATCAGCTCAATTCAAACTTTTATTTAGCATTAACTAACATTGTGGTAGTGTTTAGAAAGAAACTTATTTTATTTTATACAAGTTTCACCAGTTTCTTTTTCAGGAAACCAGATCCTAGTCGGTAAAACTCGAGTTATTATACTAGGCCTTGGTATGACTATACTAGGCCTTGGTATTTAACATATGACTAGAGTTGAGCGATACCGTCCGATACTTCAAAGTATCGTATCGGATGGTATCGGCCGATCTTTAAAAAAAGTATCGGTATCGCCGATTCCGATACCGGAAGTCCCATTCAAGTCTATGGGACTTCCGGTATCGGAATAAGAAAAACCCTTTCCTGCCCTTGTACAGCCTCTCTGGGGTCTGTATGGGCCTTTCGGGGGGGCTGTGCCGGCCTGCCAGGGGGTCTGTGCAGGCTCCGGTGGTCTGTGCCGGCCTGCCGGTGGTCTGTGCAGGCTCCGGGGGGCTGTGCCGGCCTGCCGGGGGGCTGTGCCGGCCTGCCGGGGGGCTGTGCCGGCCTGCCGGGGGGCTGTGCAGGCTCTGGGGGGCTGTGCCGGCCTGCCGGGGGGCTGTGCCGGCCTGCCGGTGGTCTGTGTAGGCTCCGGGGGTCTGTGCAGGCATCGTCCGATGGGACTACAAGTCCCATCGGGCGATGCCTGCTACCATGACAGTGATTGACACATTAGCCAATGATGGGACAGTAGTAGTCCCATCATCCGGCTAATGTGTTAAATGTAAAAAAAAAAAAAAAAAATTACATGCTACATACATACAACATGCATACTACATACATGCTACATTCATACTACATACTACATACATGCTACATTCATACTACATAAATACTACATGCAACATACATACTACATATATACTACATGCATGCTACATACATACTGCATGCTACATACATACCACATATATACTACATACATACTACATGCATGCTACATGCATGCTACATGCTACATACATAACACATATATACTACATGCATGCTACATACATACTACATGCTACATACTACATATATACTACATGCATGCTACATACTACATGCTACATACATACTACATATATACTACATGCATGCTACATACATACTGCATGCTACATGCATGCTACATACATACTACATACATACTACATGCTACATACATACTACATATATACTACATACATACTACATACATACTACATGCATGCTACATGCATGCTACATACATACCACATACATAACACATATATACTACATGCATGCTACATACATACTACATGCTACATACATACCATATACATACTACATGCATGCTACATACATACTACATGCATGCTACATACATACTACATGCTACATACATACTACATATATACTACATGCATGCTACATACATACTACATGCTACATACATACTACATATATACTACATGCATGCTACATACTACATGCTACATACATACTACATATATACTACATGCATGCTACATACATACTACATGCATGCTACATACATACTACATGCTACATACATACCACATACATACTGCATATATACTACATGCATGCTACATACATACTGCATGCTACATGCATGCTACATACATACTACATACATACTACATGCTACATACATACCACATATATACTACATACATACAATACATTCATACAATACATACATAGACATACAGTACATATAACATAGAGTAACATACTTACCAATACTTGTCACATTGTTCCCCGAAGCCATTGTCTTTTCCGGAATAAATATTAACATAACAAACCACAAAAATACTCACCCACGATCCGAAGCAGTCCACGAGTGTGTCCCACGACGATCTTGGGTAGAGAACTGCAGCATCAGCTGTTGCTGCCGTTCTCTATGGGCTGCAGGAATCCAATGACGGAAGGTAGGTATCCTTCCGCACTGTATTCCTCCGCCACTTAAAAAAAAAAAAGTCCCTAGTCTCACTTTATGCCATTGCTGTGTGGGAAATTCCCACGCAGCAATGGCATAAAGTGAGACTAGGGACTTTTTTTTTAAGTGGCGAGGAATACAGTGCGGAAGGATACCTACCTTCCGTCATTGGATTCCTGCAGCCCGTAGAGAACGGCAGCATCATCTGATGCTGCCGTTCTCTACCCAAGATCGTCGTGGGACACACTCGTGGACTGCTTCGGATCGTGGGTGAGTATTTTTGTGGTACATACATACCACTTCCTGAGGAAGCCAAGGCGCAACGCGCGTAGAGGCGGCAGGCAGTGGCAGCACATAGTCACTTCATGTAAGTGTTACGTTACTCTATTTTTCAATTGTTATCCGGTTCAACTTGCATGAATAGGTCTTTTTTTTTTCTCTGCCTAGTAGAGAATACTTTGCTTTGGCCTTAGTTTGGTCATTTGTATGGGCTTATCTGCGCCAATATTTGCTGAGGTTATTATTTGCATTTTCTTTTCAATTTGCACCCAGTTTTATTCACATTAATATGTGGTTTATTCTGCTGAGCAACTAACTGTTTATTTATGTTGCTCTTCGTGAATATGCCGGCTCACATTGTGGCAATTACTTGTATTTATTTGTAACTTTTGCCACTTTATGTGAGCTCATATGTTTGGTGCAGCTTTTTGTAACCTATTTAATCTATTCTCCGTGTGGTGGTTACTGCTCACGGCGTCATGTACATTACATTATATTGGTCCCATTTTTTTCTCAGCTGAGAATTAACATTCTAGTGAATTTATTAAAATAAATTCTTTGGCAAAAGATATACTCTCTATTACCTCTACTATATAAAATATGGCAGATTCATGAATAAGGCACTCTAGATTATATTTACACTACATGGATGTGATTTATCATTGAGTACTTTGAGGGAGTAATGCCCTTTCCACTTGGATTCTTTTCTAGATATCATCTACCATTTATGTCTACCACTGCCTGTTTTAGCATTGTTGCTCTGCTGTTGTTTTTAATTATTATGCAATAAAATTTATTTTTTATGCTAAAACTCTTTTGGTCCTTAATTTTCACTTAATAGTTGAGATATGGCTCTTTGTTGATATGTAGTATATATGTAGTATGTATGTAGTATGTATGTAGCATGTAGTATGTATGTAGCATGCATGTAGTATATATGTAGTATGTATGTAGCATGTAGTATGTATGTAGCATGCATGTAGTATATATGTAGTATGTATGTAGCATGCATGTAGTATATATGTAGTATGTAGCATGTAGTATGTATGTAGCATGCATGTAGTATGTATGTAGCATGCATGTAGTATGTATGTGGTATGTATGTAGCATGTAGTATGTATGTAGCATGCATGTAGTATATATGTGTTATGTATGTAGCATGTAGCATGCATGTAGCATGCATGTAGTATGTATGTAGTATGTATGTAGTATATATGTGGTATGTATGTAGCATGTAGTATGTATGTTGCATGCAGTATGTATGTAGCATGCATGTAGTATATATGTAGTATGTATGTAGTATATATGTAGTATGTATGTTGCATGTAGTATTTATGTAGTATGAATGTAGCATGTATGTAGTATGTAGTATGAATGTAGCATGTATGTAGTATGCATGTTGTATGTATGTAGCATGTAATTTTTTTTTTTTTTTTTTACATTTAACACATTAGCCGGATGATGGGACTACTACTGTCCCATTATTGGCTAATGTGTCAATCACTGTCATGGTAGCAGGCATCGCCCGATGGGACTTGTAGTCCCATCGGACGATGCCTGCACAGACCCCCGAAGCCTGCACAGACCACCGGCAGGCCGGCACAGCCCCCCGGCAGGCTGGCACAGCCCCCCAGAGCCTGCACAGCCCCCCGGCAGGCCGGCACAGCCCCCCGGAGCCTGCACAGCCCCCCGGCAGGCCGGCACAGCCCCCCGGCAGGCCGGCACAGCCCACCGGAGCCTGCACAGACCACCGGCAGGCCGGCACAGCCCCCCGGCAGGCCGGCACAGACCACCGGAGCCTGCACAGACCCCCTGGCAGGCCGGCACAGCCCCCCGAAAGGCCCGTACAGACCCCAGAGAGGCTGTACAAGGGCAGGAAAGGGTTTTTCTTATTCCGATACCGGAAGTCCCATAGACTTGAATGGGACTTCCGGTATCGGAATCGGCGATACCGATACTTTTTTTAAAGATCGGCCGATACCATCCGATACGATACTTTGAAGTATCGGACGGTATCGCTCAACTCTAGCGCCAACGTGTTCGGACTTTGTCCACTGTTGGAAAAAAACAACAACATGTCACTTGTGTTTTTGATGCATGACATATGCTATCACTAAACCCAACAGTGACATCAAGGACAACAGTCACTGCGGCACAATACAGCAATACAATACTCAAAGCAGTCACTGTAGAGCCCGATGACACTGTTGGGTTTCCTGCTAGAATATATCTAGCACGAAACCCAACAGTGACATCAAGGACAACAGTCACTGCGGCACAATACAGCAATACAATACTCAAAGCAGTCACTGTAGAGCTCGATGACACTGTTGGGTTTCCTGCTAGAATATATCTAGCACGAAACCCAACAGTGACATCAAGGACAACAGTCACTGCGGCACAATACAGCAATACAATACTCAAAGCAGTCACTGTAGAGCTCGATGACACTGTTGGGTTTCCTGCTAGAATATATCTAGCACGAAACCCATCAGTGACATCAAGGACAACAGTCACTGCGGCACAATACAGCAATACAATACTCAAAGCAGTCACTGTAGAGCCCGATGACACTGTTGGGTTTCCTGCTAGAATATATCTAGCACGAAACCCAACAGTGACATCAAGGACAACAGTCACTGCGGCACAATACAGCAATACAATACTCAAAGCAGTCACTGTAGAGCCCGATGACACTGTTGGGTTTCCTGCTAGAATATATCTAGCACGAAACCCAACAGTGACATCAAGGACAACAGTCACTGCGGCACAATACAGAGCAGGGAAATACTTACTAAACGCCTTTTTGGAGGATGCAGTGGCGCTGTCCCAGCCATCCAACAACGCTGCGGCCACCTCATTCCATAGCCGCCGTGTCACCACATTGTCCTTGTACAGCCGGTCACGGCTGTCCCACAACGGAGCACGCTCCTGGACCAGGCTGATGAGATTCTCATTATCCAGGTAGACGTCTTCGTCCCGTTGTGGAACCTAGACAAAACACATTCATTAGAATAATCAAATTTAAATTGAATAAAAAGTTACAAAAAAAAATACAGAAAAGATGAAAAATAGAAGATAAAAAATAAAGAACATTACAAATCATTTGATACATACATTCCGTATCACCACCGGGACTTGGCTTCGCTGCTCCTGCTCTTCGCCCTCAGTAGTCCCGTCCGCAGAAGATGACGATGTCTTAAAAAAAAAAAAAACGTAAGAGATTTGGAGTAGCAGCAGATATACTTACCTGATGCCCGATAATAATCACCTCACGGTCTGCTTGCGCCAATTCCTGCCGCGATGGGGAATATTCTGATTCCGAAGACATACTGCATGTAAAAATAATAAAAATCATTAGTACATACACAATTTAAAAGGACAGGCATACGATGTAATAATACTCACATTATTGACGCTGATAGAAGATGGGTTCGTTGCTGATTGTCTGCTCTCCAATCTGTCACTGTAGTTGTGGTACAGTGTTGGCAGACACCTCCTTTATATAGACTTTTTTTTTTTTTACTTTAGAATTTTATAACATGTCTAAATAGTGGACATCAAAAAAAAAAACCGCAGCGCTAAAAAAACGCATACATGCGCATGCCAGTGCGCACGTATGCACATCCATAGGCCATAATGGCCTTTTTTAGCGCAAAACGTGCGCATACGTGCGCATGCGCTTTTTTGAAGTGGTTGGACGGACCAAAAAATGCAACATGTAGTGTCTGGAAAATAAAATCGCACACCACAAAAAAACGCAGTGCACGAAAAATGCATACGTGCGCATGCCAATGCGCACGTATGCGCGACCATGTTAAATATAGGGGGAAAAAGTGCATGCGCACGTATGCATTTTTTTCCAGCGCAAAAAAACGCAAATGTGAAACCAGCCTAAAGTCCTTCAATGTTTTGAGGAATGCACATGGCTGGTAAGCACAGACAACACCATCATAAGCATGAGCATCCCACTTATGCTTCTGCTCATGCAAAGTTTGACACACACTAAGGATCAGGCGTCTGCAGTAAAGGAGGAGGAGGGAAGCCTTGATGACAGTCAGAAATTGTCTGGTCAGGGAACTGTCCTGGACGAGGTGGAGGAAGAAGAGGAAGAGGAGGAAGAGGAGGATGAGGGGGATGATTATTTTGGGCACTAGGATGCTTCTCAGGGGGCAAGAGAAAATGTTGGCGTTCCAAGGTCAGGTACAGTGTTTGGCCCACATGTGCGATTATGTCTTGCGGATCCTAAAAAGGGACCCCCACATTGCCAAAATAATGAGGGATGACGACTACTGGCTGGCCAGCATCCTTGATTAACACTACAAAGGCAAATTACACAACATCATGCCACAGGAGAACCTAGAGATAATATTGGCTAACAAACAAGCACCTCTGGTAAACCGTTTGTTTGAGGCTTTGCCAGCATACAGCAGCAGTGCTGGTTCTCCCACAAGCCATTGTGGCCACAATGGAAGAGGTGTTCATGGTGCGCACTGCCGAAGTGGCATTGGAGACAGGGATTTAATGACCATGTTGTGGAATGATTTCTCATGTACCGCTCACATGACTGTTAATACTGCATCGATTAAAAGTGACCGGAAACAGCAGCTGTCAACTATGGTTACAAACTACTTCTCCTCCAATATCAATGTTCTCCCTCACAGGTCATTCCCATTTGACTATTGGGCCTCTAAACTGGACTCCTGGCCTGAATTGGCACAATATGCCTTACAGGAGCTCACTTGCCCTGTTGCTAGGGTGCTATCTGAAAGAGTCTTCACTGCTGCTGGATCAATCATGACCAAAAAAAGGACCCATCTGTCAACCCAAAATGTTTATGATCTAACCTTCATTAAAATGAACCATGCATGGGTTTCAAAGGATTTTGTCCCACCTTCCCCTGATGACACATAGGTTGCCAGAAAACTGCCTCACTTTTGTCCTCCTCTTCCTCGGACTTGCCCAATTCCGCCCTTTGCAGCAGCTGAATGTCCAGGCAACATATCAACATATGCCATTTTTTAAACCTCCCTAAGTGGGCTGCCCACCCGCCCCCCAATGCCTGGGGTCAACACATGGCACATCCGGGCAAGTGCCATTGCTCTGAACAGTTGGATGGGCCCACTTATGGCCAACGGCACTGGCACAGGGCCCCTCATAGAACAATACAGTGTCTCTGACGGTGGGGGACCCACTCGCCGTCAGACACACCAGCGTACTATGAGGGGCCCTGTGCCAGTACTGTCAACCACGAGTATGCCCCCCTGCTTGGTCATGGCCACGGCACTTGCAAGTTGCAATACTTACCTCTCCATGCTCCACCGCTGTGTAGTCTGGGCAGTTAAATCCTTCACAGGGACGGCCACTAGAAATTTGGAGTATTGATGTATTGATCGATGATGGTTAAGATGTAGCTATAGCCTGTCCTGCTAGCCTCTACCTTCAGATGATCAATGGCTACCATTTGTAATGGACGTCAACTTACAAGCGGATGCAGTGGTGCTTTATGATCACCTTTCACAGTTTTGATAGTCACCGACGTGTGACATTCCTGCCACCATTTTTCAATGTCTCCTCTCATGCCAATCCAATAGAATCGCCTACGGCCTGTGGCTTCTGTCTTTTGCACTCCAAAATGACCAGACACATCATGATAGGCAGTGAGGACCATGTCTACATCACTCCCTGTGATCACAATTTGATGGAGACGAGTAGTGGTGATATGATCCATGCTACTGTGATAAAGCAATCCTTTCTTCACAAAGAACTGTTTTCGCTGTCTCCACAGACACAGTAATAGAGGGTATGCATCACCTCTCCAACATCTACCGGGAGGTGTTCCCTCAATAAGTAATTCCCAAATTTCTGCTAACACTCGACTTTCCATCTGTAATTGTATCCATGTAGTTTCCAGTAGCGGAGAGTCTGGACTGGCTTACTGAGATTGAAATATATATGAAGATTTAAAAGTACCACAACACTGTAGACTGTTGTACGCTTCGACTACCTTTCCCTTTTTCTACTTTTTAAATTCTGGTGTAATACATAGTGAGCCTGTGAGTGTCTGTGTCTGACTACTGAAGTATATACGGAAATTTACAATTACCCCTAGACTGGATACACCTGGTATGTGCTGATACAGTACCTTTGTTCACAATTTTGTATTACGGTATCATCCATAGTGAATGAGCATGTGTGGTCTACACCTTCTATATATACGGTGAATTGGAGATACCAATTTTTAACCTATACTTGATACAGCTTGCATCTTGTTATACAGTACCTTTGTTTGACATTTAGTATTACGGTCAAATCCATACTGAGTAAGCGTCTGAGAGTGACTACGGGACTATTTATACAGAGAATACAGTTGTACCCTATAATATATACTTGCTATCTTGTTATCCAGTACCTTTTTTCCAACATTTTTTATTATGGTCAAACCCAGACAGAATGAGCGTCTGAGGGTGACTCCGGAAATATATACCGAGATTTCAAATTTGGCCAACACTGTATACAGCTGTACGTTTCTGATACTGTAACCTTTTTAGCTATTTAGATTCTGGTGTAATCCATAATGAGCCTGTGAACATATGTCTATTACTCCGGCAATATATTAGGAGCTTTAAAATTATTCCAACACTGTATACAGCTGTACGCTTGTGTTACATTACCCATTTACAGCTTTTCATATTCTTGTGTAATCCATACTGGGCCTGAGAGCGTTTGTGTCTGCCTCCTGAAATGTATACGGAGATTCAGAATGTTTACACTATACTATATATACCTTGTATCTGGTGATACTGTACCCTTTTTCAACTTTTTATTTTATTGGGTAATCCATACTGAGCCTGTGAGCGTCTGTGCATGACTCATCAAATATATACGGAGATTTACTGTTATCGCTAGACTGTATAGAGCTGTACGCTTCTGATACAGTACCATATATCTACTGGCATTTTGGGTCCATTTTCCAAAACATGAGGAAGTATGGTGGAAGAGGATGTGGACGTGGGCATGGGGGCCACCTGGTACTGATGGTGGTGGTGGTGCATCTGCTGGTAGTGCCAAAAACACAATAGCAGCTAAGGCAGGAGGTTGTTGAGCCTGCGTCATGGTGTAGCTCTGGAAGACCTGTAAGGCTCCGTTTTCTGGGAGTAGGTAGACTGCTTTTAAAGCCGGAGCATCAGGAACTGTTTTTGGGTTACATTGCTGAAGCAGCCTCCAGCTCTATCACCTCCTCTTCTGAAGTTTAAAAAAATGCAAGCACTGAGTCATTAAGTGCAGGCTTATGGTCAGGAGCAACCCCTTTCCTTGTGTCCTTCACCCACACCAAAAGTGAAGGATGCGCCAGCCCACACTTCAGATTACTCGATGGAGCTCTTTTCACATACCATGCCATAGTTAATTAAAAATGGGGCCCATCATATACTGGAGCATTCCAAATGGGGGACATCAGACACTGGAGCAGCATTTACGGGCCCATTATACACTGGAGCATTAGAAAAAGGGCCCATTATATATGGAGCATTATTAGGGCCCATCATACACTGGAGCATCATCCATGAGTCCCATCATATACTGGAGCATTACAAATAGGGGCAGATCAGACACTGCAGCAGCATCTATGGGGCACATGATACACTGGAGCATTAGAAATGGGGCCCATTATATATGGAGCATTATTAGGGCCCATCATACACTGGAGCATCATCCATGAGGCCCATCATATACTTGAGCATTATAAATGGGGAAGATCACACACTGGATCAGCATCTATGGGGCACATGATACACTAGAGCATTAGAAATGGGGCCCATTATATATGGAGCATTATTAGGGCCCATAACACACTGGAGCATTGTCTATCGGGACCATCATATACTGTAGCATTATGTGGAGCTCACCATATACCGTATGGAACATTATATGTGACCAATTATTCTGTATGGAGAAATATATGGGGCTCATTATTCTCTATGGCGCACAATGTGGTGGCCATAATACTTTATGGAGTAATATACTGTCCTTTTTTTGAGCTATTGTACAATTTAAAATAGATCAGTCATGTGACGTCATGTAAGCAGTCAAGTATTTGTCATTGTACTATATCTATATTTCTGTGCCATATCGGAGCATCATGAGTTGTGGTATGTGTTAAAGGGGCGCACTGACACTCTTTGGCCCAGGGCACCCTGAAACCTGGAGCCAGCCCTACCCCCCACAACTTTAGCCAAATAAGCCCCAGTTTTCAATGCGTAACTATTATTATGAAGTAAATTAAGGTTGACAAGCTTAAGTAATAAGAATTGATGTTGTTGGCATTGAAATGGGCACTGTAGGTGTGTTTACTGTCCTCCACTCCCTGCCGACTTTGCTTCCCATTGACTTGCATTGGGTTTCGTGTCGGCCTCTGACTTTTCCCTATAGTCGGCCGATTTCGTTTGACCCGACTTTTGCGAAAGTCAGGTTTCATGAAATCCGACTCGACCCTAAAAAAGGCAAAGTTGCTCATCTCTACTAATAAATAGTGGGGTTGCTTGTACAGGGCACATAATCCCTAACAAAGACACATATAACATTTAGTGATAACTATATTCACAGTCACCATTAAAATATGACTAATTAGCAATGGCTATAGAACGGCCAACTTCACAATCATATTTCATCGCTCTAAAGTAAAAAGGATAAAATGACCACTAGAAATTGGAAGTTGATTTACTTAAAAAAGATAGATCTATATATTTATTCCTTTTAAAAGTAAACTGCTTTGCAATAATAGAGACTAGGGATGAACGAACCCAAACCGGAAATACCCAACAGACTTTTTACTGTATGTCTGGTTTCATGTTTGGGTTTGCCAGTCTTATAAAGCTTGTTCAAAGGCTGTAGTGCAGCCAATCATCAAGCTTTTAGACTGTGGGTACATAATGTTGTGTGTACTCTGCAACCCCTTTATGTGCTATTTCTGTTGTAAAAGCCGCTGTGTTGTGTGTACTCTACAAACCTATATTTGAGAGTACTGTGCTAAAATCCGCTGTGTGTACTCTAGACTACTCACCTGTGAAAGTACTGTCTTTGAAGCCACTGGATGTACTCTGCATCTTCCGCCTGTGGAAGTACTGCTCTTGAAGCTGCTGTTTGTACTCTGCACTCCCTCGCATGTGAGAGTACTGTCCTTGAAGCTGCTTTGTGTTTTCAATTAGTCTGACAAATTAATAATTGGCATCAGTTGTCTCATTCCTATTAGTAGGCCCCAAAAATACTTTTTCAGTCCTGGTGTCTGTTTTCTAGTAGATTTGCAACTCAATATATGCATCAGCAGTGTGTTAGGTGTCAAGTTTCCCCCACTGCACAGGGGGAATCTCAAGCCATGTCCTCTGGGGTCTCCCATTCCTCTAGCAGCTGCAGTGATTCCTGCTCAACAAAGACGTCAGTCCAGGTATCTTGCCCAGGTTAATGCTAAACATCTGTTGCTCTCTCAGGCTCTGCTGTCACGCCATGCTTGAGTCAGCAGCAAACAGACACTCCAGGGACTAAGGCTGGTTTCACACTTGCGTTTTTTGTGCTGTTTTTTAGCGCCAACAAACACATGCGGTTTTTTCCCTATCTTTTATATGGGTGCGCATAGGTGCGCATACACATGTGTTTGTACGCGTTTGTATGCACATGCGTTTTTTTTGTAGTGTGCGCTCGGGCGCACAAAATGCATCCTGTTGCATTTTTTGTGCGTCCGACTTGCCCAAAAAAAACGCATGCGCACGCAATGCGTTTTTTTTACAGCCAAACACCCATTATAGTCTATGGGTGTGCATATGTGCGCATGGTAATGCGCACGTATGTGCAAAAAAAGCACACAAACGCATGATGCGTTTTTTATGTGCGTTTGCACTGCGCACGGTGTGCAGCGCAAAAAAGCGCAAGTGTGAAAGTAGCCTAAGTCCTGTATTTTGCCTACTGAGCATGCCCATGGGATGACCTCTCATTGGAGGTTGGGGGTCATATACACAGGTCCCGTTCCTGCTCTGATTGGTCCACTACTGGGAAAGGTCCCGAAAGGACGTTGCTATAAAAGAGCCGCATGGCCATGTGCTAGTATAGACTCTTATGGTATTGTGTGTGAGTGATGATGGATGCATGTATCTGGTGACTGACTCATTAAGACTCCCCTCCCTTGGATACGTATGGTTTAGGGTTCTTAGAGTCAGAGTCAGCACCTTGTAGTGGCTGAGTCTAGTGCCACAGTGCTCCCAGTTCACAGCACCTCTCTGAGTGCCATATTGTGCCATCCAGCTAGGCACATAATAGCGCATCTGCAGTGCTAGTGAGTCTAGAGGGTCTCCGACCCTGTGTCTTGGGGCAGAGTCCTGTGGCTTTACACCAGCGCTCACTTGGCCGAGCTCTGTGAGCTTAACAGGCTTCTGCATTTGTATTTGGCGGTGGTGCGGCTCTGTGAGGCAACAGAGTCCGCCTCGTACACACCGGGTGAAGTTATCCGGCTTGTGTTCACTTATTATACTGCCATATAGTGTCTGTCATTATTAGCAGCAGTATTCCGTCTCTGCACGGTGGACCCCAGGCTGCAAACGCACCTCATTATTATTTTATTATTTGGTGCAATCCACCAGCCTAACACAGTGTTGCTGCCATTTCTAGAACCCAAAAATAATTAAGGCTAGGTGTGTGTTCTCTAGTTCTTTTCCAAATCAATATATCAGCTGTGTCTTTTGGCCTTTGGAAGCCCCAGAAACATTTTTCAGGTCTAGTGTATGTTTTGTACTACTTTTGCAAATCAATATATCACATCAGCATTGTCGTTACTATTTCTATGACCCAAAAATACTTTTTTCGGCCTGCTGTCTGTTTTCAAGTAGTTTTGCAAAACAAAATATCACATCAGCTGTATTTTTGGCCTTTGTAGTTCCCAAAAGCAAATTTTCAGACCTGTTGTGCATTTTGTTGTATTTTTGCAAATCAATATATTTCATCAGCTTTGTTGTTGTCATTTCAAGGCCCCAAATATACTTTAAGGCCTGGTGTATGTTTTCAACTGCATTTGAAAAGCAATATTTTGCAAGAGCCATTTCATTGCCATTTTTAGGCCCCAAAAATAATTTTTCAGGGCTGGTGTGTGTTTTCTAGCATTTTTGTAAGTTAATAAAGCACACCAGCTGTGTCGTTCTGCGTTCATACACGTTGACACGGTGTGCACTCTAGCATACAGCATAAACCACCTTCTATCTTCCAAAACAAGCAGACCGTTCCCTGTAGTCTAACTTGTTTATTGGTGAAGAGTATAGAACATGTGGTAAAACTATAAAGAATACAAACGACATGGGTAAGTATTGGGCAGATGATCACACAGCTAACACAATTACAGGAAGTATACAGTGGGATGAATACACAGGTGTCTAATTACATCTGCTGAGCTCTGGCTGCCATACAGTTAATAACCTCTCTGAACAACACTGCATTGCTAGAAAGTTGTTAATCTTACTAGATATGCTTTACCTGGATAACGAACTCAAGTAGGGGGTTACAGGAGGACAGATAAACACGTGAGCCCTTATGAAATACACAGATGAAAATGGCTTCTTCCTCATCCCAGAATACATTGCTTCATTCCCCCAATGCATTGCTTCAATCTTACAGTGCAACACTTCTGTTAACCCCTTAACCCCCAAGGATGGTTTGCACGTTCATGACCGGGCCAATTTTTAAAATTCTGAACACTGTCTCTTTATGAGGTAATAACTCTGAAACGCTTCCATGGATCCTGGTGATTCTGACACTGTTTTCTCGTGACATATTGTACTTCATGTAAGTGGAAAAATTTCATTCAAATAACTTGCGTTTATTTGTGAAAAAAATGGAAATTTGCCGAAAATTTTGAAAATTTTGCAATTTTCCAACTTTGAATTTTTATGCTCTTAAATCATAGAGATATGGTACTCAAAAAACTTAATAAATAAAATTTCACATATGTTTACTTTACATCAGAACAATTTTGGAACCAAAATTTTTTTTTGTTAGGAAGATATAAGGGTTAAAAGTTGACCAGCGATTTCTCATTTTTGCAACACCATTTTATTTTTATGGACCACATCACATTTGAAGTCACTTTCAGGAGTCTATATGATAGAAAATACCCAAAAGTGACACTATTCTAAAAGCTGCAACCCTCAAGGTGCTCAAAACCATACTCAAGAAGTTTATTAACCCTTCAGGTGCTTCACAGGAATTTTTTGAATGTTCAAAAAAAATGAACATTTAACTTTTTTTCACAAAAAATTACTTCAGGTCCATTTTTTTATTTTACCAAGGTTAACAGGAGAAATTGGACAGCAAAAGTTATTGTGCAATTTCTCCTGAGTACACTGATACCTGATATGTGGGGGGAACCACTGCTTCGGCGCATGGCAGAGCTCAGAAGGGAAGGAGCGGCGTTTGACTTTTTCAATGCAAAATTGGCTGGAATTCAGATCGGACGCCATGTCACGTTTGGAGAGCCCCTGATGTACCTAAACAGTGGAAATTCCCCACAAGTAACCCCATTTTGGAAACTAGACCCCCCAAGGAACTTATCTAGATATGTGGTGAGAGCTTTGAACCCACAAGGGCTTCACAGAAGTTTATAATGTACAGCCATTCGATTAAAAAATCACATTTTTTCCACAACAATGATCTTTTCACCCCCAATTTTTAATTTCCCAAGGTTAACAGGACCATAAAAGTTATTGTGCAATTTGTCCTGAGTACGCTGATACCCCATATGTGGGTGTAAATGACTATTTGGGCGCATTGCACAGCTCGGAAGGGAAGCAGCGCCATTTGACTATTTTGGCTGGAATTGAGATCGGACACCACGTCGCGTTTGGAAAGCCCCTGATGTACCAAAACAGTGGAAACCCCCCACAAATGACACCATTTTGGAAACTAGACCTTTCAAGGAACTTATCTAGATGTATGGTGAGAACTTTGAACCCCCAAGGGCTTCATAGAAGTTTATAACGTACAGCCGTACAATTAAAAAATCATATGTTTTCCACAAAAATGATCTTTTCACCCTCAATTTTTATTTTTCCAAGGGTAACAGGACCCCAAAAGTTATTGTGCAATTTGTCCTGAGTAAGCTAGTACCCCATATGTGGGGGTAAACCATTATTTGGGCGCATGGCAGAGCTCGGAAGGGAAGAAGTGCAATTTGACTTTTTTGCCTGGAATTGGGATTGGACGCCATGCCGCGTTTGGAAAGCCCCTGATGTGCCTAAACAGTGGAAACCCCCCCAAATGACACCATTTTGGAAACTAGACCCCCAAGGAACTTATCTAGATGTGTGGTGAGCACTTTGAACCCCCAGGGCTTCACAGAAGTTTATAACGCCCAGGCGTGAAAATAAAAAATATATATTTTTTCCACAAACACGATCTTTTAGTCCCAAATTTTTTTATTTTCCCAAGGGTAACAGGAGAAATTGGACCCCAAAAGTTGTTGTCCAATTTGTTTTGAGTACGCTGATACCCATATGTGGGAGAAAACTACTGTATGGGCACACATCGGGGCTCAGAAGGGAAATAGTGACGTTTTGGAATGAAGACTTTGATGGAATGGTCTGCCGGTGTCTTTTGGAGAGCCTCTGATGTGCCTAAACTGTTGAAACTCCCCATAAGTGACCCCATTTTGGAAACTAGACCCCCTAAGGAACTTATCTAGATGTGTGGTGAGCACTTTGAACCCCTAAGTGCTTCACAGAAGTTTATAACGCCCCGGCGTGAAAATACAAAAATCATATTTTTTTCCACAAAAATGATATTTTTGCCCCAATTGTTTATTTTCCTAAGGGTAAAAGGAGAAATTGGACCCCAAAAGTTGTTTTGCAATTTGTCCTGAGTAGGCTGATACACCATACACTGTTTGGGCACCCCTAACCCTAATCTCAGCCCTAATCCTAGCCCTAACCCTAATGGGAAAATGGAAATAAATACATTTCTTTAATTTTATTATTTTCCCTAACTAAGGGGGTGATAACGGGGGGTTTGATTTACTATTTATGGCAGGTTTTTATTTTTGTCAGCTGTCACGCGCTAAAAGACGCTTTTTAATGAACAAAAACCAGCATTTCAAGAAATTCTTTTGGGGGGGTGCGTTTACACCGTTCCGCGTGCGGTAAAATTGATAAGGCAGTGTTATTCTTCGGGTCAGTACGGTTCCAGCGATACCTCATTTATGTTGTTTTTTTATGTTTTGGCACTTTTATGCAATGAAAACAATTTTATATAAAAAATAATTATTTTTGCATCGCTTTATTCTGCGAGCTATAACTTTTTTATTTTTTCATTGATGATGCTATATTGTGGCTCGTTTTTTGCTGGACAAGATGACGTTTTCAGCGGTGCCATGGTTATTTATATGCATCTTTTTGATCGCACGTTATTACACTTTTTGTTCGGTGGTATGATGATAAAGCTTTATTTTTTGCTTTATTTTTTATGGGGTTCACTAAGTGGGTTAACTAATGGGGCAGTTTTATAGGGCGGGTCGTTACGGATGCGGCGATATCAAATATGTGTATTTTTATTGTTTTTTTTATTTCCAAAAAATAAATTTATTAGGGAATATTTTTTTCTTTTTTTTTAAATTTATTTAGCGATTTTTTAGAAATTATTTTTACACTTTTTTTTTAACTTTATTACAATGTCCCAGGTTGGACATAACTGTCATGTGACAGATCGCTGATCTGTCACATCACAGTCACAGGCAGTACAGAAGGCTTCCTCGTGCCTGCGCTTTGCAGGCACTGAGGAAGCCGGCTCCCTGCAGGCCCTCGAAGGTCCCTGCCACCATTTTGGATCCGGGGACCTGCAAGGAAGGAGACCTCCGCAGCGGCACTGCACATCGCGCTGATTTGGGGGTCGCAGGGAAGCACGGAGGGAGCCCCCTCCCGATGGTTCCCGAAACCCCGGTACACTGCGATCGTGTTTGATCGCAGTGTACCAGGGGTTAATGTGTCGGGGGTGGTCCCGGACCGCCCCTGACACATAGTGCCAGGTGTCAGCTGTGATAATCAGCTGACACCCGGCCGCGATCAGCGGCGTTCACGCTATGATGTACTATCCCATCCCGGGAATTAAGTCCCAGGGCACATGGAAGGGACAGTATGTCACATGGCAGAAAGGGGTTAAAGACACAGGCTGTAAATGCTATTTAAGACACTGCTATAAATTCAGCCACCACTAGAAGGTGCTAGCTAAACCCTACACATAATACAAACATATTTGCCCTATATTCAGAGGGCAGAGCACTCCCCGCTTGGCATCAACTGATGCCACTTCATTTTCCAGGTTTGGAGCAGTAAAGGTGTTAGGAACGGCGGAACACACTAAATAAAAATAAATAATAAAGTGCGTTTGCCGCTCAGGGTCCACCGTGCAGTAGGTGTTACACTGCTGCTAGGTAATGCCTGCTGCCATACTTGGACTATGAGCATCATTGTCAGCCTCCTAAAATCTCTAGGGAGATTCAAATTCTCCCCAATACTATTGTTAGGAACAGTGGAACGCACTAAACAAAAATAATAATAAAGTGCGTTCTCCGCTTGGGGTCCACCCTGCAGTAGGTGTTACAACCGCTGCTGAGTAATGGCAGATGAGCAATATGGAGATATAATGTGCATGGGTTCAACTTCACCCGAAGTGCACAAAGCGGTCTCTGTTCACACACAGAGGCGCCGCATCAAAAACATACAAAAATGCTGAGCCTGTTAGTGTCACAGACCATAGGGAAATGCACACACAGTATCAGGTCACAGGAGCAGGACCCAAGGCAGAGGAGCTGCATCCGTCTAGACCTACCGTGTGTGCGGCGTCGACACTGCAGACGCCAAGGAGGACTGCAACTGCAGCGCTGCGTAGGACACTGCCACTAATCGACAAAGCTAGGAAGCAGGCACAATGTCGGATGCTAGAGAAGAGTGTGCACAGTGGCCTAAGGCTTACCACTGACTGGTGCTGACTGTTGCACTAATTCCCTATCCACATGCGTAATATCAGAGGGAAGGGGTTTCAAATGAGTCAGTCACCAGAGTCATACATCCGTCACCATTCACACATTTAGCTTGAAAAGTCTATACTAGCGCATGGCCGAACGGTCATGCGCGCTTTTTATAGCAGTGCGGGACATTCCAGATCTCCGAGATGGACCAATGAGATCTGGAGCAGGACCTGGACACATGACTCCCGATCTCCAATGGGAGATCGCCTCGTAAACATGCCCAGTAGGAGCACAGAGGAACTTAGTCTCTGGAGCGGTCTGCTGCAAAGTAATCTTCTCTGCAGTAGATAGACAGCAGGAGACCGCAGAATATGAGGCTCCTGGATTCCTGCAGAGCAGATGCAGAACCCAGACGCCTAACAAAAGGCGTGCTTGCAGTGGTGCCAACCTTTACAAGACTTCTGACTGGTGGGTGATGTTGACTTGTAAGACTGAGCCACATGGATTAAACAAGCAATGGCATGAACAAGCGAGTTCCAGGTTGAAAACCTGCTGAAATGGTGAGAATTGAGGTGAATGTCTGAAGTCACCGTACTTAGAGCGTATACCTGAGGGCGGATTTCTTCTTCTGCATCTGGATCTATCAGTTCAAAGGTGTCTGATTCGTCACTGTAAGGCGTTGAATGGTATAAGAATGCAGCGTCCGTAAACCAGGTTGTGTCCTTAAGGTGTCTAAATTCAACAGATCTAGTTGCGTGGTCCTGTTGTGGTGTGTGGACACATAGCAGCACTGTTTAGGGCAAGTGGACCTCCTGATCCTTAGAACTCAATTGCTGACATAAACATAAAAGCGTCGACTCGAGTTTCATTGAAAAACTACCCAAGCACTACCTTGCTGTCTGAGTAGAACTCAACATCCTTGATTTCCAGGTCAATCTCTGTCGAGATAAGTTCAGCTAACTCTACTGCTAGCACAGCCGCACAGAGTTTCACTCTGGGTATTGTGTGCTCCTGGACTAGCGCTATTTTTGTCCGGCTCATAACAAGCCTTACATGGCATTGTTCCTTGATTTCAGTAGTTTTCAGATATGCTACTGCTGCAATCTCCTTGGTTGAGGCATCGCAGAAGATATAGAGCCTTTGTGTCTTGACTTCTGTTGATGGCATGGAAGCGTATGGTTGTGCCATGTAATGATCTGACAAGGCTTCTAAGGATTTCTTCCATCTTACCCACAAATCTCTCTTCTCCATGGGAAGCGGTTCATCCCATTTAGACATCTCTTGGGTGAAATCTCTCAACATCATTTTACCTTGGATAGTTACAGGGGTTACAAATCCTAGAGGATCATACAGGCTGTTTATCACGGACAGGAAGCTGGTTTTTCTTGTTCGTTGATCCGAAAGATAAATGCGGTTTTTCTTGTTCGTTGATCCGAAAGGTAAATGCATCTCTCTTCAAATCCCAGAGCAAACCAAGGCTTCATTGCATGGGAAAGGAGTCCGTGTCTAAATCCAAGTCTTTTAGATCAGTTGAGTAATCTTGAGAGGGAAAAGCTGCCATCATTTTTTGGCTGTTGGAAGCAATTTTGTGCAGCCTCAAATTGGACATTTCTTGTGTCCTCTTTAGGAGACTGACTGCCGATTCGTCTGTGGGTATGGATTTCAAGCTGTCGTCCACGTAGAAATCCTTCTCCACAAATGATCTAACATTCAACCCGAACTTTGCTTCGCCCTCTCTGGCTAAATGTCTAAGACCATAGATGGCGACAGCAGGGAAAGGGCCATTCCCAATGATCTGTACTTTCATCCGATACTCCACGAGTCTTTGTAGTAGGGATGAGCGAGTACTGAAGTATTCGGACTCGCTATACTCGTACCGAGTATACCATAATACTCGAGTATTCGGTACGATTAGCGAGTCCAATGATAGTCAATGGAAAATGCGAGTAATTGTCTGCTGGACCCTACAAAGCGGTCTGAGGGACTAAAAAATGTGTAAATGTTGAAAAAATGTATGCTGTAAACAAATGTATATATAACATGGGGGCACCTGGTCAGGGGCTGCACGAGTGGTTTTACACCACTGTTTCACCAGAATGTACAAACATTATTTGAAGTCCTGTGGTTTTTTGCTGGCAGAGCGGGACTCGTACGCCACTTACGCAGTGCCAGTGATATATCAGAAGTGCAGTGAGAGCGAGTGATGATGGAGGCGATCTTCTGACAGTTAAGTGTGTAAGTGGTGTATGGAGCGCGATCTGCATTAGGGGCTGTGTGATGGTTAACGCAGGAAGAAGCCACCCATCATCATCAAGGGATTCACAATAATAAAGCTTGGACTACTGTCCTTATTGTTCCACTGCCACTGCCCAATGTGTAAGCATAGACATAGTGTCTTCAAAAATTAGCCCAAGGGGCTGCTTCATAGTTGATGAAGGAAGCAAGGCTGGTCTGAAGGGCCAAACAATTATGACGAAGCTAGGACTACCCGTGTTTCCCCGAAAGTAGGACCCCCCCGAAAGTAAGACAGGGTGGGGGTTACGGGGGGGTCCTTCAATGTAAGGCCTCCCCCGAATGTAAGGCAGGGTTGGGGGCCGCTGTGAAATGTAAGGCCCTTACCTTTGGGCCGCCGCTGTCCCCCATTGGGTCCCCAGGCTCCAGAGGTGTCCTCAGGTGCAGCTGGGCGGGTCCAGCGCTCATGGGGTTAACTCGCCGTGTTAACCCCGCAATCCGCCCAGCTCAACAGCTCATTGGCCGCCCCTGTTCCCCACGTCACCGCCGGCCCCCGGCTCGAGCACTGATTGGTCCAGCAGCTCGGGCTGTAATTGGCCGCCCCAGCCCCACGTCACCGCTGTTTCCCTGCTGATTGGCACAGCGTTCCCTGCAGCACAGGCCTTCCGCACCCACAGCCGCACTGCAGAGGAAAACGTCCAGCATTTAAAAACCAAGTAGGGAAACGTACTGTATAGGGTATGGGGCTGTGTGCAGTGGGATACGGCACTGTTATGGGGTGTGGGGCTGTGTGCAGTGGGATACGGCACTGTTATGGGGTGTGGGGCTGTGTGCAGTGGGATACGGCACTGTTATGGGGTGTGGGGCTGTGTGCAGTGGGATATGGCACTGTTATGGGGTGTGGGGCTGTGTGCAGTGGGATGCGGCACTGTTATGGGGTGTGGGGCTGTGTGCAGTGGGATACGGCACTGTTATGGGGTATAACAGCATGTTAATAAATGTTAATTTATTGGTTAAAAAGAAATTGTCATTTTTTTTCGGCTAATGTAAGACCTCCCCCGAAAGTAAGACAGGGTGGGACTTTTTGGGGTAAAATTAATGTAAGACAGGGTCTTACTTTCGGGGAAACACGGTACTAGCATACAGGTTGCAGTGCCCAGTGTCTAGGCATAGCCATAGTGTCTCCAAAAATTAGCCCAAGGGGCATGATGCCATGGTTGATGAAGGAAGAAGGGTCTCACTCTCATCATGAGTGCCTCCGATGGGAAATATTAATTAACGTAACATTGTTTTTAGCTTATTGTTATTGATCATGAGGTACATGTAGCATAAGCCGGATTTGAAAACATGTGTAAGAGGAAGAAAAGGGGCTTGTATGGGAAGGGATGGACGTGATCACCAATTTAAAAAAAAAATGTTTTGGGTGACTTTAGGTTGGGATACTGTCATCTGGAGGGCTTAAATTCTGTTGCAAAATCCAGTCCTTTTTAAATTTTATCAGAGTCAGCCTGCCTGCATTCTCTATAGTGAACCGTGTGCGTGTATCTGTGATGATTGCCCTAACTATGGCCAACTATGCAGCTTGGATACCCAGTAGTTAAACGGTACAGAAGCATCAGGAAGGATGCAGGTATGGTCACTGAGATAGTTGTTGACCATCTTGTTCAACTTCTCCCTCATTGATATTGTTAGTGTTACTGTTCCAGCTAGTCCTGGGTGATGAGCCGGTTTATTGAAGATGGCCCAGTTTGTGGACATTTTACCATCACTTCTTTTGGACCTGCTTGGCATGTCTCTCCACATTACTGCGTGCTGTTGCACAGAGCTGGTAACTCTGCTAGCAGTGGTGTCTGAGGGTGCTGTTGCCATCAAATGATCGACAACGGCCTTCTTGAAGGACTCCATTGTGAAATCCCTTGGTGACTGCAACAGTAGCAAAAGAAATTTGTCCTTGTACTGTGGGTCTAGAAAGGTGGCCAACCAGTATAGGTTGCTATTGAAAATGTGGATTACGCGAGGGTCTTGGCACAGACAGTCAGATATGAAGTGTGCCATGTGTGCCAAGCTGCAAAGAAGTAAATCTTCTATGAGCTCAGAAGGAGGAACAATACCCATCCTCTCCTCACACTGACTCTCCTCCTCCACATCCTCCTCTCCAGCCCACCCATGCTGGACAGACATGAAGCTGGGGTTGGGATTCCCCTTCTGCAGCATGAGGTGTCCCCTCAGTACCACTGAAAAAGAAGTCCTCTCCCTCCTCATTTTCATCATCATCTTCATCCCCCAATGTTACCTGATGATATTGGCTGGGCTGGGTAGGGTCACCCATTGTGAAATCTTGCTCCATACCCAGCTGCTGGACACGCAAAGATTCAATTTTTTGATTCTGCAGTGATTTATTTCAGCAGACATAGCATAGGGATGGTTACGCTGATAATAGCCTGATCACCGCTTACAAGCTTGGTGCAGTACTCAAAGTTATCAAACACCTCACAAATATCAGTGATCCACACCCACTCGACAGTTGTTATCTGTCTTGGCTGAGTCTCAGTGTGACGGGCATGTTTAAGCTGGTATTCAGCAAGTGCCCTCTGCTGCTCACTAATCCTTGCCAACATATGATATGTTGAGTTCCACCGTGTTGGCAGGTCGCAAATGAGTCTGTGGTTTGGCAAATTAAATTGCTTTTGAAGCGCTGCAAGACCGGCAATAGCGGTTGAGGAATGGCGGAAATGGGCGCAAATACGGAGCACCTTCTCAAGTAGGTACGGTAAGTCAGGGTATGTATTTATAAATTTCTGCAACACTAGGTTCAGCACATGAGCCATGCATGGCACGTGTATCAGCTTCCTGAGCTTTAAAGCCACCACCAGGTTACGCTCATTGTCAGAGACAACCAGACCAGATTGGAGTTGCAGTGGGGAGATCCACTGATTGGTTGCCTTTGCCCTGGCCTCTGCTCAGCTTCGTATGGCAGATGCTACAGATGACAACATTTGGTTCAGAAGGACTATTGGAAAAAAATTTCCATACAGCGGCTGAAAGCACCCTTGCCTTGACTTGTGGCACAGAGGGATTGCTCTTGGCAACAGTTGACACACTTCGCACTCTGCTCAAACCAGTAGCCCTTGGTGCCTTTGTTGGTGCTACGTATCCACCTTCTTCCTCTGTGCTGCTCTGCTGGCTATGCATGCCACTGCCAAGGGTCCAGGTCGGTTCGGTAGTCTCATCATCGACCACCTCGTCGTCCATGTCATCCTCTTTCCATGTTGATATTGGCAACTGGCCAGATGGCAACTGTGTGTCATCACCATCAGCCTCCACCTCTTCACCCGGTATATCACGTGGATGAAAGTAGCTTTCTTCTGGCCGTGGGGTTTCAAATATTTGGCCATCATCAACAGACGATACCTCCTCACGTTCCTCTTCAATGTCGCATGGTGAGAGGCCAGAGGCAACGAAAGGAAACTGATCAAACAGATCCTCGAAGTGACCAAGGTTGGGGTTAAATGTTTCCTGTGACTCCTGACCAGGTGATGAACTAGGAACAGGTTTAGAATAGGATGACCAAGCGTTCTCTGTATGGACAGTAGACTGTTTTGTCATGGACGATTGGGTGCTGCTAGAACATTTCGTTGAGGCCTTATCAGCCATCCAAGACAGTATCTGCTCTTGTTCTTCTGGCTTCCAGACCCGTTTATGTTCCACACCGGGAAATTTCACCACGAACCTAGATGCATCAACCTTCTTCGGTCTCCCAGACTCTGTGCCTTGTTGGGCACCAATGACAACCCCACATCCACGTCCCTGTCCCTTCACAACAGCCTTTTTAGGAATTTTTGATTTTTCTGCCATAGTTGCAGATGTTCAGATGCAGATATTGGGGAACAAGGAGCAGTTAGTACTTTGTGGAAGGTAGCACTACAGCCTAGTACTGCTTTGTGTTTTACAAACAGCACCGCAACAGCACAAAATAATTGCCCTGAGGATTAAAGCAAGATTACGCACCCCAGTCACCACACAAGACAGCGGTGCTGGCTATGTGTCAGTTGTGCAGTACCCTGTGTTCTATTCACTGTAAACACAGCACTGCAACAGCACAAAAAAACTGCCCTGCAGGGGTATAAGAGACCCCAAAAATAGCTGGGAAAAATGTAACTACTCAGTCCCTGACCTTATACTTTGAGCTCTGAAAGAGCTTTTAGATTTTACAGAGGATTTCTGGATGATTTGCAGAAACAAACACAACTTTCCCTAGCAACTGCTCATACTCTCCCTACACTAGCTGTGTTGTGCATGCAGTGTGCAGAAAATGGCGGTGGCAGGGCTTAGATAGAGCCAGGCTATGATGACGAGTCATAGGCTATGACGCTGGGCGGCCAGCTAATCATAGTAATACCGCCCACAACCAAGAAGGCTGCAGCATTACTGTGTTTGGCAAATGCTGGGCGGGAGAACCGAATAGTGCGAGGCAAGTAGTGAAATACTCGCTATGTTACGAGTACCGCGAGTACTTCACTACTCGCCGAGTACCGAATACCCATGATTATGTTCGCTCATCTTTACTTTGTAAGGGTCATTATCGCGGTACCAGAAAAGCCTCAAATAGTTTCTATATTCTTTTTTGACAAGGAAGCAATGAAACATCTGTTGTATGTCAGCCATGAATGCCACTGCATTTTTGCGGAAGCAAAGAAGTACTCCTAGAAATCTGTTATTGAGGTCTGGGCAAGACAAAAAGATATCGTTTAGTGAGACACCTTCATATCTGGAGCTTGAGTCAAATACTACTGTTATCTGACCAGGTTTCTTAGGATGATACACGCCAAAAATGGGTAGATACCAACATTCCACGAAATCTTGAAGTACAGGTGTAATATCTGCATGGCCATTCTGAAGTATTTTCTCCATGAAGGCAAAGAAGTGCTCTCTCACTTCAGGTGCCTTCTGAAATTTGCATTTGAGGGAGACAAATCGACTGTAGACAGGTTCTCTGTTGTTGGGTAAGCATTGCCTCTGGGATTTAAATGGTAGAGGGGCCATCTAACTCTTTGACTCATCTTTTAACATCTCTCAATCCGTGATGTCCAAAAATAATCTGTCTTCTTTGGACATTGCTACCTTGTTGTCTTCTCTTGTTCTGTGGAAAACTGTGCAGCCTATGTGATCTTGGTCGCCGTCACATGTGAGGTATTCACAGGAAGGATCAGCCAATGGGCAAGGTAGAGGAACATTGTGTGGCAACTCTTTTACCAGGAAGCTACTCTTACATGGCTAGAAGAGAGACGGACATCCATTTTCAAGAGTAATGGTAAGCATGCTGTCGACTAATGCCGGCTTGTTTGCTCCTCCTAGGCAGACGTCTCCTGTGATGACCCATGCAATGTCGTGCCTCTGTGCGCATTCCTGGAGCCATTTACACATTCTCTAGCCTTGTGGACTTGCAGTATATCTCTTCCCAGAAGTAGAGCTATTGGGGTTCCTGGATCCATCTCAGGTATCAGGTGGGATATACGCTTTAGATGGGGGTGATGTGTCGCCACTTCCCGTGAAGGTATTTCTGACTTGTCAGGAATTTGGTTGCACTCCAGGATGGTCGGTAGCGATAGGCAGGTTTGGCCATCTATGGACTCCACCTTGCTTTTCTCCCTGCCGTCTCAACGGTACCTGAACACGTCCTCAGGGTGTAGGGAGAATCAGGGCCTACAATGCTGAAGTTGTCAAAGAAGATGGACCTGGCTGGGGACCTGTTTCTTTGGTCATCCAGGATTGCGTATATCTTGAGGGTTTTGTCCTTGCGGCCTGCAGGATAGACTCGGACAAGGCAGATTTTTGAACAGGACCTTCCTCCTGTGAGTCCATTACAGATCTATGTACATTTAGAGCTGACCTCAGTAGTGTCTTCATCAGTGTCTTTCTGCTTCTCATCTTGCTCCTCTGCTTGTGACAACACTCGTGGAGTTGATCCAGGGTGCAAGGCTGTATTGTGATCTGTGCTGCTGCATTCTGAAAATTTCACGCTAGCTATGCAGTTCCTGGCGAAGTGAGAGGTTATGGCACAACATTTGAAGCAGATATTGTTCTCCTTGAGGAAATCTTTGCGGTCCTCTAAAGACTTCTCCCTGAAGGATCTGCATTTTAGTAGAGGATATGGTTTCTTGTGTAGAGAACAATGTTTACTGACATCCTGAGGTTTGTTCTCATCTGGAGGAGGTTTATTCACGTTGTAAGAAGGGCTTGTGGAAACAATGTTGGTTTTGTGGACTGCCACGGGTGTCCTACTGGTTTTGACACCAGGGGCAATGGAACACGACAGAGTAAAGTCAAAACTAGGGTCATTTCTAATCCTAGATTGCTGGGTGACAAAATCAACAAATACAATGAAAGGAGGCAATGATACATTATAATTTTGTTTATACCGTGAACCACATGTAATCCTTTTTTCTTGTAAGTTGTAAGGAAGTTTCTGTACTATCGGATTGACACCCTTAGCGGTGTCCAAGATTGCCAATCTGGGCAAGTCTCCTTCCTCCTGGGCAACTTGTAACTCAATCAATAAGTCACTCAATTCTCTAAGCTTTTGATAACCTTTAGGTCCTATCTTAGGAAAATCATCAGTTCTTTTATATACAGCATTCTCTATGACTTCTACTGTCCCACAGCATTCATCAAGTCTTTCCCACACTTTAGGTAGACCTGTGCAGGGATGCTTTACATCAATGTCTCTCAGTCTTTTGGCATTTTCTACTGACTCACTTCTGAGCCACTTTACTAGGAGATCTAACTTCTCACTACAAGAAAGGTCCAGACTATGAATGGCGTTCCGGAATGAGGCTCGCCATGACCGATAGTTCTCGGGTTTGTCAGTGAACTTTACAAGTCCTTTTGTAACCAGTTCTCGGCGGGAAAAGAACTTTGCAAATTCCATGGTGGCTCAGTCAGTGCTGGCATGAGCCGGTGTATTATAGTCATGTCTAGTGTGTGGTGTATCACCTGTAAGACGCTTCTGACTCTGGATGGTCTGTGTGATACCTTGTCGGTGAAGAAGGTGTCTCTTTAAGGTGGGATGGGAGCTGTATCTTCTTTTCCGTGTAACGGTAGCTGTGGTCAAAATCTCTGTGCTGGACATCTCCTAGACTATGGTAGTGAAGTTTGGGATTGTATCACTAGTAATCGGCATAGGCTGATCGATATGATGCACCAGGGCTGTCATCTACACTGGAATGTTGACGGACATATTCTGCGACGCGCTGCGCTGGATCTTGCTGCTCTAGATCTGGTCCAAGAATGCTGCTGCGTCTCTCAGAATCAGGATTCTTCATAGCTTCCAGATACTCTGCTTTAGCTATTGAAGCTGCTGTCTCTTTGTCTGCAGCAAGTTTTTCTAGAGAGGCTCACAGGCATGCACTTTCCGCTTTTCTCTCTGCCTGCAGGCGTGGGGTTTCGGCCTCTCTCTCAGCTTGCAGACGTGCAGTTTCCGTCTCTCTCTAATTCCCCACAAATGTGCTGTTTCTGCATCTTGCTCTGCCTGCAGACGTACTTTCGCTGCTTCGTGCTCTGCTTTTCTCATCTTTAGATGCATCTCTCATTTGGTGAAGGAGGAACTTGCTTTGTCTGCTTTGGCCTTGGCATGAGCGACAGCAGCGAGCTCTGCTATTGACAACCTGCCAGAACTTGCTCATGACCTCTTTTTGAGTGACGATGTGCTGTTTCGAGACATTGTGAGCTTTGCTGCGTACTGCTGAGTATACTGGTGGGAAACAGTCTATGCATGGCGGGCTTCCGCGTGGCGGGAAAGATGAAGCACTTGTTGGTGGGCTGCACTCTCGGTACCTGTGACTGTACGGTGACCGCTGCAGTATCCGCAAACAGTACGGTTTGGGTACAAGCGGCTCCTTAAGTTGAATTCGCTATCGCAGGCGCCTAGCATCTGTTTTACTGTTCTGCCTTCATACACGTTGACACGGTGTGCACTCTAGCATACAGCATAAACCACCTTATATCTTCCAAAATAAGCAGACCATTCTCTGTAGTCTAACTTGCTTATTGGTGAAGAGTATAGACTATGCGGTAAAACTATAAAGAATACAAGCGACATGGGTAAGTATTGGGCAATTACAGGAAGTATACAGTGTGATGAATACACAGGTGTCTAATTACATCTGCTGAGCTCTGGCTGTGATACAGTTAATAACCTCTCTGAACAACTGCATTGCAAGAAAGATGTTAATCTTACCAGATATGCTTTACCCGGAAAACAAACTCAAGTAGGGGGCTACAGGAGGACAGATAAACACATGTGTTCTTATGAAATACACAGAAGAAAATGGCTTCTTCCTCATCCCAGAATACATTGCTTCATTCCCCCAATGCATTGCTTCAATCCTACAGTGCAACACTTCTGCTAAAGACACATGCTGTAAATGCTATTTAAGACACAGCTATAAATTCAGCCACCACTAGTTGGTGCTAACTAAACCCAGCACATAATACAAACATGTTTGCCCTATATTCAAAGGGCAGAACATGTGTCGTGACCATTTCTAGGCCCCAAAAATATTTTTTCAGGCCTGATGTCTTTTCTCTAACCCAAGGTGTCATATCTAAATGATCATCACATTAGATTTCAAAATGAATACGTGATCAGGCAACTGATGTCTTTTTTTGTATTTTTGCAAATCTATATATCACATTAGCCATGTCATTGCTATTTTTTGGCCCCAACTTTTTCAGGATTGGTGTGTGTTTATACTACTTTTGCAATGAAATATATTGTATCAACTGTGTTGTTACCATTTTTAGGCCCCCCAAAAAGGCCTGGTGTGTGTTTTCTGGTACTTTTGAATATATCACATCAGACATGACTCATTTTTCAGGGCTGATGGGTGGTTATGTAAATCTGGGAAGTAAATAATTGGCATCAGCCATCTACTTGTAATTTTTAGGCGAAAGACAAAAGTTTTCAGGACTGCTGTGTTTTTTCTAGTAGTGTTGCAAATAAATAAATCTACTCTCCCGCCATCTCTTTGGGAGTAGTGTGTATAAAATCAACTTCCAAAAATGAGGAAAGAATCAAAAAATGGACGTGGACCTGTACATGGACATGGGGGTACTGGTGTAGTTGCTGATGGTGGTAGTGTAGCTAGTACAGGAACAGGACATGGTCGTTCTCTACCTGCTATGTGTACAATTTAAACACCTACTTCAGGGAACACATAGGAGACAGGATGTTATGTGTTCTTTCGTAGGCCCGAATACTGCTGCATGAATAGTGAGGCCACAAGATGTTGAAAAGGTGTTAGATTGGATGGCTGAGTGTGATTCCAGTTCCTCTGCATTATCATTGAACCGGTCCAGTGCAAAAAGTGCACAGTTGGCACTTGTGGAAGCCAGTTGACCATGGTCCTCCTCATCCCTTTGCAAATCAGCCAAGCAGTCTGAGCCCTAAGTCATGCAGTAGTCTCTTCTGCTTTTGGATGACTGAACTAGCTGGGGTTCCATGGCCCATTCACCTGACCCTGCTCCAAAAGTGGAAGAGAATTAGTGCATTGATGCTCAACCACTTATTAGGTTGGATGATGAGTATGTGGGAGGGCTAATGCCAGTGGTCAGTGGACTGTTAGGGCACACGAGATGTATGTGTTATCTTGGTGTTATAGTGGTTTATGACTGGAGAAATCAAAGGACAAAGACAATGAGTCATGTCTCAAATGAATTCTGGTTTATTGGCTGAAAATGTACAGTATTTATAGAGAGATATAAGGTAGTTTCCCACATATTACCTCTTTGTCTTATATCATAATTATTGCTAGTCACTGCAGATTACTGTGACCCACAAGTCACATGTAATTATCTTTATTACTCTAATGGTTATTACTCTAACGATTGTTACTCTAATGATTAATCAATTAGGTCAAGCTGGCATCTGTTTTGCACCCAGCATATTGATCTTTGATCAACATGAGGGGAGTAGGGCTGATACACCCTGATACAGCCATATTTAGTATTATTCATTCTTGATTAGCTCAGAGGATTACACCATCATATCTGAGTCCACAGTAGGTTTATGTAACCAGTTGACAGGCATGAATTAGAGCACACATAAGCACATCATTTTATAAATATTTAGCGAAGCATCCATATTGAATATAAGCGTCCATAATTTTTATATCTTTATAATCATATCCTTAACAGGACCACCACAGCTCATGTTGGATAATGACATGACTCAGTTGTCAACTGCAGCATCCTTCTGCAGTGTGCAGACCGGCAAGGAGGGCAAGTTTAAGAAGTAGGTGGAAGATGATGCGTGGGATGATGATGTCCTAGATCCCACATGGTTCGGAGGCCATTCTAGTGATGTGAGGAAGGAATTTTTATGGATTAAACGTGCGCTACCAGACCATCACTCCTCACAAGTTGTGTAGTTAATACATTTATTTCCCTACGCGTTTCAAAGTTAAAAACTTCTTCCTCAGGGGATGATATGACATATCATCCCCTGAGGAAGAAGTTTTTAACTTTGAAATGCGTAGGGAAATAAATGTATTAACTACACAACTTGTGAGGAGTGATGGTCTGGTAGCGCACGTTTAATCCATAAAAATTCCTTCCTTGAATCTGAAGATTTATGGCCACGGCATGGTCATTTGGATGTGCAGCAAGCTGACCTTGTTCCTTTATGCCTGTTACTCTCCTGCAGAGGGTGAGTATAAACCATTGACTTATATCTGTGTTTTCTCGGGTAAGACCCTATTGCGCTCTTTTTCTTTCAGTTTCTACTATTCTAGTGATGTGCGCACTTCAGAGGAAGTGGAGATGGCTATGCTGCCACAACAGCACAGTAAAAAAGGGAGCAGGGTGTAAAGGCACAGCGGGCAGCCTATAACCAATACATTGGCTGCTACTGCCAACCATGCCGCTGTTATAAGCACAACAAAGATAGCTCAAAAGAGCTCCCTGGCAGGGAATTTCTTCAGGGAATGTGTTGCCCACAATCAACTGGTGGTTTGCACTCTGTGACATCAAACCCTGAAGCATGTGGTTAGTCCTGATGAAGAAGTGTGATCACATTGAAACGTATTGACAAACAAAACTGCACCCATACCTCATCTGGCCTCCTACGGTACTTTTGGACCCTCAGCAGCGAAGGTTTTATATCCACTTTCATCTTCAATTTTGAATACAATCTGTGCTTAAAAGTGAACAAAGGGCTTGTGACTTTCCCAATCTCCCCAGATGAGCAAACCCTGTTTTTCTCTTCTCTTAGTAATCTGGATAAGACCCTATTGCACTTTTTGGCATTTTCGGCTGTTTATATAAGTGTTTTGAACCTGAGCACTGTCTGTATAATTCGGCATCTGAATTCCAAGCACGAGATACAGTGGAGTACACACCTTAAAAAGCTGCTGTCTCAACCTCTTCCTCCAGCTCATGCATTTAGCATATGTGACAGCATCATCATCACCACCAGTGTCACCAAGCATTTCCTCATCATCCCATGAAAGTGTTCAGCTTTCCATCCCCCAAATCCTTGAGAGAAAGAAGAGATACCAAAATAATCACCCATGAGCCATGGTCATTAATGACAGCATTTTAAAATGAATGGCCTTTGAATTGCTGCCATTTCAGCTGGTGGAGTCGTACAGTTTTTAAAAAAATGATGTCTGTGGTGTGCCACAGTACGTTGCTCCCAGCCACCACTTTTTTTCCAGGTGGGCTAACCCTGCCCTGCACAAACATGTTGCAGATCAAATCAAGTGTGCACTGCGCAACACCATCAGTGGCATGGTCCACGTAAACACCAATACGTGGACCAGTAAGTATCGCCAGGGACATTACATCTCCCTAACTGCCCACTGGGTAAATGTAGTGGTTGCTGGGGCAGAGGAGGAAGGCATTCTATCTCATGTCAACCACCGAGAATTATCTGTCAGGTTCCCTCCTTCTCCTATTCTCCTTCCTCCACTAACTTCTCATTCGGTCACAGGAACACCTGCACCACCAATTTGAGCACAGCCAGGGAGAAAAACAGCAGTGTTGTGAACACTTTTGACCTGGCTTTTGAGTTTGGGCTCCCTCTGGCGGTTGCTGCGGGTAATGGAGCTGTTCTGTTTGACAAAAGTCAATCACCTGAAGAGGATGATTGGAGGTCAGGTGTTACAGACTGGGAAGATTTAAGTGAGCAACCTTCCCTCAGTTGTTGCTGGTGATTTGGTTTTCTTCCTGGCATTTTGGAAGTCAGCTTGCCCCCCTACTTGGTCCTGCATTGTTCAGATAAGTTATTTGTTTGCTGGAATCTTTTTGCATTTGATTTAGTTTTTGCCTTTCTCTGATTTCTGCTTTGCTGGCGTGGGTTCAGCCTTGTTTCCCTGCTGGGACCTGTGCTGGACCCCGTTTATATGCCACAGCTCATGTCAGTCTGTTCAGTATTGCTAATCCTCTGTAATATCAGTATCTTTTGTTTTGCTTCCAGTTCACACCAGAATTCTGATCTAGCGGGGGACAGGTCATGTGGCCTCAGTATTTTTGCATATCAGATGTGTTGGATTTTTCTTAGGGTTTTTTGCATGATTGCAGACAGTGTCTTTCCTGTCCTGTCCTATCTAGACAGTTTGGGCCCCATCCTTTGCTTACTCTATTTTCTGTCTGTGTTTTGTGTCTCATCTTGTCTCACTGGCAATATATGTTTGGGGGCTATCTATTCCTTAGGGGTTCTCTTCCGGGGAAGTTTAGCTTTCCTCTTTCTTGCTTCAGGCTTAGTTAATTCTTTGGCTGTGTCGAGGCATCTAGGGCATCGCAGGTACGTCCCACGGCTAATTCTAGTTGTGTTGTCAGTTTTAGGGGTCTGCAATCAGCTAAGTTACCAACCTTTCTGGTTATCTGGTTGCTTAGCCTATTCCCCAGCTATCCTCCTCGGTTACCTAATCATAACACAGCAGGCTGTTCTTAAACTCCTCTGTTTCTTTGACAAATCCCACAATGTGCAGGCATTGTGGACTGGGTTCAAACAGCAGACAGATGAGTGATTGCTGCCAGTGAACCTCTTACTTACTGTTGGTTTGCGATAATAGTTGAAATCTCATAGCAGCTCTGGGACTAGCCGGTTTGATGCACATCTTTTGCCTGGCGCATGTGCTAAACTTGGTGGTTCAGTGCTTCCTGAAAAACTACCAACACATGTAAAATCTGCTGCTGAAAATGTAGGCAGTGTGCGCACTTTCAACATTCTCACCCTGCTGCTGCTGCTTGCCTGTCTGCGATGCAACATAACTTATGCCTTCCTGCTCACCACCTCATATGCGATGTACCAACAAGGTGGAACTCCACCTTGCATATGCTAGAGAGACTGTGGGAGCAGCATCAGGTAATAATGGAGTTTCATCTGCGGCAAGCACAGATGAATCGCACTGCAGTACAACACTACTTCACCACCAATGAGTGGGCCTCCATGCAGGATGCGTGTGCCGTGTTGCGCTGCCAGGGCTGATTATGCCATCATCAGCATTATTATACCACTTATATATCTTTTGGAAAAAATAATTCAGGCCATGATGGATCAGATGGTGGCAAGAGAAGAGGATTGTCTTTGGCTCTGTCCATGTTTAGTTCCTGATTTTATGGCTTAATCTGTCACTATGAGCAGCAGCATAGGAAAAGATATGGACCCCAAGGATAAAGACCCTAAGGGGCCCAGCGCTGCGAAAGACCACAACAAGGAAGCCAAGGCCTCTGGAGGTTCCCTGAAGGAGAACAAAGACAAAGACCTTAAGACCAAAGTCAAAGATGCCAAAGAAGGGAAGAAAGATGCAGGTGAAGTGCAGCCCGGTGAGACATTCTCTATGGACAACACGATATACACCCCTCGGGGGTGTCCGACATGCATAGGAAGGCAAGCAATGCCAATGTGATAAAGGAACTGAACAAATGCTGGGAGAATTCCACTTATTTGGACCTGGCCAAGAAGTCCACTCACCAGCTCCCGGCCTCCATCAAGGAGCTGACGCAACTCACAGAACTTTATTTATATGGTAACAAGCTGCAGTCGCTGCCAGCGGAGGTGGGCAGCCTGGTGAACTTGGTGATGCTGGCACTTAGCGAGAACTCTTTAACCAGCTTGCCGCACACTCTGGAGAACCTGAAGAAGCTGTGGATGCTCGACCTGCAGCACAACAAGCTACGGGAGATCCCGGGCATAGTGTACAAGCTGAGCTCCCTCACCATGCACTTCTTACACTTTAACCGTCTTACAACTGTGGAGAAGGACATCAAAGCCTAAGTTTAAATTCAAGCAGCTACCGATCGAGATCGGGGAGTTGTGTAATCTCATCACGCTGGACGTGGCCCACAATCAGCTGGAACACATCCCAAAAGAGATTGGGAACTGCACCCAAATCACCAACCTGGACCTTCAGCACAACAAGCTCCTGGACCTGCCGGAGACAACAGGAAATCTCTCCAGCCTGAACTGCCTCAGACTGCGATACAACCCGCGCTCATTAGTGAACTAGACGAGCTGAACCTGGAGAACAACAATATATCCACGTTACCGGAGGGACTCCTCTCCAGCCTTGTGAAAGTGACCAGCCTGACCCTGGCCAGGAACTGTTTCCAGTCTTACCCTGTGGGGGTAATTCAAAAAGAGTTGGAATGAGTGTTAAGATGGATTACAAGAAAGTAACAGTTTAGAGTATGTTAAATTTATTTCCTGTTGCCTATATGATGCTATACTGAGACTAAAGCCCCTGTCACACACAGCGATCTCGCTAGCTAGCAAGTTTTGTGACGCAACAGCGATCTCACCAGCGAGATCGCTGTGCTTGACAGCTATCAGCGACCGCCCCCCCTGCTGGGTATCGCTGATCGTTCATGAAAGGTCAGGACTCTTTTTGGGTCATTGGTCTCCCGCTGGCCGGCACGCATCGCTGCGTGTGGCAGGCGGAATGGCAACGACCAGCGATCTGCTAGCTGGTAACCAAGGTAAACATCGGGTTTCTAAGCGGCGCGCGGTGCTTAGAAACCCGATGTGTACCTTGGTTACTTTCTCCCTGCATCAGCGCGCTGGTAACTAATGTACACAGCGACGCGCCCGCTCGGCATCGCTGGTGCTGATCGCTGGTGAAGCTGCCTGTTTGACAGCTCACCAGCGATCATGTAGTGACACACCAGCGATCCTGACAAGTTCATATCGCTGTCGGGATCGCTGGTGAGTTGCTATGCGTGACGGGGCCCTTATACCAATGCCCATCAGTTGCTGTCCTCAATGGGACCCAGAATCTAAATTCATAGTGTGGAGCATAAATGCACCAGCCTCAAAAGTGTTAGGAAAATTTCCTTCACCAATTTTGAACCCCACCATCTAGGAGAAATTGAAGAAGATAGATTCTGCTTCTGTGGGCTATTGGATCATCTAGAATGGACCACCAGGGACGAAACACCTATGACTATTCAGAACACTGAGTATATAAATGAAATAGAGGTTCATTCTGTATATCCAAAATCCTCAAAGGATCTTAAAAACTTTAATACATCAGTATAGTATATATGATAAAAGAACAGCTGGAGGCTTATCCTGTTTAAATAACTCCATCCTAACCATTCCGATCAACAATTGGCCCACCAGAGATCAGAGTGTATAATATTCCACTGACCATTAGGACAAAAGGGTGTAGATTACTGGCAAATGGCAATGTATTATACGACGTTATATATTTCAGTATGGTTCTCCATCAAAGAGCTGAGATAAAGCAGTTCCATCCATCTGTTCATTGATATTGATGCTTGTACTTCGAAACAGATCTAAGAATTCCAGTTAGAACTTTAGTGGAATTGGAAAGAAAGGTTACTTTCACCAGATCTCTGTAGAAGGAATGTATTCACCTTATGTACAGACTTTGAGAAGTTACAGAAATTCCCTAATAATTCTTTATGAGATAGGTCATACATCCAGAACTGAGGTAGACCAAGGTGTGGCTTATTGTCTGAGTGTTATTAATGCAATGGAAAACACCTAGTTCTTTCTTAATGTCAAATTTTTCATGTTGCCGCTTAGCAAACGCTTTGCCATAAACCTGTGACAATTATTTTGTGACATTAAACCGTTGCCAAGAAAAAAAGAGAGATCAATAATGCTACTGTGACCTGTCCTTTTAGAGCAAAAGCCCTGTCTGTAGAGCGTCTCATACAAAGGATCCAACCTTGCTCCATATACAAAACAGGATCAGGGCCGGCTACAGGTTTTTGAGGGCCCCGGGCAAAAGAGTCTCAGTGGGCACCCCTTTTAACACATACCACGATTCATGCCCTGTGACATCTGTGGTGCTGGCCAAAAATGGACTTGTCTCCGTGTGGATCACACGGACACGCATGTGATCCACACGGACACTCGCTCTGTGGCAAAACACATTCATGTGAAGGAGGCTATTGATTAGTAGTGTACGGATGAAGGAAAGAACAGAGAGAGAAAGAAAAAACAGGGAGAGAGAGAACAGAAAGAGAGAAAGAAAGAACAGAGAGAAAGAAAGAGGGGAAAGAAAGAACAGAGAGAAACAAAGGAAGAACAGAGAGAGAAAGAAAGAACAGAGAGAGAAAGAAAAAGATTAGAGAGAGAAAGAGAAAAGAACAGAGAGAAAGAAAGAGGGGAAAGAAAGAAAGAACAGAGAGGGAGAAAGAAAGAAAGAGGGGAATGAAAGAAAGACCAGAGAGAGAAAGAAAGAGGGGAAAGAAAGAAAGAACAGAGAGAAAGAAAGAGTGGACAGAAAAAAAGAACAGAGAGAGAAAGAAAGAAAGAAAGAAAGAACAGAGAGAGAAAGAAAGAATGAAAGAAAGAAAGAAAGAAAGGAAAAAAGAACAGAGAGAGAAAGAAAGAAGGGAAAGAAAGAAAGAATGGAGAAAGAAAGAACAGAGAGAGAAAGAAAGAAAGAACAGAGAGAAATAAAGAAAGGAAAGAAAGAACAGAGAAAGAAAGATGGTAAAGAAAGAAAGAATGGAGAAAGAAAGAACAGAGAGAGAAAGAAAGAACAGAGAGGGAAATAAAGAGAGGAAACAAAGAACAGAGAAAGAAAGATGGGAAAGAAAGACAACAGAGAGAGTAAGAAAGAACAGAGAGATAGAAAGAAACAGAGAGAGAAAGAAATATTCTATAAAGATACCATAGCAGCCTGGCTCCCATTGTAGTGCCCACCTGAGCCTCCTGGTGCAGGACATATCATGATCCAGTCACATGGCCGGCATCCCCAATTCCAAGGTGATCCCGCTGTCCGCGCTATCAGAGGAGGACACAGTGATGGATCTGAAGCATTACCTGAACTGCCTCCATGGTTCCATCACAATCTCCTCCCGAAATTACCTCATTTCTGGTCAGCTTCCAGCATGTCACTTCTGGTAGAACGTCACTTGCGAGTTTTAAAGTGCTTCTTGGGGCTCCGCCGTGTACTCCTGTGTCCATGGGAAAAGTAAGCTCCCGGCTGGGGCAGTCTCTCTCTCAAAATCGGGACTGTCCCGCTGGATACGGGACGGTTGGGAGGTATGAATGCTCCCCACCATACACCTCGTACTCACACAGCTCTGCTTTGTATGCCTCGTACACACACGGCTCCGCTCCATACCCCTTGTACACACGCGGCTCTGTTCCATACACACACGGCTTCACTCCGTACACCCCGTACAAACCCGGCTCTGCTCCGCTCCGTAAACACATGGCTCAGCTCCGTACACAGAGGGCTCCGTTCTGTACACTTCGTACACACACGGCTCCGCTCCGCACACCTCATACACATGCGGCTCCGCTCCGCACACCTCGCACACACATGGCTCCGCTCCGTACACCTCATACACACACGGCTCCGCTCTGTACACCTCGTACACACGCAGCTCTGGGCCCCGCTCTGCACACCTCGTACCAGGGCCAGACCGGCCATCTGGCAATTCTGGCAAATGCCAGAAGGACATGGTCATGGGCTGCCTTGTCTGCTATGTTGTTAACAGAATCGGTGTTCTGAAGACACCTATACTGTTAAGAGCTGTGACGAAGCACAACGTCACTGACTCCATCACTTACCCCAGCAGACCATGGGTATCATTAGAAATATTGATCATGTAGTAAATCTTGCTTTCCTCCATCCAGGGTAATATTAGTAATATATCCCCATCTGGTACTTGGGGATGGGGACAGCATGGGCCTGTGTGATTTCAAATGCCAGGGCTGGATTTCAGTCCCATTCTGTACCTGCTCACGTCTCACCAATCTGCACATTTGTTGTAAATATGACCTGTGATGTTAGATTGCTGTAGACTCCCAAATTGTCTTTCAAATTGTGATTTTCTTATATCTGTTACATAATGCAGTAAGATTTCTATCCCCTATAATACACACTGATGCTGGGGCCAGACCCTTCTCTCTAATAGTTCTCTTAATGGGAACCTGTCTTCTGATTCATGCTGCCCAGTCCACAGGCAGCACGGATCACAGTCTGGCTGCACAATTCAACATGTCTGTTTTTAGCTGTAATTCTCCAGAGTTTCAGAGAAAATGTAGTTCGGAGGTCCGGCCGGGGAACACAGCGGAGACGTGACTCTTCCCAGCACTATTAGAGAGAAGGGACAGGTCTATCCCTATGTACACATGAGGGAGAGACCTGTCAATCACCTGCAGAAGTGCTGGAAAGAGCCGGCCGTAGGTGGCACCGAACCAGCCTGGTCTCTGGCTATGGTCCCCGGCTGGATTTATGAATTATTTTTCTGAAACACTGGAGCATTTCAGAGAAAAATATACCTGTCTGCAATAGAGAAGCTGGGCTCTGATCCATGCTGCCCGCGGTTTAGGAGGAGGATCTGGTATTTACTGCAGTTTCTCCAGATCCGTCCTTCCTGCTTTCCATCTCTACTAATCACAAGGGTCACGGGACCCCGAATGACCAATCATTTATGTTACATCTTTCTATATATGAAGGTGTTATACAAATTCTACTTCAGATCAGCTGAAAGAATCAATGATGATGAGCAGAAGATTTGTCATTTCTTTATGATAACATTGTATTACATAGGACTGATACTGCCTAATATATGGGGTAAGAAACAACAATTAGTACTGGCAGTGACTTTCATTTTTTCAAACTTATTTAATTTATTTTATTTCAGCTTTTTCTTTCTTTCGCTTTCTCTTATTTCACACATTTTGCCCCCCATAAAGACATAACAGAGGGGCATTTCACAAGTTTAATACACTTTTGTGATTGCTGATTTCCCCAGTAACTATGGCTGGATTAGGGTCTTCAGGCTTCTGCCTCCGCTGCGGAGCTGATCTGTGATGTGTATTTTATATATTAAAATAAAATGTGTTTATTTCAGTATCATTTTTCGTATCTTTGTGTTTTAATTGTTGGGATTTCTTTGTAATAAACCTTTATAGGGAGCGAGGCCGACTCTACGGTCCGGCAGCGGCACGATCTCACCACCTGAACCCACACGATAAAGGACGGAACTTTTCGAAGACGCAACGATTAATGCGAAATGGGCTAAAATATAAAAAATCCTTCAGCGAGCTGATACCTCGTATTCTTATATATATATTGGATCCTTATCATGGCAGCCATTAATGGCGTCCATACCCTCCTTTATGTATAGTTTTTTTGTCTGTTTGGGTCTCCTTTATTTCTTGTCTGTTTTTAATTTTGCAACAAAGCTTTTAATATTTTATATGTATTCCCTGTCTGGCATTTTTTCTTTCCTTCATATTGTATTTGTGATAATGCCTTAGGACAGGATATTTTGATGCTTCTTTGCTCTATAGGGTTAGCAGTTTTTAATAGTAAACTTTACAACCAGTGAAATAAATGTTTTATAATGAAAAAAAACATGTGAGGTGCAAAATATATCCAATAATTCCCATAATATGACGGAGTATATCATTAGGGTATGTTCACCAATGGTGTTAGTTCAGCACTAAGAATTCTATCACAAGGTTCCATTATTACATCACTGGTGATTCTCGCCATTATGACATCACTGGTGATTCTCGGCCACTAAGACATCACTGGTGATTCTCGCCATTATGACATCACTGGTGATTCTTGGCCACTATGACATCACTGATGATTCTCGGCCATTATGACATCACAGTTCACAGTTCCTATTTATACAATGTACACTGGGTCACCGGTGCCATTTTTGGTTCCGTAGTGACTGAGAGCATTTGCAATTTTTCGCTATGGCTGAATTTCCTCTGGAAAATCATCAGGTAGAAGCACTGTGGGTGATTGCTAATACTATCAGTAATAGCCTTAACACTGAGCTTCTACCATCCGATGGCGTCCTCAGCTTCACTCACCGGCTGGTGGTGGAGCTAGTAAGGGACTGCCTGACGAAAAACCGACAACGTCGTCTAACCTCAGAGTATCTGACGGATTTATGTCGCAACATCAGGACATTGCTTCTCCAGGTAAATGGCGGGCGCTCCGCACACAAATTCTCTATAATGGATAATAATGGCGGGATATCTTGGAACACGACGAGTCCCAAGATATGGAGTCATTGTATCTGCAGAGAGAGGAGACGATGTCACAGACAATGGCAGTCTCCTTTATGTCCTTTCACATAATCTCAGGATTTTACTTTTTCTTCTTTATAGGCTGAAAGAAGATCTCAAAATGGAGATTTGGCTTTTTTTAAAGAACTAGCCGAAGAAGTCCTGCCTGTACTAAAATATCCGACCCAGTCATTGGAACAACCGGTGAGGACCCATCCAGGGTCATTCTTAGAAATCATGGGACCCCAATGCAGAAGTCAACAAAATTGCCCTCTAAACACAGTATGATACCCCCGGGAGTTCTTAGATAGCAACCTCCAGACGCATAGTTTGATGACCCTACATTACCCCCCTCCCCGCAAAGTATGATACCCCACAGTGACCCCAGCACAGTGAAATGGCACTTACTCCCCTCCCCACAGTATAATGGCCCTTACAGAACCCTATACACAGTATGATAGCCTCAACACAACACTCCACATTGTATAATGGACCCCACGCTGCATAATTGCCCAATCATAGACCCCCAAATAGTATAGTGGACCCCACATTGCCCTTCAAATAGTATAATGGTCCATGCATAGCCCTGCAAACTGTAAAATGGCCCTCAATAGTCCTGTAAACTCTTTTAGGGCACCCAAACAGAGCCCCCACTGTCAGCTAACAGCTCCCTCTTCCATCATTGCTTTCAACTGTATGGGCATCCAGGACACGTAGTCTGCCACATTTAGTGTTACGCCATTGTACCCTTCATCTTTTCTATCACAAGTCCTTGTTTTCTGATGTTCTCCAGATCACCAGTCACATATTACAAGATCTGGTGTTAGATCTTACAGGCCTCCCTGTCAGTCCCTGGTTATTGCTACCCAATCTGAGAGCATTATTATGTATTAGGGGCAGAGACCCTGATTCCAGAGATGTGTCACTTACATTACTGGGTGCAACAATTGTGATATCAATGTTTTCTATGCTGCAGATCTAGCAGTGTTCTGAATGCTGATCCCTGTATAAACGCCGCACACACCACTGACTGGCAGCTTTCTATGTACACTGTGTATAGGCAGAAAGCTGCTAACCAGTGGTGGGGGTAGGGTTACAGAGAGCAATAGCACTACATGGCACAAGACAGCAAGTCCTTTAGTGACATTCTTCTGCTGATAAAACACTGATTATTTTGAAATAACAGCACATGGCCTAATAAGTAACACATTGCTGGAATCAGGGTCTCTGCTCCTACATCATGCTGCTCTTACATTACATAGAAAAACCTTCTGACAGATTCTCTGTAAGTTCTCCCCTGTATGACCTCCCATATTTTCCAGCAGTTTATAATAAAATCGGTGTATTGAGGATCCCCCTTATATTACATCCATGTGGAGCGTTCGGCTTATATCTTCCCCTACATCGGATCAGTGTAAATCAGCTGGGACATAATATCGGAGAAGTTTTTACATCCTGAGATGTTTTCTTGTAGCTTTTATATCTTAGTATTTTCTCTTATTCTTTTCTAGGACTTGATCAGATCATTGATCCCGGCAGGAGAGCCGCGCATGAGCGACTATGAGACATCTAAACTGATCAACAGGGGAGCTTATGGGTGAGATTTCTGTTCCCATAATCCCCATTTTTCAGGGCTCCCTATGATAATGCTTCAGCCTCTGTGCTCTGCCATTCAGTGTTATCATAGGGAGACGATCTGAGTCCACATCACTGTCCACATCTCAATGTCACTATTCAGCTCCGTTATATACAGCTGATCTGTAACAAATCAGTCTGTAAGGAAAGGGATGATATAATATATTACACTCACCGCCCCTAGACCTCATCTGTTCTTATGCTGCCGCCTCCACCACTGCTTCCCCGTCCTCCGTACCAATCTTCATTTTTTTAGGAGCTCCATTATGGAGCTGATAAGAGTGATTGGCTGCACACGGTCATGTGAGGGGTGACATGATACTGACGCCAATGAAATCTGCACCCCCACCCTCCACCATCACCATGTGAGTCCAATCACTGGCCTCAGTAGCAGAAGGGAGAACAACCAAAGACTGGCATAGAGGACGGAGGACTGCAGTGATGGAAGGGGAGGGACAAGCGGGTGTAATGTGTTTAATTATATTTTATCTCCTTCACTTTCCTCCATTTATTCTGCCTTGGGCTGTGGGGAACATAATAAGCATTTTCTTATGGCAATTGGAGAATATTTAATTTAGACCAATTTTAATTTCGACTGAATCGTATCTACTGGTCGGTTATAGCGAATCTGCCCGGGATGAATTTCAGTAGATTCTCTGTAATGTGACCTCGGTGAGGGTCCGGCAGATGCAGCATTGTGCAGACCTCCCATACGTGATCTATGTAGACCTCTTTTATGTATTTCTAGATGTGGATTTCTAGTGACGGCCGGACTCCTAGTATTAAACATTAGTATAGAAGATCATATAATGACTTCTATAGACGAACTGTTAATAAGCGTTCATTATAAACCATGGATTTTCCTTCTCTAAAGGGCCGTCTACTTAGTGCACCATAAAGACTCACGACAGATCTATGCTATGAAGAAAATAGCCAAGACGTACCTGGATACTCCACAGAAAGTGGAAGGGGCCTTTCTGGAGAGGGACATCCTAGCATTCGCAGATTGTCCCTTTGTGGTCTCCATGCTCTGCTCCTTCCCTACTAAATCTTACCTGTGTATGGTCATGGAGTATGTAGGAGGTAGGACACGTACATTGTAATATATTCACCCCATGTCTGCTGACATCTTATCACCTCTCATATCATTAGGATTGTCCCCGTGGACGGTTACATCCCACACAGCATTTACTATAGTTTATCTATTACCAAGATGCCCAGAAAGTCATTGATCTGTGTGATCTCCCTGTATGTCCGCACTGAGTACCTCAGTATCTCCAAATGTAGACGAGATGTGACATCACTTTATGTTATTAGTTACATGGACGACATTTCACCCTGACTCAGACTAATATTATGTACATTATATCTTTATATATTGTATCCTGCCCCAATGTCTCCGTTCACTTCCCATTATACTTCATGGTGATCTGCTGTACAAAACCCTCACCGGTCATATTTCATTTCTTCTATAGGTGGAGACTGTAGGGACCTACTAAACACCAAGGGTCCTTTTTCCATCCCCTTGGCCCGCTTGTACTTTGCAGAAGCGGTTCTTGGTGTAGAATACCTCCATAGCTATGGAGTGGTGCACGGAGACCTGAAGCCAGAGAAGTAAGTGCCCCCTGTAGTGTAATAAAGAAGGAAAGTTATCATTTCTTATCTCACGGACTGTGACACTAAAACCATCTTCTCTTTCACAGCCTCCTGATAACATCTACTGGACACATTAAAATCACCGATTTTGGGCTGTCAAAAGTTGGTCTAATGCTACCAAACACCAACACCTACAAGGAATCAGCAGAGGACATCTCCAGAGAGTTCCAGGACTGTGAGGTTGGCAACACTAACAAGAACTCAGCTAGTTTTTTTTATAAATCTCATCACAGTACTGTCTCTTCTCTACATTCTTCATTTGTAGAGAACTTTTCCATTGATTTTATCTTCTTTCATTGTGTTTTCACGGCGAGAACTTGTAAGAACTATAGCTTCATCAATCAATCTGATCTTTATCTGATCTTTTTTTCTGTTGGTTTCCAGACCTGTGGCACCCTGTACTATTTAGCCGCCGAGGTCATCCTGAGACAAAGCTATGGAAGACCTGTTGACTGGTGGGCAATGGGAATCATCCTTCATGAATTTCTTCTGGGATATGTACCATTTGATGAAGATTCCCTGAGAAAGCGCTATAATGATTTTGTCATTGGTAAGTAGAATAATGTAATATTTTTGGACTGCTTATATTGGTTTAGTTACTTCTTTTGCTTTATATTATGGTTAATTAAAGAGGTTTTATTTTCTATAATTTTCCAACAGATGACATAGTTTGGAATTGTGACAACGCTCCTCCCCTGGATGCTCAGAACCTCATCACTGAGCTGCTCAGAACAAATCCTGTGCATAGACTTGGGACAGGTAACAGAAATAATAGTATTAGTATTTAGTTATTACACCAAGGACATATCGCTCATGTCCTTGAGGATCAGCTCTTCTCTTTCTGCTTGTCCTTTTCTTGATCTCCATACTAAGACTTTCAGTCATTTTCCTTGATGTCGGCTTAGTTATATCATTAGATCAGACTATGATTTACTGCTCAGTTATGGAGCAGTTGCTGACAATATCCGCAACACTTTTATTTTTCATTTTCCAGGAGGAGCATTTCAGATCAAGGATCATCCATTCCTTAATGAATTAGACTTTGACAATCTTCTAAGTCAGAAGCCGGAGTATGTTCCTCAGCTTTTATCAGACGTGGACACCAGCTGCTTTATCAGTAAGTAGAATGAGACGTCATGTAGACTACGTGTCTGATTGTCTTGTATTCCCTAAAATGTGACCATCGGTTCCCATCAATATTAGTGATAAATGGCAACTTTGTTATACGGACAACCTCTAATAATACTTCATTACTTACGTATGTCTTGTAGATAACTCTGATATGAGAAACCATCTGGATGATGAGGAGGACACTAGTGTGGACAATGAGAGCCTTGACTTTCTAAATTTTATATCATCTTCTGAAAGGCATGCTAAAGTAAGTGTGTGACCAATAATCCAAGTTATGTAAAATAAAAATATCTAAAAGTAAAAACAATATTTCATACCACATTGTTCTCCACATTTAGCTCTGTACCACCATTACCGGGATGATGGTTGATGAAGATCCCAAGTCCCCTCCAGAGTGTACCCCAACATCCAACACTGACATCTCAGAAATGTGAGTAGATTATGGGTTCATTACTGGGAGCTCCAGGCTGATATATGTGCACAACACCAAATATTGGACATAAATACCATAATATCACATGGAACATCAATCGCCCCCTTGTTTGCGGACCTTCCCCGTTATGACATATGTCCTATTACGCCTCACAGTTTGTGTTCTTATAGTGAGACAACCCCTTTTATACTGTGTTTACTTGCAATTTACACATTTTTTCTTCCAAACAGGCAGAAAGAATCTGTTTCTGATAGAGACAGTGCTATTACCATCTTGCCATCCTCGTCCCCACTGTCAGGTATGTCCATGTCTACAGCACCAACAATGTGAATGCTGACATCAAGGCCCAAATATTTCCACATGTTTTTTCCGCAATTGTTCTCCTATAGTATTTATATTTCATGGATCCCAATTATGTTGACCATGGGCCCATACTGAATCCCTACTTCCCTAATTTTGTACAGGACTTTTTATGTTTTCCTTCAATGACTTTGCATCGTCCAGGAACCTAGAAATAAATAGCGACTGTTATACTGACAGCCTCTAACAATACTTCCTTACCTATGTCTTGTAGGTCACTCTGATAAGAGCAACCATCTGGTCTCAGAGGATGAGGAGGGCAAAAGGGAGAATGAGGAGAACTTTCTCTTCCTAAAAATAACATCTTCTGAAAGTCGTTCTAAAGTAAGTATGTGATCAATAAATCCAAAATGTGCAAACAAAAGACCTCTAAGAGTAAAAACAAAATTTTATATCTTTTTATTATCCGCATTTAGCACTCTACCACCACTAACGGGATGATGATCAATGAGGATCCCAAGACCCCTCCAGAGTGTACCCCAACATCCAGCACTGACATCTCCGAAATGTGAGTAGATTATGGGGTCATTACTGGGAGCTCCAGGGTGATATATGTGTACCTCACCAAAAACATAGGACATAAATACCATAATATCACATGGAACATCCATCACCCCATTGTTAGCGGAAGACCTTCCCCGTTATGACGGTCATATGTCCTATTAGGCCTCACAGCTTGTGTTCTTATAGTAACACAACACCTTTTATACTGTGTTTACTTGCAATTTACACATTTTTTTCTCCCAAACAGGCAGAAAGAATCTGTTTCTGTATCTGATACAGACAATGCTATTACCATCTTGCCATCCTCGTCCTCACTGTCAGGTATGTCCATGTCTACAGCACCAACAATGCAAATGTTGACTTCAAGGTGCAAATATTCCCATATGTTTTTTATACAATACTATAGGTTTCCTATTCTATGAATGTTATGACCAAGCTGATCCTTTAAGGATACATATACTGAGGGTTTTTTTATTTTCTGATCAGAAATTCCAGCTCAGGAAGAAAGAAAATATGAAATTAGTCTGAGTAAAGAGACAGAAAAATCCGAAAAGGGGAAAAAGAGACAAGGTAAGTGTGAGAATCAGTCCACGTTGTGTGATGTCGGTCAGTGGGAATCATTCATGTGGAGCAGATGTCATCTGTTAGCGATGGGATTATGACATGTATGGTGGCTGACAATGATCCCTGACCTCTGTGTGATAATATTCCTCTGCTGTCTGGCCACATTGACCGCACAGTAGTATCATGTCATATGGAGTCCCATCACTTACATTATATTTATTTCTCTTCTTATAGGTTCCATCTTCCGCCGGATCTTATCATCCTGCCGGCGTGGATTATCTAGGGCTGCTCGAGTGTTTGCTTGTTGTCATTGTTGCCCTAGAACCATCTGAAAGACAGCAAACCAAAGTATTGAGCACCCTGAAGTCCAGCAGATCCACCATCACTGCTGGACCTGTTTAGAAGCGGGACTAACTCCTAGCCGCGGTCTACGGACCAAACATTGGGCATGGGCAGGGCCTTGGGGGCAGATCCCAAGTGCGCTCAACTATGTGAAATAGCTTACGCTCAGGAACATTGAGGGATAGCACTATCGGACAGCTCTACCAGTTCATTTCCTTTAGGAATAGAGCTATGGGATAGCTCTACCTATGCACTTTCTTCATGGATAGCGCTATCGAATAGCTCTACCCGAACAGAATTAACGACAGAGCTTTTTCATACACATATTGATTCTGTTCCTAGTTTTACCCCTCCCTTATCCTTCTATCCTATTATTAATTAAAATAAAAACAACTTCTAAGTTTACTTATTTTTTTTACATTTATTAAACTTATCTATGTATTTTGTTATCTGATAAAATTCAGTACATATACAGATACTGGCCGGTGGCCGAACCTTATAGTACAAACACTTATTACCTTTTGTGGCCAACGTTTTACTTATGAGTTGTGCCCCTAAACACATCTGAGATACAGGAAACCTCCACATCTCGCTCCCACAAGTCCAGCAGATCCACCATCACTGCTGGACCTGTATAGTAGGACCTTCACCAGCAGCTACCTGTGGCTTTGTGACTGTTACATCTTCACCTGGACATGATTAACGCCTCTGTCACCAGGCTCCGCGGTATTTATACTGCTCGCCTGACTGGTCTTTACTGATCACATGGTCACTGACTCTCATCCATCTATCGTCATTTTTATCTTTTATTCTTAATTTATGTCAGAAACTATAATATAACACCTTTGACATTGCAAACCATCATTTACAGCAATGAAACAAAACATCATATAAAATAACTTCTGGATACGGCATGGACCTTCATTTATTAGCACATGACCCAAACTACATTGCCCAATAAAATATATAACACGGTATTTTTTTGAGTACCTGAGGCTAGTTTCACACTAGCGTTACAGGGCGCAGCGTATGGCTGCCGCTAAACTCCGCCCCAGGCTGTGCCCCCTCCGTTCATCTCCTCTGATCGCATGATGCTTTATGCGATCAGCGTACCCTATATTTAGCTTTTATTTATACTTTTGCCGGCGCATCTGCCCTTTTGGCGCTGCGCCGACATGCCTCAAACACACTGTGGTGCATTTTTTTGCGCTCGGCGCAACGCCAAAAGTACCAATGCGCCAGCAAAAGTGTGCCAGCGCACGACCAGCGTACCCAACGCTAAATATAGGGTACACTGATCGCATGACGCATCATGCGATCAGAGGAGGAGATGACCGGAGGGGGAGTGGCCAGGGGCAGAGCTTAGGGGCGGCCGTGCGCTGCGCCCGGTAATGCTAATGTGAAACTAGCCTAATAGAGAAGGTAATGGGCTCTCCCACTAAACATTAGAAAACCTATAAAGACAGATACAAGAGCACTAGCCAAGGGAAATGAAAAGCTTTTCTTTATTACACAAATATCAAGACAAGAAATATAAAATAGTTAACAGGAGAATGTGAGACATAAGCAATAACCGTACATGGAGCCTCCAAATGTAGAGCTGAAATGGTGCACACAAAAATGTATCCCAATATGAAGGTGAGAATCTAATCTAATAGGTCATTCATATCAGATCAATATGATGGGTATAGATATATTGCGGAATAAAAATCCTACATAGAAACTATCAATTTCATGATAATTATCAAAGCATATATAGACAAGTATCAATCAATAGAAAAATGTGTGCAGCGTATTCCCGGGAAGTGAATAAAACATGAATAACATTGATAATGGGCAAAGAGGTATATGTAGTGTAATGGCTGGTATAGTGAAATGGTTAAGTGCAGAGCCTACGACATGGGAGACTGGGGTTCAAAGACCCGGTTCTGCCGTGTTGGAAATAATATACTAGTAGTGGTCGTTGGGCAAGACTACTAGCACTATAGTGCCTACCTCAATAAACATGAGAGTGTCACGAACAAAGAGAGTTATGCCGGCTTGGACATCGCCTGCACAGTGGGCACAGGCCAATGGGATGGCGGATATGTATATGGGCACGGGACTGTAAATGATGGTTTGCAATGTCATAGGTGTTATATTATAGTTTCTGACATAAATTAAGAATAAAAGATAAAAATGACGATAGATAGATAGATGAGAGTCAGTGACCATGTGATCAGTAAAGACCAGTCAGGCGAGTGGGTCGCCCGCCAGGGCCGTGGGGTACTCGGTACCGGGCCGGTATTTCAGAGGGAAGTGTCACGGCAGCAGTGACCCGGTCTGTGGCCATGAGCGTCCATGTAAAAAGGGTAGAGTGATGGGGATAAAGCCATTGAGATGATTTGTGACGCCACCTGTGGTTTCTGGTCAGTTTGACCAGCGCTGCAGGGTTGCTTCTCTGGGACAGATGGTGTGGTGCAGCTATGATGTTGTAGCCCTCCACAGGTAGGGCTGTAGTCCCAGGGCAGAGTAACTAAGGTTGGCAAATGAGGAGATAGTGAGGAGAAGTAGATGGTGCAGTGTTAGGCACAGAGATGTAGCAGTGCTGAGAGGGTTGGCGCAGGAGGAAGGCAATAAGACAGATGAATGCAGTTCCAGTTCTTTTACTCACGTTCTTGGCACAGACATGTGCCCGCTTCAATGCTGCGGTCTCCAGATCAGGGGCTCAGCCAACTCCCAGGCAGATGGAATTAACCATTCCAGCTCTCCCTTTCGTGTGCCTGTTCTGAACGTCTCTACACTAGCGCTTATTTGAGGTACTCACAGTACTGATATACACTGAAGTTCCTCCTCTCAGATGTTCCTTAGAACTCTACTTGTACAGCAGACAGCTGTAGCCTGCTTCGGGGACTCCTTGCTATCAAGTCCTGGCTCACTTACGTTGCTGTTGTGCCCCCAAGTCTTAGGTGGGAATAAAGTGGTGACAACTTCTATTCCTCCGGTGTCTGCTGCAGGACCATCAGTATCCATACAACCTCGGGGACCGGACCCCAGCCATGCGCTTAGAACTTGAGGAAGGGCTCAACTCCAACCCTAGTCCTTAGTTCTCTTCTTCTCCTTAGTTCCACACTAATCTTTCTTCCTTCTGGAGAATCAGGCTTTCTATTTCTCTTTCCCGTGCAGCAGCTTCAGGTCACTGAAGTCTGCTGCAGCACCTCCTTCACTCCATCCATCTCAGGGGATCTTCTCTCACAGACTGACCCTTTTCCTAATATTCTCTGTTCTCTTGTGCACTCTAAGCTCCACCCATCTCCCAGCACGCTTCGTGTTCCAAGCAGGGATCCACCAAAGGTGCTTTGCTACACTACTATGTTGTGTGGGATGCAGGTGTTGGAGGCTGGTCAGGTGTTACCATCTTACCTGGAGAGTGGGATACTACACCTCAGGCGGAGGTGCAGTACCTCTGTGGTGATTGAACCCTCAGGGGCGCCACACGAGCAGTATAAATACCGCGGAGCCTGGTGACAGAGGCGTTAATCATGTCCAGTTGAAGATGTAACAGTCACAAGGCCACAGGTAGCTGCTGGTGAAGGTCCTTCTATACAGGTCCAGCAGTGATGGTGGATCTGCTGGACTTGTGGGAGCGAGATGTGGAGGTTTCCTGTATCTTAGATGTGTTTAGGGGCACAACTAATAAGTAAAATGTTGGACACAAAAGGTAATAAGTGTTTGTACTATAAGGTTCGGCCACCGGCCAGTATCTGTATATGTACTGAATTTTATCAGATAAAAAAATACATAAATAAGTTTAATAAATGTAAAAAAAATAAAGTAAACTTAGAAATTGTTTTTATTTTAATTAATAATAGGATAGAAGGATAAGGGAGGGGAAAAACTAGGAACAGAATCAATATGTGTATGAAAAAGCTCTGTCGTTAATACTGTTCGTGTAGAGCTATTCGATAGCGCTATCCATGAAGAAAGTGCACAGGTAGAGCTATCCCATAGCTCTATTCCTAAAGGAAATGAACGGGTAGAGCTGTCCGATAGTGTTATCCCTCAATGTTCCTGAGCGTAAGCTATTTCACATGGTTGAGCGCACTTGGGATCTGCCCCCAAGGCCCTGTCCATGCCCAATGTTTGGTCCGTAGACCGCGGCTAGGAGTTAGTCCCGCTTCTAAACAGGTCCAGCAGTGATGGTGGATCTGCTGGACTTCAGGGTGCTCAATACTTTGGTTTGCTGTCTTTCAGATGGTTCTAGGGCAACAGTGACAAGCAAACACTCGAGCAGCCCTAGATAATCCACGCCGGCAGGATGATAAGATGTGGCGGAAGATGGAACCTATAAGAAGAGAAATAAATATAATGTAAGTGATGGGACTCCATATGACATGATACTACTGTGCAGTCAATGTGGCCGGACGGCAGAGGAATATTATCACACAGAGGTCAGGGATCATTGTCAGCCATCATACATGTCATAATACCATCACTGACAGAAGACATCTGCTCCGCATGAATGATCCCACTGCCCGACATCACACAACGTGGACTGATTTTCTCACATAGGCCGGTTTCACATTTGCGCTTCAGGGGGCAGCGACGGCCTGTGCACTGCCGCCGCTAAACCCCGCCCCCTGCTGCACCTCCGCCGGTAGCTACGCCTTGGGGCGCATGATGCTGCATGCGTCATGCGTCCCCTATCTTTATCACTGAGGACTCAGGCCATGTGCAATATGCGTTTGGCGGCGCCTGCGTCCTTTTGACGGTGCGCCGAGCGCAACCAAATTGCAACAGGTTGCGTTTGGCGCTGGTCGGCGCACCGTCAAAAGGACGCAGTGATAAAGATAGGGGACGCATGATGCATGCAGCATCATGCGCCCGGAGGCGGAGCTACCGGCGGAGGTGCGGCAGGGGGCGGGGCTTAGCGGCGGCCGTGCGCAGGCAGTTGCTGCGTCCTGAAGCGCAAATGTGAAACCAGCCTTACCCATTCTTTTCTTCCCCTTTTCAGATTTTTTTGTCTCATTACTCAGACTAATTGCATATTTTCTTTCTTTCTGAGCTGGAAATTCTGATCAGAAAATGAAAAAACCCTCAGTAATTATCTATCCTTAAAGGATCAGCTTGGTCATAACATTCATAGCATAGGATACCTATAGTATTGTATAAAAAACATATGGGAATATTTGAACCTTAAAGTGAACATTCACATTATTGGTGCTGTAGACATGGACATACCTGACAGTGAGGACGAGGATGGCAAGATGGTAATAGCACTGTCTGTATCAGATACAGAAACAGATTCTTTCTGCCTGTTTGGGAGAAAAAATGTGTAAATTGCAAGTAAACACAGTATAAAAGGGGTTGTCTCACTATAAGAACACAAGCTGTGAGGCCTAATAGGACATATGACCGTCATAACGGGGAAGGTCTTCCGCTAACTATGGGGTGATGGATGTTTCATGTGATATTATGGTATTTATGTCCTATGTTTTTGGTGAGCTGCACATATATCAGCCTGGAGCTCCCAGTAATGACCCCATAATCTACTCACATTTCGGAGATGTCAGTGTTGGATGTTGGGGTATACTCTGGAGGGGTCTTGGGATCCTCATTGATCATCATCCCGTTAGTGGTGGTAGAGTGCTAAATGCGGATAATAAAAAGATATAAAATTTTGTTTTTACTCTTAGAGGTCTTTTGTTTGCACATTTTGGATTTATTGATCACATACTTACTTTAGAACGACTTTCAGAAGATGTTATTTTTAGGAAGACAAAGTTCTCCTCATTCTCCCTTTTGCCCTCCTCATCCTCTGAGACCAGATGGTTGCTCTTATCAGAGTGACCTACAAGACATAGGTAAGGAAGTATTGTTAGAGGCTGTCAGTATAACACAGTCGCTATTTATTTCTAGGTTCCTGGTCGATACAAAGTCATTGAAAGAAAACATAAAAAGTCCTGTACAAAATTAGGGAAGCAGGGATTCAGTATGGGCCCATGGTCAACATAATTGGGATCCATGAAATATAAATACTATAGGAGAACAATTGTGGAAAAAACATGTGGAAATATTTGAGCCTTGATGTCAACATTCACATTGTTGGTGCTGTAGACATGGACATACCTGACAGTGGGGACGAGGATGGCAAGATGGTAATAGCACTGTCTCTATCAGAAACAGATTCTTTCTGCCTGTTTGGAAGAAAAAAATGTGTAAATTGCAAGTAAACACAGTATAAAAGGGGTTGTCTCACTATAAGAACACAAACTGTGAGGCGTAATAGGACATACAGTTGTGGCCAAAAGTATTGACACCCCTGCAATTCTGTCAGATAATACTCAGTTTCTTCCTGAAAATGATTGCAAACACAAGTTCTTTGGTATTATTATCTTCATTTAATTTGTCTTAAATGAAAAACCACAAAAAGAATTGTCCTAAAGCCAAATTGGATATAATTCCACACCAAACATAAAAAAGAGGGTGGACAAAAGTATTGGCACGGTTCGAAAAATCATGTGATGCTTCTCTAATTTGTGTAATTAACAGCACCTGTAACTTACCTGTGGCACCTAACGGGTGTTGGCAATAACTAAATCACACTTGCAGCCAGCTGACATCGATTAAAGTTGACTCAACCTCTGTCCTGTGTCCCTGTGTGTACCACATTGAGCACGGAGAAAAGAAAGAAGACCAAAGAACTGTCTGAGGACTTGAGAAACCAAATTGTGAGGAAGCATGAGCAATCTCAAGGCTACAAGTCCATCTCCAAAGACCTGAATGTTCCTGTGTCTACCGTTCGCAGTGTCATCAAGAAGTTTAAAGCCCATGGCAATGTGGCTAACCTCCCTAGATGTGGACAGAAAAGAAAAATTGACAAGAGATTTCAACGCAAGATTGTGCGGATGTTGGATAAAGAACCTTGACTAACATCCAAACAAGTTCAAGCTGCCCTGCAGTCCGAGGGTACAACAGCGTCAACCTGTACTATCTGTCGGCATCTGAATGAAAAGGGACTGTATGGTAGGAGACCCTGGAAGACCCCACTTCTTACCCCGAGACATAAAAAAGCCAGGCTGGAGTTTGCCAAAACTTACCTGAAAAAGCCTAAAATGCTTTGGAAGAATGTTCTCTGGTCAGATGAGACAAAAGTAGAGCTTTTTGGTAAAAGGCATCAACATAGAGTTTACAGGAGAAAAAATGAGGCATTCAAAGAAAAAAACACGGTCCCTACAGTCAAACATGGCAGAGGTTCCCTGATGTTTTGGGGCTGCTTTGCTGCCTCTGGCACTTGACTGCTTGACCGTGTGCATGGCATTATGAAGTCAGAAGACTACCAACAAATTTTGCAGCAAAATGTAGGGCCCAGTGTGAGAAAGCTGAGTCTCTCTCAGAGGTCATGGGTCTTTGAGCAGGACAATGACCCAAAACACACTTCAAAAAGCACTACTTTTTACATCGGTAAGACCATTCGCCCCCTATATGTGAGATTTAGGGAGCATTATAATTCGGTTGGATCAGGTAAAGCTGTCCCACGCCTAATTAAACATGTCAGGGAATCTCATGGAGGAAATCCAGAGGTACCTTCTTTTGCTGGCTTGGAAAGGGTGTCTCTTCCAGTGCAAGGGGGAGATTTACATAAACTTCTATTGAAAAGAGAGGCCATATGGATCATGCGCACTCGGGCACAAGAATCTGCTGGTCTAAATGAGAGATTGGATATGTCTGTTTTCCTATAATAAGCTTTCATGATTGTATATGTGTTTTTTTATTTGTTTTTCTAGAACATTTTAACTGTCATTGATAATTGCTGCTTATGTGTTGAAGCAGTGGGGGAGGGGTTTGATTGTCTCCCTCTGTTAAGAAGTGAGACTGGGCTCACTCCCCTCTGAGACCAGTAGAAGCGCCACTGCAGCGTGAAACAGCTGTCGTCATTTCCACTCCTGCTCCCATCCTCACTATGCCGATGTTTTAAAGAAATAGAATAAAGAAGATTTTAACCGGTGAGTGCCATCTGTATTTCTTTTTTGGTGAAATAAAAGTGTTGCGGATATTGTCAGCGACTGCTCCGTATCTGAGCAGTATATCATAGTCTAAACTAATGATATAACTAAGCCGACATCAAGGAAAATGACTGAAAGTCTTAGTATGGAGATCAAGAAATGGACAAGCAGAAAGAGAAGAGCTGATCCTCAAGGACATGAGCGATATGTCCTTGGTGTAATAACTAAATACTAATACTATTATTTCTGTTACCTGTCCCAAGTATATGCACAGGATTTGTTCTGAGCAGCTCAGTGATGAGGTTCTGAGCATCCAGGGGAGGAGCGTTGTCACAATCGCAAACTATGTCATCTGTTGGAAAATTATAGAAAATAAAACCTCTTTAATTAACTATAATTTAAAGCAAAAGAAGTAACTAAACCAATATAAGCAGTCCAAAAATATTACATTATTCTACTTACCAATGACAAAATCATTATAGAGCTTTCTCAGGGAATCTTCATCAAATGGTACATATCCCAGAAGAAATTCATGAAGGATGATTCCCATTGCCCACCAGTCAACAGGTCTTCCATAGCTTTGTCTCAGGATGACCTCGGCGGCTAAATAGTACAGGGTGCCACATGTCTGGAAACCAACAGAAAAAAGATCAGATAAAGATCAGATTGATTGATGAAGCGATAGTTCTTACAAGTTCTCGCCATGAAAACACAATGAAAGACGATAAAATCAATGGAAAAGTTCTCTGCAAATGAAGAACGTAGAGAAGAGACAGTACTGTGATGAGATTTATAAAAAACTAGCTGAGTTCTTGTTAGTGTTGCCAACCTCACAGTCCTGGAGCTCTCTGGAGATGTCCTCTGCTGATTCCTTGTAGGTGTTGGTATTTGGACCAACTTTTGACAGCCCAAAATCGGTGATTTTAATGTGCCAACTTTTGACAGCCCAAAATCGGTGATTTTAATGTGCCCAGCAGATGTTATCAGGAGGCTGTGAAAGAGAAGATGGTTTTAGTGTCACAGACCGTGAGATAATAAATGATAACTTTCCTTCTTTATTACACTACAGGGGGCACTTACTTCTCTGGCTTCAGGTCTCCGTGCACCACTCCATAGCTATGGAGGTATTCTACACCAAGAACCGCTTCTGCAATGTACAAGCGGGCCAAGGGGATGGAAAAAGGAACCTTGGTGTTTAGTAGGTCCCTACAGTCTCCACCTATAGAAGAAATGAAATATGACCGGTGAGGGTTTTGTACAGCAGATCACCATGAAGTATAATGGGAAGTGAACGGAGACATTGGGGCAGGATACAATATATAAAGATATAATGTACATAATATTAGTCTGAGTCAGGGTGAAATGTCGTCCATGTAACTAATAACATAAAGTGATGTCACATCTCGTCTACATTTGGAGATACTGAGGTACTCAGTGCGGACATACAGGGAGATCACACAGATCAATGACTTTCTGGGCATCTTGGTAATAGATAAACTATAGTAAATGCTGTGTGGGATGTAACCGTCCACGGGGACAATCCTAATGATATGAGAGGTGATAAGATGTCAGCAGACATGGGGTGAATATATTACAATGTATGTGTCCTACCTCCTACATACTCCATGACCATACACAGGTAAGATTTAGTAGGGAAGGAGCTGAGCATGGAGACCACAAAGGGACAATCTGCGAATGTTAGGATGTCCCTCTCCAGAAAGGCCCCTTCCACTTTCTGTGGAGTATCCAGGTACGTCTTGGCTATTTTCTTCATAGCATAGATCTGTCGTGAGTCTTTATGGTGCACTAAGTAGACGGCCCTTTAGAGAAGGAAAATCCATGATTTATAATGAATCCTTATTAACAGTTCGTCTATAGAAGTCATTATATGATCTTCTATACTAATGTTTAATACTAGGAGTCCGGCCGTCACTAGAAATCCACATCTAGAAATACATAAAAGAGGTCTACATAGATCACCTATGGGAGGTCTGCACAATGCTGCATCTGCCGGACCCTCACCGAGGTCACATTACAGACAGAATCGAGACGAAGAATTAGAAAGAGAGGAAATACCGTTCGCTCTTACCGCTGCCGTGCTCAACAATGTTGATTCAAAAGTATCCTCCACAGAGGCCCACAGGGGCATCCTGGAACAATCTCGGGATAAGTGGATACAACAACAAAAGGAAGATGAAGAAGTTGGACTTCTCCGGACATGGGTCGCCGCTGGTCAATTACTCACTGATACTCAACGGCAACCTATGACCCAAGACCTGTCACTGATGCTGCGACAATGGGAGAGGCTAACTATCCGAAAGGGACTACTGTACCGTAAAATAACATCGCAAGCAACCACAACGACGGTTTGGCAGGTGGTTACGCCCGGAGCTCAACTACATGAACTGGCTTGAGAGGCTCACGAAAAAGGGGCGCACTTTGGAGTTAAAAAGACTTTGCAATGGTTACAACAGAAAGTTTATCACCCACACTTGTCGGCTGTTGTGGATGAAATTTGCCGTACCTGCCGAATTGGCCAAACTGCCCGCTCAGAGAGCCGCAACACAGACTATTGTGACTTCAGCACCCCTTGAGCTTCTGACGGTGGATTATCTGACCATTGGTCCCGCATTCCAGGGATACGAACACTGTCTCGTTATGGTGGATCATTTCACCAAGTTCGCTGTGGTCACCCCTACTCGAGACCAGACCGCAGAGTCGGCCGCCTCCGCAATTTGCAGAAACTTTATTCAAGTGTACAGCTGTCCTCAACGTATACATTCCGACCAGGGAGCATGTTTTTTGGGGAAAGTTATGGAAGAACTACATCATCTCTATGGGATTGACAAATCCCGGACCACAACGTATCACCCGCAAGGAAATGGGGCTTGTGAACGATTTAATCGGACATTGATTCAAATGCTGCATACTCTGGAGAGTGACAACAAAGCTCGTTGGCCTGAATATGTTTCTGAACTAGTATGGGTCTATAATAATCGGGCACATCGAGTTACGGGCTATACGCCTTATTCCCTGCTGTTTGGACGAGAGGGTAAAGGAATCACGGAGGTAGAGTTGGACCCCAAAGAGCCTCAGCCCTGGACCGGAGTGTCATCCTGGGTCCGAAATCATCGCCACAGGCTGCAAACTCTTCACCGAATTGTACATACCAAACTCCAAGACTGGGAACACCCAGGGAAGAATGCAACTTCCCCTCCTCATCTCCAAAGCGGGCACCATGTGCTGGTACTGGATCAACGCCCCCAGAACAAACTGGAGTCATGTTGGGAAGAGAGTCCTTATCGGGTACTTTGCCGTATCCATCCAGAAGGACCTGTGTACGAAATATGGCCCGAGCAGGATGAAACACTGCCCACCCGTATTGTGCATCGTAATATGTTACGCCCGTGTATTTCCTCTGACCCAAAACAACTGGAACCCATCCCGTTGACATCCGAACCGGAGTCCAGATGCTGGGACTCGGATGACGAGGATGTCCCTCCAAACCCCAAAGGCCCTCCACTCAATAATGAGCCAGTTGACCCAATTAACCCGCCTGCATCCTGCAGCCCCCCAATGTCCACCGCCCCAGAAGATTTCACCCCAGTCGAACTTAGACGCTCCGAGCGGTCAACAGCCGGCAAACCCCCCAAACAGTATGAACAAGACCAGTTCATATGGCAACGAATATCGACACCCTTACAGGCCAATCTCAATAGAATAACGCCCTCGCCTGAGGACTGGCGAGCTTACAGGGTGGGGGAATGAGGGGAGGGGGACCCCCATATAGTGTTTGGGCCGGAACCAGGGAGGCCGCCATCAGGGTTATTGAAGGAACCACACCAGGGGGATTACAAAGGGAGACATGCGACTGAAGTTGTCAGGGCAACAGGGGGCGGGGCTAGGAGACAAGGAGCAGGGGGCGCGCTGAGGTGGCAGTTGGGAGAGAGCCAGAGAGAAGGCAGGAAGCAGGGTGACTTGAAGGGGCACCGACAGGAGCCTGTGAGTAGGAAACTGCGCATTTACCGACAAGAGAGATGGGAGAGTGTTATGATGAGTCACCGAAGGAGGAAAAAACAAAATACCAGCTAAGTCCAGAAAAACCAGAGAGGTTGGCAGCTATCAGATTGCAGACCCCTGAACCTATCCACAACAACTAGCAGTAGCCATGGGGGGTTCCTACGGTGCCCTAGACCCCTCAATCACAGCCTGAGAACTATATAGCCTAAAGACAGAAAGGGGAAAAACTAAACTGCCCCAGAGCAGACCCCAAAGCAATAGGCAGCCCCCAACATATAATGACGGTGAAGCAAGATGAAAACACTAACACAGATAGAAAGATAGGTTGAGCAAATGATGGGGCCCAAGCTAACTACATAGGACAGGATAGGAAAGCTGCTGTTTGCCATCCGCAAAAACCCTATCAAAATGAGCCCTGAAGTCGCTAGGCTTCAAAAGACTATATCAACACTCAGGTATATTCTGAAGATAGAGCAAAATATCAACAGATCAGAGACAAAAATGGAATCCAGCTCACCCCCGGCTGGGGATGGCAGAACTCCCAAAAAACAAGGCAAAACAAAAACAAAACTGAAGAATACAAAGCAGAGCAGAAAAACTTAGCTTTGAGATGCAGGAATCAGACTGGTCTCCAAGAATCCAGCAGGAAAATCACCAGCCAGGAAGAAGGGCGTCGGCAGCCTTATATCCAGTCCTCAATTCCAGTCACCCAGTCATCATCCAGCTGCCCAGGTGTTTGGTAATCAGTCTCACTACCTTCTTTCACTAGAGGAGGGAGTTCATCAGACCTCAATGGTGAAGGGAAAAATGAACTCACAACAGGAGAGACTGTTAGCGGAGACTGCTCCCCGCCCCCGTTCTCCGAGAATCATCCCCTCTGCCCCCCGCCTTTGTGGGAGAGAATCTTTACCTCAGGTTGAGGCCGTGAGTACACATAACCAGGCCGCGGAGGCTTGGACACTTCCCCCCAGCCTTCCCCCACCACGGCGACCCTGCTGTCACCGGCCTGAAGATGCGCCACCTCGTCATAGGCGAGAGTAGAGGCCCGCTACCCCGGGCTTTGGGAGAGACTCCTTGAAAAGGCAGCTTCAGATCATCTGTGGTACTGCGTCATCACCGCGCGCCACCAGCATCGCTTTCTTCAGGGCCTGTTGCCCCCCACCGGCATCGTTTTCTTCAGGGCCTGTTGCACCCCACCGGCATCGTTTTCTTCAGGGCCTGTTGCGCCCCACCGACATCACTTTCTTCAGGGCTTGTTGCGCCCCATTCCTTCCTGGAGTAGCGAGGAGTCAGGACAACCGCTTCAGCGACATCTACGCGGCCACGCTCTCGAAACCGGCAACCCCCTGGAAGGCTAAGTGCAATATAGTCTTGTTAATATTGTTGAGTCCCTGCGTGGACTGTTAGTTTTTTTTCTTTCATATATGTTGGTTCAGCCAAGCCTAGCGGCTACAGTTTTATAAAAGTTATTTCACAAACCACCATCCGTCTAGTGTCTCGTCACTGCATCCTGCGAACCTGCTAGACCCTACACTTGGCGTAGTCGGCAGGATGCAGTCTCCGAGCGTGGACAGTGGTGGCCCAGGTCAGGGGGAAGCTGTAAACTCTGTAAATAATGAGGGCCCCCATACCAGCATTTCATTGGGGGCCATGCTGAACAACTTGCCTAGATTCTCTGGCTCCAATACTATGCTATGGAGCTGGACAGAGCGAATGCGGGGGCTCTTTGGGATGCACCCAATGACCCCTGACCTGGAAGCTGAAGTGGCACTCATGGCCCTAGACGGGGAGGTGCGGAGGTCAGTGATGTTGAAACCTCCGGGGCACCACAACACTTTTGAAAAGGTGTTACAGATAGTGGAACAGACCCACGAGGATCCCACTAATGTGGGAGAGTTAAGGACCCGACTGTTTAGTCGGATGCAGGCAGAGGGGGAGACGATTACTCAGTATATGAATGTACTCCAAGAATTGCATACGGCTATTGAAAGAAAAGACGGGGTAGGGGTAGGACCTGTTGACATTACCCTACGTGACCTACTGGTGACTGGACAGCGAGATCCATTGATAAAGCAGGCATTACGGGAACAGATCAGAATGAATCCCCAAATAGACTTTTCAGAAGTGGGAAGTCAGGCACGGGTTCGGGAGCAAGAGCAGGGGATGGCGGTCCCCGTGGGGAAGGTCCGAGGTGTGGAGGCCTCCTCGAACACAGTTGAGGAACCTCAGTGAGTGGAGGAGATGAAGCAAGAATTGAAAAATATTAAGAGCGAGTTGGCTGAAGTAAAGAGATGAACTGAACCTGAGACTGGACGACCTAGCGTTAATCCCGGTCCCTGGGGGTCATGCTCTCCGCGGGGTGGTCAGTCTATACCGACCCGGTGTTATGATTGTGGAGAACCAGGCCACCTCGCCCGAGAATGGCCGCGGCGTGGGAGATACCCACCCCAGCGGCCATTAAACTAAAGGGCTCCGGGCTGGGGGGACGCCGCTCGGAGCCGAAAACCACAACTAGGGGTGGTGGAAGTCCCGAAGATTTGGTAGCAAAGTGTCCGGTAGTTTGGGCAGAAGTAGAGGGCCGGGCCGTCCGGTGCCTGGTACACACGGGGTCGCAAGTAACCACTATGCCCGTAACATACTTTCAACAAAACTTTCCGGAGGCAGCAAGGCCTCAGTGGGGGTCTATGAACAGACTAGTAGCCGCCAACCAACTGCCGGTCCCGGTTGCCGGGGTAGTGTGGGTGCAGGTGACGTTGTGCGATAAACCCCTTGGCCGCAGAGGGGTGGTGCTGACTCAAGGAGAAGCTGATCAACGACACCCCGTCACCCTAGGCATGAATATTTTAAAAGAGTTTGATAACCTGTTGCTTAATGATCCCACACAAAAGATACTGAGGCAGTGGGGTTCTCACACTGCTCAGGGACAGGTATTCCAGCAGCTGGTGCGAGGTGCGTGGGTGCATCAGGACTGTCAGGAGGGTGAGGCTCTGGGTAAGGTCATCGCGTCAGCGGCTCCCCTGCTTGTGCTGCCTCCTGGACAGACAGTGGTGGCCCTGCCAATACGAGCCCCGATACCTTTGGAAGGCGTGGAGGTGCAGGTGGAGCCGTGTCACTCAGAGCACTTACCTCCTGGCATACTGGTGGCCCGTTCCCTCGCTACGGTGCAAAAAGGAACCGTCCTGGTACGCTGCGTTAATCTTGAAGACCGAGACACCGTTCTGAAAGCACGGACAGTACTGGCCAAACTAGTGAGGCCTTTAGAAGAAGTGCTGCCAGCCCCAGCGGTTCAATTACGAGTACACCCCGAGGATCCTTGGGAAGTAACAATACGAATCTTACAGGCCCACGAAGTCGCGGCACAAGAGAAGGGCCGAGATATTTTGGAGCAGATGCGGGCTGAGCTGTCTGGATTAACTGTAGCCCAACTCTCAAAGATAAAAATATTGCTTGGACAGTACCATGACGTATTTGCTAGCCATGAGGACGACTTTGGGTGTACCACCGCCATCACTCATGAGATCCCCACAGCAGGAGCGGCCCCTATCCGAAAACGATATCGACAGATTCCGCCACAACTCTATCAAGAGGTGAAAACTTTGCTGGCCCAAATGCTGCGAAAAGGGGTGATATGGGAAAGTCAAAGCCCCTGGGTGGCCCCAATCGTGTTGGTCCGGAAGAAAGATGGTACACTACGATTCTGAGTGGATTATCGTAAACTGAATTCTTGCACTATTAAAGACTCATGCCCGCTGCCCCGCATAGAAGAATCCCTGTCCGCGTTGGGGAAGGCAACATATTTTTCGACCCTGGACTTGGCCAGTGGGTACTGGCAGGTGTCCATGTCAGAAGAAGATAGAGCTAAGACGGCGTTCATTTTGCCCATGGGACTGTTTGAGTTTAATCGGACTGGACTGGCCAACGCCCCTGGGACCTTTCAGCGATTGATGGAGCGATGTCTGGGGGATCTCAATTTTGAGGCCACGTTAATCTACCTGGACGACATCATTGTCTATGCCGTCTCCTTCGAGGACCACCTGAAGCGGTTGGGGAAGGCAACATATTTTTCGACCCTGGACTTGGCCAGTGGGTACTGGCAGGTGTCCATGTCAGAAGAAGATAGAGCTAAGACGGCGTTCATTTTGCCCATGGGACTGTTTGAGTTTAATCGGACTGGACTGGCCAACGCCCCCGGGACCTTTCAGCGATTGATGGAGCGATGTCTGGGGGATCTCAATTTTGAGGCCACGTTAATCTACCTGGACGACATCATTGTCTATGCCGTCTCCTTCGAGGACCACCTGAAGCGGTTGGGGAAGGCAACATATTTTTCGACCCTGGACTTGGCCAGTGGGTACTGGCAGGTGTCCATGTCAGAAGAAGATAGAGCTAAGACGGCGTTCATTTTGCCCATGGGACTGTTTGAGTTTAATCGGACTGGACTGGCCAACGCCCCCGGGACCTTTCAGCGATTGATGGAGCGATGTCTGGGGGATCTCAATTTTGAGGCCACGTTAATCTACCTGGACGACATCATTGTCTATGCCGTCTCCTTCGAGGACCACCTGAAGCGGTTGGGACAGGTACTCAGCCGGTTGCAAAAGTACGGGTTGAAGGTGAAGCCTCAGAAATGCCATCTATTTTGCTCTCAGATTGAGTATCTGGGTCATGTCGTTTCGGCAGAGGGTGTGAGGCCATCCCAGGAGAAGGTTGCTGCTATCCAGGAATGGCCTACCCCCGAGACGGTGAAAGATGTGCAGGCTTTTCTGGGGTTAGCTTGATATTACCGTCGCTTCGTAAAGAATTTTGCATGTCGAGCCCTGCATGGCCTGCTGAAGGGGGCTCCCGCTGGGGCCAATGGGCGAAAAATCCAGTGGCAACACCCTGAGGAAGAGGCCTTCCGAGACCTCAAGGCTGCACTTTCGGATGCCCCAGTTTTGGCTTATGCGGATTTCTCTCAGCCGTTCATCCTGCACACTGACGGTAGTCTTCACGGGCTGGGGGCTGTGTTGTCACAGGTTCAGGATGGCCGGGAGAGAGTGATCGCATATGGAAGTCGCTCACTCCATGACTCCGAGTGTAACCCTGACAATTACAGCTCTTTTAAGCTCGAGCTCCTCGCAGTGGTGTGGGCTATGACGGAGAGATTCGCAGAGTACCTAGCGGGCTCCGAGGTGGTAGTGCGAACTGACAACAACCCACTGGCACATTTGGAAAACGCCAAGTTGGGGGCTTTGGAGCAGTGATGGGTGGCCCGGATGGCGAAGTACAATTATAAGATTATCTACAAAAGAGTGGCCGAGAATGTCCATGCAGATGCCCTCTCCAGGATTCGACATACAACTCCCTGACAGAATCGAGACGAAGAATTAGGAGAGGAAATACCGCTCGCTCTTACCGCTGCCGTGCTCAACAGTGTTGATTCAAAAGTATCCTCCCCAGAGGCCCACAGGGGCATCCTGGAACAATCTCAGGATAAGTGGATACAGCAACAACAGGAAGATGAAGAAGTTGGACTTCTCCGGACATGGGTCGCCGCTGGTCAATTACCCACTGATACTCAACGGCAAACTTTGACCCAAGACCTGTCGCTGATGCTGCGACAATGGGAGAGGCTAACTATCCGAAAGGGACTACTGTACCGTAAAATAACATCGCAAACACCCACAACGATGGTTTGGCAGGTGGTTACGCCCGGAGCTCAACTACACGGACTGGCTCGAGAGGCTTACGAAAAAGGGGCCCACTTTGGAGTTAAAAAGACTTTGCAATGGTTACAACAGAAAGTTTATCACCCACGCTTGTCGGCTGTTGTGGATGAAATTTGCCGTACCTGCCGCTTATGTGAATTGGCCAAACCGCCCGCTCAGAGAGCCGCAACACAGACTATTGTGACTTCAGCACCCCTTGAGTTTCTGACGGTGGATTATCTGACCATTGGTCCCGCATTCCAGGGATACGAACACTGTCTCGTTATGGTGGATCATTTCACCAAGTTCGCTGTGGTCACCCCTACTCGAGACCAGACCGCAGAGTCGGCCGCCTCCGCAATTTGCAGAAACTTTATACAAGTGTACAGCTGTCCTCAACGTATACATTCTGACCAGGGGGCATGTTTTTGGGGAAAGTTATGGAGGAACTACATCATCTCTATGGGATTGACAAATCCTGGACCACACCGTATCACCCGCAAGGAAATGGGGCTTGTGAACGATTTAATCGGACATTGATTCAAATGCTGCATACTCTGAAGAGTGACAAGAAAGCTCATTGGCCTGAATATGTTTCTGAACTAGTATGGGTCTATAATAACCGGGTACATCGAGTTACGGGCTATGCGCCTTATTCCCTGCTGTTTGGACGAGAGGGTAAAGGAGTCACGGAGGTAGAGTTGGACCCTGAAGAGCCTCAGCCCTGGACTGGAGTGTCGTCCTGGGTCCGAAATCATCGCCACAGGCTGCAAACTCTTCACCGAATTGTACATACCAAACTCCAAGACTGGGAACACCCAGGGAAGAATACAACTTCCCCTCCTCATCTCCAAAGCAGGGACCGTGTGATGGTACTGGATCAACGCCCCCAGAACAAACTGGAGTCACGTTGGGAAAAGAGTCCTTATCGGGTACTATGCCGTATCCATCCAGAAGGACCTGTGTTATGATGAGTCACCGAAGGAGGAAAAAACAAAATACCAGCTAAGTCCAGAAAAAACAGAGAGGTTGGCAGCTATCGGATTGCAGACCCCTGAACCTATCCACAACAACTAGCAGTAGCCGTGGGGGGTTCCTACGGTGCCCTAGACCCCTCGATCACAGCCGGAGAACTATATAGCCTAAAGACAGAAAGGGGAAAAACCAAACTGCCCCAGAGCAGACCCCAAAGCAATAGGCAGCCCCCAACATATAATGACGGTGAATCAAGATGAAAACACTAGCACAGATAGAAAGATAGGTTGAGCAAATGATGGGGCCCAAGCTAACTACATAGGACAGGATAGGAAAGCTGCTGTCTGACATCCGCAAAAACCCTATCAAAATGAGCCAACCGACTGATAGGAAAAACAGGCCCCGAAGTCGCTAGGCTTCAAAGGACTATATCAGCACTCAGGTATATTCTGAAGACAGAGCAAAATATCAACAGATCAGAGACAAAAAAGGAGTTCAGCTCACCCCCGGCCGGGGATGGCAGAACTCCCAAAAAACAAGGCAAAACAAAAACAAAACTGAAGAGTACAAAGAAGAGCAGAAAAACTTAGCTTTGAGATGCAGGAATCAGACTGGTCTCCAAGAATCCAGCAGGAAAATCACCAGCCAGGAAGAAGGGCGTCGGCAGCCTTATATCCAGTCCTCAATTCCAGCCACCCAGGCATCATCTAGCTGCCCAGGTGTTTGGTAATCAGCCTCACTACCTTCCTTCACCAGAGGAGGGAGTTCATCAGACCTCAATGGTGAAGGGAAAAATGAACTCACAACAGTACCTCTCCCTTGAGGAGGGGTCACCGAACCCTCATCCATGCAACCAGGGCGATCCGGGTGAGCCCGATGAAAGGCACGCACCAATCTTTCGGCATGAATATCAGAGGCAGAGACCCAGGAATTATCCTCCTAACCATAACCCTTCCACTTAACCAAATACTGGAGTCTCCGTCTAGCCAGACGGGAATCCAGTATCTTCTCTACCTCATATTCCATGTTACCTTCAACCAATATAGGGTCAGGAGGTGCCACCACAGGAACTACTGGTTCAACAAACCTCTTCAACAAGGACTTATGAAACACATTAGGAATTTTAAATGTGACAGGAAGAGCCAACCGAAAAGAGACCGGATTAATAATCTCTAAAATCTTGTAAGGTCCAATAAATCTAGGCTTAAACGTAGGAGAAGCCACCTTCATAGCGATATTTTTTGATGACAACCAAACCATATCACCCACCTTAAACTGGGGACCAACAGTCCTACGCCGGTTGGAAAACCGCTGGGCCTTTTCCTGGGAGAGAGACAACTTATCCACTACTTGGTCCCAGATCTGGTGCATTCTCTCCACCACAATGTCAACACCTGGGCAGGCAGAAGGCTCCACCTGCCCTGAAGAAAATCGAGGGTGAAAGCCAAAGTTACAAAAAAAGGTGACATCAAAGTGGCAGAACTAGCTCTATTATTTAAAGCAAATTCGGCCAAGGGCAAAAATGAAACCCAATCATCCTGATCGGCAGAAATAAAACATCTCAAATACGACTCCAAAGTCTGGTTTGTTCTCTCCGTCTGCCCATTGGTCTGAGGGTGAAACGCAGAGGAGAAGGACAACTGAATTCCCAGCTTGGAACAGAAAGTCCTCCAAAATCTAGACACAAACTGAACTCCTCTGTCAGATACAATGTTCTCACGAATCCCGTGCAAGCGAACCACCTGTTGAAAAACAAGGGCACCAACTCAGATGAAGATGGCAATTTAGGGAGTGGTACAAGATGGATCATCTTAGAGAATCTATCACAAGTCACCCAAATAACAGTCATTCTCTGAGAGACAGGCATATCAGAGATAAAATCCATTGAAATATGGGTCCATGGCCTCCTGGGCAGCGGCAAAGGCATCAACAAGCCACTAGAGCAAGAACAAGGTTTAGACCGGGAACAAGTCCCACAGGACTGCACAAAATTCCTGACATTATGAGACAAGGCGGGCCACCAAAAAGACCGACTCACCAGATCTCTAGTACCAAAAATACCTGGTTGACCAGCCAATGCAGAGCAATAAACTTCAGACATCACTCTCTTCCTCCACTGGTCAGGAACATACAACTTTCCACTGGGACAACGCTCAGGTTTGTCCTCCTGAAACTCTTCCAGAGCACGTCTCAAATCGGGTGAGATGGCAGAAAGAACTACCCCCTCGCCTAAGATGGTAGCAGGCTTAGTCACAACAGGAGAATCAGCAAGGAAACTCCTAGAGAGGGCGTCTGCCTTGACATTCTTAGTGCCCGGAAGAAAAGAGACCACAAAATCAAAACGTGTGAAAAACAAGGCCCACCTAGCCTGTCTAGGATTCAAGCGCTTGGCCGACTCCAGGTAAATCAAATTCTTGTGGTCAGTAAGGACCACGACTTGGTGTTTGGCTCCCTCCAACCAATGTCTCCACTCCTCAAATGCCCATTTCATGGCCAACAGTTCCCGATTCCCCACATCATAGTTACGTTCGGATGGGGAGAACTTTCGGGAAAAGAAAGCACAAGGATTCATTTTAGATGTCACAGGATCTTTTTGGGACAACACCGCTCCTGCACCAATCTCAGAAGCGTCCACCTCCACCTGAAACGGGAGTGAGACATCAGGTTGCCGCAAAACCGGAGCAGAAGTGAATCTTCGCTTCAGCTCCTGAAAGGAAGAAACAGCCTCCGGAGACCAATTCAGCACATCAGCACCCTTCCTAGTCAAATCCGTCAATGGCTTGGCAATACCAGAAAAATTAGCTATAAATTTCCGATAAAAATTAGCAAAACCCAAAAACTTCTGGAGGGCCTTCAAAGAAGTGGACTGAACCCAATCATAAATGGCCTGTACCTTGGCCGGGTCCATTTCAATAGTTGACGGAGACAAAATAAATCCCAAAAATGAAATCCTCTGTACCCCAAAAAGGCATTTCGATCCCTTGACATACAGGAAATTCTCCCTCAAAATCCGGAACACAGTCCGAACATGTTCCACATGAGAGTCCCAATTCTTGGAGAAGATCAAAATATCATCCAGATAGATAATCAAAAATTTATCCACAAAGTCTCGGAATATATCATTCATGAAGCACTGGAAGACAGAAGGGGCATTAGTGAGCCCAAAAGGCATCACCAGGTACTCAAAATGTCCCTCCGGAGTATTAAACGCCGTCTTCCATTCATCCCCATGCTTAATGCGAATAAGATTATACGCCCCCCTGAGGTCAATCTTGGTAAACCAGCAAGCACCTTTAACTCTGGAGAATAGATCAGAAATCAGGGGTAACGGATACTGATATTTAACAGTAATTTTGTTGAGGGCACGATAGTCAATACAAGGCCTTAATGAACCATCCTTTTTAGCCACGAAAAAAAAAACCAGCACCTAAGGGTGAAGAGGATGGTCTATTATGACCCTTCTCCAATGCCTCCTTAATATAGGATCGCATAGCCTCGTGCTCGGGTACAGATAAATTGAAAAGCCGACCCTTGGGGAATTTACACCCCGGGTTCAGCTCAATTGCACAGTCATAACTCCTATGAGGAGGCAAAGATGCACTAAATACATCATAAAAGTCAACCAAATAGTCAGGAACATCATGCGACTGGGGAGAGGTGGAGAAAACAGGAGCATCACTAAGGGCACACCGACAACCCCAACTCACCACAGACAAAGATTTCCAATCCAGAACTGGATTATGGATTTGCAACCAGGGAAACCCCAGAACAATGGTATCATGCAAATTATGCAACACCAAAAATCTGCAATTTTCTTGATGGTCTGGGGCGACCCGCATTACCACCTGGGTCAAAAACTGAGGTTTATTCTTCGCCAAAGGAGTAGCATCAATACCCTTCAAAGGGATAGGCGTCCGCAGAGGTGTCATAGGAATTCCACAACGTTTAGCAAAATCCAAGTCCATCAGGTTCAGAGCTGCTCCCGAATCCACAAAAGCCTTAGCGGAAAATGTGGACAGGGAGCAGATCAGAGTAATTGCCAGAAGAAACTTAGGTTGAACACCACCCACAGAAAACGTGTGTGCACAACGTTTCTCTCGTTTAGGGCAGACAGAAATAATATGCGAGGCATCTCCACAAAAAAACACAGCTTATTACGCATTCTGAACTCCTGACGTTGCACCCTAGACAAAACTCTATCACATTGCATAGGTTCAGACATTTGTTCAACAGGTGGTAACATCTCTCGTGTAGTTTTGCGTTCACGTAAACGCCGATCCACCTGAATGGCTAATGACATAGAATCGTCAAGACCAGAGGGAACAGGAAATCCCACCATAGTATCTTTTACAGTTTCTGACAAACCCTTCCGAAAGAGGGCTGCCAAGGCACCATCATTCCAGGTAGTAAGGACCGCCCACTTTCGGAATTTTTGACAGTACAACTCTGCCGAATCCCGACCCTGGCTTAATACCAACAGGGTCTTTTCAGCCTGATCAATAGCATTAGGTTCATCATACAACAACCCCAAGGCTTGAAAAAATGCGTTCACATTATTCAAAATAGGATCATCAGTAGAGTTGAGCGAAATGGGTCGAAAAAATTCAAAAGTCGCCGACTTTTGGCAAAGTCGGGTTTCATGAAACGAAACCCGACCCTAGGATGAGGTCGGCCACGAGGTCGGCGACTTACGCGCCAAAGTCGCGTTTCAAAAGTTTGTTTTGCGCTCTTTTTCAGCCAATCAGGATCCACGGACACTGTGGGCAACGTGATGACATAGGCACGGGTCACCACCATCTTTCAGAAGGGCATGCAAGTGATTGGCTTGCTTTGGTGGGCGTCACAGGGGGTATAAAAGGGCGTGCACGCCGACCGCCATCTTACTTCTGCCGATCTTAGTATAGGGAGAGGTTGCTGCTGATTCTGTAGGGAGAGCGTTAGGCAGGGAAGAAGACAAAAAAACTGCTTCTGCTGCTAGCGATTTGGCCTGCACAACACACAAGTCACTGTGTGTGCAGTGCAAGGGGAGGCTATATTGTGGTGTATCAGTGGTGTTGGTTGTTGGGCTGCCTTCTAAGGCTTCCTGACACGCTGGCATTGCTGTTTACCCACTGCTCCGCAAACTGCTTTTTTAAAAGCAATCCAATCTCCCTTATCCTCTCGTCACTTTGGTCACAGGCAGCTGTGCCATCGAGCGTGTCACATAGCGCTCAGATATCAGTGGGCCGCACACAATCCACAAGTGTCCACTGTCCACAACCAAACCATATCACCCACCTTAAACTGGGGACCAACAGTCCTACGCCGGTTGGAAAACCGCTGGGCCTTTTCCTGGGAGAGAGACAACTTATCCACTACTTGGTCCCAGATCTGGTGCATTCTCTCCACCACAATGTCAACACCTGGGCAGGCAGAAGGCTCCACCTGCCCTGAAGAAAATCGAGGGTGAAAGCCAAAGTTACAAAAAAAGGTGACATCAAAGTGGCAGAACTAGCTCTATTATTTAAAGCAAATTCGGCCAAGGGCAAAAATGAAACCCAATCATCCTGATCGGCAGAAATAAAACATCTCAAATACGACTCCAAAGTCTGGTTTGTTCTCTCCGTCTGCCCATTGGTCTGAGGGTGAAACGCAGAGGAGAAGGACAACTGAATTCCCAGCTTGGAACAGAAAGTCCTCCAAAATCTAGACACAAACTGAACTCCTCTGTCAGATACAATGTTCTCACGAATCCCGTGCAAGCGAACCACCTGTTGAAAAACAAGGGCACCAACTCAGATGAAGATGGCAATTTAGGGAGTGGTACAAGATGGATCATCTTAGAGAATCTATCACAAGTCACCCAAATAACAGTCATTCTCTGAGAGACAGGCATATCAGAGATAAAATCCATTGAAATATGGGTCCATGGCCTCCTGGGCAGCGGCAAAGGCATCAACAAGCCACTAGAGCAAGAACAAGGTTTAGACCGGGAACAAGTCCCACAGGACTGCACAAAATTCCTGACATTATGAGACAAGGCGGGCCACCAAAAAGACCGACTCACCAGATCTCTAGTACCAAAAATACCTGGTTGACCAGCCAATGCAGAGCAATAAACTTCAGACATCACTCTCTTCCTCCACTGGTCAGGAACATACAACTTTCCACTGGGACAACGCTCAGGTTTGTCCTCCTGAAACTCTTCCAGAGCACGTCTCAAATCGGGTGAGATGGCAGAAAGAACTACCCCCTCGCCTAAGATGGTAGCAGGCTTAGTCACAACAGGAGAATCAGCAAGGAAACTCCTAGAGAGGGCGTCTGCCTTGACATTCTTAGTGCCCGGAAGAAAAGAGACCACAAAATCAAAACGTGTGAAAAACAAGGCCCACCTAGCCTGTCTAGGATTCAAGCGCTTGGCCGACTCCAGGTAAATCAAATTCTTGTGGTCAGTAAGGACCACGACTTGGTGTTTGGCTCCCTCCAACCAATGTCTCCACTCCTCAAATGCCCATTTCATGGCCAACAGTTCCCGATTCCCCACATCATAGTTACGTTCGGATGGGGAGAACTTTCGGGAAAAGAAAGCACAAGGATTCATTTTAGATGTCACAGGATCTTTTTGGGACAACACCGCTCCTGCACCAATCTCAGAAGCGTCCACCTCCACCTGAAACGGGAGTGAGACATCAGGTTGCCGCAAAACCGGAGCAGAAGTGAATCTTCGCTTCAGCTCCTGAAAGGAAGAAACAGCCTCCGGAGACCAATTCAGCACATCAGCACCCTTCCTAGTCAAATCCGTCAATGGCTTGGCAATACCAGAAAAATTAGCTATAAATTTCCGATAAAAATTAGCAAAACCCAAAAACTTCTGGAGGGCCTTCAAAGAAGTGGACTGAACCCAATCATAAATGGCCTGTACCTTGGCCGGGTCCATTTCAATAGTTGACGGAGACAAAATAAATCCCAAAAATGAAATCCTCTGTACCCCAAAAAGGCATTTCGATCCCTTGACATACAGGAAATTCTCCCTCAAAATCCGGAACACAGTCCGAACATGTTCCACATGAGAGTCCCAATTCTTGGAGAAGATCAAAATATCATCCAGATAGATAATCAAAAATTTATCCACAAAGTCTCGGAATATATCATTCATGAAGCACTGGAAGACAGAAGGGGCATTAGTGAGCCCAAAAGGCATCACCAGGTACTCAAAATGTCCCTCCGGAGTATTAAACGCCGTCTTCCATTCATCCCCATGCTTAATGCGAATAAGATTATACGCCCCCCTGAGGTCAATCTTGGTAAACCAGCAAGCACCTTTAACTCTGGAGAATAGATCAGAAATCAGGGGTAACGGATACTGATATTTAACAGTAATTTTGTTGATGGCACGATAGTCAATACAAGGCCTTAATGAACCATCCTTTTTAGCCACGAAAAAAAAAACCAGCACCTAAGGGTGAAGAGGATGGTCTATTATGACCCTTCTCCAATGCCTCCTTAATATAGGATCGCATAGCCTCGTGCTCGGGTACAGATAAATTGAAAAGCCGACCCTTGGGGAATTTACACCCCGGGTTCAGCTCAATTGCACAGTCATAACTCCTATGAGGAGGCAAAGATGCACTAAATACATCATAAAAGTCAACCAAATAGTCAGGAACATCATGCGACTGGGGAGAGGTGGAGAAAACAGGAGCATCACTAAGGGCACACCGACAACCCCAACTCACCACAGACAAAGATTTCCAATCCAGAACTGGATTATGGATTTGCAACCAGGGAAACCCCAGAACAATGGTATCATGCAAATTATGCAACACCAAAAATCTGCAATTTTCTTGATGGTCTGGGGCGACCCGCATTACCACCTGGGTCAAAAACTGAGGTTTATTCTTCGCCAAAGGAGTAGCATCAATACCCTTCAAAGGGATAGGCGTCCGCAGAGGTGTCATAGGAATTCCACAACGTTTAGCAAAATCCAAGTCCATCAGGTTCAGAGCTGCTCCCGAATCCACAAAAGCCTTAGCGGAAAATGTGGACAGGGAGCAGATCAGAGTAATTGCCAGAAGAAACTTAGGTTGAACACCACCCACAGAAAACGTGTGTGCACAACGTTTCTCTCGTTTAGGGCAGACAGAAATAATATGCGAGGCATCTCCACAAAAAAACACAGCTTATTACGCATTCTGAACTCCTGACGTTGCACCCTAGACAAAACTCTATCACATTGCATAGGTTCAGACATTTGTTCAACAGGTGGTAACATCTCTCGTGTAGTTTTGCGTTCACGTAAACGCCGATCCACCTGAATGGCTAATGACATAGAATCGTCAAGACCAGAGGGAACAGGAAATCCCACCATAGTATCTTTTACAGTTTCTGACAAACCCTTCCGAAAGAGGGCTGCCAAGGCACCATCATTCCAGGTAGTAAGGACCGCCCACTTTCGGAATTTTTGACAGTACAACTCTGCCGAATCCCGACCCTGGCTTAATACCAACAGGGTCTTTTCAGCCTGATCAATAGCATTAGGTTCATCATACAACAACCCCAAGGCTTGAAAAAATGCGTTCACATTATTCAAAATAGGATCATCAGTAGAGTTGAGCGAAATGGGTCGAAAAAATTCAAAAGTCGCCGACTTTTGGCAAAGTCGGGTTTCATGAAACGAAACCCGACCCTAGGATGAGGTCGGCCACGAGGTCGGCGACTTACGCGCCAAAGTCGCGTTTCAAAAGTTTGTTTTGCGCTCTTTTTCAGCCAATCAGGATCCACGGACACTGTGGGCAACGTGATGACATAGGCACGGGTCACCACCATCTTTCAGAAGGGCATGCAAGTGATTGGCTTGCTTTGGTGGGCGTCACAGGGGGTATAAAAGGGCGTGCACGCCGACCGCCATCTTACTTCTGCCGATCTTAGTATAGGGAGAGGTTGCTGCTGATTCTGTAGGGAGAGCGTTAGGCAGGGAAGAAGACAAAAAAACTGCTTCTGCTGCTAGCGATTTGGCCTGCACAACACACAAGTCACTGTGTGTGCAGTGCAAGGGGAGGCTATATTGTGGTGTATCAGTGGTGTTGGTTGTTGGGCTGCCTTCTAAGGCTTCCTGACACGCTGGCATTGCTGTTTACCCACTGCTCCGCAAACTGCTTTTTTAAAAGCAATCCAATCTCCCTTATCCTCTCGTCACTTTGGTCACAGGCAGCTGTGCCATCGAGCGTGTCACATAGCGCTCAGATATCAGTGGGCCGCACACAATCCACAAGTGTCCACTGTCCACAAGTGTACGCAGAGATTCAAAATCTCCATTATCCTCTTGTCACTTTGGTCACAGGCAGCTGTGACATCGAGCGTGTCACATAGCGCTCAGATATCAGTGGGCCGCACACAATCCACAAGTGTCCAGTGTCCAAAAGTGTACGCAGAGATTCAAAATCTCCATTATCCTCTCGTCACTTTGGTCACAGGCAGCTGTGCCATCGAGCGTGTCACATAGCGCTCAGATATCAGTGGGCCGCACACAATCCACAAGTGTCCAGTGTCCAAAAGTGTACGCAGAGATTCAAAATCTCCATTATCCTCTCGTCACTTTGGTCACAGGCAGCTGTGCCATCGAGCGTGTCACATAGCGCTCAGATATCAGTGGGCCGCACACAATCCACAAGTGTCCAGTGTCCAAAAGTGTACGCAGAGATTCAAAATCTCCATTATCCTCTCGTCACTTTGGTCACAGGCAGCTGTGCCATCGAGCGTGTCACATAGTGCTCAGATATCAGTGGGCCGCACACAATCCACAAGTGTCCACTGTCCACAAGTGTACGCAGAGATTCAAAATCTCCATTATCCTCTCGTCACTTTGGTCACAGGCAGCTGTGCCATCGAGCGTGTCACATAGCGCTCAGATATCAGTGGGCCGCACACAATCCACAAGTGTCCACTGTCCACAAGTGTACGCAGAGATTCAAAATCTCCATTATCCTCTTGTCACTTTGGTCACAGGCAGCTGTGCCATCGAGCGTGTCACATAGCGCTCAGATATCAGTGGGCCGCACACAATCCACAAGTGTCCACTGTCCACAAGTGTACGCAGAGATTCAAAATCTCCATTATCCTCTCGTCACTTTGGTCACAGGCAGCTGTGCCATCGAGCGTGTCACATAGCGCTCAGATATCAGTGGGCCGCACACAATCCACAAGTGTCCAGTGTCCAAAAGTGTACGCAGAGATTCAAAATCTCCATTATCCTCTCGTCACTTTGGTCACAGGCAGCTGTGCCATCGAGCGTGTCACATAGCGCTCAGATATCAGTGGGCCGCACACAATCCACAAGTGTCCACTGTCCACAAGTGTACGCAGAGATTCAAAATCTCCATTATCCTCTCATCACTTTGGTCACAGGCAGCTGTGCCATCGAGCGTGTCACATAGCGCTCAGATATCAGTGGGCCGCACACAATCCACAAGTGTCCACTGTCCACAAGTGTACGCAGAGATTCAAAATCTCCATTATCCTCTCGTCACTTTGGTCACAGGCAGCTGTGCCATCGAGCGTGTCACATAGCGCTCAGATATCAGTGGGCCGCACACAATCCACAAGTGTCCACTGTCCACAAGTGTACGCAGAGATTCAAAATCTCCATTATCCTCTCGTCACTTTGGTCACAGGCAGCTGTGCCATCGAGCGTGTCACATAGCGCTCAGATATCAGTGGGCCGCACACAATCCACAAGTGTCCAGTGTCCAAAAGTGTACGCAGAGATTCAAAATCTCCATTATCCTCTCGTCACTTTGGTCACAGGCAGCTGTGCCATCGAGCGTGTCACATAGCGCTCAGATATCAGTGGGCCGCACACAATCCACAAGTGTCCACTGTCCACAAGTGTGTGCAGAAATTCTAAAACTCCCCTGTCCTATAGACACCTTGTACCTTGTTTTACATTACTATATAGTTTGTTGGATTTTGTCTACATTTCTACCAAAAATGAGGAAGGCTGGTGGAAGAGGCCGTGGAATTGGGCGGGGGTTGGCAGCTGGTAATGATGGTGTTGGTGGTGGATCTGATGGTAGTGGCAAGAGCAAAATAGGACCGAATGCAGGAGGTGCTGACCCTGCGTCATCGTCTGGCTACATAAGGACTCGAACGCTTAGTTTTCTAGGAGTTGGCAAACCGCTTTTAAAGGCAGAGCATCAGGAAAAAGTTTTGTCTTACATTGCTGACTCAGCCTCCAGCTCTATCGCCTCCTCTTCTTCAGTTGTAAAAAGTAAAAGCACTGAGTCGTCATTGGAGGCTCATGTTCATGAACCACACCTTTCCTTGTGTCCTTCACCCCAACCAAGATTGAAGGATGACGCAGGCCATACTACTGATTACTCCATGGAGCTGTTTTCACATACCATGCCTGGATTATCAAGTCAAATGGTGAATTACCCAGGCCAAGATGAATCTGACATGGAGTGCACTGATGCACAGCCGCTGATGGATGATTCTGCTGGTACATTCACTCAGAGCACTACATTGTCCTCGCAGTGTACAGAGCCAGATTTTGACCCTGATGAGACTTAGGTGCCCCTTCCCGCACACTATACCACCATACACGGTGACACAGAGAAAGGTGCACATGACATAGAAGAGGAGGTGATGGATGACCCAGTTGTTGACCCAGATTGGCATCCATTGGGGGAAGAGGGTGCTGCTTCCAATAGCTCAGATGAGGAGCATCCACAGCAGACATCGACATCGCAACAGCTGTTATCTGGCAGGCCCGGAGCACTCCAAAGACAGGTTCCAAACATCAAAAGAGTTGCTGGACAGCTTGTCCAGAGGGTCAAAAGATCACAGCGTGCTAGGCCGCAAAATGTCTGCCAAAGTAGGAAGAGTGCAGTGTGGCACTTTTTTGAACAAAATCCTCATGATCAGGCCAAGGTTATCTGTAAGAAGTGCGCAAAGACCTTTAGCCGAGGGAAAAATCTGAAAAATTTGAATACCAGTTGCATGCTTAGACATTTAACCAGCATGCACTTGCAAGCGTGGACACAACACCAAACCTCAAGTGCCACATGTGCAACTGATCACAACGAAGGTAGTCAGCAACGCTACATTGTTTCCCCCACTGTAAGCCCACCGGTTAGCACACCAGCAAATGTTGAGGTGTCGTTGCAAGGCCACAGCAGTCAGGGAATCCCACTGTTATATCAACGAAAGACTGATTCTAGGCCATCAGAAAGAACACCAACTCCATCACCATCATCAACCCTCTCTCAGTCCGCCCTGTCCACCGCTACTTCCACCATATGCAGCTCTCAAGTCCAGCTCACCCTCCCAGACACTATGAGTAGGTCAAGAAAGTACTCAGTCTCTCATCCGCGTAACTGGGTTTGAACGCCCACATTGCCAAACTAATCTCGTTTGAGATGATGCCCTTTCGGTTGGTGGAAAGCACAGCTTTCCGCAAAATCATGGCCTATGCAGTACCACGCTATGACCTACCCAGTCGCCACTTCTTCTCCCGCAAAGCCATCCCAGCCCTCCACCATCATGTGAAAGACCGCATTGTCCATGCACTCAAGCAGTCAGTGAGCGGAAAGGTGCACCTCACAACTGATGCATGGTCCAGTCGGCATGGCCAGGGCCATTACGTGTCCATCACTGCGCACTGGGTTAATGTGGTGGATGCAGGGTCCACAGGGAACAGCGGTGGTGGGACAGTGCTGCCTAGCCCACGGTCTAGGAAACAGTTGGCTGTAGGCGTTCGACCCTCCTCCTCCTCCAGAAGCGACAGCTCGTCCACAGAGCGCAGTCGTACGAGCACTCCATCTGCAGCTGCCACTGTTGCACACGATGTGTCCCCCTATCGAGCAGCTAGTGGAAAGCGTCAGCAGGCTGTGTTGCAGATGATGTGTTTGGGCGACAGACACACCGCCGAGGTGCTGGCCGAGTACTTGAAGCGACAAACTGAGTCATGGCTGGGCAGTGTACATCTTGAGGCAGGCAAGGTAGTTAGTGATAACGGCCGTAATTTTGTGGCAGCCATAGCCCTTTCAAAACTCAGCCACATACCTTGCTTGGCTCACACCTTGAACCTGGTGGTGCAGTGCTTCCTCAAAAATTATCCGGAGTTAACAGCCCTGCTCCAGAAGGTGCGAAGACTGTGTGCGCACATCCGCCGGTCGCCTGTACACTCCGTTCGTATGCAGAAGCTGCAGCGATTGCTCCACCTTCCCAACCACCGCCTCATTATCGACATTGCAACAAGGTGGAACTCCACCCTGCACATGGTGGAGCGGCTGTGTGAGCAGAGGCAGGCCATAATGCATTTGTGGGAGGATACACGGCCAGGCACTTTGAGAGCAGACATGGAGTTGACAGGAGTGCAGTGGTCGAAGCTGAAAGACCTTTGTAAAGTCCTTCAGTGTTTTGAGGAATGCACACGGCTGGTAAGCGCAGACGACGCCATCCTAAGCATGAGCATCCCACTTATGCGTCTGCTCATACAAACTTTGACGCACCTTAAGGTGCAGGCGTCTGCAGCCAATGTTGATAAGGAGGAAGAGGAGGAGGGAATCCTTGATGACATTCAGCCATTGTTTGCTCAGGGACCTCTCCTGGACGAGGTGGAGGAAGAAGAGGAGGAGGAGGAGGAGGATGATGGGGATGATTACTTAGGGGAGGAGGATGCATCTCGTGGGGCAAGTGAAAATGTTGGCGTGGCAAGGTCTGGTACAGGGTTTGTGCGTGACTGGAGGGATGTGGATTTGCCAGAAAGTGCTCCTCCACCCAGCACTCGCAGTGCATCATTGACACCGGGAACATTGGCCCACATGTCAGATTATGCCTTGCGGATCCTAAAAAGGGACCCCCGCATTGCCAAAATGATGAACGATGACGACTACTGGTTGGCCAGCATCCTGGATCCACGCTATAAAGGCAAATTACAAAACATCATGCCACAGGAGAACCTTGACCTAATATTGGCTAATAAACAAGCAACTCTGGTAAATCGGTTGCTTGAGGCATTCCCAGCACACAGCAGCGGTGATGGTTCTCACACGAGCCGTACGGGCCGGGGGCAGCTTGGCAGAGGTGTTCGTGGTGCACACAGCAGAAGTGGCGTTGGAGACAGGGGTTTCATGACAATGTTGTGGACTGATTTTTCAAATACCGCTCACACAACTGGTAATACTGCATCGATGGAAAGTGACAGGAGACAGCAGTTGTCAACTATGGTTACAAACTACTTTTCCTCCCATATCGATGTTCTCCCACACAGGTCATTCCCCTTTGACTATTGGGCCGCTAAACTGGACACCTGGCCTGAATTGGCCCAATATGCCTTACAGGAGCTCGCTTGCCCAGCTGCAAGTGTGCTATCGGAAAGAGTCTTCAGTGCAGCTGGATCAATCCTGACAGAAAAAAGGACCCGTCTGTCAACCCAAAATGTGGATGATCTAACCTTCATTAAAATGAACCACGCATGGGTTTCCAAGGATTTTGTCCCACCTTCCCCTGATGACACATAGGGTGACAGAAAAATGGCTTGCTTTGGTCCAACTCTTCCTGGTACTTCACCTATTTCGCCTTTTGCATCAGTTGAATGTCCAACATCAACATATGCCACTTTCTAAAACTCCCTAACTGTGCTGCCTCCCCCCCCCATGGCCGGGGTCACCACCTAGCGCACGACACCGTGCGAGTGCCGTTGCCCTGGACAGGTGGGTAGGCCGACTCTTGGGCGCGGGCACTGGCACAGGGTCCCTCATAGTGCAATCAAGTGTCTCTGACGGTGGTGGTGCACACCCACCGTCAGACACACCGCTGTACTATGAGGGGCCCAGTGCCAGTACCGACGCCCACGAGTGGGCCCCCCTTGCTTGGCCAGGGCCCCAGCATTTGCAATCTTTACCTCTCCCTGCTCCTCCTCTGTGTAATCTGGGCCGTCAAATCCATACTGTGCCTGACACCGTCTGAGCCTGCCTCCTGAGACATATATTTTGAATGTGTACGCTATCCATACATGTTATCCGGGGATACGGTACCCTTTCTAACCTTTGTGCAATGACGTGCAATCCATACTGGGCCTAACACCGTCTGAGCCTGCCTCATGCTGTATAGACATATATTTTGAATGTGTACGCTATCCATACATGTTATCCAGGGATACGGTACCCCTTCTAACCTTTGTGCAATGACGTGCAATCCATACTGGGCCTAACACCGTCTGAGCCTGCCTCATGCTGTATAGACATATATTTTGAATGTGTACGCTATCCATACATGTTATCCGGGGATAGGGTACCCCTTCTAACCTTTGTGCAATGACGTGCAATCCATACTGGGCCTAACACCGTCTGAGCCTGCCTCATGCTGTATAGACATATATTTTGAATGTGTACGCTATCCATACATGTTATCCGGGGATACGGTACCCCTTCTAACCTTTGTGCAATGACGTGCAATCCATACTGGGCCTAACACAGTCTGAGCCTGCCTCATGCTGTATAGACATATATTTTGAATGTGTACGCTATCCATACATGTTATCCGGGGATATGGTACCCCTTCTAACCTTTGTGCAATGACGTGCAATCCATACTGGGCCTAACACCGTCTGAGCCTGCCTCATGCTGTATAGACATATATTTTGAATGTGTACGCTATCCATACATGTTATCCGGGGATACGGTACCCCTTCTAACCTTTGTGCAATGACGTGCAATCCATACTGGGCCTAACACCGTCTGAGCCTGCCTCATGCTGTATAGACATATATTTTGAATGTGTACGCTATCCATACATGTTATCCGGGGATACGGTACCCCTTCTAACCTTTGTGCAATGACGTGCAATCCATACTGGGCCTAACACCGTCTGAGCCTGCCTCATGCTGTATAGACATATATTTTGAATGTGTACGCTATCCATACATGTTATCCGGGGATACGGTACCCCTTCTAACCTTTGTGCAATGACGTGCAATCCATACTGGGCCTAACACCGTCTGAGCCTGCCTCATGCTGTATAGACATATATTTTGAATGTGTACGCTATCCATACATGTTATCCGGGGATACGGTACCCTTTCTAACCTTTGTGCAATGACGTGCAATCCATACTGGGCCTAACACCATCTGAGCCTGCCTCATGCTGTATAGACATATATTTTGAATGTGTACGCTATCCATACATGTTATCCGGGGATACGGTACCCCTTCTAACCTTTGTGCAATGACGTGCAATCCATTCTGGGCCTAACACCGTCTGAGCCTGCCTCATGCTGTATAGACATATATTTTGAATGTGTACGCTATCCATACATGTTATCCGGGGATACGGTACCCCTTCTAACCTTTGTGCAATGACGTGCAATCCATACTGGGCCTAACAACGTCTGAGCCTGCCTCATGCTGTATAGACATATATTTTGAATGTGTACGCTATCCATACATGTTATCCGGGGATACGGTACCCCTTCTAACCTTTGTGCAATGACGTGCAATCCATACTGGGCCTAACACCGTCTGAGCCTGCCTCATCCTGTATAGACATATATTTTGAATGTGTACGCTATCCATACATGTTATCCGGGGATACGGTACCCCTTCTAACCTTTGTGCAATGACGTGCAATCCATACTGGGCCTAACACCGCCTGAGCCTGCCTCATGCTGTATAGACATATATTTTGAATGTGTACGCTATCCATACATGTTATCCAGGGATACGGTACCCTTTCTAACCTTTGTGCAATCACGTGCAATCCATACTGGGCGTGAGAACGGCTGGCGAGCTGTTAAGCAAGCTACAGCACCTGTCCAGACAAGTACAGGGATTCCCTAGCGAGGAGACTTATTTGATTGTTTTCTATGTTGGGACAGCAATTTTTGGGGAGCACTATACTCTGGAGAATGATAGATGGGGCCCACCATACACTGGAACATTCCAAATGTGGACATCAGACACTGGAGCAGCATTTACAGGGCCCATTATACACTAGAGCTGTAGAAATGGGGCCCATTATGTTTGGAGCATTATTTGGGCCAATAAGACAGTGGAGCTTCATCCATGGGGACCAACATATACTGTAGCATTATGTGGAGCTCATCATATACTGTTTCAAACATTATATGGGACCAATGATTTTGTATGGAGAAATAGATGGGCCTCGTCATGAGATGTAAAAAGTGAGGTATTTTTCATTGTACTATACCGCTATTTCTCTGCCGTATCGGAGCATGATGAGTTGTGGTATGTGTTAAAGGGGCGCTCTTTCGCCCAGGGCACATGAAAACCTGCAGCCAGCCCTCCCCCCCCACAAATTTAGCCAAATAACCCCCATTTTTCAGTGCGTAACTTGTATTATGAAGTTAATTAAGGTTGACAAGCTTAAGTAAGAAGAATTGATGCTTTTGGCATTCAAATGGGCACTGTAGGTGTGTTTCCTGTCCTCCTCTCACTGCCGACTTTTATTCCCCATTGACTTACATTGGGTTTCGTGTTTCGGGACGACCCCGACTTTTCCCTATAATCGGACGATCTTGCTTGACCCGACTTTTGGAAAAGTCGGGTTTCACGAAACGAAACGCGACCCTAAAAAAGCAAAAGTCGCTCAACTCTAATCATCAGGTTTCAAAGAAAACGCCCAATCCTGGGGATCGCCGCGCAGCAAACAGATGACAATTTTAACCTGCTGCGCGGAGTTCCCCGACGAGTTAGGCTTCAAGGCAAAAAATAATTTACAATTATTCAAGAATTTAGACCGATCCCCCAAAAATACATCAGGAGTAGGAATCTTTGGTTCAGCAGCATGTGAATGAGCAAGATAGGCGGAAATTCCCCGCACTTCAGCAGCGAGCTGCTCCGCACGATCAGACAATTGCTTCATCTCCATTGAGAGAAAAATTCCCCCTACGGCCTCAGAGATATAGAGGAAAAAATATGCACACAAAAAAAAATAAAAATTCTGACACTTTTTTTTTTTTTTTTACAATTCTCTCCTGCTATTGAGTACCCTAGGATCTGCGGTATGGCTGGTGATTCTGTTATGATGAGTCACCGAAGGAGGAAAAAACAAAATACCAGCTAAGTGCAGAAAAACCAGAGAGGTTGGCAGTAGAGTTGAGCGAAACGGGTCGAAAAATTTCAAAAGTCGCCGACTTTTGGCAAAGTCGGGTTTCATGAAACGAAACCCGACCCTAGGATGAGGTCGGCCACGAGGTCGGCGACTTACGCGCCAAAGTCGCGTTTCAAAAGTTTGTTTTGCGCTCTTTTTCAGTCAATCAGGATCCACGGACACTGTGGGCAACGTGATGACATAGGCAGGGGTCACCACCATCTTTCAGAAGGGCATGCAAGTGATTGGCTTGCTTTGGTGGGCGTCACAGGGGTTATAAAATGGCGTGCACGCCGACCGCCATCTTACTTCTGCCGATCTTAGCATAGGGAGAGGTTGCTGATTCTGTATGGAGAGCGTTATGCAGGGAAGAAGAAAAAAAAACTGCTTCTGCTGCTAGCGATTTTGCCTGTACAACACACCAGTCACTGTGTGTGCAGTGCAAGGGGAGGCTATATTGTGGTGGATCAGCGGTGTTGGTTGTTAGGCTGCCTTCTAAGGCTTCCTGACAGCTGCATTGCTGTTTCCCCACTGCTTTTTTAAAAGCAATCCCAATTTTTTTTTTTTTGTCCTGCTGAGGTACTGAGCGTGCATTTTTTCACACCATACAGCGGTGTACGCTCCTCACACAGTACCGTGTAACGGCTGTTATCACAGCCACAGTGAAGCTATCTGTGTGTCACTGTGGAAGGATAAGTGGAGGACTTGTTCCGTTCTTACAGACCTACACTCTAGGGAGATTCCTATTCTGCCCAATTCTACATACATCTTGTAGTTTGTGATACACTAGCCAATTTCTGCCTGTGACATAGCGCTCTGATATTCAGTGGGCCTCACACAATCCAAAAGTGTCCAGTGTCCACAAGTGTCTGCAGAAATTCAAAATCTCCCTTATCCTGTAGTCACTTTTTTCACACCTGTGCCATCGAGCCTGTGACATAGCGCTCTGATATTCAGTGGGCCTCACACAATCCAAAAGTGTCCAGTGTCCACAAGTGTCTGCAGAAATTCAAAATCTCCCTTATCCTGTAGTCACTTTTTTCACACCTGTGCCATCGAGCCTGTGACATAGCGCTCTGATATTCAGTGGGCCTCACACAATCCAAGTGTCCAGTGTCCACAAGTGTCTGCAGAAATTCAAAATCTCCCTTATCCTGTAGTCACTTTTTTCACACCTGTGCCATCGAGCCTGTGACATAGCGCTCTGATATTCAGTGGGCCTCACACAATCCAAGTGTCCAGTGTCCACAAGTGTCTGCAGAAATTCAAAATCTCCCTTATCCTGTAGTCACTTTTTTCACACCTGTGCCATCGAGCCTGTGACATAGCGCTCTGATATTCAGTGGGCCTCACACAATCCAAAAGTGTCCAGTGTCCACAAGTGTCTGCAGAAATTCAAAATCTCCCTTATCCTGTAGTCACTTTTTTCACACCTGTGCCATCGAGCCTGTGACATAGCGCTCTGATATTCAGTGGGCCTCACACAATCCAAAAGTGTCCAGTGTCCACAAGTGTCTGCAGAAATTCAAAATCTCCCTTATCCTGTAGTCACTTTTTTCACACCTGTGCCATCGAGCCTGTGACATAGCGCTCTGATATTCAGTGGGCCTCACACAATCCAAGTGTCCAGTGTCCACAAGTGTCTGCAGAAATTCAAAATCTCCCTTATCCTGTAGTCACTTTTTTCACACCTGTGCCATCGAGCCTGTGACATAGCGCTCTGATATTCAGTGGGCCTCACACAATCCAAGTGTCCAGTGTCCACAAGTGTATGCAGAAATTCAAAATCTCCCTTATCCTGTAGTCACTTTTTTCACACCTGTGCCATCGAGCCTGTGACATAGCGCTCTGATATTCAGTGGGCCTCACGCAATCCAAGTGTCCAGTGTCCACAAGTGTCTGCAGAAATTCAAAATCTCCCTTATCCTGTAGTCACTTTTTTCACACCTGTTGCATCGAGCCTGTGACATAGCGCTCTGATATTCAGTGGGCCTCACACAATCCAAGTGTCCAGTGTCCACAAGTGTATGCAGAAATTCAAAATCTCCCTAATCCTGTAGTCACTTTTTTCACACCTGTGCCATCGAGCCTGTGACATAGCGCTCTGATATTCAGTGGGCCTCACGCAATCCAAGTGTCCAGTGTCCACAAGTGTCTGCAGAAATTCAAAATCTCCCTTATCCTGTAGTCACTTTTTTCACACCTGTTGCATCGAGCCTGTGACATAGCGCTCTGATATTCAGTGGGCCTCACACAATCCAAAAGTATCCAGTGTCCACTAGTGTGTGCAGAAAATCTAAATCTCCCCTATCCTATAGACACCTTGTACCTTGTTTTACATTACTATATAGTTTGTTGGATTTTGTCTACATTTCTACCAAAAATGAGGAAGGCTGGTGGAAGAGGCCGTGGAATTGGGCGGGGGTTGGCAGCTGGTAATGACGGTGTTGGTGGTGGATCTGATGGTAGTGGCAAAAGCAAAATAGGACCGAATGCAGGAGGTGTTGAGCCTGCGTCATCGTCTGGCTCCATAAGGCTTCGAAGGCTTAGTTTTCTAGGAGTTGGCAAACCGCTTTTAAAGCCAGAGCATCAGGAAAAAGTTTTGTCTTACATTTCTGGCTCAGCCTCCAGCTCTATCTCCTCCTCTTCTGAAGTTGTAAAAAGTAAAAGCACTGAGTTGTCATTGGAGGCTCATGTTCATGAACCACACCTTTCCTTCTGTCCTTCACCCCAACCAAGATTGAAGGATGACGCGGGCCATACTACTGATTACTCCATGGAGCTGTTTTCACATACCATGCCTGGATTATCAAGTGAAATGGTGAATTACCCAGGCCAAGATGAATCTGACATGGAGTGCACTGATGCACAGCCGCTGATAGATGATTCTGCTGGTACATTCACTCAGAGCACTACATTGTCCTCGCAGTGTACAGAGCCAGATTCTGACCCTGATGAGACTCAGGTGCCCCTTCCCGCACACTATACCACCATACACGGTGACACAGAGGAAGGTGCACATGACATTGAAGAGGAGGTGATGGATGACCCAGTTGTTGACCCAGATTGGCATCCATTGGGGGAAGAGGGTGCTGCTTCCAATAGCTCAGATGAGGAGCATCCACAGCAGACATCGACATCGCAACAGTTGTTATCTGGCAGGCCCGGAGCACTCTAAAGACAGGTTCCAAAAATCAAAAGAGTTGCTGGACAGCTTGTCCAGAGGGTCAAAACATCACAGCGTGCTAGGCCGCAAAATGTCTGCCAAAGTAGGAAGAGTGCAGTGTGGCACTTTTTTGAACAAAATCCTCATGATCAGGCCAAGGTTATCTGTAAGAAGTGCGCAAAGACCTTTAGCCGAGGGAAAAATCTGAAAAATTTGATTACCAGTTGCATGCTTAGACATTTAACCAGCATGCACTTGCAAGCGTGGACACAACACCAAACCTCAAGTGCCACATGTGCAACTGATCACAAAGAAGGTAGTCAGCAACGCTACATTGTTTCCCCCACTGTAAGCCCACCGGTTAGCACAGCAGCAAATGTTGAGGTGTCGTTGCAAGGCCACAGCAGTCAGGGAATCCCACTGTTATATCAACGAAATACTGAATCTAGGCCATCAGAAAGAACACCAACTCCATCACCATCATCAACCCTCTCTCAGTCCGCCCTGTCCACCGCTACTTCCACCATATGCAGCTCTCAAGTCCAGCTCACCCTCCCAGACACTATGAGTAGGTCAAGAAAGTACTCAATCTCTCATCCGCGTACACTGGGTTTGAACGCCCACATTGCCAAACTAATCTCATTTGAGATGATGCCCTATCAGTTGGTGGAAAGCGCAGCTTTCCGCGAACTCATGGCCTATGCAGTACCACGCTATGACCTACCCAGTCGCCACTTCTTCTCTCGCAAAGCCATCCCAGCCCTCCACCATCATGTAAAAGACCGCATTGTCCATGCACTCAAGCAGTCAGTGAGTGGAAAGGTGCACCTCACAACTGATGCATAGTCCAGTCGGCATGGCCAGGGCCGTTACGTGTCCATCACTGGGCACTGGGTTAATGTGGTGGATGCAGGGTCCACAGGGGACAGCGGTGGTGGGACAGTGCTGCCTAGCCCATGGTATAGGAAACAGTTGGCTGTAGGCGTTCGACCCTCCTCCTCCTCCTCCTCCAGAAGCGAAAGCTCGTCCACAGAGCGCAGTCGTACGAGCACTCCATCTGCAGCTGCCACTGTTGCACACGAGGTGTCCCCCTATCGAGCAGCTAGTGGAAAGCGTCAGCAGGCTGTGTTGCAGATGATGTGTTTGGGCGACAGACACACCGCCGAGGTGCTGGCCGAGTACTTGAAGCGACAAACTGAGTCATGGCTGGGCAGTGTACATCTTGAGGCAGGCAAGGTAGTTAGTGATAACGGCCGTAATTTTGTGGCAGCCATAGCCCTTTCAAAACTCAGCCACATACCTTGCTTGGCTCACACCTTGAACCTGGTGGTGCAATGTTTCCTCAAAAATTATCCGGAGTTAACAGCCCTGCTCCATAAGGTGCGAAGACTGTGCGCGCACATCCGCCGGTCGCCTGTACACTGCGTTAGTATGCAGAAGCTGCAGCGATTGCTCCACCTTCCCAACCACCGCCTCATTATCGACATTGCAACAAGGTGGAACTCCACCCTGCACATGGTGGAGCGGCTGTGCAGCAGAGGCAGGCCATAATGCATTTGTGGGAGGATACACGGCCAGGCACTTTGAGAGCAGACATGGAGTTGTCTGGTGTGCAGTGGTCGAAGCTGAAAGACCTCTGTAAAGTCCTTCAGTGTTTTGAGGAATGCACACGGCTGGTAAGCGCAGACGACGCCATCGTAAGCATGAGCATCCCACTTATGCGTCTGCTCATGCAAACTTTGACGCACCTTAAGGAGCAGGCGTCTGCAGCAAATGTTGACGAGGAGGAAGAGGTGGAGGGAATCCTTGATGACATTCAGCCATTGTCTGCTCAGGGACCTCTCCTGGACGAGTTGGAGGAAGAAGAGGAGGAGGAGGATGATGATGGGGATGATTACTTAGGGGAGGAGGATGCATCTCGTGGGGTAAGTGAAAATGTTGGCGTGGCAAGGTCTGGTACAGGGTTTGTGCGTGACTGGAGGGATGTGGATTTGCCAGAAAGTGCTCCTCCAACCAGCACTCGCAGTGCATCATTGACACCGGGAACATTGGCCCACATGTCAGATTATAGCTTGCGGATCCTAAAAAGGGACCTCCGCATTGCCAAAATGATGAACGATGACGACTACTGGTTGGCCAGCATCCTGGATCCACACTATAAAGGCAAATTACAAAACATCATGCCACAGGAGAACCTTGACCTAATATTGGCTAATAAACAAGCAACTCTGGTAAATCGGTTGCTTGAGGCATTCCCAGCACACAGCAGCGGTGATGGTTCTCACACGAGCCGTACGGGCCGGGGGCAGCTTGGCAGAGGTGTTCATGGTGCACAAAGCAGAAGTGGCGTTGGAGACAGGGGTTTCATGACAATGTTGTGGACTGATTTTTCAAGTACCGCTCACACAACTGGTAATACTGCATCGATGGAAAGTGACAGGAGACAGCAGTTGTCAACTATGGTTACAAACTACTTTTCCTCTCATATCGATGTTCTCCCACACAGGTCATTCCCCTTTGACTATTGGGCCGCTAAACTGGACACCTGGCCTGAATTGGCACAATATGCCTTACAGGAGCTCGCTTGCCCAGCTGCAAGTGTGCTATCGGAAAGAGTCTTCAGTGCAGCTGGATCAATCCTGGCAGAAAAAAGGACCCGTCTGTCAACCCAAAATGTGGATGATCTAACCTTCATTAAAATGAACCATGCATGGGTTTCCAAGGATTTTGTCCCACCTTCCCCTAATGACACACAGGGTGACAGAAAAATGGCTTGCTTTGGTCCACCTCTTCCTGGGACTTGACCTATTTCGCCTTTTGCATCAGCTGAATGTCCAACATCAACATATGCCACTTTCTAAAACTCCCTAACTGTGCTGCCCCCCCCCATGGCCCGGGTCACCACCTAGCGCACGACACCGTGCGAGTGCCGTTGCCCTGGACAGGTGGGTAGGCCGACTCTTGGGCGCGGGCACTGGCACAGGGTCCCTCATAGTGCAATCAAGTGTCTCTGACGGTGGTGGTGCACACCCGCCGTCAGACACACCGCCGTACTATGAGGGGCCCAGTGCCAGTACCGACGCCCACGAGTGGTCCCCCTTGCTTGGGCAGGGCCCCAGCATTTGCAATCTTTACCTCTCCCTGCTCCTCCGCTGTGTAGTCTGGGCCGTCAAATCCATACTGTGCCTGACACCGTCTGAGCCTGCCTCCTGATGTATCGACATATCTTTTGAATGTGTACGCTATCCATACATGTTATCCGGGGATACGGTACCCTTTCTCACCTTTGTGCAATCACGTGCAATCCATACTGGGCCTAACACCGTCTGAGCCTGCCTCCTGATGTATAGACATATCTTTTGAATGTGTACGCTATCCATACATGTTATCCGGGGATACGGTACCCTTTCTCACCTTTGTGCAATCACGTGCAATCCATACTGGGCCTAACACCATCTGAGCCTGCCTCCTGATGTATAGACATATCTTTTGAATGTGTACGCTATCCATACATATTATCCGGGGATACGGTACCCTTTCTCACCTTTGTGCAATCACGTGCAAGCCATACTGGGCCTGACACCATCTGAGCCTGCCTCCTGATGTATAGACATATCTTTTGAATGTGTACGCTATCCATACATGTTATCCGTGGATACGGTACCCTTTCTCACCTTTGTGCAATCACGTGCAAGCCATACTGGGCCTAACACCATCTGAGCCTGCCTCCTGATGTATAGACATATCTTTTGAATGTGTACGCTATCCATACATGTTATCTGGGGATACGGTACCTTTTCTCACCTTTGTGCAATCACGTGCAAGCCATACTGGGCCTAACACTGTCTGAGCCTGCCTCCTGATGTATAGACATATCTTTTGAATGTGTACGCTATCCATACATGTTATCCGGGGATACGGTACCCTTTCTCACCTTTGTGCAATCATGTGCAAGCCATACTGGGCCTAACACCATCTGAGCCTGCCTCCTGATGTATAGACATATCTTTTGAATGTGTACGCTATCCATACATGTTATCCGTGGATACGGTACCCTTTCTCACCTTTGTGCAATCACGTGCAATCCATACTGGGCCTGACACCATCTGAGCCTGCCTCCTGATGTATAGACATATATTTTGAATGTGTATGCTATCCATACATGTTATCCGGGGATACGGTACCCTTTGTCACCTTTGTGCAATCACGTGCAATCCATACTGGGCCTGACACCGTCTGAGCCTGCCTCCTGATGTATAGACATATATTTTGAATGTGTACGCTATCCATACATGTTATCCGGGGATACGGTACCCTTTCTCACCTTTGTGCAATCACGTGTAATCCATACTGGGCGTGAGAACGGCTGGCGTGCTGTTAAGCAAGCTACAGCACCTGTGGTTTGCACACGTAAGTTTTTCATTTTTTCAGGAATGACGGTTAGGCCTTATTCCGGAACTGCGGTTGACCTGCACTTACTGGGAAATCATCGATCGCGGGTAATAATTGTAATCAGTGATCCCCATCACTAACGTTGTTCAGCGGGTTATCTGCACCTGTAAGCGACAAACACTGGCCTTTTCAGTGTAGCGCACATGCAGCCACGGACATGTAAGGGCATGACACACCAGTTATTGGCCAATCTCATGTGCCAGAGCCTCACGTGTCCCTCTAGTAAGCCGGACTCGGACCGCGGGGCATGACGGAGTCTCGTTCGTTAATGGAATTAAGCTTGCAATGTGTGCATCTATTCTGTAGCTGGCATGGTTGAGGTTTCCCAGGTGGAGTCGAATTTAACCGTAGGCTCCACTCCTGGTGGTGCCCTTCTGGACATTCCTTTAAGGTTCAGCTTTGCAACCATACTGCCCATGTAAAACAAACACTTTGCCTTCATGAACGCTGTTTGGAGGGTCATGACTCGTGGGAATAACGCCGTCCAATCAGTTAACCTGCTAGAGAGATCCTTCATTGCTCCCAAGCATGACATCACACTCCCTAGGATGAAGGTAATGCCACTGTGGCGACCGTACTCCTGGGGGCGACACAAGTGCACTGATGCCCAGCCACTGCTCGATGAATCTGCTGGTACATTGACCCAGACCACTACATTCCCCTCGCACGCTACACGGCCTGAATCTGACCCTGATGAAACTCAGGTTACCATTCCCATATACAGTTCCATCTTACACGGTGACAAAGAGGAAGCTGCAGATGAAAGTGCAGGTTCGGCCCACCCGCCATCAGACACACCACCGTACTATCAGGGGCCCTGTGCCAGTGCCATCGCCAACAAGTGGGCCCCCCCCTGCTTGCTCAGGATCACAGCACTTGCAAAGTTGAAATACTGTGCAGTGAGATGGAAGATGGGGACGACGAGGAGTCCAGACTAGTACAGGGATTCCCTAGCGAGGAGACTTATTTGATTGTTTTCAATGTTGGGACAGCAATTTTTGGGGAGCACTATACTCTGGAGAATGATAGATGGGGCCCACCATACACTGGAACATTCCAAAGGTGGACATCAGACACTGGAGCAGCATTTACAGGGCCCATTATACACTAGAGCATTGGAAATGGGGCCCATTATGTTTGGAGCATTATTTGGGCCCATAAGACAGTGGAGCTTCATCCATGGGGACCAACATATACTGTAGCATTATGTGGAGCTCATCATATACTGTTTCAAACATTATATGGGACCAATGATTCTGTATGGAGAAATAGATGGGCCTCGTCATGAGATGTAAAAAGTGAAGTATTTTTCATTGTACTATACCGCTATTTCTCTGCCGTATCGGAGCATGATGAGTTGTGGTATGTGTTAAAGGGGCACTCTTTCGCCCAGGGCACATGAAAACCTGGAGCCAGCCCTACCACCCCACAACTTTAGCCAAATAACCCCCATTTTTCAGTGTGTAACTTGTATTATGAAGTTAATTAAGGTTGACAAGCTTAAGTAAGAAGAATTGATGCTTTTGGCATTCAAATGAGCACTGTAGGTGTGTTTCCTGTCCTCCTCTCACTGCCGACTTTTATTCCCCATTGACTTACATTGGGTTTCGTGTTTCGGGACGACTCCGACTTTTCCCTATAATCGGCCGATCTTGCTCGACCCAACTTTTGGAAAAGTCGGGTTTCACGAAACGAAACTCGACCCTAAAAAAACAAAAGTCGCTCAACTCTAGTTGGCAGCTATCGGATTGCAGACCCCTGAACCTATCCACAACAACTATCAGTAGCCGTGGGGGGTTCCTACGGTGCCCTAGACTCCTCGATCACAGCCGGAGAACTATATAGCCTAAAGACAGAAAGGGGAAAAACTAAACTGCCCCAGAGCAGACCCCAAAGCAATAGGCAGCCCCCAACATATAATGACGGTGAAGCAAGATGAAAACACTAACACAGATAGAAAGATAGGTTGAGAAAATGATGGGGCCCAAGCTAACTACATAGGACAGGATAGGAAAGCTGCTGTCTGCCATCCGCAAAAACCCTATCAAAATGAGCCAACCGACTGATAGGAAAAACAGGCCCTGAAGTCGCTAGGCTTCAAAAGACTATATCAGCACTCAGGTATATTCTGAAGACAGAGCAAAATATCAACAGATCAGAGACAAAAATGGAGTTCAGCTCACCCCCGGCCGGGGATGGCAGAGCTCCCAAAAAACAAGGCAAAACAAAAACAAAACTGAAGAATACAAAGAAGAGCAGAAAAACTTAGCTTTGAGATGCAGGAATCAGACTGGTCTCCAAGAATCCAGCAGGAAAATCACCAGCCAGGAAGAAGGGCGTCGGCAGCCTTATATCCAGTCCTCAATTCCAGCCACCCAGTCATCATCTAGCTGCCAGGTGTTTGGTAAATAGCCTCACTACCTTCCTTCACCAGAGGAGGGAGTTCATCAGACCTCAATGGTGATGGGAAAATGAACTCACAACAGACCTGTGTACGAAATAAGGCACGAGCAGGATGAAACACTGCCCACCCGTATTGTGCATTGTAATATGTTACGCCCGTGTAATTCCACTGACCCAAAACAACTGGAACCCATCCCGTTGACATCCGAGCCGGAGTCCAGATGCTGGGACTCAGACGACGAGGATGCCCCTCCAAACCCCAATGGCCCTCCACTCAATAATGAGCCAGTTGACCTAATTAACCCGCCTGCATCCTGCAGCCCCCCAATGTCCACCACCCCAGAAGATTTTACCCCAGTCGAACTTAGGCGCTCCGAGCGTTCAACAGCCGGCAAACTCCCTGAACGGTATGAACAAGACCAAGAACGAATATCGACACCCTTACAGGCCAATCTCAATAGAATAACTCCCTCGCCCGAGGACTGGCGAGCTTACAGGGTGGGGGAATGTGGGGAGGGGGACCCCATATAGTGTTTGGGCCGGAACCAGGGAGACCGCCATCAGGGTTATTGAAGGAACCACACCAGGGGGATTACAAAGGGAGACATGCGACTGAAGTTGTCAGGGCAACAGGGGGCGGGGCTAGGAAACAAGGAGCAGGGGGCGCGCTGAGGTGGCAGTTGGGAGAGAGCCAGAGAGAAGGCAGGAAGCAGGGTGACTTGCAGGGATACTGACAGGAGCCTGTGAGTAGGAAACTGCGCATTTACCGACAAGAGAGACGGGAGAGACTGTTAGCGGAGACTGCTCCCCACCCCCGTTCTCCGAGAATCATCCCCGCTGCCCCCCGCCTTTGTGGGTGAGAATCTTTACCTCAGGTTGAGGCCGTGAGTACACATAAGCAGGCCGCGGAGGCTTGGACACTTCCCCCCAGCCTTCCCCCACCACGGCGACCCTGCCATCACCGGCCTGAAGATACGCCACCTCGTCATAGGCGAGATTAAAGGCCCGCTACCCCGGGCTTTGGGAGAGACTCCTTGAAAAAGACGGCTTCAGATCATCTGTGGTACTGCGTCATCACTGCGCGCCACCAGCATCGCTTTCTTCAGGGCCTGTTGCGCCCCACCGGCATCGTTTTCTTCAGGGCCTGTTGCGCTCCACTGGCATCGTTTTCTTCAGGGCCTGTTGCGCCCCACCGACATCGCTTTCTTCAGGGCCTGTTGCACTCCACCAGCATCGTTTTCTTCAGGGCCTGTTGCGCCACACCGGTATCGCTTTCTTCAGGGCCTGTTGCGTCCCATCGGCATCGCTTTTTTCAGGGCCTGTTGCGCCCCACCGACATCGCTTTCTTCAGGGCCTGTTGATCCCCATTCCTTCCTGGAGTAGCGAGGAGTCAGGACAGCCGCCTCAGCGACCTCTACGCGGCCACGCTCTCGAAACCGGCAACCCCCTGGAAGGCTAAGTGCAATATAGTCTTGATAACCCCTTCACCCCCAAGGGTGGTTTGCACGTTCATGACCGGGCCAATTTTTACAATTCTGACCACTGTACATTTATGAGGTCATAACTCTGGAATGCTTCCATGGATCCCGGTGATTCTGACATTGTTTTCTCGTGACATATTGTACTTCATGTTAGTGGTAAAATTTCATTCAAATAACGTGCGCTTATTTGTGAGAAAAACGGAAATTTGGCGAAAATTTTGAAATTTTCGCAATTTTCTAACTTTGAATTTTTATGCCCTTAAATCACAGAGATACGGCACACAAAAAACTTGATAACTAACATTTCCCACATGTTTGCTTTACATCAGCACAATTTTGGAACCAACATTTTTTTTTGTTAGGAAGTTATAAGGGTTAAAAGTTGACCAGTGATTTCTCATTTTTACAACACCATTTTATTTTTAGGACCACATCACATTCTAAAAACTGCACCCCTTAAGGTGCTCAAAACCACATTCAAGAAGTTTATTAACCCTTTAGGTGCGTCACAGGAATTTTTTTGAATATTTAAAAAAAAATGAACATCTAACTTTTTTTCACAAAAAAAATACTTCAGGTTCAATTTTTTTTATTTTACCAAGGGTAACAGGAGAAATTGGACCGTAAAAGTTATTGTGCAATTTGTCCTGAGTACGCTGATACCTGATATGTGGGGGGGAACGACTGTTTCGGCGCATGGCAGAGCTCAGAATGGAAGGAGTGCCGTTTGACTTTTTCAATGCAAAATTTACTGGAATTCAGATCGGACGCCTTGTCACGTTTGGAGAGTCCCTGATGTACCTAAACAGTGGAAACCCCCTACAAGTGACCCCATTTTGGTAACTAGACCCCCCCAAGGAACTTATCTAGATATGTGGTGAGAACTTTGAACCCACAAGGGCTTTACAGAAGTTTATAACGTACAGCGGTACAATTAAAAAATATTTTTTCCACAAAAATGATCTTTTCACCCCAATTTTTATTTTCCCAAGGGTAACAGGACCCTAAAAGTTATTGTGCAATTTGTCCTGAGTACGCTGATACCCCACATGTGGGGGTAAACCACTATTTGGGCGCATGGCAGAGCTCGGAAGGGAAGCAGCGCCATTTGACGTTTTTGGCTGGAATTGAGATCGGACATCATGTCGCGATTGGAAAACCCCTGATGTACCAAAACAGTGGAAACCCCCCACAAATGACACCATTTTGGAAACTAGACCCCCTAAGGAACTTATCTAGATGTGTGGTGAGAACTTTGAACCCCCAAGGGCTTCACAGAAGTTTATAACATACAGCCGTACAATTAAAAAATCATATTTTTTCCATAAAAATTATCTTTTCATCCTCAATTCTTATTTTTCCAAGGTTAACAGGACCCTAAAAGCTATTGTGCAATTTGTCCTGAGTACGCTGATACCCCACATGTGGGGGTAAACCACTATTTTGGCACATGGCAGAGCTCGGAAGGGAAGCAGCGCCATTTGACGTTTTTGGCTGGAATTGAGATCGGACACCATGTCGCGATTGGAAAACCCCTGATGTACCAAAGCAGTGGAAACCCCCCACAAATGACACCATTTTGGAAACTAGACCCCCTAAGGAACTTATCTAGATGTGTGGTGAGAACTTTGAACCCCCAAGGGCTTCACAGAAGTTTATAACATAAAGCCGTACAATTAAAAAATCATATTTTTTCCACAAAAATGATCTTTTCACCCTCAATTCTTATTTTTCCAAGGGTAACAGGACCCTAAAATTTATTGTGCAATTTGTCCTGAGTACGCTGATACCCCACATGTGGGGGTAAACCACTATTTGGGCGCATGGCAGAGCTTGGAAGGCAAGCAGCGCCATTTGACGTTTTTGGCTGGAATTGAGATCGGACACCATGTCGCGACTGGAAAACCCCTGATGTACCTAAACAGTGGAAAACCCCCACAAATGACACCATTTTGTAAACTAGACCCCCCAAGGAACTTATCTAGATGTGTGGTAAGCACTTTGAACCCCCCAGTGCTTCACAGAACTTTATAACGCCCGGGCATGAAAATAAAAAATTCGTATTTTTTCAACAAACATGATCAATTAGTCCCCAATTTTTTTATTTTCCCAAAGGTAACAGGAGAAATTGAACCCCAAAAGTTGTTGTACAATTTTCCTGAGTACGCTTACACCCCATATGTGGGAGAAAACTACTGTATGGACACACGTCGGGGCTCGGAAGGGAAGCAGTGACATTTTGGAATGCAGACTTTGATGGAATGGTCTGCGGATGTCATGTGCATTTGGAGAGCCCCTGATGTACCTAAACTATTGAAACTCCCCACAAGTGACCCCATTTTGGACACTAGGCCCCCCACGGAACTTATCTAGATGTGTGGTGAGCACTTTGAACCCCCAAGTGCTTCACAGAAGTTTATAACACTCGGACGTGAAAATAAAAAAATCATTTTTTTCCACAAAAATTATATTTTTGCCCCCAATTTTTTATTTTCCTAAGGGTAACAGGAGAAATTTGACTGCAAAAATTGTTTTGCAATTTGACCTGAGTAGGCTGATACCCTACATGTGGGGGTAAAACACTGTTTGGGCGCATGGTGGAGCTTGGAAAGGAAGCAGCACCATTTGACTTTTTCAACTCAGAATTGGCTGGAATTGAGATCAGACGCCATGTTGCATTTGGAGAGCCCCTGATGTGCCCAAACAGTGGAAACCCCCAATTCTAACTCCAACCCGAACCCCAATACACCCCTAACCCTAATCTCAGCTCTAACCCTAACCCTAGCCCTAACCCTAACCCTAGCCCTAACCCTACACTAACCCTAGCCCTAACCCTAACCCTAATGGAAAAATGGAAATAAATACATTTTTTTACTTTTATTATTTTTCCCTAACTAAGGGGGTGATAACGGGGGGTTTGATTTACTATTTATGGCGGTTTTTATATTTGGCAGCTGTCGCACGCTAAAAGACGCTTTTTATTGTAAAAATAGTTTTTGCATCACCACCTATTGAGAGCTATAATTTTTCCGTATTTTGACCCACCGAGTCATGTGAGGTCTTACTTTTTGTGGGACGAGTTTACGTTTTTATTGGTACCATTTTCGGGCACGTTACATTTTTTGATCGCTTTTTATTCCGATTTTTGGGACGCAGAATGAACAAAAACCAGCGTTTCATGAATTTCTTTTGGGGGAGTGCGTTTACACCGTTCCGCGTGCGATAAAATTGATAAAGCAGTTTTATTCTTCGGGTCAGTACGGTTACAGCGATACCTCATTTAGGTCGTTTTTTTATGTTTTATCGGTTTTATGCAATGAAAACTATTTTATATAAAAAATAATTATTTTTGCTTTGCTTTATTCTGCGAGCTATAACTTTTTTATTTTTTCGCTGATGATGCTGTGTGGTGTGTCGTTTTTTGCGGGACAAGCTGACATTTTCAGCGGTACCATGGATATTTATATGCGTCTTTTTGATCGCGCGTTATTACACTTTTTGTTTGGCGGTATGATAATAAATCATTATTTTTTGCTTCGTTTTTTATTTTTATTTTTTAAGGGGTTCGCTAAAGGGGTTAACTAATGGGACTGTTTTATAGGGTGGGTCGTTACGGACGCGGCGATACCTAATATGTGTACTTTTATTGTTTTTTTTTTTATTTCCAAAAAATGGATTTATTTGGGGGAATATTTTTTTTTTTTTCATTTATTTTAACACTTTTTTTTATTTTTTTTTTAACTTTATTAAATAGTCCCAGGTGGGACATCACTGTCCTGTGACAGATCGCTGATCTGTCACATCACAGATCACTGTGACAGATCAGCGATCTGTCACAGACAGTGCAGAAGGCTTCCTCATGCCTGTGCTTTGCAGGCACTGAGGAAGCCAGCTTCCTGCAGGCCCCCGAAGGCCCCCGTCTCCATCTTGGATTCGGGGGCCTGCAGGAAAGGAGTCCCCCGCAGCAGCGCTGCACATTGCGCTGCCGTGGGGGGCTCAGGGAAGCACGGAGGGAGCCCCCTCCCTGCCGATGCTTCCCTTTAACCCCCGGTACACTGTGATCATGTTTGATCGCGGTGTGCAAGGGGTTAACGTGTCGGGGACGGTCCGTGATACCCGGCCGCGATCAGCGGCGCTCACCACGTGGGCGCCGCTCATCGCGGTAGACATACTATCCCGTCCATGGGCATAGGGGCCCGGGTCCCATGGACGGGATAGTACGTCTGATGTCAGGAAGGGGTTAATATTGTTGAGTCCCTACGTGGACTGTTATTTTTTTCGCTTTCATATATGTTGGATCAGCCAAGCCTAGCGGCTACAGTTTTTTAAAAGTTATTTCACAAACCACCATCCGTCTAGTGTCTCGTCACTGCATCCTGCGAACCTGCTAGACCCTACATTATGTCCCAGCTGATTTACAGTGATCCGATGTAGGGGAAGATATAAGCCGGACGCTCCACATGGATGTAATATAAGGGGGATCCTCTATACACCAATATTATTATAAACTGCTGGAAAATATGGGAGGTCATACAGGGGAGAACTTACAGGAAATCTGTCAGAAGGTTTTTCTATGTAATGTAAGAGCAGCATGATGTAGGAGCAGAGACCCTGATTCCAGCAATGTGTTACTTATTAGGCCATGTGCTTTTATTTCAAAATAATCAGTGTTTTATCAGCAGAAGAATGTCACTAAAGGACTTGCTGTCTTGTGCCATGTAGTGCTATTGCTCTCTGTAACCCTACCCCCACCACTGATTAGCAGCTTTCTGCCTATACACAGTGTACATAGAAAGCTGCAAGTCAGTGGTGTGTGTGGCGTTTATACAGGGATCAGCATTCAGAACACTGCTAGGTCTGCAGAATGTTGGTGCTATAAAAATAAAGAGATTATTATTTATTATTATTAAACACACTGCTCATATAAAATGCATTTTCTCTCTCTTTCTTCTGGAAATCTTCTTAAAATGAACACAACATTCTGTTTAATTCTGTGGATAAAATGCAGTAGTAATAACTGTTTTCTAAACAAATTTCTTTCTAGAAATTAGTAAGTTTCTGGAGAGTAAAGATTTGCTGTCTACGCTGTAATTATTCATGTGTTCGTAAGAATTGCAGCTTCGAGTGGAAGAGCATATTTTGCTTTAGAATTATGCCCATGGACTTGATTTCCAACAATTCCCACACTTGTTGTTTGATGTGCAATATTTTAGTACAACAGTTTACATTTTATTACCTGTCCCTTTGGATTTCTCAAGTACAGTAAGAGTTCTCATTGCACTTATTTCTTTTTATTTCTATTTTTTATCTTGAAGAGGAAAGCACAGTCCTCAAACCATCACCGATCACTCATGAGATGACAGAAATGTGCAGCTTGGGAGGCAGAACCGTAAAGTACCTGCCTGTGCTTGCACACATTGCGGAGTATTGATACAGTATAAAATCATAGCTTTTGAAGGAGGCATCATGACCTGGCTTAACACTAATCTCCGGGCATGTAAAGTGCTTTCAAAAATATTTTACAAAATATGTAAAAGTTTGGTTGTTCATAAAGAAATGAACAGATTTTAACGGTAATTCAAATGTTTATGTTTTAGACTATTTTACAAAATGTCATAATTTTTTAAGTCCCTTTGGGGGACTTAAACCTGTGATTGACAGACCACTTATTGTAATTACTGCAAAGCAATGGCCTCACAGTAAATAGAGACATTCACCGTCTCCACAGGAGTTCCGTTATGGCAGGTCTCGAACTGCCATGGCAACAAATTCTCTTGTCAGAATGGTGTGCCCCCTACCACATGTTAAGTGCTGTTGTCATAGATTTACAGTGGAATTAGAGGGGTTAATAGCAGCAATAAGTCCTAAACTTTAAGAATTTCTATTGGAACTAGAGATGAGCGAACTTGTTCAGAAAACGTTCGCCAATCTCAAATTCTCCGTTGCACATTCAGATTCGTGTTCGGATTCCCGAACATTTTTCCTAAAAATCCGCAAAAGTCGGCCAAAGTTCGGTAAATGACCGAGTTCACTAAGGGCTCTTTCAGACGTCATTGTTTCTGGTAGTAGCACAGGCCGCAAAAGTCCCCCACACATGCACATGGATGGCATTCCTGTGTTATCAGTTTGACACGTAGCGGCGCCTCAGAATCAGCAGTACTGTTCACGTTGTTCCCTGGCACCATATGCTGAAGTGAAGACAGATGACATCACTGTCCTCTACTCATGCTGCGATCAGCGCCAGCAGGGAACAATGTTGAGAGTTGTACTCAACTGTTAACAGCGAGAGAAGGGGGCAGATGAGAGTTTGCATCAGCCGCTGCCTGCGCTATAAAAAAATCTATATATATAAAATTGAATGTATGTGTGTGTCACCAACCAATCACGAAGCATCTTTCATTTCACCAGAACTGTTTAAAAGAAGCTGAGCTGTGATTGGTTGCTATGAGCAACAGTTTTCCCTCTCCTTGACAACACCTCAGCAGACACTGACATGGTGGGAGAAATCTAGCATCCCCGGGAACATAAGCTCCCAGCCATTGTCTGCCCCCCAGAAAGGAGCAGAGAGCATATGACAGAAATGAATCACCCCCTCCCTGCCCACATACCCATCACACATCCTCCATCCTATAGGCACATCTTTACTCTTAAAGGGATCCCCGGTAAGGAAGTCAGGGCAAATCCATCCGGCGCTCTGGTTTTGACCCCATTCTCTCTTAAAGGGATCCCCGGTATGGAAGTTAGGACCGTTCCACACAGCGCTGTGGTTCTGACCCAGGGTCTCTTAAAAGGGATCATTGGTATAGAAGTTAGGGAAATTCCACTAAGCGCTCTGGTTCTGACCCCAAGCCCCTCTTAAAGGGATCCCAGGTATGGAAGTTAGGACTGTTCCACTCAGCTCTGTGGTTCTGACCACAAGGTCTCTTAAAGGTATCATTGGTATGGAAGTTAGGACAATTCCACTAAGTTTTCTGGTTCTGACCTCAGGCCCCTCTTAAAGGGTTCCCCGGTACAGAAGTGAAGGCAAATTCACTCTGCGCTTTGGTACTGACTCCAAGCCCCTCTTAAAGGGATCTCCGGTATGGAGATTAGGGCAAATCCCTCAGCGCTCTGATTCTGACCCCAGGCTTTTATTAAAGGGATCATTGGTATGGAAGCCAGAGAAAATCCATCCAGCACTTTGGTTCTGACCCCAAGCCTCTCTTAAAGGCATTCGCAGTATCAAAGTTAGGGCAATTACATGCAGTGTTCTGGTTCTGATCCCAGGCTCTCTTTAAGGGATCCCTGGTATGGAAGTCAGGGCAATTGCCTTAAAATGCTCTGGTACTGACCCCAGGCTCTTATAAAGGGATCTCCTTATGGAAGTTAGGGCGTGTGAGAACTTGTGGAACTCCTAGACCGTGACAACGAACCTCCCTCGGGTGAGCTGACCTGGTGAACCACCTCCTATACAGGGAGCGTTAGGGGCAGGCCCAGGGGAGACTATCGCCGCGACAGCTGGTAACCAGGGATGGACAATGGGAGACACAAGCAGTAGTCGGGATGGACTGGCAGAGAGGCTGGCATGGCTGAGACACAGGAAGGCGGTTATGGCTGAAACACAGGGACATGGGTAGGACTGACACACTGGCAGGCAGGCACGGTAGAGACACAGGGACATGGACAGGACAGAGACACTGGCAGGCAGGCATGGCTGAGACTCAGAGACACGGGCAGGACTGAGACACTGGCAGGTGAGCACTAGGAGAGAACAGAGGGACCTGGGTGAGGACTGAGGGAAAAGCAGCAACAGCGCATGGCAGAACAGGTAGCCAGGAACAAGGGACTGCAGGGAAGCGTGGGGCCCGAGTCAAGAGTGAGGCACAAACGATAATCAGGCACAGCCAGGAGGGAAAGGCTGCCTGATAAGCAGAGTGCACTGCGGAACTTCCAGGTCTCGGACTTCCTGGGGCATAGAAAGGACGGACGGAGCAGCCGGGGTCAGGCAGGGTGATGTGCATGTGCGCCGCTGAACCCAGCGCAAGAGGCACGCACGTGTGATCAATTATTTAAGCCACCCCGCCATGCCAAGGCATTCTCATATGGGGCAGTCCTACTCTACGTTTTTATATTCGTTGTGCCATTACGGCCTCCTAAATGTATTAAAAGCAAGACCACAATAAATGCAAACTGAAGCATTTCTGAATCACTCCCATGGAGCCAGAAAAGCCGAGCGCAGATAAAGATTGACCAGGTCCGGACATAGACATTTCAGGTCCAATCTCCACACTGCCTGACCAGCACCACAGATGAAGGGTGAAACAGGCCCAGACACAGGTGCACAATCAAACAGAGCCTGGGGCAGGACAGGGCTGCTGTGTGTGTGCACCGAAGCCTAGATCAATCACAGTAACTCTGCTGCCTCATTATAGTGAATGGATCCCTTGAGGGTTTCATCTGAATCACGTCACTCGGAGATTTAGATGGAAACCCCAAAGTAAGTGGACAGCGTAGGGCACCGGTTACATGTGATCCCAAGCATTATGCAAAATGTTCCCAATAAAAAGTTCAAGTCAATCAACAAAAAACAACAAGCCCTGGCTCAGGTCCATCATCTGTTAATGAAAATATAGAGGACTTCGACATTATGCAATATTTTGTGCTGAAATATATTTGTGGGGATTTTTTTTTAATTTCTACAGCTCAACGTTTTAAACTTCTGTGAAGCATCTGAGGGTTCAATGAGCTCACCACACATCTAGATCAGTTTCCTGACAGGTCTAATAGATGTGCCAATTCTGGTCCTTTGCCTGGCTCTTCCCACTTGCCCTGTGACAGTGGCATGTGTAGTTCATATTTGTGGGGTTATTGTCACCTTTCTATTGTCCAGTGACATCAAGCCCATGGCTTAGTAATGGAGAGCAATCTATAAGGCGTCTAAATGACTCTTATGAAGGACTGATTTGTGTAGGTGTCTCTGAACAGTAGAACAATGTACTACAACTCCAGAGTCTACTACATCTTTCACAAAGTCTTTTTCAGTCAAGCGGGGGTTCTGATTTGCCTCTCTAGCAATTCCTTGAGCAGCTCTCACTGAAATTATGCTTGGTCTTCCAGACCTTATCTTGACCTCCACTGTTTCTGTTAACTGCAATTTCTTAATGAAATTTTTAAATGAGGAAATGGCAACATGAAAACACTTTGCTATCTTCTAATACCCTTTTCCTGCTATGTGTGGCTCCATGATTTTCCTTTTCAGAGTACTAGGCAGCTGCTTAGAAAAGCCCATGGCTACAGTTTTTTGGATCAAGGTTAGAGGAAGCTAGGTTTTAATAAAGCTGGGAAACTTGCATCACCTGGACTATCCTAACTATGATAGTGAACAAGTCATAACCCTAACAGGCATGTTAACATCTGAAACCTTGGTCAAAGTTATCCAAGCACAAAAATCTCCAAGCGTGCCCATTTTCCTTTATGTATTTTTCAAAATATGAAAAAAGACTAGAGTTGAGTGAAACAGGTCGGCCAGATTCATAAGTCGCCGACTTATGCCAAAGTCGGGTTTCGCCGGCCGAAACCCGACCATAGCGTGAAGTCGGCCATGTGGTCGGCAAAACAAGCACCAAAGTCGGATTTCCCAGAATGCTTGCAGGTGCCTTTTTTCCAGCCAATGAGCAATGATATACACTGTGGGCAACGAGATGACATGTGCAGCGTCCACCACCATCGTAGAGAAGGGCATTGCAGTGATTGGCTTGCTTTGGGGGGCGTCATAGTGTCTATAAAAGCCCTGACCGCCGACCTCCTTTTTACTTCTGCCGATATTAACAGTAGGGAGAGGTTGCTGTTTATCAGTAGGGAGAGAGTTAGTGCGGTAAAGATATAACAAGAAGTTCTTATGTGCTTGTGCTGATAGCAATTGTGCTGTACAGTTAGTGTGCATTGACAGGGGAGGATTTTCTTGTGTGCAGCAGTGCTGGTTATTAGGCTGCCTGATAGCTGTATTGCTGTGTGTACACTGCTGTGCAGACTGCTTTTTACATAGCACTAATACTTTTATTCTTTTTTTCTGCACAGTTACCGACCATTCATTTTTTCACACACTGTATAGAGCTGTATGCTCCTCACACACTACCGACTACCGGCTGGTATCACGGACAAATACATGCTGACTATCTGTGTGTGACTCTGGAAATAAATACTGAGATTTAAATTTTCCCCTACACTGTATACAGCTGTACGCTCCTCATACAATACTGTATATCTGCTGTTTGTATTACGGTCAAATACAGACTGAATGAGCGTCTGTGTGTGACTCCGGAATTAAATACGGAGATTTAAATTTTCCCCTACACCGTATACAGCTATACGCTCCTCATACAGTACCGTATATCTGCTGGTATTTTTGGTACATTTTCCCAAACATGAGGAAATATGGTGGAAGAGGCCATGGACGTGAGGGGGGACCAGCTGGTACCGATGGTGGTGGTGGTGCATCTGCTGGTAGTGCCAAAAGCACAATAGCACCTAAGGCAGGAGGTGTTGAGCCTGCGCCATCACCTGGCTCCAGAAGGCCTGGAAGGCTCCCTTTTCTGGGAGTAGGTAAACCGCGTTTAAAGCCGGAGCATCAGGAACAGGTTTTGGCTTACATTGCCGAAACAGCCTCCAGCTATATCATCTCCTCTTCTGAAGTTTCAAAACTGCAAGTACTCAGTCATCAGTGCAGGCTCCTGGTCAGAAACAACACCTTTCCTTGAGTCCTTCACCCCCACCAAAAGTGAAGGATGCTGCAGGCCACACTTCAGATCACTCCCTGGAGCTCTTTTCACATATCATGCCTAAGTTATCAAGTGAATTCCTGAATTCCCCTGTCCAAGATGAATATGACATGGGGTGCACTGATGCACAGACACTGCTATATGATTCTGCTGGTACATTCACCCAGAGCACTGCTTTGCCCTCGCAGTCCACTGAGCCAGATTCTGACCCTGATGAAACTCAGGTGCCCTTCCCCCATACTATACCACCTTACATGGTGACACAGAGGAAGGTGCAGATGAAATTGAAGAGGAGGTGATGGATGACCCAGTTGTTGACCTGGATTGGCATCCATTGGGGGAAGACGGTGCCGCTGGCAATAGCTCAGAAGAGGAGGCGGATCCGCAGCAGGTATCAACATCACAGCTGCGGTTATGTGGCAGGCCCGTAGCAGTCCAAAAACGTGTTAAAAAAAAAAAGGGTTGCAGGACAGCTTGGCCAGACGGTCAAATTAGCACATCGTGCAAGGCCTGAAAATTTTTCCCATAGTAGGAAGAGTGCAGTGTGGCACTTTTTGACCAAAATCCTATTGATGAGGCAAAGGTTATCTGTAAGAAGTGGAGAAGGACCTTTAGCCGAGGGAGAAATCTCCGAAATTTGAATACCAGTTGCATGCTTAGACATGTAAACACCATGCACTTGCAAGCGTGGACGGACTACAAAACCTCAGGTAACACACGTGCACCTTCTCTGACTGAAGGTAGCCAGCAACGCTACATCGCTTCCCCCCTATAAACCCACCGGTTAGCACACCACCAGCAAGAATTGTTGAGGTGTCATCGCAAGGCCAAAGCAGTCAGGGAATCACAATGTTTTCCCAACGAAAGACTGCATCGAGGCCATCACCACCACCACCACCATCACCAACCCCCTCTCAGTCCGCCATGTCCACCGCTAGTTCCACCACATGCAGCTCTCAAGTCCAGCTCACCCTAGCAGAGACTCTGAGTAGGACAAGAAAGTACTCATCCTCTCATCCACGTACACTGGCTTTGAACGCCTACATTGCCAAACTCGTCTCATAAGAGATGATGCCCTTCCGTTTGGTTGCAAGCACAGTGTTCCGAGAGCTCATGGCCTACGCTGTCCCACGCTATGCCCTACCCAGTCGGCACTTCTTTTCTAGAAAAGCCATCCCTGCCCTCCACCTGCATGTGAAAGACCGCATTATCCATGCACTCAAACAATCAGTGAGTGGAAAGATGCACCTCCCAACAGATGCATGGGCCAGTAGGCATGTCCAGGGCCATTACGTGTCCATCACTGTGCACTGAGTGAATGTGGTAGATGCAGGGTTCACAGGGGACAGCGGCAGTGGGACAGTGCTGCCTAGCCCACGGTATAGACAACAGTTGGCTGTAGGTGTTCGACCCTCCTTCTCCTCCTGAAGCGAAAGCTCGTTGACAGAGCGCAGTCGCACGACCACTCCATGCGCAGCTGCCAGTGTTGCACATGAGGTGTCCCACTATCGAACAGCTAGTGGTAAACGGCAGCAGGCTGTTTTAAAGATGATGCCTTTGGGCAATAACAGACACACCACAGAGGTACTGGCCGACAAACTGAGTCATGGCTGGACAGCCTACATCTTGAGGCAGGCAAGGTAGTTAGTGATAACGGCTGGAATTTTGTGGCAGCCATAGCCCATTCAAAACTCAGACACATACCTTGCCTGGCTCACACCTTGAACCTGGTGGTGCAGTGCTTCCTCAATAATTCTCCAGAGTTAACAGCCCTGCTCCATAAGGTGCGAAGACTGTGCTCACACATCCGCCGGTCGCCTGTACACTCCAGTCATATGCAGAGGCTGCAGCAATCGCTCCACCTCCCCAAGCACCGCCTAATCATAGACATTGCAACAAGGTGGAACTCCACCATGCACATGGTTGAGAGGCTGTGCGAACAGAGGCAGGCTGTAATGCATTTGTGGTAGGATACACAGGCAGGCAGTTTGAGGGCAGACATCAAGTTGTCGAATGTACAGTGGTCAAAGCTGAAAGACCTCTGTAAAGTCCTTCAGTGTTTTGAGGAATGCATATGGCTGGTAAGTGCAGACGATGCAATCTTAAGCATTAGCATCCCACTTATGCGTCTGCTCATGCAAACTTTGACGCACATTAAGGATCAGGCGTCTGCAGCGGAGGAGGAGGAGGAGGGAAGCCTTGATGACAGTCAGGCATTGTCTGCTCAGGGAACTGTCCTGGACGAGGTGGAGGAAGAAGAGGAAGAGGAGGATGAGGGGGATGAATATTTTGGGGAGGATGCTTCTCAGGGGGCAAGAGAAAATGTTGGCTTGCCAAGGTCAGGTACAGGGTTTGTGCTTGACTGGAGGGATGTTAATTTGGCAGAAAGTGCTCCTCTACCCACCACTGGCAGTGTATCATTGACACCTAGAACATTGGCCCACATGTGTGATTATCACTTGCGGATCCTAAAAAGGGACCCCCGCATTACCAAAATTATGAAGGATGACGACTACTGGTTGGCCAGCATCCTGGATCCACGCTATAAAGGCAAATTACAGAACATCATGCCACAGGAGAACCTAGAGCTAATATTGGCGAACAAACAAGCAACTCTGGTAAACCATTTGTTAGAGGCATTCCCAGCACACAGCAGCGGTGCAGGTTCTACCACAAGCCATACTGGGCAACATGGAAGATTTGTTCGTGGTGCACACAGCCGAAGTGGCATTGGAGACAGGGGTTTCATGACCATGTTGTGGACTGATTTCTCGAGTAACGCTCTTACGACTGGTAATACTGAATCGATTGCAACAGACATCAGATAGCAGTTGTCAACTATGGTTCAAAATTACCTCTCCTCCCCTATCAATGTTCTCCCTCACAGTTCATTCCCCTTTGACTACTGGGCCTGTAAACTTGACACCTGACCTGAATTGGCACAATATGCCTTACAGGAGCTCGCTTGCCCTGCTGGTAGTGTGCTATCAGAAAGAGTCTTCAGTGCTGCTGGATCAATCTTGACAGAAAGAAGGACCTGGGTGTCGACCCAAAATTTAGGTGTTCTCACCTTCATTAAAATGAACCATGTCTGGGTTTCAAAGGATTTTGTACCACCTTCCCCTGATGACACATAGGTTGCCAGCAAAATGGCTCGCTTTGTCCTCCTCTTCCTCCGACTTCTCCAATTCCTCCATTTGCAGCTGCTGAACATCCAGCCTACACCTCAACATATGCCAGTTTTTTCACCTCCCTAACTGGGCTGTACCCCCCCACAGGTTTAGCCAAATAACCCCCAGTTTTCAATGTGTTACCATTATTATAAAGTAAATTAAGGTTGACAAGCTTAAGTAATAAGAATTGATGTTGCTGCCATTCAAATGGGCACTGTAGGCGTGTTTACTGTCCTCCACTCACTGCCGACTTCTATTCCCCATTGACTTGCATTGGGGTCGGGTTTCGGTCGGAACTTCGACTTTTGCCGCCTCGACTTTTGTAAAAGTCGGGTGGTCCGAAACCCGACTCGACCCTCCCGGAGGCAAAGTCGCTCATGTCTAAAAATGACTATATATAAACATATATTTTTGCACTAAAAAACAAAGTAAATGTGACATTCTTAACTTTAGGCCTTTTAGAAATCATTTCTGGACCACGGTGTGAATTATCTGTACGATGGACTCATTGCCTGAGATGGATTACACCTCAACAAACCTGGAAAACACACATTCGCCAGGAGACTCACTACACTCATCATGAGGGCATTAAACTAGAAGAACAAGGGACGGGAAGAAAAACATTAGACACGAACATGAAGCCAGAAAATATACTGATGAAGGATATGAGGTGCAGCAAAGAAGAACCAAGACAACATACTCAGAAGGGAGGTAAGAAAATTTCTAAAACAATCCACAAGGAGGAGATTGGAACAAATCAAAATCCTTTAAACTGCATGCTGGCAAATGCCAGAAGCCTGAGAAACAAGATGGAAGAACTAGAAGCAGAAATATCTACAGGTAACTATGACATTGTGGAAATAACCGAGACATGGTTAGATGAAAGCTATGACTGGGCAGTTAACTTACAAGGTTACAGTCTGTTTAGAAAGGATCCTAAAAATCGGAGAGGAGGAGGGGTTTGTCTTTTTGAAAACTATTGTCTAAAGTCCACTTTAAGGGAGGATATTAGCGAAGGGAATGAGGATGTCGAGTCCATATGGGTCGAAATAAATGGAGGGAAAAATAGTAACAAAATTCTCAATGAGGTCTGTTATAAACCCCCAAATATAACAGAAATCATGGAAAGTCTACTACTAAGGCAGACAAATGAAGCTGCAACCCATAAAGAGTTCCCTGTTATAGGAGACTTTAACTACCCAGATATTAACTGAGAAACAGAGACCAGTGAAATCCATAAAGGCAACAGGTTTCTGCTAATAACCAAGAAAAATTATCTTTCAAAATTGGTGCAAAATCAAACCAAAGGGGCAGCACTTTTAAACCTAATACTGAGGGTGTGTGTACACGCTGCGGATTCTGCTGCAGATCCGCAGTGGATTTGGCCGCTGCGGATCCATCTGCAGCAGTTTCTGCTGCGGTGTACAGTACCATAATATCCTATGGATATCAAAAACCGCAGTGCAGACGGTGCGGATTTGCTGCTGTTTCTAAACCGCAGAAAGAATTGACATGTCAATTCTTTCTGCAGATTCCGCTGCGATTTACCATCTCCTCCATTGTAGAGATGATAAACCGCAGGGCAAAACCGCAGGCTAATCCGCAGGTAAAACCGCAGGTCTTTTGACCTGCAGATTTACCTGCGGATTTTACAAAATCTGCGCGGCCAAATCCGCAGAGCATTCTGCAGCGTGTGTACGTACCCTTTGACCTGACAAAGTAACAAATCTGCTGGTCGTCGGGCATCTAGGAATTAGCAACCACAATATTTTACAGTTTCACTTGTCTTTCGCTAGGGGGATTTGTCAGGGAGTCACAAAAACACTAAACTTTAGGAAGGCAAAGTTTGACCAGCTAAGGCTGGTTTCACATTAGCGTTTTTTTGAGCAGCGCATTATGCGCATCCGTGCGCATGCGTGATGCTCACCTATGTTTAACATGGCGTGCACATGGTCTTGTGTTTGCATGCGTTCGGCTGCGTTATCGTGCGCATGTGGTTTTTTCAGGTGTGCGTCTAGACGTGCCAGAAGCAACCTGTTGCATTTTTGGGTCCGTCCAATGGCGTTAAAAAAAGAATGCATTCACTTGCTCACAGAATGCGCCAAAAAAGCATTACAGTTTATGGGAATGCAGGTATTTGCGTACGCATGCATTCTACGAATGAGTTTCTTTTGTGCACGATGTGCTGCGCAAAAAAACGCTAATGTGAAATTAGTGAGATGCCCTTAATCTGAGACAATGTCCTCAGAAATAAGAATACAGATAAAAAATGGGAAATGTTTAAGAACATCCTAAATAGACACTGTAAGCCATTTATACCATTTATACCTTGTGGGAAAGACAAGAAACAGGAAAAATCCAATGTGGCTAAACAATGAAGTAAGAGGGGCAATTAACAGTAAAAAGAAAGGATTGAGGCTAGTTTCACACTAGCGTTCTCGGGCGCAGCGCAGGGCCGTTGCTAAGCCCCGCCCCAGCCGCGCCTCCTCCGGTCAGTTCTTCCTCTGATCGCATGACGCTGTGCCCAGCGCACAAAAACGCGCCAGCAAAATAATACCAGTGCACGGTCAGCGCACGACCAGCGTACCCAACGCTAAATATAGGGTACACTGATCGCATGCAGCGTCATGCGATCAGAGGAGGAACTGACCAGATGGGGCACGGCCGTGGGCAGGGCTTAGCATCGGCCCTGCGCTGTGCCTGAGAACGCTAGTGTGAAACTAACCTTAAACTACTAAATCAGGATGGCACCATTGAAGCTCTAAAAAAAACTATAGGGAGAAAAATATTTTATCTAAAAACTAATTAAAGCTGCCAAAAAGGAAACAGAGAAGCACATTGCTAAGACTAGTTTCACACTTGCTTTTTTTTGCAGCGCGTTTTTCCCGCAAAAAAACGCATTGAAAAAACGCATACAAAAGCATACAACTGCTGCGTTTTTTTCAAGCATTTTTATGAGCATGCATGAAAAAAACGCAGCGTTTTTATGCGTTTTTAGTGCGTTTTTACCGCGTTTGCGTTTTTTTCCAACATTAGGTGGCCCCTCACACTAACCCAAACCATGACTTTACTAACCCTAACCCTGACCCTAACCCTAACCCTAACCCTGACCCTAACCCTTAACCAAATCATACTTAACCCTAACCCAAACCCTAAACCCTAACTAACCCTAACCCTAACCCTGACCCTAACCCTAACCCTAACCCTGACCCTAACCCTAACCCTAACCCTAACCCTAACCCTGACCCTAACCCTAACCCTAACCCTGACCCTAACCCTTAACAAAACCATACTTAACCCTAACCCTAACCCTAACCCTGACCCTAACCCTAACCCTAACCCTAACCCTGACCCTAACCCTTAACCAAACCATACTTAACCCTAATCCTGACCCTAACCCTGACCCTAACCCTTAACAAAACCATACTTAACCCTAACCCTGACCCTAACCCTAACCCTAACCCTAACCCTAACCCTGACCCTAACCCTAACCCTAACCCTAACCCTGACCCTAACCCTTAACCAAACCATACTTAACCCTAATCCTGACCCTAACCCTGACCCTAACACTTAACAAAACCATACTTAACCCTAACCCTGACCCTAACCCTAACCCTAACCCTAACCCTGACCCTAACCCTAACCCTAACCCTGACCCTAACCCTTAACTAAACCATACTTAACCCTAATCCTGACCCTAACCCTGACCCTAACACTTAACAAAACCATACTTAACCCTAACCCTGACCCTAACCCTAACCCTAACCCTGACCCTAACCCTAACCCTAACCCTGACCCTAACCCTTAACCAAACCATACTTAACCCTAATCCTGACCCTAACCCTGACCCTAACCCTTAACCAAACCATACTTAACCCTAACCCTGACCCAAACCCCAACCCTAACCCTGACCCTGACCCTAACCCTAACCCTAAACCCCCTTAACTAACCCTAACTCTAACCCAAACCCCTAAATTCCATGGTTAAAAAAAAAAAACGCATATGCAAAAAAACGCATACATGAGCATGCCAGTGCGCACATATGCGCATCCATAGGCTATAATGGCCATTTTTAGCGCAAAACGTGCGCATATGTGCGCATGCGCTTTTTTGCAGGGCCAAAAAATGCAACATGCTGCGTCTGGAAAATACAAACGCACACCCCAAAAAAACGCAGCGCATGAAAATCGCATACATGCGCTTACAAGCGCGCAGGTATGCGCACCCATGTTAAATATAGGGGAAAAAACGCATGCGCACATATGCGTTTTTTTCCAGCGCTAAAAAACGCAAATGTGAAACCAGCCTTAGGCTGGTTTCACACTTGCGGTTTTTTTTTTGCGCATACATGCGCATGCGTTTTTTCCCTATATTTAACATGGGTGCGCATTGGTATGCATTTGTATGCATTTGTATGCGTTTTTCGTGCGCTGCGTTTTTTTCCGGTGTGCGTCCATAATTTCCAGACGCTACATGTTGCATTTATTGGTCCACCCAACCGCTTTAAAAAAACGCATGAGCACGTTTTGCGTAAAAAATTAACATTATAGTCTATGGGTGAGGTTTTTTGCGCATGCGTTTTTTAAGTCAACATTGTCTAGACACATGATAAAACCCCCCCTCCAAAAAAAGCATGTCTATATAAAAGTAGGTGTCTGCCAGAACTGTACCACAACTATAGAGACAGTCTGGAGAGCAGGCAGACTGCAAAAGAAGACACCATTTTTAATTCCAGCTTCAGCAGCAAGAATGTGAGTATTATTACATCTAATGTATGCCTGTCCTTTTAAATTGTATATGTACTAATACTTTGTGCTATTTTTACATTTTTACATGCAGTATGTCTTCGTAATCTGAATATTCACCATCCCGGCAGAAACTGGCGCAAGCAGACCATGAGGTGATTATTTTCGTGCGTTTGGTAAGTATATCTGCTGCTTCTCAAAATATCTAACATTTTTGTTTTTTTTCAGACATCGTCATCTTCAGCGGACGCGACTAGTGAGGGCGAACAGCATGAGCAGCCAAGCCAAGTCCCGGTGGTGATACGGAATGTAAGTATCAAATGATTTGTAATGTCCTTTATTTTTTATCTTCTATCTTTCCTCTTTCCTGGATCTTTTTTTAATTTTTTATTCACACAAAATTCAAATATTCTAATGAATGTTTTTTCTCTAGGTTCCACAACGGGATGAAGACGTCTACCTGGATAATGAGCACCTTATCCGCCTGGTCCAGGAGCGTGCCCCATTGTGGGACAGCCGTGTCCAGCTGTACAAGGACGATGTGATGACCCGGCAGCTATGGAATGAGGTGGCCGCAGCATTGATGGATGGCTGGGACAGCCCCCCTGCAACCTCCAAAAAGGCGTTTAGTAAGTATTTCCCTGCTCTGTTATGCCACAGTGACTATTGTCCTTGATGGCACTGTTGTGTTTCCTGCTAGACATATTCTAGCAGGAAACCCAACAGTGTCGTCTGGCTCAACAGTGACTGCTTTGGGTATTGTATTGCTGTATTGTGCCGCATTGACTCTTGTTCGTGATGGCACTGTTGGGTTTAATGATAGCATATATCGTGCATCATACACAATTGTTAAATGTTGCTTGTTTGTTTTTCCAACAGTGAACAAAGTCCGAACTCGTTGGCGCTCGATCAAGGACCGCTTCAACACTGATGTTCGTGCTGAGGGGCAGGTTCGCAGTGGTTCAGCGGCAAGGACCAGAACAAAATACCGGTACTATCAAGCTTTGCAGTTCCTAAGACCGGTCCTTGCCACCAGAGCATAAGTATTATAATTTTTTGGTTTTTATTTTTATTAATCTGTGTTTTTCTATTCCACAGCTGATGCTTCTTATAAATGCATGATAGTAATGTTTTTCCTTTCTTCCACAGCATCTGGAGCAGCACCCTGCAACCTGGCCAAGGAGCGGTCCTTCATTGGATGACCTCGGACCCGTCTCAGCCATCTGACAGCCAGGAAGCACCTTGCATGTCTGCAACACGGACAGCTGCTGACCAGGAAGCTGGTCAATCAGGAGTTTCCCTGTCCCATGTCTCTGCCACTGGTTATGTGGGCACTACCCGCCTGCAGCAGAGAGCCTTGGACAGGAATGTCTTGCCCGAGCTTATGCACTTGAGCGAGGCCTTTAATGCCAGCCTCAAGTCGCTGTCAGACAGAGTGGAAAGCGGTTTTTCACTCATGGAACGTAGTTTTAACCACACGGAACACCGCTTCCACTCTGTCGAACAGTGCCCGACCTCAACAGACTAGCGCACCATTTTTTTAGTAAAATTGAAAAGGGCATGGTGGAACACCTTAGTCCTGAGCAAAAGCTGAGTGTGCTGCAGGCCTGCAACAATGCTTTCTTGCAGGCTATGCAGCAGAATCGGTACGGGCAGCAGTCAGTGGTGTCATTTCCAACTGTACCACCATTGACTCGCTTCACCTCACTACTGACTTGTGCTGCATACCACTGCACGGACACCTCTATTCAAAGCCAGGACACCCACCGTTACACTACCACAAGTCTGAATGCTGCTCGTCACTTCGCCAACACCACCATGGCAAGCGCTGCTCCTGTCTGGAGCACCACCGCCACCCCCATGCATGCTTGGAGCACAGCCACCGTGACCACTCCTCAAACGTGGAACAGCCGTGACACCGACACTGTAACATATACTAGCCCTGCCACCACCACTCCGCAGACCTGGACCATCACTGCCGTCACCAGTCCTCCTGCAAGGACGAGCACTGCCACCGCCACCACAGAGCATCAGCAGCAGCCACAGCAACAGCAGCCACAGCAACAGCAGCAGGCACAGCAGCAGCAGCTACAGCAGCAGACAGGGGAACCACATTCCTTATTTGTCCCAAGTTCCCGGTGGGGCCAACAATCAAGGCGGGCATTGGGCCCAAGGAGGTCCAGGCAGGCCAGTTTAAGGACACAAAAAACGGTTAGGACCACTGTCGCTGAACCTCTGTCCTCTCCTCCTAGTGTGTCTAGCTCCATTCCCATCACTGGCCTCCCTTCCCCCACAAGTTTTTTTGCCCCTTCCCCTAGAACACCTTCATCTACTATAAGCTGTTCATCTTCACTGCACACCCCCAACTTGCAACCATCTGCCACCAAACGCAGAAAAAAATAAAGTTTTTTAGAATTTTTTTGGTTAAAAATAAATTTAAATTTCTGGTTTAACATAACAAAGTTTGATTAATATTTTTGCGCCACCTACACACACTGCGCCGTACACACAATGCGCCTTAAACTTTGCAAGGTGTCATAAAAAGTGTTTTGAGGATGGGCTGTTTTCATTGTGATACTAGAACAGGGGGATTATAGATATGCCTTGTAATTAGCAACATACTCTTACTAAGTGTGTTGAATCAACTGATAGGTAAAATACACATCATATGGCAAATACCCAGGCCTATGGCCAATACCCAGGCCTAGTATCATAACTATTTATCAATCATGGGCAGGTGAATACACATATGATGTTTAACCTGCAGCGTCGCTTACGTACCAATATATTTCACGCAGACTAGCGATGCTGCAGTTTAACTCGTATGTGTATTTACCTGCCCAGGTGAGAGAACATCATGAATTCACAGGTATACATGGGAAGTTGTTTATTTTATTGGAGTGCAAAAAGACATAGTGCACTCGGTACAGGTATCAAAACAGGTTTTTTATTAACATACACACACAAAAACATTTTTACACCATTTCATCTTGCCAGTGCACCCGTCCTATATCAGAGATAAAGTACGCCGCAAATTGGTCCCTCATTTGGCCAACTTCAACGGATGACCTGAGAGGGTGCTGAGTGAATTCAGGCAATGGGTTAGGAGCATCATCGCGTTCAAAGGTCGGGTGCTCTTTAGCCATCACAAAATTATGAAGAACCACACACGCCTACACCACCTCATCCACTGTTTCAAGTTTAAGATTAATGGGTGTGCTGAGAATTCACCATCTGGAGACAAGAATCCCAAAAGCACACTCTACAGTTCTTCTGGCCCTGGTCAGCCTGTAATTAAAGATTTTTTTGGTGTGGTCCAAGTCACGGCTGGAGTAGTGTTTCAGTAGGTTTGCGCACATTTGAAAAGCCTCAGCCCCAACCATTACAAAGGGCAATGGCGGAGCTTCGGTGTAGGGAAGAGGACATGGCATAGGGAAATTAAATTGGTTGCCATACAACCTCCGGCCCATATCTGAGTTTTTAAAAGCCTGGGAGTCATTACCACGGCCAAATGCTCCAATGTCCACTGCTAAAAACATACATCCGGCATCCGCAATGGCCATGAGTACTGTTGAAAAGTACTTTTTGTAATTATAGTACTCTGATCCAGTTCTTTTGGGTTTGATGATCCGTATGTGTTTACCATCAACAGCTCCCAAACAGTTGGAGAAATTGCAGACTGTCCAGAATTTATCAGCAATTTCCATCCAATTTTCAGCGGTGGGCAGGGGCATAAATTCTGGACAAAGAACGTTCCAGAGAGCCCAGCAGGTGTCCGCAACAATTCCAGACAAGGTGGAGATTCCAATACGGTACTGGAAGTGTAGTGAAGATAGGGTCTCTCCAGTCGCCAGGAATCTGCGAAGCAGAAAAAGAAGTAAAATTAATATTTCTGTATATGGTTTTTTAAAACAATAAAATAAAAAATTAGTACATTCACAAAAAATAATTAGGCCAGGTTTTGAATAGTACATGTCACAAAAAAAAGAGAGACACCCCCCTTGGTTTTTAAATATTACGCACCGTAATGTCACCAGGAGCCGTTCCTCAGGAGAAATCGCACGATGGAGCTGTGTGTCCTGTCTCCGGATGCATTCTTGGACACGAGCAAGCAAATCCCTGAAGCTTTCTTGGGACATCCGGATATAATCTGTAAATTTATTCGGGTTTGCCTGTAGCTCGCTGTAGAGGGTGTGGTACGCCCCACGGCTCTCCCGGAGTTCAACAATCGGATGTATCCACAAACGCTGCCGCTGCCGTCTTCGCGGTCTCTCTCTTTTCCTTTGTTCATGGCAAGCAACTGCATATGCCCTAGCCATCGCGATGTCCAAATCCAAGTTGAAGTGAAAACTCTTCCAGCGCAGATCCATGTTGACACGAGAAAAATCAAGCAAATGTGAAGAATACGGCTGCAGACAGGGTCTATATATTACCATACCACACCGCCACTGATGTCCCATTGGTGGTGTGTGTTGCAAGATTGCTATCTATTTTTTTTTTTGGTGAAGACAAACAATGTGCAAAAAAACGCAAACGCATACAAACGCTGCGTTTTTTTGCTTCATGCGCACGAAAATGTTGCAAAAAAACGCAGCGTTTGTATGTGTTTTTTTAATGCGTTTGTGTGTGATAAAAATGCAGCGCAAAAAAACGCAAATGTGAAAGTAGCCTAAGAAGAGTAAAACTAATCCCCAAGTTTTCTTCAACTATATCAATAGTAAAAGAATCATAAGTGAAATTGTAGGCCCCTTAAAAAATTGTGAGGAAAGAATGTCTGTAGATGATGAGGAAAAAGCTAATATATTAAATACCTTCTTCTCCACGGCATTCACAGAGGAAAATAAAATTCTAGGTGAAATGCCGAGAGACAAAGAAAAACATGTATTAAGGGTCACCAATCTAACCAAGAAGATGTGCCAAACCGGCTAAATAAGATTAAAATAGATAAATCTCCGGATCCGGATGCCATACACCCATGAGTACTAAGAGAACTAAGTAATGTAATAGACAAACCATTATTTCTTATATTTAGGGACTTTATAGCGACGGGGTGGTCCACAGGACTGGCGCATAGCAAATGTGGTACCAATATTCAAAAAGGGCTCTAAAAGTGAACCTTGAAATTATAGGCCAGTAAGTCTAATCTCTATTGTTGGTAAAATATTTGAAGGGTTTTTGAGGGATATTATTCTGTATTATCTGAGTATAACTGTTTAACTCCATATCAGCATGGGTTTATGAGGAATCGCTCCCGTCAAAACCAACCTAATCAGTTTTATGAAGCAGTAAGCTATAGACTGGACCAAGGTAAATCATTGGACTGGTATACATTCATTTTTCCAAAGCATTTGATACCGTGCCTCACAAGAGGTTGGTGCACAAAATGAAAATGCTGGGTCTGGGGGAAAATGTGTGGTAATGGGTAAGTAACTGGCTTAGGCTAGGTTCACATTAGCGTTTGAGTCAATAGCGTATCATACGCAGGTACAAACGCATGCAAAAACACAAGCAAAACACATGTTTATGTAGCGTTTTTTATTCGCATCTTACGTATGATGGAAAAAAACACTGCATGTGCATGCGTTTGTGTGTGTTTTTTGCATGCGTTTGCATTGTCACTGCGCATGCGTTTGATATTTCCAATGCTTTTCAAGTAGAATTTCCTTAACACCAGACATTCAATGAGCATATCTCTTGGGATTTCTATATATATTTCTAGAGTTCTGCAAAGGAATACATGGATTTTGTCCGCGCTGCCCAAATGATGAAATTCCAGAAGGTTAATAAAGTTTGACAATGTTTTATTCTACGCGCTTCAAGGTTTTTTGCAACCTCTTCTTCAGGAAATGCCTCGTGGTACTCCTGAAGAAGAGGTTGCAAAAAACCTTGAAACACGTAGAATAAACCACTATCAAACTTTATTAACCTTCTGAAATTTCATCATTTGGGCAGCGCGGACGAAATCCATGTATTCCTTTGCAGACCTCTGTTTCAGGTAGTCGGTGACCGACTTGTGGATCTGCAGCAGCCCTTATCTATACATGCTTTGAATACCTACTACCAGGTGAGCAGTTTTTTGTCAAACCGCTTACTTTATTTGTGGGATAAGACCCTATATTGCGCTTGTGTCTCCCCCTTTTTCCTCACAATACTATATATATTTCTAGACACACTGCACAGATGAAATCCTTGTCTTTTGCTGCTGTGTCCAGCTTCAAGATGGATCTTAGCGTGGAGCGCTTCCTTCTTCATCTTGATTTGTCATTGAAATTGGCTCTTGCCTTTGCTTTTGAAGAAGACAGAAGAAAAGAAAGACGGAGAAGACGTTGTCATCGCTATTTGCAACACTCCATCTTAGAAGTCCGAGAGAGCCGTGGAGCCTACCACTCCTTGTACACTGAGCTGCATGAAAACCCAGAGAAGTTTTTTGAGTACACAAGAATATCAGAACAGAGCTTCAATGACTTGTTGCTACATGTCCGAGGATCCATCACCAGGCAGGACACACAGCTACGTTGAGCAATTCCTGCTGAGGAACATATGTTGGTGACCCTGAGGTATTTAATTTTGAAAAACTAACATATGTCATTTTTATTATTGCTATGAAAGCCATGTACTTAATTTTTTTTCCATTTTCTGTTCAGCAGATTCCTATCTTCTCTACATTTTCAATTCTGGATTGGAGTTTTCACGCTTTCTGGGATTGTTGCAGACACTTGCCATCCTTTATGTGACATTCTGCATGGAGAATTCAGTGTTGGTGATAGTGTTCATTTCAACCATCCTTGGTGGAGGAAGGAGCTGGAGAGCAGCTCTGACAGAGCCTGGTGTTAAAGGAGTCATAAGGGATTTCCTTAGCTCTGACAGAGCTTGGTGGCAGTGATTCAGGAGGAGAGCTGCATGCTGGTGGTGGACTCTATTGCCAGGAGCAAGTGCAACAGAGTAAAGCTAAGTTGTGCTTCCCCGTTTGTGATTTCTCCTTAGTATGTAATAGTACAGCAGTGGGGCCAGTGCCTGCGCCACCCAGCTCCCTAGCAAGGGATAGGTGTAGGGTGTGCTAGGGCGACAGATTCGTGATCGGCGCCCGGTGCGGAACCGGCATATGGAACGTTACGAGCGTTAGGGACACTGACTCAGGGGAGTGCAGGAGGTCTCTACGTCCCCTTTCCCTATTGCAGGGCCCACCGTTGTAACTGCTTCCCTACTCCTTGTCTTGTTGTTTTAGTTACCGGCCTGCGAGCCATGTCACACAGGACAGTATCATGTGCCGTGTCCTGTTGTTTTAGTTACCGGCCTGTGAGCCGTGTCACACAGGAAGGGTCCACGTGACACAAACACATTCGAATTATGAAACCTGCTGGAAGCAGATTCGAGCATTTCAATTACAAAAAATAGTTTTCCATTGTTCTCATGGCGATTGCAGATGCTGACTGTCGATTTGTTGCTGTGGACCTTGGCTCATTTGGACTAGGAAATGACTCACAGTCTTTCAAAAACTCTGATATGGGCCAACGTTTGTATGGTAAGGATTTCAATTTTCCACAGCCACAACCGCTTCCGAACACTGAAAGACTGCCAATGCCGTTTGCTGTGGTTGGGGATGAGGCATTTCAAATGTGTGCCAACCTCATAAAACCGTACTCAAGTCGGGACTTGAATCACACAAAAAGGATTTACAACTTCCGACTGACAAGGAGACAAAGAACTGTGGAGTGTGCCTTTAGATTGCTGGTATCTAAATGGCGCATTTTGGGAACAGCCATCAATCTAAAAATTGAGACAATTGTTCAGGTTGTGAAAGCGTATGTTGTTTTGCACAATTACATCCTGGTGAAAGAGCGACAACAATTAGAACTTGAGGAACCTGTTCATACCACATTGCAGGATTACCAAGATCACTCTCTGAGGATTACAGTGGAAGTTGCCCAAATGAGGGATAAATTTGATGCCTACTTTGTTTCAGATATTGGATATTGGACTTGTGGCATGGCAAGACGAAATAGTTTAGGCAGCTAAGTAAAATGTACCTGTAATGTTATGTACATGTAATGTTATGCACCTGTAATGTTTGCTGACTTTAATACTAACACCTTGACTGTAACTTTAATAATAAACACCTTTACTGTAACACCTCAACAATACACACATTTTTAAATAAAGAGATAAAGAAAACACAAGGAGACAGGGATTGTGAAAAAAAAGAATTTGTATTAACAAAAATAAAAACAGTGTTTAATGTAACACTTCCTGGACCTATTCACTCTGAAGCACGCATATGTATCAAACACATGCGTACGCATGTCCTTGCGTACCAATGCGTTCCCATAGACAGTAAAACGTTATCTTGACGCACTCATCTGGATGCGCATGCCTGCGCATATTTGACAGATTTTTGATGCCTCAAAAAATGCAACATGTTGAATTGGTTGCGCCCTGCCGCACACCACAAAACGACGCATGCATATGCATCCGCATGCGAACATGCATGTTCCAGCATAGACCATGTTAAAGATCTGTACGCATGATGCATGCTGATCTATGCGGATCATACTCTGCGCACCGAAATGCAAATGTAAAACCAGTCTTAGTGATAGATAGCAGAGGTGGTTATAAATGGTATATTATCTAACTGTGTCGCTGTGACCAGTGGGGTACCACAGGGGTCGGTGTTGGGACCTATTCTCTTCAACATATTTATTAACGATCTAGTAGAAGGTTTACACAGTAAAATATAGATATTTGCATATGATACAAAACTACGTAAAGCAGTCAATACAAGAGAAGGTAGTATTCTGCTACAGATGGATCTGGCTAAGTTGGAAACTTGGGATGAAAGGTGGCAGATGCGGTTTAACAATTATATATGTAAGGTTATACACATGGGAAGAAGGAATTAATATCACCATTACATACTGAACGGTAAACAAATAGGTAAATATGACATGGATACACATGATGCCAGTGCCAGGCAGCAACTGCCAAGGCAAACAGGATCATGAGGTGCATTAAAAGAGGTCTGGATACACATGATGAGAGCATTATACTGCCTCTGTACAAATCCCTAGTGAGACCGCATATGGAGAACTGTGTACAGTTTTGGGCACCGGTGCTCAGGAAGGATATAATGGAACTAGAGCGAATACAAAGGAGGGCAACAAAATTAATAAAGGGGATGGTGGAACTACAATAACCAGAGATATTAGCAAAATTAGGATTATTTAGTCTAGAAAAAAGATGATTGAGTGGTGATCTAATAACCTTGTATGATTATATAAGGAGACAATACAAATATCTCTCCGAGGATCTGTTTATACCAAGGAAGGTGATAGTCACAAGGGGGCATTCTTTACATCTGGACGAGAGAAGGTTTTTCCACCAACATAGAAGAAGTTTCTTTACTGTTATAGCAGTGAGAATCTGGAATGCCTTGCCTGAGGAGGTGGTGATGGCGAACTCAGTCGAGGGATTCAAGAGAGGCCTGGATGTCTTCCTGGAGCGTAACAATATTGTATCTCACAGTGATTAGGTTCTTTAGAAGGACGTAGATCTGGGGATTTATTCTGACGGAATATAGGCTGAACTGGATGGACAAATGTCTTTTTTCGGCCTGGCTAACTATGATACTATGTTACTCTCTGGACCAGTTTGGTTTCTTGTTACTCTAGCAATGAAAACAGTCATTATATATTAACTTGTCAGATGCATGTTGACACATGTAGATACAAGCATATGTATAGAATGGCTTATAATTTTTATGGCACTTTTCACTGCACTGGTGGTATTAGATTAGCTTTATGAGGCATTTATGAATATTTGTAATAGATTAGGAAACATGCTGTTTGTATAATGATTATCGCGTTTTATAGATTATTTGTAGGGCTAATTAACTATGGCGGTCCCTTGTTAGAGATGAGCAAATATTTCAATGTTTAGTTCTGATTGCGATCGCCAAAATTCCATTATTCTCCAATTTATTCATCGAATATTCGTCGAACATAACTAAACGCCATTCAAGTCAATGGGAGGCAAAAACAAACAAATGCACAACTTCAATCAGTCCCAAAAGCTGCCAAAACACATCAAATGAGGGACAAACAGCAAGAACCCACAGTATAGATTGTAGCATGGCACTACAGCAATCAGCAATGCATGAGGAATCGGGGTCTGGACCAGCATTTACAGCTTTGAATTGAACATCAAAGTAAGACAAGGTGGGTGAGGGATCAGTGTTTGCCTGCTGTGCTGGGAGCTCTGATACCACATGCAACAGCTCAACCTGCTTTCATTCTCAGGTACACTCAGGTGGCACAAATATCAGTTTTGTAGACTACTATTGTCAGAAAAATCTAAGGATAGTAACACGGGTAGTTGACTCAAAGCGATTGGAAGTCTGATGGTCTTGGAGGCCTACTGCTACAGGCAAAACCCATGACAAAACCCATCACATTTACAAACATTTGTGGCAGACACCATCAAAGTGACATTAATTGCAATAAAGTAGAACTAGTATAGCGGGGATTGACAAATGTTCCCGGGGAGTGACAACTCTTCCACTATAGCCAACCCAGCAGATGTAGACTGTAAAGGACAAGGTGGTGGAACCACTGTGCCATGCCCGACAACTAGCATGCATGCAAGGCAAACTAACAACATAGCTCAGGCACATCCATACTAGAGGAGAAGTCTTAAATAGAAGGTGTCGCCGAGCTACAGGGGGGGAATGCCTTAAGTTGATGTAGGCAGTCCCTTTAAGAGAGAGGAGCACACATGCTATGGTCCTACACCGACACACGACGCATAGTGGGCAAGATGAGAAGGTGTTGTGTGAGTGGGAGACATTGAATGTCCTATCTGTTAGGTACAAGGAGATCCAACAAAGGGCCAAGGAGAGAATTGAAAGTGCTGAATAGCTGTTAAGGTTTGGGATACAGGTAGAATATGAAGGATGAGAAGTCATTTGCTTTGCTGCAGTGAGAAATTGCACAAGATTTTTACAACTTCTGTTACTTCTGTTAAACTTCGGTTAAACTCCCTTGACTTGGTCTTCTCTCGGCTTTTCTCAGTGGATGATTTCACAAACTCCCCTCTCCCACTCTCTGACCACAACCTTCTATCATTCTCTATTAATAACTGCCATCCTGCCCAGGTCACCCCCACTTTCCACACTTTTAGAAACATACAGGCCATTAACACCCAGAAACTTATAAAGAACTTACAGTAATCATTGGCCCCTATCTCCTCCCTCTCATGTCCTGATTCTGCACTGAAGCATTACAACGAAACACTGCAAAGTACCCTGGATGAAACTGCACCTCCTATACATAGAACAACTAGGCACAGATGGCGACAAACCTGGCAGACGCTGCAAACATGCTTCCTACTGCGGTGCTCCAGGTGCGCCGAACATCTTTGGAAAAAATCCAATCTAGCAGAAGATTTCATCCATTATAAGTTTATGTTTAAAACATACAACACTGCCCTTCACCTCTCAAAACAAACCTATTTCAACACCTTCATCACCTCACTATCCAATAACCCGAAACATCTCTTTGATACCTTTCATTCCCTAACCAACCCAAGAGTGCAGGCCTCAACAACGGATGTAAACGCTGACAATCTGGCCAATTATTTCAAAGAAAAAATTGACCATATCCAACAGGAAATTATCTCCCAATCACCTCATACCATACACTGTCCTCCCTCCCCCACTGCATTTAGCTCACTCTCTGATTTTGAACCAGTAAGGCTGGGTTCACATAGCGTTTAGGGGGGGTGTTTAACGCATCTGTTACATAGCGGCATTAATGCTATGTAAAGTATGCGTTAACGCACCCATACACTGCTATAGACGAGCACATCGGTAACGCATGCCATAATTGGCATGCGGTAACGATGTGCCATCATTTTGTGATGGACCCTCGGACGTGGTCTGCAGAGTCCGACTGTCTGTCACTCCTAGCACAGACGAAACATCTGCGCTAGAGGGATCACATAACGCAATCGTGCTATGGGAGTAGCGTTAATGTAGTCCATCAACGCTATGCGTTGAACGGACTGCAGTAACGCTATGTGAACCTGGCCTAACAGAAGAAGAAGTAATCAGGGTCTCTGCATCTTCTTGCCCTACTACTTGCACTAATGACTCCATTCCATCATATCTCCTCCAGTCCCTTTCCCCTGTAGTCACCACTCACCTAACAAAAATATTCAGCCTCTCTCTCTTCCGGTATCTTTCCTTCCTCATTTAAGCATGCCATCATACATCCATTACTTAAAAAACCATCCCTCGACCAAAACTGTGATGCTAACTAGAGACCTGTCTCTAATCTTCCCCTCATCTCTAAACTGCTGGAACACCTGGTCTACGCCCGACTTATCCGCTATCTCTCAGATAACTCTCTTCAATCCGTTTTCCGCTCTCTGCACTCTACTGAAACTGCCCTCACTAGTCTCTAATGATCTTCTAACAGCTAAATCTAATGGTCACTACTCCATGCTAATTCTCTTGGATTTCTCCGCAGCATTCAACACTGTGGATCATCAGCTCCTCCTTACTATGCTCCGCTCCATCGGCCTCAAGGACACCGCTCTCTCCTGGTTCTCCTCCTATCTCTCTGAACGCTCCTTCACTGTATCTTTTGCTGGCTCTTCCTCCTCTCATCTTCCTCTTACTGTTGGGGTTCCTCAAGGATCGGTTATAGGAACCCTCCTCTTCTCTTTGTATACTGCCCCTATTGGTCAAGCAATCAGTAGTAGGTTCCAGTACTATCTCTATGCTGATGACACCCAATTATACACTTCTTTTACTGAGATTACACCTGCCTTTTTGGAAAACACCGGCGATTGTCTAAACGCTGTGTCTAACATCATGTCCTCCCTCTATCTGAAACTGAACCTGTCAAAAACTGAACTCCTAGTGTTTCCTCCCTCTACTAACCTACCTATGCACGACATTGCCATTTTCGTGTGTGGTTCCACCATTACTCCCCAGCATATGCCTGCTGTCTTGGGGTCATACTTGATTCCGAGCTTTCCTTCACCCCCCACATCCGATCACTGACTTGCTCTTGTTATCTGCACCTCAAAAACATTTCTAGAATGTGACCCTTTCTTACTTTCGATTCTGCAAAAACTCTTTCTGTTTCTCTTATTCATTCTCATTTGGACTATTGTAACTCTTTACTAATCAGTCTCCCTCTTACCAAACTCTCGCCCCTACAATCTGTCCTGAATGCTGCAGCCAGGATCATATTAATAATAATAATAATAATAAATTTTATTTTTATAGCGCCGACATATTCCGCAGCACTTTACATTTCAGAGGGGATTTGTACAGACAATAGACATTACAGCATAACAATAATCACATACAGTAGATTATAACAAATACCAAGAGGAGTGAGGGCCCTGCTCGCAAGCTTACAGTCTATGAGGAAAGAGGTAGACACGAAAGGTGGGTGGTAACAGTTGCCCTGATTGTATGGACCAGCCATAATGTTAAGTGTGTAACAGTACAGACACAGAGGGCTAATGGATGCATAAAGCATGTGGGAACATGATGCTGGGAACCTGGTTATGGTAAAACTTTTGGCTCTGCCACACAGGGATAGGTTAGGTTAATGTGTTGAGGTGATAGGCCAGTCTGAATAAATGCGTTTTCAGGACACGCTTAAAATTGTGGGGATTGGGGACTAATCGTATTGACCTGGGAAGTGCATTCCAAAGAATTGGCGCGGCACGTGTAAAGTCTTGGAGACGGGAGTGGGAGGTTCTGACTATTGAGGATACTAACCTCAGGTCATCAGCAGAACGGAGGGCGCGGGTAGGGTGGTATACTGAAACAAGGGAGGAGATGTAGGGTGGTGCTGAGCCATGGAGGGCTTTGTGGGTGAGGGTAATAAGTTTATACTGAATTCTGGAGTGGATGGGTAGCCAGTGTAATGACTGGCACAAGGTAGAGGCATCGGTGTAACGATTGGTGAGGAATATGATCCTGGCTGCAGCATTCAAGACAGATTGGAGAGGGGAGAGTTTGGTAAGAGGGAGACCGATTAGAAGAGAGTTACAATAGTCGAGACGAGAATGAATAAGAGAAACAGTAAGAGTTTTTGCAGAGTCAAAAGTAAGAAAAGGTCGAATTCTAGAAATGTTTTTGAGGTGCAGATGACAAGAGCGAGCCAGTGATCGAATGTGGGGGGCAAAGGAAAGCTCGGAATCAAGTATGACCCCAAGACAGCGGGCATGTTGCTGGGGAGTAATAGTGGAACCACACACGGAAATGGCAATGTCGGGTGTAGGTACATTAGTAGCGGGAGGAAACACAAGGAGTTCAGTCTTTGACAGGTTCAGTTTCAGATATAGTGAGGACATGATATTAGACACAGCGTTTAGATAATCGCCAGTGTTTTCTAGAAAGGCTGGCGTGATGTCAGGAGAAGAAGCGTATAATTGGGTGTCATCAGCATAGAGATGGTACTGGAAACCAAATCTACTGATTGTTTGACCAATAGGGGCAGTGTACAAGGAGAAGAGGAGGGGGCCTAGAACCGATCCTTGAGGAACTCCAACAGTAAGGGGAAGGTGAGAGGAGGAGGAACCGGCAAAAGAAACAGTAAAGGAGCGGTCGGAGAGATAGGAGGAGAACCAGGAGAGAACGGTGTCCTTGAGGCCAATGGAACGGAGCATAGTGAGGAGGAGCTGATGATCCACAGTGTCGAATGCTGCAGAGAGATCCAAGAGAATTAGCATGGAGTAATGACCATTTGATTTAGCTGTTAGCAGATCATTAGAGACTTTAGTGAGGGCAGTTTCAGTGGAGTGTAAAGAGCGGAAACCGGATTGGAGAGGGTCGAGAACAGAGTTTTCTGAGAGATAGCGGATAAGACGGGAGTGGACCAGGCGTTCCAGGAGTTTAGAGATGAAGGGAAGATTAGAGACAGGTCTATAGTTAGCGGCACAGTTTTGGTCGAGGGATGGTTTTTTAAGTAGTGGATGTATGATGGCATGCTTAAATGAGGAGGGAAAAATACCAGAAGAGAGAGGTTAAATATTTTAGTTAGGTGAGGGGTGACAGCAGGGGAAAGGGACTGGAGGAGATGTGACGGAAATGGGTCACTGGGTCATATTCCTGGGTCATATTCCTCACCAATCGTTATACCGATGCCTCTACTTTGTGCCAGTCCTCGCACTGGTTACCCATCTACTACAGAATTCAGTATAAACTTATTAACCTCACCCACAAAGCACTCCATGGCTCAGCACCACCCTACATCTCCTCCCTTGACTCAGCCTACCATCCTACCCATACTGTTGTGAATTCTCTTGCTCGGATTTCTGAGCCTAAGCTCCCTCTGCTCCCTCTGGTGGTTACTGAGAGTAGTGGAGCTAGCCAGGTTGATGGAAGTTCCCCACCTGACGACGATAATTGGGTTCCTGGGATTACTGGCTGGGAGCATATAATTGAGCTGGCTGCTCTCAAAGGTTGCTGGTGATTTTCCTCCTTGTGCATTTGGAGTTCTTTTGTCCCCTGCCTGATCTGCATGGTTCAGTTAAGTGATTCTTTTGCTAATCCTTTGCATCTAATTTGGTTGTGCCTTTTTTTGCTTTCTGCTTTGTTGCTAGGGTTCAGGGTACTCTGCTGGGGGCAGCGCTGGGCCCTGCTCTATATGATACAGCTTCTGTCAGTTTGTTCAGTCCCCTGTTATGCTAGCATCTTTTGCTTTGCTTCCAGTTTATACCAGAGTGCTGATCTAGCGGTGGTGAGGTCGTGTGGCCTCAGGTTTTTTGTATATCAGAAGTGTTGGATTTTTTTAGGGTTTTGTGGATGATTGCAGACAGTGTCTTTTCTGTCCTGTCCTGTCTAGACAGCTTGGGCCCCACCGTTTGCTCAGTCAGTTTTCTGCCTGTGTTTGTGTCTCATCTTGTTTCACCGACAATATGTTTGGGGGCTGTCTATTCCTTTGGGGATCTGCTCCGGGGCAGTTTAGATTTCACCTTTCTGACTTCAGGCTTGGTTAGTTCTCCGGCTGTGACGAAGCATCTAGGGCATCGTAGGAACGCTCCATGGCAACTGCTAGTTGTGTTGATAGGATCAGGGGTCTGCAATCCCCTTAGTTACCAACCTCTATGGTTTTCTGGTGGCTTAGCCTATTCCTGCCATCCTCCTCTGTGACCCATTTATAACAGAATCACCAGCCTAACCGTAGACTCTAGGGTACTCAAAAGAAGGAATGAATTGCAAAAAAAAAAAAAAGTGTTACAATTTTTTTATATATTTTTTCCTCTTTTTCTCTGGTGCTGTAGGAGGATTTTTTCCTTAATGGAGACTAAGCAATTGTCCAATCGTGTTGAACAGCTCACTGTGTGATGAACCTAATGCTATTGATCAAGCTGAGAAAACCTTATTGGCATTGAACCAGGGTCAGGATGCTGCGGAGTTATATTGCCAGAAGTTCCGAAAGTGGGCGGTCCTTACTAAATGGAATAATGATGCCCTAGCAGCTCTCTTTTGGAAAGGTCTTGCAGAAAAAGATGTTATGATGGGATTTCCTGTCCCCTCTGGTCTGAACGACTCCATGTCATTAGCCATTCAAATTGATCGACGTTTACTTGAACTTAAAAGTACGCGAAAGGCAGTGCTGCCTTTTGAACAAACCTCTGAACCCAAGCAATGTGAAAGGGTTTTGTCTAGGGCGCAACGTCAAGAGTTCAGAAGGTGTAATAAGTTATGCTTCTTTTGTGGGGACTCCTCTCATGTTATTTCTGTCTGCCCTAAACGAGAAAAACGTTTTGCTCACGAATTTGCGGTGGCAGTGTAGAGCCTAAGTTCCTGTTGGCAGTTACCTTGATCTGCTCCTTGTCTACATTTTCTGCTAAAGCCTTTGTTGATTCAGGAGCAGCCTTGAATCTGATGGATCTTGACTTTGCCAAACGTTGTGGTTTCCCCATGGTGCCCCTGAGAACCCCTATACCCTTGAAGGGGATTGATGCTACCCCTTTGGCGGAGAATAAACCCCAGTTTTGGAACCAAGTAATAATGCGGGTCGCCCGAACCATCAAGAGAATTGTAAATTTTTGTTGTTGCACAATTTGCATGATATTTTTGTGCTGGGTTTTCCTTGGTTGCAGGCCCATAATCCTGTTTTGGATTGGAAATCTGAGTCTGTGGTGAGTTGGGATTGTCAATGTTTTCTTAGTGACACTCCTCCTGTTTTCGCCACCTCTCCCCACTCTCAAGATGTTCCTGACTATTTGGCTGATTTTTCTGATGCATTTAGTGAGAGTATGTCCGTGTCTTTGCCTCCTCATAGGAGTTATGACTGCGCAATTGAGTTAAGGCCCGGTTGTAAATTTCCCAAGGGTCGGCTTTTCAACTTATCGGTACCTGAACATGTTGCTATGCGATCTTATATCAAGGAATCATTGGAGAAGGGTCATATCAGACCATCCTCTTCACCTTTGGGTGCTGTTTTTTTTGTAGCCAAAAAAGATGGCTCATTAAGGCCATGTATTGACTATCGGTCCCTTAACAAAATCACTGTTAAATATCAATACCCGTTACCCCTGATTTCTGATTTATTTTCTAGAGTAAAGAATGCTTGTTGGTTTACCAAACTTGACCTCAGGGGGCATATAATTTTATTCGCATCAAGCACGGGGAAGAATGAAAGATGGCGTTTAATACTCCGGAGGGACATTTTGAGTACCTGGTGATGCCTTTTGGGCTCTCTATTGCCCCTTCCGTCTTCCAATCTTTTATGAACGATATTTTCCGGGACCTTGTGGGTAAATTTTTGATCATTTATCTGGATGATATTTTGATTTTTTCTAGTGATTGGGATTCTCATGTGGAACATGTCCAGACTGTGCTCCAGATTTTGAGGGAAAATACTCTGTATGTTAAGGGATCGAAATGTCTTTTTGGTGTACAGAGGATTTCGTTTTTGGGATTCATTTTGTCCCCGTCTGCTATTGAAATGGACCCAGCCAAGGTACAGGCCATTTATGATTGGGTTCAGCTCACTTCTCTGAAAGCTCTTCAGAAGTTTTTGAGTTTTGCTAATTTCTACCGTAAATTTATAAGTAATTTTTCTGGTATTGTTAAACCACTGATGGATTTGACCAAAAAGGGCGCTGATGTGGTGAATTCATCTCCAGAGGCAGTCGCGGCATTTCAGGAACTTAAGCAGAGATTCACTTCTGCTCCAGTTCTACGGCAACCTGATGTTTCATCCAATTTCAGGTGGAAATAGATGCTTCTGAGATTGGTGCCGGAGCCGTTTTGTCTCAGAGGGATCCGGTAACCTCTAGGATGAATCCCTGTGCCTTCTTTTCTCGAAAATTTTCTCCATCTGAACGTAACTATGACGTGGGGAATCGGGAATTATTGGCCATGAAGTGAGCATTTGAAGAGTGGAGACATTGGTTGGAGGGAGCTAGACATCAAGTTGTGGTCCTCACCAATCACAAGAAATTGATTTATCTTGAATCAGTCAAGCGCTTGAATCCTAGACAGGCTAGATGGGCCTTGTTTTTCACGCGTTTTAATTTTGTGGTCTCCTTTCTTCCAGGCACTAAGAATGTTAAGGCGGACGCCCTTTATAGGAGTTTCTTTGTGGATTCTCTTGATGTGACCGAGCCTACTACCATTCTAAATGAGGGTGTAGTTCTTTCTGCCATCTCTACTGATTTGAGACGTACCCTGGAGGAATTTCAGGAGGATAAACCTGAACGATGCCCTATGGGAAAATTGTATGTCCCTGACCAGTGGAGGAAAAGAGGTAATGTCTGAAATTCATTGCCCGCGTTGGCTGGTCATCCATGTATCTTTGGTACCAGAGATTTGGTGAGTCGGTCTTTTTGGTGGCCTACCTTATCTTGTGATGTCGGGAATTTTGTGCAGTCCTGTGGGACTTCTTCTCGGTCTAAGCCCTTTTCTTGTGCTAGTGGTTTGTTGATGTCCATGCCAGTGCCCAGGAGGCCGTGGACCCATATCTCAATGGATTTTATCTCTGATCTCCCTGTCTCTCAGAGAATAAAGGTACTGTCACACTAAGCGATATCGCTAGCAATATCGCTATAACTTGTGACATTATAGCGATATTGCTAGCGATATCGCTGTGTCTGATACTTACCAGCGACCGCTCCCCCGCTGGTTATCGCTGATCGCGCGAGAACGTTCAGGGCCGCTTCTCGTCATCAGCTTCCTGCGGCGCTTCCTGCTGTGATGACGAGCGATGCGTGGAGCCGGGCGGGAGGACGCAGGATCGCCTAGTGTGACAGGTAAGTAGCGACCCCCGTCCCCAGCGATGTCGCTGGTGAGATCTGCCTGTGTGGCAGCTCACTAGCGACCACTTAGCGATGTACCAGCGATCCTGACCACGTCATATCGCTGGTCGGGATCGCTGGTACATCGCTAAGTGAGACAGTACCTTAACTGTTATTTGGGTGATCTGTGATAGATTTTCTAAGATGGTCCATCTTGTACCACTCCCAAAGTTGCCATCTTCTTCTGAGTTGGTGCCCTTGTGTTTACAACAAGTGGTTCGTTTGCATGGGATTCCTGAGAACATTGTGTCGGACAGAGGGGTCCAGTTTGTTTCCAGATTTTGGAGAGCTTTGTGTTCCAAACTCGGAATTCAGTTGTCTTTCTCCTCTGCATTTCATCCTCAGACCAATGTGCAGACTGAGAGAACAAACCAGACTTTGGAGTCCTATTTGAGATGTTTCATATCTACTGATCAGGATGATTGGGTCTCATTTTTGCCCTTGGCCAAATTCACGCTAAACAATAGAGCTAATTCTGCCACTTTGATGTCCCCTTTCTTTTGTAATTTTGGGTTTCAGCCTCGATTTTCTTTGGGGCAGGTGGAAGCTTCTGCCTGCCCAGGTGTGGATTCTGTGGTAGAGAGAATGCTGCAGATTTGGGACCAAGCAGTGGATAAGTTGTCCCACTCTCAGGAAAAGGCTCAACGGTTTTCCAAATGGCATAGGACCATGGGTCCCCGGTTTAAAGTGGGTGATATGGTTTGGTTGTCCTCAAAAAATATTCCCATGAAGGTTGCATCTCCAAAATTCAAACCAAGGTTTATTGGACCTTATAAGATTTTGGAAACCTTTAACCCCGTTTCTTTCCGTTTGGCTCTTCCAGTTACGTTTAAGATTCATAACGTCTTTCATAAATCTTTGTTGAAAAGGTTTGTGGAGCCAGTAGTTCCCATGGCGGCGCCCCCTGACCCTGTACTGGTTGAGGGTAATTTGGTGTATGAGGTAGAGAAGATATTGGATTCTCGTCTGGCTAGACAGAGACTTCAGTACTTGGTCAAGTGAAAGGTATATGGCCAGGAGGATAATTCTTGGGTCTCTTCTTCTGACATCCATGCCAAGAGATTGATTCATGCCTTTCACCGGGCCCTTCCTGATCGGCCTGGTGGCATGGATGATGGTTCGGTGACCCCTCCTCAAGGGGGGGTACTGTTGTGAATTTTCTTGCTCGGATTTCTGAGCCGAAGCTCCCTCTGCTCCCTCTGGTGGTTACTGAGAAGAGTGGAGCTGGAAATTCCCCACCTGATGATGATAATTGGGTACCTGGGATTACTGGCTGGGAGCATATAATTGAGCTGGCTGCTCTCGAAGGTTGCTGGTGATTTTCCTCCTTGTGCATTTGGAGTTCTTTTGTCCCCTGTCTGATCTGCATGGTTCAGTTAAGTGATTCTTTTGCTAATCCCTTGCATCTAATTTGGTTGTGCTTTTTTTTGCTTTCTGCTTAGTTGCTAGGGTTCAGCGTACTCCTTGCTGGGGGCAGCGCTGGGCCCTACTCTATATGTTACAGCTTGTGTCAGTTTGTGTAGTCCCCTGTTATGTTAGTATCTTTTGCTTTGCATTCAGTTTATACCAGAGTGCTGATCTGGCAGGGGTGAGGTCGTGTGGCCTCAGGTTTTTTGTATATCAGAAGTGTTGGATTTTTTTAGGGTTTTGTGTGTGATTGCAGACAGTGTCTTTTCTGTCCTGTATAGACAGCTTGGGCCCCACCGTTTGCTCAGTCTGTTTTCTGCCTGTGTTTGTGTCTCATCTTGTCTCACTGACAATATATGTTTGGGTGCTGTCTATTCCTTTGGGGATCTGCTCCGGGGCAGTTTAGATTTCACCTTTCTGACTTCAGGCTTAGTTAGTTCTCCGGCTGTGACGAAGCGTCCAGGGTATCGTAGGAATGCTCCACAGCTACTGCTAGTTGTGTTGATAGGATCAGGGGTCTGCAATCCGCTTAGTCACCAACCTCTCTGGTTTTCTGGTGGCTTAGCCTGTTCCTGCCATCCTCCTCGGTGACCCATTCATAACACCGTACCCTCCATTCTGCTAATAACTTGAGCTTAACATCCTCAATAATCATAACCTCCCACTCCCATCTTCAAGACATTTCATGTGCTGCACCAATTCTTTGGAATGCAGGACCCAGGGTAATATGATTAATCCCCATAGTTTTAAGCATGCCCGAAAAACGCATTTGTTCAGACTGGCCTACCACCTCAATGCATTAACCTAAATATCCCTGTGTGGCCCCTTTCAAAATTTTTACCATAACCAGGTTCTTTGATTATGCTCTCACATGCTTTATGCATTTAATAGCCGTCTGTGTCTCTACTGTTACATTTTTTGACTGTTAACTAGTTCATGCAGCATCACAGGAACACCCGATTCTTACACTGTGGCTGGTCCAAAAAATTAAAGCAATTGTTACCATCCACCTTTCGTGTCTCCCCTTTTTCATTACAGATTGTAAGCTTGCGAGCAGGGTCCTCATTCCTCTTGGTATCTGTTTTGATCTGTGTGTTTATTGGTATGCTGTAATGTCTGTTGTCTGTACAAGTCCCCACTATAATATAAAGTGATGCGGAATATGTTGGCGCTATAGAAATAAAATTATTATTATTATTACTTTATTACTGGATGGTCTACTCCTCTCATTTTCTTTGGCAGCCATACAGGGGTACGCTTTGTAGTTGAATGCCAGAAAGAACATGTGCTCCAGTAGATGGCAAGTGCTGCATCAAGTCGCCTCTGCTTCAGTACAGTCCTCAGTGGTGGCACCCCAATTACCCTTGTTTTCCCCCACGTTACAACTCTCCAACCGCCCAACTGATTGTTGGGAACCACAGATGGCTGAGTCTGCCCAATTGGGTGTTTACCCAATGTATGCCATGGGCATCAGAAGTGTACTCCAAAGATGCACAGAGTCAAGAGGAGAAAATCATCTGCATCAATGGCCACATTTTTTCTCAGTTTGACAAAGTTGGGTCATAGCATAATCCACACCCTCGTCAACAGACGTTAGCCCCGTTGGATGAAGGTGATCCATTCTTGTGATGAGATTCAGATACTTAAGGCACCTACGGACTGTACTATGCTGTCAGGGCAGGAACAGGAGGAGGGTGACGCTCAGAGTGAGGAGTAGGAGAACAGAAAGGATGATGAGGTAGTAGATCACACTTGGTGTAAACCCAGAGGCATGCAGCTGAGTAGCTTGGTAGAAGAGGAGGAAGACGAGGAGGTTACATGGACACAGAGTTATGAAACCACAACAACCAATGCATCCTGAGCACTAACTCTGGCAGTGGACATCAGCATTTGTGGTTCTGCAGTTGCCTTCCTTGGGTCTTTTTTTTTTCCAGACTGGAAAAAATCTAAAACATCATGTTTTGTCAACTTTTTTAAAAAGACAAAGTAGAGGTAAAAAAATGAAATAATTTGAGTACTACATACATGAACTGGCACATGCGTGATTAATATGCGTTAATCTGGGAATGTCACTGTGCTAAAATGCAGACTAGAGGGCCTCGCCAACCACTGTCCACCCCATCAACAGCGTATACTGATTCTTCTTCGTCCCACATTGTGGCAAGTGTTGTCACACAGGTATCTGGCCACAGAGCCTTCACTTGTTTACCCCCTACAGTTGGGGTGACTGAGACCCTGTCAGTAGATACGGAATGGACATGCCTGCTGATTTCGACTGATCTTACATACCAAGCACACCCAATATTTCTCAATCCATCGTAACATCTCCACCTGCACCTCTTTCACAGTCCTGCAGCTTGTTATGTTCACCCTACGCCACCCTGTGTTAGCACAGCAGGGAGTGCTCATTTGTGCAGTTGTACTCAGGTAAAAGATGCTTTCCTGCTACACATGGCAAAACTAACAGGTTGAATTTTACCTTCTTCAATCTACTAATAAGTATAACCTTTATTTATTTATCGTAATCATATTTCGCATAGCTTTACAAGTCAGCAGTTCATATAAAACAATCAAAAGTTACCAAGTTTAAGATAATCAAACAATTAAAGCAAAAATAATGATGACCCTTCAGAGCTTAGAATCTAAAATGAAGTGTGGATGACACATATTACAGGTCCTTATTTACAATGATGGACAAACCATCTTGAGGTGATAGGCCACCCTAAATAGATGTGTTTTAGGAAGCACCTAAAAATGTCTAAGTGGTGGTTAAACTCCTAATTTCATAGGGGACAAAGGGTAAGAGGTGAATTATCTAGGTAGGAGATTGAACAAAGACCAGATCAGGGGTGTTACCATCTTTTTGTGTCTCACAGGTTGAAAGTTGTGAGAGGCCATGAGAGATAGAAGCAGGAATGCAGTTGGGGAGGTGGAGCTGTTGAAGTCTCCCAGGAAAAGGGTTGGCAATTTTGAGGACATGAAGTGTGGCAGCAACGCATAAAAGTGATCAAGGAAGTGGGTGGGTGAGCATGGGGGACGGTATGTGACTGCTACTCAGGGAGAGGGGATGGAATACCCTGATGGTGTGAACCTAAAAAGAAGACTGGTATCCCATCAGCCTGTATTTATTTATTTGGTTAAAACAGGATTGTTGTTGGCAGCAAGGAGTGTAGGGTTATCGTGGAGTTAGCAGTAATTGTAAGGCGGGTTTTACACATATTCCATGCATTTTAATTCGGAGGTGGATAAGCCGTGCACTCATTATTACTTTTCAGAGAACTAATTATTGTGAACAGCCTGCGGCCTCCTTGGATGATCGTTGCCCAATCGTGTCATTGTCTGGACGATAGGGGCCAGCGGAGAGCTATTCGCTACATAGATAATAGCGTTGTGTCTGCATGACTCATGGCCTGTGAGCTCTGTTATTATTGCATGGCCACTCCAATCTGTTGGCCATGGAAATGCAGCCTATCCTGCTTGAGGATACAGATGGTTTCCGAAAGCTGATAGCCTTCGCAGTCCCCTGACAGCAGTTGCCCAGTAACCATTACTTCTCTAAGAAACATGTGCCTGTGCTACACCTTCAAGTCACAGACATCATCGGTTCCCTGAAAAATTCTATGTCTCACGGTTCATTTCAACACTGACATTTGGACGAACATGCATGAACAGAAGAGTTATATCTTGATGACTGGGCACTGGGTGACTCTAGTGGCTGTGGAGGCAGTCAGGGAAGGGTTTGCTACACAAGTCTTGCAATTCCCAAGACTTGCACGGTGCTTGGGGATGGAGAAATAAACCACTACACACCATAAGATGGATAACTAAACTACTAGACAGCAAGGGTTTGAGAAAAAAACTACTAAACAGCTAGGGTTGCAGAACTAAATCACTATACACCATAAGATGGATAACTAAACTAATAGACAACAGGGAGTTGGAGAACTAAACTACTAAACAGCTATGATTTCAGAAGAAAATAAATACAGTAGTTACCAAAACATGTAAAACTAAACTAATAGACAACATGGGTTGTAGAACTAAACTACTAAACAGCTCGGTATGGATAACTAAACTAGTTCACACCAAGGGATGGAGAACTAAAGCAGTAGACACCAACTGTCATGCTCGCCATGTCTGTTATGTCCGCCATGTCTGTTTTACCTCATGACCCTGGAGCGGTGTGCACGCGCATCTCATGTCTGCTGTCCTGCTTGTTCCCTAGAGCAGTGTGCATATTCACCTCATGTCTGCTGAGCTGCAAGATGCCTGCGTTTCTGCTTTGCCTTCTGTGATCTTCTCGTCATGTCTAGAATCCCTGATCATGTGTCTTTCCTAGGATCCTGCACTATCTGATTCTGCAATCATCTCGTCATGTCTGAAACTCTGATCGTGTGACCTTTCCTAGGATCCTGCACTGTCTGGTTCTGCAATCATCTCGTCATGTCTGAAACCTTGATCATGTGACTGCGCTCTGTGATCCTGGAGGATCTGAACTAGGAGGTTCTCCCCTGGTCCTGACCTGGAAGTGGAGGTCCTATGCCCTATATTAGACCGCCCCTTCCTATGCTCAGGGCCTGAGTATTGTGTTGCTTCTCTGCCTGACTGTTTGGTCTGTGGGGTTGCTCCCTCTATTCTGTGCCCTTGCACTCTGCTCTGTCGTGCGTCTTTGCACACACTCCGTGCTCGTACTCCATCTCTGGCCCCGTGCCTTGTCTTATGTTTGTCCGTTGTGCCATGTTCGTCCTTGTCCTGCTTAGACTTCTAGTCCTTCTGTTATTCTCTGTCTTGCCTGTTTTCACTAGGCCTTGTTTCGTACCTTGCCTTGCTCTGCCTTGTTCCTCCCTATGGTCTCAGTCTTTGCTTGCTCTGCCTCGCTCTCTCCTATGGTGCTCTGTAGAGCTCCCTGGCACACGCACCATCCCTCCTTTCTTTCCTTTTGTGCTCTTTTTCATGTGTAGTCCCAAGGCTCTGTCTTGGCCCAGCTCTGGGCTTCGGCCTGCGCTCTGCTGCTAGACTCTTTCCTTTTATGCTCTCTTGCACGTTTCTAGGCTAATCCCAAGGCTCTCCCTTGGCCCGGCTCTGGGCTTCGGCCGACGCTCCGCTGCTAGCTCTGTTCTTGCTCTGTTCTTGCTACGTGTTTCTGCCTATGCTTCCGTTCCTGGTTCTGTACTCTGCTTAAGCCCTGCCTGGTTTCTTGTCTTGTCTTCCTTTGCTGCTTTGTATGCTCTTTGCATGCACCTGGCATTCCAAGCCTCCTGTTTGTGCCTCAGCCGTGCCTGCCCTAGCCGTGCCCGCCTGCTTGTGCCTCAGCCGTGCTCGTCGGTCAGTGACAGCTGTGTCGCCTGCCATGCCTCAGTCGGGTTCGCTGGAGTCTTGCCAGTCTGTCAGTGCCGCAGCCCGATCAGCTAGCCAGTGCCCCAGCCGTGCTCTCTGTGCTCCCTTGCACCTCATGCTGTTTCTGCACTGTGCTCTACGTGCTCTCTATAGCACGCGCAGGCCTCGCCTGCCCATGGCATACCTCCCCGTGCTTCTTTAAAAGTGCGCGCAGGCTTTGCCATGTACCCTGTCGTGCCCTCTTGCATGCACAGGCCCTAACCCTGTCCTGGAACCCTGACCCTGGCGTGCCTCTCTGCACGCGCAGGACTCTGCCTCGCCTGACCCTGGCGTGCCTCTCTGCACGCGCAGGACTCTGCCTCGCCTGACCCTGGCGTGCCTCTCTGCACGTGCAGGACTCTGCCTCGCCTGACCCTGGCGTGCCTCTCTGCACGTGCAGGACTCTGCCTCGCCTGACCCTGGTGTGCCTCTCTGCACGCGCAGGACTCTGCCTCGCCTGACCCTGGCGTGCCTCTCTGCACGCGCAGGACTCTGTCTAGTACCTTGTGCCTTGGCGTGTCTCTACACACGCACTCTGTCTTACCTTGTGCTTTGGCGTGTCTCTACACACGCACCCTGTCTCACTTTGTGAACCCTGGCATGTCCCCTACACACGCACCTAGCCTTGAACCCTGGTGTGTCCCCTCACATGCACCTAGCCTTGGACCTTGGCGTGTTCCCTAACACGCACCATGCCAGGATATCTGACGTGCCTCCTTGCCTGAACCCTGGTTTGCCTGCCGGATGCCCGGAACCTGCCGATCGCTGCCAGAGATCGTGAGATGGATGACTGCGGCCTGATGTCCGGAGCTGATGTCCGCAGCCTGATGCCTTGATCATGTCGATCGTTGCCAGCGGTCCGGAGTCCGATGCCATTGTGCCTTTACCTGTACCTAGGTGTGCCACCTGGCACGTACTATGCTATGGACCTTGGCTGTTATGATGAGTCACCGAAGGAGGAAAAAACAAAATACCAGCTAAGTCCAGAAAAACCAGAGAGGTTGGCAGCTATCGGATTGCAGACCCCTGAACCTATCCACAACAACTAGCAGTAGCCGTGGGGGTTCCTACGGTGTCCTAGACCCCTCGATCACAGCCGGAGAACTATATAGCCTAAAGACAGAAAGGGGAAAAACTAAACTGCCCCAGAGCAGACCCCAAAGCAATAGGCAGCCCCCAACATATAATGACGGTGAAGCAAGATGAAAACACTAACACAGATAGAAAGATAGGTTGAGCAAATGATGGGGCCCAAGCTAACTACATAGGACAGGATAGGAAAGCTGCTGTCTGCCATCCGCAAAAACCCTATCAAAATGAGCCAACCGACTGATAGGAAAAACAGGCCCTGAAGTCGCTAGGCTTCAAAAGACTATATCAGCACTCAGGTATATTCTGAAGACAGAGCAAAATATCAACAGATCAGAGACAAAAAATGGAATTCAGCTCACCCCCGGCCGGGGATGGCATTATTCCCAAAAAACAAGGCAAAACAAAAACAAAACTGAAGAGTACAAAGCAGAGCAGAAAAACTTAGCTTTGAGATGCAGGAATCAGACTGGTCTCCAAGAATCCAGCAGGAAAATCACCAGCCAGGAAGAAGGGCATCGGCAGCCTTATATCCAGTCCTCAATTCCAGCCACCCAGTCATCATCTAGCTGCCCATGTGTTTGGTAATCAGCCTCACTACCTTCCTTCACCAGAGGAGGGAGTTCATCAGACCTCAATGGTGAAGGGAAAAATGAACTCACAACACTTGGCGTGCCCACGCAAGCACTTTGCACGTTTTGCTTGTTCTCATGTTTTTACACTGAATGTGACCCTGAAGATCTTAATGAAGATACCTTGCACTTACCTCTTGTCTTGTCTCCTGCCTGTCCCTGGTCGTCAGACACTCCCGTAGTGTCCCCCTGAGCAGGCCGTCTGGTCCCAGCAGTCGTGGTGGCTCACCCCCTTGGTCTTGCCCCTGACACTCCCTGTACAGGGGGTGGGTTCTCACTAGGTCAGCCTGCCCTAGGTGGGTGGGTGCCACGGCCCAGAGGGTCCACTCTAAAAAGGAAAATGGGCTCAGCAGAAGCTGAGTCCATCACAGAATACTCAGGCCATGGACTCCGCTGGTACCTCGGCCACCTGTCTGATGAAGAATCTGCCCTGTCTCCTGAACTCGCTTGAAAATGGCGGTACCCCGGCCACTCTTCTGATGTAAATCAGACCCGGCCCTTGACCTCTGAACTTGTTTGGAAATTATGGCAGCCAGAGTAAGAAGACTTGTTTGTCTACCTGCAGTCCTCCCCACTGCATCCCCGTGTCTCGTCCGCGGCTCCTGTGTCTTGACCGGTGCAGGTGTCCATTTCAGATGTCGGATCAACGTTGTTGGAGTGGTTTGTACTAACTCTGGATTCTGCCGAAGAATTTTTTTTTTCTTCTTTCCAGCCCCGGTAAGAGAGGGCTTAAGGAGGGGGGTACTGTCATGCTCGCCATGTCTGTTATGTCCGCCATGTCTGTTTTGCCTCATGACCCTGGAGCGGTGTGCACGCGCATCTCATGTCTGCTATCCTGCTTGTTCCCTAGAGCAGTGTGCACACTCACCTCATGTCTGCTGAGCTACAAGATGCCTGCGTTTCTGCTTTGCCTTCTGTGATCTTCTCGTCATGTCTAGAATCCCTGATCATGTCTTTCCTAGGATCCTGCACTGTCTGGTTCTGCAATCATCTCGTCATATCTGAAACTCTGATCATGTGACCTTTCCTAGGATCCTGCATTGTCTGTTTCTGCAATCATCTCGTCATGTCTGAAACCTTGATCATGTGACTGCACTCTGTGATCCTGGAGGATCTGAACTAGGAGGTTCTCCCATGGTCCTGACCCGGAAGAGAAGGTGCTATGCCCTATATTAGACCGCCCCTTCCTATGCTCAGGGCCTGAGTATTGTGTTGCTTCTCTGAATGGCTCAGTGCTCGTACTCCATCTCTTGTCCCGTGCCTTGTCTTATGTTTGTCTGTTGTGCCATGTTTGTCCTTGTCCTGCTTAGACTTCTAGCCCTTCTGTTATTCTCTGTCTTGCCTGATTTCGCTATGCCTTGTTTCGTACCTTGCCTTGCTCTGCCTTGTTCCTCCCTATGGTCTCAGTCTTTGCTTGCTCTGCCTCGCTCTCTCCTATGGTGCTCTGTAGTGCTCCCTGGCACACGCACCATCCCTCCTTTCTTTCCTTTTGTGCTCTTTTCCATGTGTAGTCCCAAGGCTCTGTCTTGGCCCGGCTCTGGGCTTCGGCCTACGCTCCGCTGCTAGACTCTTTCCTTTTATGCTCTCTTGCACGTTTCTAGGCTAGTCCCAAGGCTCTCCCTTGGTCCGGCTCTGGGCTTCGGCCTACGCTCCGCTGCTAGCTCTGTTCTTGTTACTTGTTTCTGCCTATGCTTCCGTTCCTGGTTCTGTACTCTGCTTAAGCCCTGCCTGGTTTCTTGTCTTCCTTTGCTGCTTCGTATGCTCTTTGCATGCGCCTGGCCTTCCTAGCCTCCTGTTTGCGCCTCAGCCGTGCCCGCCCTAGCCGTGCCCGCCTGCTTATGCCTCAGCCGTGCTCGTCAGTCAGTGACATCTGTGTCGCCTGCCATGCCTCAGTCAGGTTCGCTGGAGTCTTGCCCGTCTGTCAGTGCTGCAGCCCGATCAGCTAGCCAGTGCCCCAGCCGTGCTCTCTGCGCTCCCTTGCACCTCACGCTATTTCTGCACTGTGCTCTACGTGCTCTCTATAGCACGCGCAGGCCTCGCCTGCCCATGGCATACCTCCCCGTGCTTCTTTAAAAGTGCATGCAGGCTTTGCCATGTCCCCTGTCGTGCCCTCTTGCACGCACAGGCCCTAACCCTGTCCTGGATCCCTGACCCTGGCGTGCCTCTCAGTACGCGCAGGACTCTGCCTCGCCTGACCCTGGTGTGCCTCTCTGCACGTGCAGGACTCTGCCTCGCCTGACCCTGGCATGCCTCTCTGCATGCGCAGGACTCTGCCTCGCCTGACCCTGGCGTGCCTCTCTGCACGCGCAGGACTCTGCCTCGCCTGACCCTGGCGTGCCTCTCTGCAAACGCAGGACTCTGCCTCGCCTGACCCTGGTGTGCCTCTCTGCACGCGCAGGACTCTGCCTCGCCTGACCCTGGTGTGCCTCTCTGCACACGCAGGACTCTGTCTAGTACCTTGTGCTTTGGCGTGTCTCTACACACGCACCCTGTCTCGTTTTGTGAACCCTGGCGTGTCCCCTACACACGCACCTAGCCTTGAACCCTGGCGTGTCCCCTACACACGCACCTAGCCTTGAACCCTGGCGTGTCCCCTACACACGCACCTAGCCTTGGACCTTGGCGTGTTCCCTAACACGCACCATGCCAGGATATCTGACGTGCCTCCTTGCCTCAACCCTGGTTTGCCTGCCAGATGCCCGGAACCTGCCGATCGCTGCCAGAGATCGCAAGATGGATGACTGCGGCCTGATGTCCGGAGCTGATGTCCGCAGCCTGATGCCTTGATCATGTCGATCGTTGCCAGCGGTCCGGAGTCCGATGCCATTGTGTCTTTACCTGTACCTAGGTGTGCCACCTGGCACGTACTATGCTATGGACCTTGGCGTGCCCACGCACGCACTTTGCACGTTTTGCTTGTTCACACGTTTTTACACTGAATGTGATCCTGAAAATCTTAAAGTAGATACCTTGCACTTACCTCTTGTCTTGTTTTGTTTCCTGCCTGTCCCTGGTCGTCAGACACTCCCGTAGTGTCCCCCTGAGCCGGCCGTCTGGTCCAAGCAGTCGTGGTGGCTCACCCCCTTGGTCTTGCCCCTGACACTCCCTGTACAGGGGGTGGGTTCTCACTAGGTCAACTCGCCCTAGGTGGGTGGGTGCCACGGCCCAGAGGGTCCACTCTAAAAAGGAAAATGGGCTCAGCAGAAGCCAAGTCCGTCACACCGAGGTATCAATAGACACCAAGTCTTGGAATCCCCAGGGGCTGCAGAACAAATCTCTGTATGTAACAGTTCCTCCAGTGCTTATGCCTCCTCCATCTCCTCTAGTGCCTCCATCTGCACCCTTATCCTCAGTCTTAATGAAACCATGTTACAACAATAGTAAAAAAAGATTGAGGCACAAATGGTATACATGTGGCCAACAAATGGTCAAATAAATGACGAAATGTCACTCCAGGCCACATATACCTGCAGGACTAAATCGCGGACAACTGTACAGTATACAGAATAAACAAGAAGGAAGGCACAACAGTCATAAATGTCCATTAAAAGAAAGTACTTTATTAATATAAATAGATAAGACATAGACCAGGAATTAGACAGGGGGGGAGGAAAAACCAACAATTATGGCATACAAATGGCAAATGCGGCCAATTACGTCACCAAGGTGCTCCAGGAAATAGGAGTGATTAAATAAATAAAGAGGGAAAATATCCCATAAGCGCATTCATGCAACGATGTTCCCCTGGCAATGATATAGCGTAAATCTGTATAAAGCATACTGTCAGACTACATGACCGTAAACATGGAATGCCAAGACCAAGAAAGGTAACGCATTAATAGCATAGATCATCCCTTGTGGGAACTAGTGGCACGACATGTACATATGGATATAAAGTAATGAGTTGAATATACTGACAGTATCAATAGCCATCTGCATGACTAAGGGGAATCATCCGCCTTGGCAGAAAGATGCAAGCAAGAACGCCATACACGTGATGGCATAAATTACCTGGAGAGGACAAGGAGACGTGAAGTGAAGTCTATGTCTTATCTATTTATATTAATAAAGTACTTTCTTTTAATGGACATTTATGACTGTTGTGCCTTCCTTCTTGTTTTATCATGTTACAACAATGCAGAGAGAATCCCCCTAACTCCGTACTGCGTAGCCAGGGCTCACCACAATCAGTCAGTATTTACATTAATATGCCTTGGATATCGCAGTCATACAGATGAACAGCTGTGGACACCTATCCATGCTGAGTTTGAGCAATGGCTGTCTATACTCAACCTCGAGCCAGGGAAGGCCATGTGCAATAACATTGCATACCTGGTGGCGGCTCTACGCCGGGCTAACCTTACACACATGCTTTGCATGGCTCGCATCCTCAACCTGATGGTACAGCAATTCCTTTTCTACTGTCCCAGCCTGAATGCGCTGCTCCAGAAATCACTGTCATTGTGTGCTCACTGCCACCATTCTACTTCAGTTGGTATCTTTTGGACTACCGGTTAACCGATTGATATGCAAAGTGACTATGCCATGGAATTAAACTCTGCACATGTTGCAGCGTCAAGACCTGGTGCATAATCACATTTTTCATAGCCTGGCACAACGCAGTATGGATGACAGTGCTAATAATGTGTGTAAATGTCTGCAAAGTGAAAGTTGAATTATTTGCTCTATATAAGTGATAAAACAAACCACAGTAGTAATATTATAATAGGGACCGACAGGTCTTCCACTACACCCAACCCATCATATGGCCACCCAACCAGGAGTGTTCACATTTCCAAAAATTAGTGGCAGACAATAACAAAGTGGCATAATTTTTACCACAGTAGAAATAGTATAATAGGAACCGACAGGTCTTCCACTACACGCAACCCAACAGATGAACACCAAACCAGGAATGTTCACTTTCCAAAAATTAGAGGCTGACACTAAGAAAGTGGCATTAATTTTGCCAAAGTAGAAATATTATAATGGGGACTGACAGGTCTTCCAATACACCCAACCCAGCATATGGACACCCAAGCAAGACTGTTCATATTTCCACATTAGTGTTAACATCTCCAGCAGCAGCAACTGCAGAAACAAAAGCCCCAATAAAGATATCAGAGACCCCAATTATGCAACAACAATACAGCACACTAAAACTACAACATCCAGAGTCTTTGGATTGCACTAAATATAACATATGAAAAAGTGCGATAACAACCCGGGGTCCACCGTGCAGTGATGTTAAACCGCAGCTAGTGAATAGAGTTGAGCGAAATGGGCCGGTCAAATTCATAAGTCGCCGACTTTCGCTGAAGTCGGGTTTCATGAAACGAAACCCGACCATAGCGTGGGGTCGGCAACGAGGTCAGCGACCAGAGCGCCAAAGTCAAGTTTCAAATGATGCTTCCAGCGCCCTTTTTCAGCCAATGATGGAGGATGCACACTGTGGGCAACGCGATGACATGGGCATCGGTCACCACCATCTTTGAGAAGGGCATGCAAGTGATTGGCTTGTTTTGTATGGCATCACAGGGGCTATAAAAGGGCGTGCACGCTGACCTCCATCTTACTTCTGCCGATATTAGCATTAGGGAGAGGTTGCTGCTGCTGATTCTGAATAAGGGAGAGCGTTAGACAGGGAAGAAAAACAAAAAAACTGCTGCTGTTAGCGATTTCCACTGTACAACACAACACTTTGTGTGCTGTGACATGGGAGGCTATATTTTTTGTGCATCAGCTCTGTTGGTTATTAGGCTGCCTTATAAGGCTCCCTGATAGCTGCATTGCTGTTTGCACACTGCTGTGCAAACTGCTTTTTTAAAAGCAAAAATACTTTTCTTCCTCTTTTCTGCACAGTTACTAAACATTCATTTTTCCACACTTTTGTGTGCAGCAGTCCTGCTTATTAGGCTGCCTGCGTCCATACTTGGACTGAGAGCATCATTGTCAGCCTCCTAAAATCTCTAGGGAGCTTCCAATTCTCCCCTATACTATACACACACCTTATACTTTGTCATACACCAGCCAATTTCAGCCTGTTAAACTGAGGTGTAATCTATAGTGGGCCTGAGATAATAATTCAGCCTCCTAAAATCTCTAGGGAGCTTCCAATTCTCCCCAATACTATATACACACCTTGTACTTTGTCATACACCAGCCAATTTCAGCCTGTTAAATTGAGGTGTAATCTATAGTGGGCCTGAAATAATAATTCAGCCTCCTAAAATCTCTAGGAAGCTTCCAATTCTCCCCAATACTATATACAGTCTTGGCCAAAAGTATTGACACCCCTGCAATTCTGTCAGATAATACTCAGTTTCTTCCTGAAAATGATTGCAAACACAAATTCTTTGGTATTATTATCTTCATTTAATTTGTCTTAAATGAAAAAACACAAAAAGAATTGTCCTAAAGCCAAATTGGATATAATTCCACACCAAACATAACAAAGAGGGTGGACAAAAGTATTGGCACTGTTCGAAAAATCATGTGATGCTTCTCTAGTTTGTGTAATTAACAGCACCTATAACTTACCTGTGGCACCTAACAGGTGTTGGCAATAACTAAATCACACTTGCAGCCAGTTGACATGGATTAAAGTTGACTCAACCTCTGTCCTGTGTCCTTGTGTGTACCACATTGAGCACGGAGAAAAGAAAGAAGACCAAAGAACTGTCTGAGGACTTGAGAAACCAAATTGTGAGGAGGAAGCATGAGCAATCTCACGGCTACAAGTCCATCTCCAAAGATCTGAATGTTCCTGTGTCTACCGTGCGCAGTGTCATCAAGAATTTTAAAGCCCATGGCACTGTGGCTAACCTCCCTAGATGTGGCCGGAAAAGAAAAATTGACAAGAGATTTCAACGCAAGATTGTGCGGATGTTGGATAAAGAACCTCCACTAACATCCAAACAAGTTCAAGCTGCCCTGCAGTCCGAGGGTACAGCGGTCTCAATTCGTACTATCCGTCGGCATCTGAATGAAAAGGGACTGTATGGTAGGAGACCCAGGAAGACTCCACTTCTTACCCCGAGACATAAAAAAGCCAGGCTGGAGTTTGCCAAAACTTACCTGAAAAAGCCTAAAACATTTTGGAAGAATGTTCTCTGGTCAGATGAGACAAAAGTAGAGCTTTTAGGGCAAAAGCATCAACATAGAGTTTACAGGAGAAAAAATAGGCATTCAAAGAAAAGTACACGGTCCCTACAGTCAAACATGGCGGAGGTTCCCTGATGTTTTGGGGTCGCTTTGCTGCCTCTGGCACTGGACTGCTTGACCGTGTGCATGGCATTATGAAGTCAGAAGACTACCAACAAATTTTGCAGCATAATTTAGGGCCCAGTGTGAGAAAGATGGGTCTACCTCAGAGGTCATGGGTCTTCCAGCAGGACAATAACACAAAACACACTTCAAAAAGCACTAGAAAATGGTTTGAGAGAAAGCACTGGAGACTTCTAAGGTGGCCAGCAGTGAGTCCAGACCTGAATCCCATAGAACACCTGTGGAGAGATCTAAAAATGGCAGTTTGGAGAAGGCACCCTTCAAATATTAGGGACCTGGAGTAGTTTGCCAAAGAAGAATGGTCTAAAATTCCAGCAGAGCATTGTAAGAAACTCATTGATGGTTACCGGAAGCGGTTGGTCGCAGTTATTTTGGCTAAAGGTTGTGCAACCAAGTATTAGGCTGAGGGTGCCAATACTTTTGTCCGGCCCATTTTTGGAGTTTTGTGTGAAATGATCAATGTTTTGCTTTTTGCTTCATTCTCTTTTGTGTTTTTCATTTAAGACAAATTAAATGAAGATAATAATACCAAAGAATTTGTGTTTGCAATCATTTTCAGGAAGAAACTGAGTATTATCTGACAGAATTGCAGGGGTGTCAATACTTTTGGCCATGACTGTACATGGGTCGCCCTCCCAGGGCTGCAGGGTATTCGGTACCGGGCCGGTGTCAGTGGGATGTGTCACAGCAGCAGTGACACAGACCGTGGCCCTGGGCACCCAAGTCAATGGCGGTATATGTAGTTAATGGAATGAAATAGTTCGTGACGCCACCTGTGGTGCTCGGCAAGGGAGGTGTTAAGCCGACGCTGCAGACAGATCCTCTGGGACAGATGGTAGGATGCAGCAGTGATGGTATAACCCTCCACAGGCAGGGCTGATGTCCCAGGGCAGTGTAGTTGTAATGGTTGTGGAAAGGCGCAGGCAGTGTAAAAGATGGCACCCAGATGTAGTGGTGCTGAGCGGGTTGGCGCAAGAATGAATGGAGGACACCAAGGCTTGCAGTTCTAAAGCTTTACTCACACTCTGCGGTACACAAGGGTGCCTGCCTCCGGGCCGTGTCCTCCGGGTCAGAGACTCAGCCAACCTCCAGGCAAGATGGAAAGCTCCTCTCCAACACTCCGCCAACATGTACCTTTCCTGAACGACTCCTCTATTGCGCCTTAAAGTGTGAAGATCTCCAGTACCGTGGTACTCTGGAGTTCCTCCTGTCAGATGTTGCTAAGAACCTTACTCATATGGCAGACAGCTGTAGCCTGCTTCGGGGTCTCCCTTCTCCTGAGTCCCGGCTCTCTAATCAGTCGCTGTTGTGCCCCAAGTCTTAGATGGGAGTAGTGCATTTACAGCCTACTACTCCACCGGTGTCTGCTGCAGAACCATAAGTGTCCATACAACCTCGGGGACCGGGCCCCAGCCTTGCGCTGAGAACCTATAGGCAGGGTTCCTCTTCCAACCCACGTCCTCTCTGTTCTCCTTACTCCTTCGTTCCATACTGATCTTTCTCTCTCTTATGGAAGCTTAGGTTGCAGTTCTACGTCTTTCTCCTTCTTTCCCTTTCCCGTGCCAGCTGGCTCAGATCACTGAGGCAGCTGCAGCACTCCTTCCTCCATCCCTTCTTCCAGGGATCCTCACTCCTGTCTGAGTGACTTCTTACCCGCCTGACCTTCTGCCAGACTGAACCTTTAATCCTACGCTTTCCCACTCTTTTATGTCTCTTAACTCCACCCGCCTCCCAGCACATCCAGTGTTCCAAGCAGGGAACCACCAAAGGTGCTCTGCTGCTCTCTAAGCACTGAGCCGCAATGTGGTTGTAAAGAACTACCCTGTTGTGTGGTTGTGTGGGGTGCGAGTGTTGGAGCGTGGAAAGGAGTTCCCACCTTACCTGGATGATGGGGCACTACACCGTAAGAGAAGGTGCAGTACCTCTGTGGCGACTAAGCCTCAGGGGCGCCACATACACACACCTTGTACTTTGTCATACACCAGCCAATTTCAGCCTGTTACATTGAGGTGTAATCTATAGTGGGCCTGAGATAATAGTTCAGCCTCCTAAAATCTTTAGGGAACTTCCAATTCTCCCAAATACTATATACACCTTGTACTTTGTCATACACATGCCAATTTCAGCCTGTTAAGTTGAGGAGTAATCTATAGTGGGCCTGAGATAATAGTTCAGCCTCCTAAAATCTCTAGGGAGCTTCCAATTCTCCCCAATACTATATACGAGTACACACCTTGTACTTTGTCATACACCAGCCAATTTCAGCCTGTTAAATTGAGGTTTAATCTATAGTGGGCCTGAGATAATAGTTCAGCCTCCTAAAATCTCTAGGGAGATTCAAATTCTCCCCAATACTATATACACCTTGTACCTTGTTTTACAGTACCATATAGCTGGTGGTATTTTGGGTACATTTTTCCAAAAATGAGGAAGTATGGTGGAAGAGGCCGTGGAAGTGGGCGGGGGTTGCCAGCTGGTACTGATGGTGGTGGGGTTAGTGGTGCATCTGCTGGTAGCGGCAAAAGCACAATAGCACCTAAAGAGGAGGTGTTGAGCCTGCGTCATCGTCTGGCTCCACAAGGCCTCGAAGACTGCCTTTTATGGGAGTAGGTAAACCGCTTTTAAAGCCGGAGCTTCAGAAACAAGTTTTGGCTTGCATTGCTGACACAGCCTCCAGCTCTATCGCCTCCTCTTCTGAAGTTTCAAAAAATAAAAGCACTGAGTCATCAGTGGAGGCTCCTGGTCAGGAACAACACCTTTCCTTGTGTCCTTCACACACACCAAAAGTGAAGGATGCGGCAGGCCACACTACAGATTACTCCATGGAGCTCTTTTCACATACCATGCCTGGGTTATCAAGTCAAATCATGAATTCCCCAGTCCAAGATGAATCGGACATGGAGTGCACTGATGCACAGCCACTGCTAGATTTTTCTGCTGGTACATTCACTCAGAGCACTACATTGTCCTCGCAGTGTACTGAGCCAGAATCTGACCCTGATGAAACTCAGGTGCCCCTTCCCGCATATAATACCACCTTACACGGTGACACAGAGGAAGGTGCACATGAAATTGAAGATGAGGTGATGGATGACCCAGTTGTTGACCCAGATTGGCATCCATTGGGGGAAGAGGGTGCCGCTGCCAATAGCTCAGAAGAGGAGGAGGAGTATCCGCAGCAGGCATCGACATCGCAACAGCTGTTATCTGGCAGGCCCGGAGCAGTCCAAAAATGGTTTACAAAAACCCAAAGAGTTGCAGGACAGCTTGGCCAGATGGTCAACTTAGCACAGCGTGCAAGGCCTCAAAATGTCTTCCATAGTAGGAAGAGTGCAGTGTGGCACTTTTTTGAACAAAATCCTAATGATCAGGCAAAGGTTATCTGTAAGAAGTGTGCAAAGATCTTTAGCCGAGGGAAAAATCTGAGAAATTTCAATACCAGTTGCATGCTTAGACATTTAACCACCATGCACTTGCAAGCGTGGACGGACTACCAAACCTCACGCACCACATGTGCACCTGCTCCGAATGAAGGTAGTCAGCAACGCTACATCGCTTCCCCCACTGTAAGCCCACCGGTTAGCACACCACCAGCAGCAAATGTTGAGGTGTCGTTGCAAGGCCAAAGCAGTCAGGGAATCACAATGTTATTGCTACGAAAGACTGAATCTAGGCCATCAGCAAGACCACCATCACCATCACCAACCCTCACTCAGTCCGCCATGTCCACTGCTAGTTCCACCATATGCAGCTCTGGTAGGGTCCAGCTCACCCTACCAGAGACTCTCAGTAGGACAAGAAAGTACTCATCCTCTCATCCACGTACACAGTGTTTGAACACCCATATTGCCAAACTAATCTCGCTAGAGATGATGCCCTCCCGGTTGGTTGAAAGCGAAGCTTTCCGCGAGCTCATGGCCTACGCAGTACCACGCTACCTACCAGTATGCCCAGTTGGCACTTCTTTACTCGAAAAGCCATCCCAGCCCTCCACCTGCATGTGAAAGACCGCATTGTCCATGCACTCAAGCAATCACTGAGTGGAAAGGTGCACCTCACAACAGATGCATGGTCCAGTAGGCATGGCCAGGGCCATTACTTGTCCATCACTGCACACTGGGTTAATGTGGTGGATGTAGGGTCCACAGGGGACAGCGGTGGTGGGACAGTGCAGCCTAGCCCATGGTATAGGAATCAGTTGGCTGTTGTCATTCGACCCTCCTCCTCCTCCTCCAGAAGCGAAAGCTCGTCCACAGAGCGCAGTCGTACGAGCACTCCATCTGCAGCTGCCACTGTTGCACACGAGGTGTCCCCCTATCGAGCAGCTAGTGGAAAGCGTCAGCAGGCTGTGTTGCAGATGATGTGTTTGGGCGACAGACACACCGCCGAGGTGCTGGCCGAGTACTTGAAGCGACAAACTGAGTCATGGCTGGGAAGTGTACATCTTGAGGCAGGCAAGGTAGTTAGTGATAATGCCCGTACTTTTGTGGCATAAATAGCCCTTTCAAAACTCAGACACATACCTTGCCTGGCTCAAACCTTGAACCTGGTGGTGCAGTGCTTCCTCAATAATTATCCAGAGTTAACAGCCCTGCTCCATAAGGTGCGAAGACTGTGCTCGCACATCCGCCGGTCGCCCGTACACTGCAGTCGTATGCAGAAGCTGCAGCGATTGCTCCACCTTCCCAAGCACCGCCTAATTATCGACGTTGCAACAAGGTGGAACTCCACCCTGGATATGGTGGAGCGGCTGTGCGAACAGAGGCAGGCTGTAATGCATTTGTGGGAGGATACACAGGCAGGCAGTTTGAAGGCAGACATGGAGTTGTCTGGTGTGCAGTGGTCGAAGCTGAAAGACCTGTGTAAAGTCATTCAGTGTTTTGAGGAATGCACACGGCTGGTAAGCGCAGACGACGCCATCATAAGCATGAGCATCCCACTTATGCGTCTGCTCATGCAAACTTTGACGCACATTAAGGAGCAGGCGTCTGCAGCCGAGGAGGAAGAGGAGGAGGGAAGCCTTGATGACAGTCAGCCATTGTCTGCTCAGGGAAGTCTCCTGGATGAGGTGGAGGAAGAAGAGGAGGTGGAGGATGATGGGGATGATTATTTAGGGGAGGAGGATGCTTCTCAGGGGGAAAGAGAAAATGTTGGCGTGGCAAGGTCAGGTACAGGGTTTGTGCATGACTGGAGGGATGTTGATTTGCCAGAAAGTGCTCCTCCACCCAATACTCGCAGTGTATCATTGACACCTGGAACATTGGCCCACATGTGTGATTATGCCTTGCAGATCCTAAAAAGGCACCCCCGCATTGCCAAAATGATGAACGATGATGACTACTGGTCGGCCAGCATCCTGGATCCATGCTATAAAGGCAAATTCCAAAACATCATGCCACAGGAGAACCTAGAGCTAATATTCGCTAACAAACAAGCAACTCTGGTAGGGATGGGCGAATCCTGAAATATTCGGAATCACTAGGCTGTAACGAGTCCAACTTGGAAACTCGCTATTCGTTGCAAGTCTAGCGAGTCCAATGTTAATGAATGGGGATGCGAGTTTTGCAGCGATTCCTGTGCTGGGGAGGAGGAGAATGGGGATGCAGAGTTCTTAGCGATTTTGTGTTAGCAGCTGGACACAAAATCGCTAAGAAACTAGGATTGCTTGTTATTAAACTGTGAAAATCCTGTGCAGGGGAGGAGGAGAATGGGGATGCGAGTTTGCCAGCGAGTCCTGTGCTGGAGGAGAGAGAGAGAGAGAGAGAGAGAGAGAGAGAACTCCTAGCTAGTTTCTTAGCGATTTTGTGTCCAGCTGCTGACACAAAATCGCTAAGAAACTCTGCAAAAACTAGGATTGCCATTCATTTGCATTGGACTCGTTACTGTGCGAGTAATAGCTTGGAAAATCGCAGAGTACCGACTCCTGCGAGTCCCCTACTACTCGCAGAGTAACGAGTCCTAACGAGTAGATTCGCCCATCCCTAAACTCTGGTAAACCGTTTGTTTGAGGCATTCCCAGCACACAGCGGCGGTGATGGTTCTCCCACGAGCCATAGGGGGCAACATGGAAGAGGTGTTCGTGGTGCACACAGCCGAAGTGGCGTTGGACACGGGTTTCATGACCATGCTGTGGACTGATTTTTCAAGTACCGCTCACACGACTGGTAATACTGCATCGATTGAAAGTGACAGGAGACAGCAGTTGTCAACTATGGTTACAAACTACTTCTCCTCCCATATCAATGTTCTCCCTCACAGGTCATTCCCCTTTGACTATTGGGCCTGCAAACTAGACACCTGGCCTGAATTGGCACAATATGCCTTACAGGAGCTCGCTTGCTCTGCTAGTGGGCTATCCAAAAGAGTCTTCAGTGCTGCTGGATCAATCCTGACAGAAAAAAGGACCCATCTGTCGACTCAAAATGTTGATGATCGAGCCTTCATTAAAATGAACCATGCATGGGTTTCAAAGGATTTTGTCCCACCTTCCCACGCTGACACGTAGGTTGCCCGAAAAATGGATCGCTTTTGTCCTCCTCTTCCTCGGACTTTTCCAATTCCTCCATTTTCAGCTGCTGAATGTCCAACATCAACATACGCCATTTTTTCAACCTCCCTAACTGGGCTGCCTCCCACCCCAGGGCCGGGGTCATCACCTGGCGCACGCACCCGTGCGAGTGCCGTTAACCTGGACAGGTGGGTGGGCCCACTCTTGGGCAACAGCACTGGCACAGGGTCCCTCATAGTACAATCAAGTGTCTCTGACATTGGGGGTGCACACCCGCCATCAGACACACCGGCGTACTATGAGGGGCCCTGTGCCAGTACCGCTGCACACGAGTGGGCCCTCTGCTTGCTCAGGGCCCCAGCACTTGCAATACTTACCTCTCCCTGCTCCATCGCTGTGTAGTATGGGCTGTTAAATCCTTCACTGGGACTGCCAATACAAATTTGGTGAACTGATAGGTGATGGTTAAGATGTAGCTAGGTCCTGTCCTGCTGGGCTCTATCTTCAGATGATCAATGGCTTCTGTTGTGAGTTCATTTTCCCCTTCATTACTGAGGCCCGAGGAACTCCCTCTTCTGGTAAAGAAAGGTAGTGAGCCTGATTGTCAAACACCTGAGGCTGATGATGATGACTGGCTGAGTGGAGTTACGGACTGGATATAAGGCTGCCGACGCCCTTCTGCCCTGCGGGTGATTTCTCTGTGGGATCCTTGGAGACCAGTCTGAATTCCTGCTCCTCCAAAGCTAAGTTTGCTGCTCGGCCTTTTGCTTTTGTGCTTTGACTTTGTTTTTGTTTTGTTTTTCTGGATTTCTGCCATTCCCTGCTGGGGTGTGCTGAATTCATTTAGCTCTGTCTTCTGAAAATACCTGAGTGCTGATTCAGTTTTTGAAGCCTAGCTGCTTCAGGGCCTTTTTCATATCAGCTGGTTGGCTTATGTCTTTGATAGGGTTTTGGCAGATTGCAGACAACAGCCTTCCTGTCCTTTCCTATCTAGGTAGTTTTGGGGCCCCATCTTTGCTCAGTCTATCTTTCTGTCTGTGTTAGTATTTTCATCTTGCTTCACCGTCATTATATGTTGGGGGCTGCCTATTGCTTTGGGGTCTGCTCTGGGGCAGTTTAGATTTCCCCTTTCTTTCTTTAGGCCTATGTATTTCTCCGGCTGTGATCGAGGGGTCTAGGGCATCGTAGGAACCCCCCACGGCTACTGCTAGTTGTGTTGATAGGTTCAGGGGTCTGCAATCTGATAGTTGCCAACTTCTCTGGTTTTCTGGACTTAGCTTGTATTTCTGCTTTTGCCTCCTATGGTGACTCATTCATAACAGAATCACCCGCCTTACCGCAGATTCTAGGGTACTCAATAGCAGGAAAGAATTGTAAAAAAAAAAAAAAAAAAAAAAGGTGTGTATATTTTTTCCTCTATATCTCTGAGGCCGTAGGGGGAATTTTTTTTTCTCTCAATGGAGATAAAGCAATTGTCTGATCGTGTGGAGCAGCTCGCTGCGGAAGTGCGGGGAATTTCTGCCTACCTTGCTCATTCACGTGCTGCTGAACCAAAGATTCCTACACCTGATGTATTTTTTGGGGATCGGTCTAAATTTTTGAATTTCAAAAATAATTGTAAATTATTTTTTGCCTTGAAGCCTAACTCGTCAGGGAGCTCCGCGCAGCAGGTTAAAATTGTCATCTCTTTGCTGCGTGGCGATCCCCAGGATTGGGCGTTTTCTTTGAAACCAGATGATCCTATTCTGACTAATGTGAACGCGTTCTTTCAAGCTTTGGGGTTGTTGTATGACGAACCTAATGCCATTGATCAGGCTGAAAAGACCCTGCTGGCATTGAGCCAGGGTCGTGATTCTGCAGAATTGTACTGTCAAAAATTCCGAAAGTGGGCAGTACTTACTACCTGGAATGATAATGCCTTGGCTGCTCTCTTTCGGAAGGGGTTGTCAGAAGCCGTAAAAGATACTATGGTGGGATTTCCTGTTCCCTCTGGTCTTGACGATTCTATGTCATTAGCCATTCAGGTTGATCGGCGTTTGCGCGAACGGGGAGCTGCACGAGAGGTGTTGCCACCTGTTGAGCAAATGTCTGAACCTATGCAATGTGATAGAGTTTTTTCCAGAGAGCAGCGTCAGGAGTTCAGAAGGCGTAATAAGCTGTGTTTTTTCTGTGGAGATGCCTCGCATATTATTTCTGTCTGTCCTAAACGAGAGAAACGCTTTGCACACACGTTTTCTGTTGGGGGTGTTCAACCTAAGTTTCTTCTGGCTATTACTCTGATCTGCTCCCTGTCCACATTTTCCACCAAGGCTTTTGTGGATTCGGGAGCAGCCCTAAACCTAATGGACTTGGATTTTGCTAGACGTTGTGGATTTCCGATGACACCTCTGCAGACGCCTATCCCTTTGAGGGGGATTGATGCTACTCCTTATGCTAAAAATAAACCTCAGTTTTGGACCCAGGTGGTAATGCGGGTCGCCCCAGACCATCAAGAAAATTGCAGATTTTTGGTGTTGCATAATCTGCATGATACTATTGTTCTGGGGTTTCCCTGGTTACAGATTCATAATCCAGTGTTGGATTGGAAATCTGTGTCTGTGGTGTTTTGGGGTTGTCGGTTGTAAAATAATGCTTATCCTGTAAAATACTCAGGACTAGTTACCAGATAAAAATATGGTGGTTTATTTGGATTCTTCCATCAAAGAAAGGTTATTACAGAAAAACAGGTGAATAAAAATAGGTGAGAGATTGTCCATCAGTTCATAGCAAAGCAACGTGTATTCTTCTTTCTCTCCGGGATCTCACATGGCAAATGGCGTCTGTCTCTCAGTTCGGCTTCTTCGTAGTAAAGTAACATACCAGCTGTTATGTCATGTCATGGCCCAGAACAGATGACATCTTCGTGTCTGTCTCTCATGATGGTGAGGGAAGAAGAGCAACCTCTACAGTTAGCCATGAATTATATACGTCTCCTAAAGCACGTGGTCTCTACATATATGGAGCTGTCTTTCTACCATGAGCCAAGCTTAAAAATAGCATATGTCGTGTAAGCTAAAGCAATGTACAGAACTGAGTCTTATAAGAAATTAACGGATTATTAATATTTAACAATTCCCCCTTTTGAGGGAGACAGACATTAATTGGAACCCTCAAAATATAACAAGATCTTCTTTCTTCTTTTCTTCTTCTTTGACAAAATAATTTAATATCAATAATAATAATAATAATAATAATATCAGATTACCGTTATAAGTACTCAATGACATAATTGATGTGAATTCATGTTATGGTAAGCCGTGAACAATATTCATATAAAATATATATAATTATACTTCCCTAAGCCTAAATTGAAGCATCTCAGGTCCAGTCATCATCATCTGATGTCATCTGGTCTTCATTTTGATGTCTTCTGTCTTCTTCTTGGTTCTTTTAAAACCACAGTTTTTCTCAAGCATATAGATGTTGTAGAAATTGTGTTGTGTGTCAAATCAAAGTCCATAATTTCAAATGTTAATACGAAAACAAAGTTTATAGATGCAGCTTTAATATCTGTGCAGTGTCACCTTTAAAAAACCTGGGCTTACATTGGCTCGCCTTGGATATTCTGGAATCCTCCATCGGCACTGGTCTTTGAACAGGTGTGACGTCTTTGGTCAGCAAAGCAAGGGTTAAAATGACTTCCTTGCTAAACATAGCACCATAACCAGTCCTTGTCCTAATGCACAGGACATATGTCAGGGTTGTAGCCTCCCGACAATTACCTTATTGTTCACCAGCCTTACATCGAAGCTTTACAGGTGATTGAAAACTTCTGGAACTTGATAAGAACGTGATAACACAGTTCATCTCAGCATCATAGGATCATCGTCCTCTGGTTGTCAGGTTAGACACTTTAATTGTGACTGTCAGTGGTGGATACTGCACTTGTGACTGTCAGTGGTGGATACTGCACTCGTGACTGTCAGTGGTGGATACTGCATTTGTAATTAACACAGTATATTACTCAGTAATCATAGCTTTGTTACCTTCTGGGACTTCTGGATCGCGGCATTCTTCTTCTTGCAACTGATAAGAATCAATGAAGTTTAGAAATGTGAAAAGTCTTTATTAACATAATTTCAGTATCTTGCTTGAAGTCTTCATTCTCTATTCTATACCAAATCTGGTAATTTTCCTATCCTATAATATCACAGCGTACCATAGCAATCAGTAATATCCATATAATTATTATCAGAATTTGTACTGTATATGGATTTCAATGTTTGAAATAAGGCCTCTTTCACACTTCAGTTTTTTGCATCAGTTATAATCCGCCAAAAAGGCGGACAAGCGGATCCGTTCTCAACTGATGTGAACGGATGGCACAGGATCCGTTTTCAGACGGATCCTGAAAATGAAGTAATTTAAAGGAATCGCTGGCCGGGAAGGAGAGAGAGAGAGAGAGAGAGAGAGAGAGAGAGAGAGAGGAGAGAGAGAGAGAGAGAGAGAGAGAGAGAGAGAGAGAGAGAGAGAGAGAGAGAGAGAATTTTTTTTTTTTTGTCCGGCACCCAGAAAGAAATTCGGGTTAAATCAGTGTTTGCAGGATCCGCCAGAGAAAAAAACGTTACAAGCTCCGTTTTGAAATTTTTGAGGATGGTGACGGACAGCAACTTTTGGCGGATCCTCACAAAAAACGGATGCAACGGACAGCAATCCGTCACAATCCGCCATTAATGCAAGTCAATGGGAAAAAAACGGATCCTCAAAAAAAATTTGAGGATCCGTTTTTTTTCAAAACCTGGCGGATTGTGACTGATTGTAAAAAACGGAAGTGTGAAAGAGGCCTAATAAGCCAATAATAAGTGATAATACATTATTATCCATATTTTTTTCATGTGATAGAACATTTTTTTTATGTCTTAGGTGTAATTACCTTTTTCAACCCATAGGTGTCACTGTGTTTTATGTAACCAGTGTTTTCATCTTTATTAATAAGGAATATATTTATTATACTAATAATATGTAGGAATGTATAGCCATGAACCAAAATAAGAATATATGAGTGAGCGAATGAATGAATAAAAGAATTGTTGCATATAACTCAGAAGTGAAACATTTTCCTTAGTAATAGAACCATATAATTGCTATATTTAATGAAGCAATATTCTCAGTAGATATTACTTTACTAAATATTGGTGAAAGAATTAAAAATAATGAAAAATAAGAATAAAAATAAGAATAAGAATAAGGCCTTTATGTTGATGCAGAGTAGTTATGTCTTCAGTAACATATACCCTTAATATTTCTATGATCTGGATTATTTCATAATTGTCATAAACTTGTGTTACCAAAATATTCAAATTATGCAACTTTGCATGTAATTCCTCTTAGTGTAAAGAAATGACTCTTTATAATACTTGTTATTATACCCAATACTTATACCATTGTACCTTATTAATATTTTTTTCCTATTAAAATGTGTGAAGAAGAGGTATTAATCAAATGTGATGATGTAGTCAGGATCAAAAACATATTTTCCCCCTTAATACCAAAAAATATTGTTTCATGAAATAATTCATTTATCAAAACCAAAATTAAAAATAATTAATTTATAAATTGTGTAAATATTATACTTGCTTGTACCATTATTTGTCTGAAGATGTGTAACCATTAAAATTAATTTGAATATCATAAAATTATCCTTTGGAAAAATTAATTTAAATGTAGTTTAAGATTAACACACTTGGACAGAGAAGGAAGGTCCACTATTCCCAGATGCAGCTGGTGAATACCAGGCTCTGTGCTGGTGCCTGTTTAAAAGAGCTAAAGCTGATAAGGAAAGAATAGATTTTCTTCATAAACTATTTTCTATTTTGTTGTGCGATTGCACTTATCCACAATTAACTAAATCAAGAAATAATTACTAAAGAGCTATAGAAATATATGTTGTGTAGATAATATTTCATTATGTATCTTAATATTCTAAGAATTTATCTGATCTGCATATTTCTCCTAAAGATAAAAGCTTTGGGGTTTTTTTTTTTTTCTCATTCAGAATCCTGAGGCCTCATACAAACGTATCACATCACTCGCTCAGCAGCTGCTCATACACTCAGTCACTGTCACTCAGACTGTGTCACATATTAAGTTTAAACCAAATACCTCACATACGAAGGTGTGATGAATACACGTATTTTAACCCAAATTATCCTAATTATCAATGCATTGTAAACTATTTAAATTTAGTCTCTTAATATTTCTTAGAATATTCCCCACATGACATAAATATATGTATATGTATAGCTATACTTGACATTTAGGCCTGGAAAAAAAAATTCCATTGCTTTGCAAAAGCTGAGACCCCTTTAAAAATTCTTTCCCTAAGGAACAGGGACATAGTATACTGGTATACTTGTATTATTAGAACAAGGTTCAAATTTCCCTGCTGTGGTTGTCATTCGAGCCATGCAGTGAAGGCACAAACACACAGAACATATTTTAAAATGCAGTTAGTTATTTCCTTTTAAGGGTTAGATATATGAAATCATGCAATTATTGCAACTTCCTGTGTAAATAAAGGCATAAATCCTTGGAAGAGAATTTTTCCCGATTAAGTCCTGCTTTGAAATGAAAATTCTAAGGAAACATAAAAGAGAAGGTTAATATCATATTCAGAATTCTAAATATTATTACTGATGTAGATTTTAATTTTCATTAAAAAATACAGTTCTACTATTTCTACTCCTACAAACACTCTATATATACTGTATGAATATGTATATATCCACAAACCATAAAACTACAGGATTATACTCTATATAATAATTACATATAACTCACTAATTGTATAACACTGTTACACAAAATATATATATATTTATAATTACTTTTCCTAGCCAATTCCTAAACCCATACTTATTTCTCTGCAAAAAATATCCTGAAAGGTTCTTGCCATTTTAAAGCTGATAGATTCTTGGAGCAGAGTATTCAGTTTACAGGCCATGATGTCACTCACCACCTGTTTCTGTCTGTCAGATTCGGCCATCTTGGTTACAGAAAGAAGATCAAAACTCATCATTTTTCTTAATTCAATTTGTGTCTTTTCAGTGATACTTTGCATCATTCCGTAGGGCTTAAAGCAAACATGTGATTTCCTTTGTTCTTCATAAATTTGATTTTGGGGAAAACTCATTTTAGAAGGTTTTGCTAATACAGGCTTCTGATAAGATTTTACTCTGCCTGTCTTTACAAAATTAGCACAATTTACTTTCCTCTCACGATTCTCGTGTTTTCTGGCAAAATCAAGGGATTGCGCACATTCAAACAAAGAATCCTTTTGTGACGCAATAACACGAGATGCAGGATTTAGAAACCAAAATTTGCTTACAAAACTCCTTATGAGGGACGGTGTTTTGACATTCTCATTCAGGATTTTGTACAAACGTTCATATATTGACATGAACGTAAAAATACATTCCTTCCGACCAATCCTTAATTTTTGAAGAATATCAATATCTGGATGATTTTCATTTGATGAACAAAAAATGAGAATTTTTAATCTGTCTTTATCAGTTAAATTCTCATGTGTTTCACCAGATAACTTTAAAGATAACCTCCTGGAAAAGGTTACAGGGATCCACATTTTGAACAACTGATTCTTCTCCTCGTTAGATAAATCAAATTTGTCAACACAACTTTCAAAAACCTCAGAGTTTCTACAAACATGCATTTTGTTGTCATATGCAGGAATGATTTTGCATATCGTTAGCAAACTTTTCCTTCGGATTTGGGCCTGTGAGTCGTCTATTTTTAGTGGTACGTCTTTCCCTTGTACGTCCTCTACGTCAGTTCTGAAGTCTCCTCCTACTTCTCCATCTTGTTCCACGTCTGCAAGGTCACCTTCAATAGCTGCTGCTACTTGTAACTGTTTCTCCACATTACAGTGAATCTCGGGAATATCACTATCCTCTACACAATCATTTTTAGATTTCTCTGACACAGATCTATGAAATATATCTACCATCTGTAGAATATTTTTTAATCTCTCTCTTTCTCTATTGAAAAACTTAGAATCTAACCTTTGATTCTCGAGTTCACACTCGGCATATAAACTTAACCATAAAACTTCTGAATTAGAATTGTCTACAGACTTAAATTTCAATTTACTCTGCTTAGCAAGACAATTAATGACATCCATTTTATCTTACCTTGAAATGTCTCAGCTTGTTCCTTTGATGGACAACGCTGGGCTCTTGTCTTCACACGTCTTGGCTTCAGCACGTCTGGCACTTTGGCACTTGTAGTACTTCTCAATCTATCTGGCAATTCTTACTTCTAGGTTCTGTGTGATTCTTGTAAGTAGTGGAATTCCCGATAACTTGCACATATGATTTGACGTTAGCAAAGTCCAATCCCCCTTGTGGGCAAGTTGAGGGAAATCCGCAAAAAAGTACAAAAATGCAGTTCCTGGCTGGCTCGCCAATGTAAAATAATGCTTATCCTGTAAAATACTCAGGACTAGTTACCAGATAAAAATATGGTGGTTTATTTGGATTCTTCCATCAAAGAAAGGTTATTACAGAAAAACAGGTGAATAAAAATAGGTGAGAGATTGTCCATCAGTTCATAGCAAAGCAACGTGTATTCTTCTTTCTCTCCGGGATCTCACATGGCAAATGGCGTCTGTCTCTCAGTTCGGCTTCTTCGTAGTAAAGTAACATACCAGCTGTTATGTCATGTCATGGCCCAGAACAGATGACATCTTCGTGTCTGTCTCTCATGATGGTGAGGGAAGAAGAGCGACCTCTACAGTTAGCCATGAATTATATACAGTACGTCTCCTAAAGCACGTGGTCTCTACATATATGGAGCTGTCTTTCTACCATGAGCCAAGCTTAAAAATAGCCTATGTCGTGTAAGCTAAAGCAATGTACAGAACTGAGTCTTATAAGAAATTAACGGATTATTAATATTTAACATCGGTGTGCCTTTAGTGAGGCTCCGGTGTTTTCCACCTCTCCTCAGTCGCATGATGTTCCTGATTATTTGGCGGACTTTTATGATGTATTTAGTGAGAATGAGTCTGCGTCTCTGCCTCCTCATTGTGCAATTGAACTGAGCCCGGGGTGTAAATTTCCCAACGGTCGGCTCTTCAATTTATCTGTACCCGAGCACGAGGCTATGCGATCCTATATTAAGGAGGCGTTGGAGAAGGGTCATATTAGACCATCCTTGTCACCCTTAGGTGCCAGGTTTTTTTTTGTAGCCAAAAAGGATGGATCATTAAGACCTTGTATTGATTATCGTGCCCTCAACAAAATTACTGTTAAATATCAGTATCCGTTACCCCTGATTTCTGATCTATTTTCCAGAGTTAAAGGTGCTTGCTGGTTTACCAAGCTTGACCTCAGGGGGGCGTATAATCTTATTTGCATTAAGCATGGGGATGACTGGAAGACGGCGTTTAATACTCCGGAGGGACATTTTGAGTACCTGGTGATGCCTTTTGGGCTCAATAAGGCCTCTTTCACACATCAGGTTTTCGGCATCAGGCGCGATCCGGCGCTTTTGACTAAAACCGGATCCGGCTAAATGCAATGCCGGATCCGGTTTCCCCCCATTGACTTGCATTAGAGCCGGATCGAGCCGGATGGCCATGCGTTTCATCCGATTTTCGCCGGATCCGGCAATGTGACGCGATCCGGCGTCTGGAAAAAACGGCTTCTGTAACGTTTTTTGTCTCCGGCGAAAAAGCCGGACACGCCGGATCCGGCGTGTCCGGAATTTTCATACAATGAAAGCCTATGAGCGCCGCAATGCGCCGGATCCGGTTTCTTTGGTCTGAGCATGCTCAGTAGCTCTGCCCACAGGACATATATAAAAGCAAGACAGTGGGACCCTCAGCCACACCCAACATGCCACCCAAGCCAAGAACCAGGAGCATGAGAAGGCAGCAGACATCTGCAGCAGCAGCACCATCAGCACCACCCCAAATGGAGCAGTATGCTGAACAACGGGAGGGGAGTCCAGCAGCAGATGAGAGACGGTAATTATCAAATCCCCCATTCCTCCAAACTAGGGCTATGGAATATCAAGATATTCATTGGCCCTTTGTTTCTCTTTATTCAACAGCCGCCCAATAGATGCAGCAGCAGCAGCAATGGCAGCAGCAGAAACACCACCCACAGCCATGGAGTCTGGCCATGAGGAAGACAGCACATCTTCTGGGAGCCCTCCCTCGCATCGTCAGCGTTTGACGGTAAGTTTTTATTTCCAAAATCCATCATCTCTGTAATATATGTGTATTCATTGGCTTTTATTTCAAAACAGGAATCACAAGATGAAGAGGAGCTCCCAGAAGAAGAAGGAAGGGGTGGACAGACACTTGGAGTGGGCTCACAATTGGTAAGTTTTTTGCATCAAACGCAGAAACACAACATCACACTACACACAACACATAGAAAACAATGTTCTGCAGACCACACACAGCAAACAAATGCCTACATCCAAAGACATAACATTTTTTGTTTTCTTCTCTAGTCTTCCCAATCTGGTGCTCGGCCAAGAGGTCCTCGCAGTGCCTCCCAGGGTCGTCGGCGACAGCAACGCGGCGGTCACCAGCGTGTAAGTATAAATATTTTTGCTTTGTTTTTTTTGCACTTTTTATTTCATTTCTTTTGTGGAGGCTAATTATGTTATTTTTGTCTTTTTCTTTAACAGCCTTCACAGCGTGCTCCCGACTCTGACGGTGAGGATGGAGGGATTGATGTGGACCGCCTCATCGATCTCGTCAGAGAAAGGGAGCCGCTCTGGAATATGGCTGACCGCCGCCACGCTGACCTGATCGTTACCCGACGACTCTGGGAGGAAATCTGTTCGCTCCTTGTGGACCGCTGGGAGGACCTCGAAGCTAGGGCCCAGATTAAAGAGCGTAAGTATATACAGTACCGGTTGCTTGATTTAAACCAGTGTTTCCCGAACTCCAGTCCTCGTGGTCCCCACGGATCATGTGTTCAGGATTTCTATTTACTTTGGAAATCCTGAAAACATGACCCCTGGGGACCATGAGGACTGGAGTTTGGGAAACACTGATGTTGTATACTAACCACTTTGTCCTTTCTCGTTTCAGGGGAGAGAATTGTGAAGTGGTGGCGGTCTGTGAGGGATCGTTTCAAGAAGGAGTTCAACAAAGAGATGCGGGCCCCGAGTGGATCTGGAGGACGCAGGAGCAAGTACAAGTACGCACGAGCCCTGTCGTTCCTCCGGGAGACAATGCTCACCAGAAGGTAAATATTACACACCACATGTGACAAAAAAATGTTTAGATGTAACTTTTTTTTTTCAGCCAGGGCCATACCATGTCACTATTTTAATTGTTTTTTTTTCTCTTTATTCCACAGCACGGTGAGCAGCACTCGGGAGCCTGCACGATTGGACCCTTCTGAGGCGATCCCTGAGGAGACCGGCACCGAGGGACATTTCGACCGCCCCGGTACATCTGCACCTTCCCAGCCTTCCCACACATTCGACCCATCTGTCCCATCCACCAGCACAGGAGCATCGTGGCCGCCTACATTACATGAAGCTGCTGGTGAGGAGATCGCTTTCCCTTTACCCCACCCTTCTGCCACTGCCACCTCTAGTACACCTGCGGGCACTGGGCGGCAGCGGCAGAGGGGTCAGGAAAAGAGTTATGCGCCAGAGTTCTTGCATCTGAATGCATCTTTCCAGAACTGTCTAAAAGTCTTGTCAGAGCAAATCTCCGCAGGCTTTCAGCAGATCAACTCCAGCATTCTGGAGGTGAAGACACTTCTGCAAACCATGCATTCAGAAGCAAGATCTTCGCCAAACCACACCTTTTTCAGGTCTGTTGTGGAGCGCATGGCAACACTATCTCCTACCCAGCAGATGCATGTAATGCATTCGTGCCACGGTGCGCTACAGCAGGTTACCTCCCAACCTCCACCTCCCACCACTGTAGTTCCTCCACCTGCACCCCCTCCAGCCACTTTCCATCCTCCCCCTCCTATTACATCTGCACCCCCTCCAGCCACTTTCCATCCTCCCCCTCCTATTACATCTGCACCCCCTCCAGCCACTTTCTATCCTCCCCCTCCTATTACATACCAGCAACCTCCCCAGTACCAGCAACCTCCCCAGTACCAGCAACCTCCCCAGTACCAGACATCTCCCCACTTCCAGCAACCTGCCCCGTATCAAACTCCTTCCCCGTACCAAACTCCTTCCCCATACAACTTTCCATCAACATCATCTGCTCCTACAGTCCCTGCCCAACCCTCCACTCCACCGCCCACCACCTCTTCTGCCTCCCACATGTCCACCCATTCTGTAGCTTTTTCCATACCATCACCTCTATCTGTTCCTTCCCCACCACGATCCCAGTCCTCTCTCCACACTCCCATTGTCGAAGTGTCCCGCAGCCCCTCCAGCAGTATTTCCACCCCACACTACACAGATTTATGATGTGTTTTGTAATAAAAATGCCCAGTTGGTTTCAAACCTTTATTAAAAAAGTTTTTTTAACTTTAAAAAACAGTTTACAAAAAAAAAATATTTTAAATAAAAGTTAAATTATTGTTTACACTGGTTGTCTGTCATTTCTTTCTGCGGCGAAATATGTTTAAAAAAAAGGTTAAATACAGGGTATTTAAAAGGTAAAAAGGTATTCAAAACCAGGTATATAACTGTGGGTAAATTTTAGCTTTTTGCCACAGTTGTGTTCCTGGTTGTGTTTGAAGCAAAGTATTTCACCTAAAAAGTTGTGTTTATTGTTGGTGATTTCCTAACAATGTACACAACTTTTGTTAAAAGGTGAAATACTTTGCATAAAACACAACCAGGTACACACCTGTGGCCTAAAGCTAAAAATAGAGACCATGACGAGATAGCCAACTTTGGTTGGCAAAGGTATATACTGTTGGTACAGAAGGTACACAAGTTTGGTTAGGGCACAAATCTTTCACACTCTGTCATCCTGCCAGTGTACTCTGCCTTGAGGTGACATAAAGTATAGTGCAAAATTGTCCCTCATTACTGAAACTGTCACAGAACTTCTAGTGGTAATGTCATGGTAATCTTGCAAGGTGGTTTCTTCAGAGGTGTCCTCAATGGAAATGGGTTCCTTGCAGATAACAAAATTGTGGAGTACCACGCAAGCTTTGATCACCTCGTCCACAGTTTCTGTCTTGAGGTTGATCGCAGTCAATAGGACCCGCCATTTGGCTGTCAGAATACCAAAGGTACATTCAACCATTCTTCTTGCTCTTGTGAGGCGGTAATTAAAAATGCGTTTTGGTCTTGTCAATCCTCTGCTAGAGTACGGTTTCAAAAGGTGTTCTGAAAGCTGGAAGGCTTCATCCCCTACACAGACAAATGGCATAGGTGGACCAGATGTTTGCGGCAGCGGTCTAGGTGGTGGGAACTGGAAGGTGTTTCCATACAGTTTACGCCCCATGGCAGACAGTTTGAAAACTTGAGAGTCATTGGAGCGGCCATAGGCCCCAATATCAACCGCAATAAATTTGTATTCCGCGTCAGCGATGGCCATGAGGACAATTGAAAAATATTTCTTGTAATTGAAATATTCCGATCCCGATCCAGCTGGCTTTACAATGCGGATATGTTTCCCGTCCACAGCGCCCAAGCAGTTGGGAAACTGACATATCTGTTGAAACTTGTCAGCAATTTCAATCCACCTCTCTGTTGTGGGCTCTGGTAAAAACTCTTCAGCTAAGGAGTCCCACAGTGCACGGCATGTGTACTTCACAATTCCAGATATGGTGGAAATCCCGAGTCTGTACTGGAAATGCAGTGACGAAAGGGATTCTCCAGTTGCAAGAAATCTGTGGGGAATTAAAAAACAATAAATTAGTTTTAAATCACAGCATTACATACCAAAACTGAGCTATAACACTTGGAGATACAAACTACCACCAACAAGATTGCAGTGAAAGTGTGCTCTGATGCGATCACATCCAATAAATGTGGCTTACCTTAAAGTCACCATCAGACGCTCTGCGGGTGAAACAGAGAAGCGGCAATAGGTGTCCGCTTTTCTTATGAGGTGTGCAATGCGCTCCACCAAGTAATCAAAATTCTCCATTTTCATCCTAACATATCCAAAAAATTTATCCGGGTTTCGTCGAAGGTCCATGCAGAGTGTAGAATAGACCCCACGCGTCATTCTCTTGGCTGTGATGGGGTGGATCCACAAACGTCGTCTACGATGCCTGATGCGCTGCTGTCTCGCTCTCTCCTTCTCCAGAACAATCACCCTCAAACGATTCGCCTCCGCTATAAAATCCGCCAAATTCTTCAAAATATTTCCAATGACAACATCCATCTTCGCCAGTAACTTGCTCTTCTCTCCAACCTGCACTTTCTCCTCTACAACCTGTCAAAGAAGGGCTGTAGGAACATGCTATAAATAGTTTTCCAGTAGCCAATCCCGTTCGGAAGGCCACAAGGGTCAATTTTAAAAACCGGATCCGGCGTAATCCGTCGAAAAACGGATAGAAAAATGGATGAACCGGATGAGACGGATCCGGTTTTGTCTGTCAAGAAAAAGACGGATCCGGCAGAAAACCGGATCCGTCACATCCGGTTTTACTAAACATTTGCCGGATCCGGCGTTCCGGCACGACGCCGGATCGCGCCTGACGCCGAAAACCTGATGTGTGAAAGTAGCCTAATGCCCCTTCTGTCTTCCAGTGCTTCATGAACGATATTTTCCGAGATTTTGTCGATAAATTTTTGATTATCTATCTGGATGATATTTTGATCTTCTTCAAGGATTGGGATTCTCATGTGGAACACGTTCGGACTGTGTTCCGGATCTTGAGGGAGAATTCCCTGTGTGTCAAAGGATCTAAATGCCTTTTTGGAGTACAGAGGATTTCTTTTTTGGGATTTATTTTGTCCCCGTCAACTATTGAAATGGCCCCGGCCAAGATACAGGCCATTCTCGATTGGGTTCAGCCCACTTCTTTGAAGGCCCTCCAGATGTTTTTGGGTTTTGCTAATTTTTATCGGAAATTTATAGCAAAATTTTCTAGTATTGCCAAGCCATTGACTGATTTGACTAAAAAGGGTGCTGATGTGTTAAATTGGTCTCCGGAGGCTGTTTCTTCCTTTCAGGAGCTGAAGCGAAGATTCACGTCCGCCCCGGTTTTGCGGCAACCTGATGTCTCACTTCCATTCCAGGTAGAGGTGGATGCTTCTGAGATTGGTGCAGGAGCTGTTTTGTCCCAAAAGGATCCTATAACTTCTAAAATGAATCCCTGTGCTTTCTTTTCCCGAAAGTTCTCTCCATCTGAACGTAACTATGATGTGGGGAATAGGGAACTGTTGGCCATGAAATGGGCATTTGAGGAGTGGAGACATTGGTTGGAGGGAGCTAAGCATCAAGTCGTGGTCCTCACTGACCACAAGAATTTGATTTACCTAGAGTCGGCTAAGCGCTTGAACCCTAGACAGGCTAGGTGGACCTTGTTTTTTACACGTTTTGATTTTGTGGTTTCTTTTCTTCCTGGAACAAAGAATGTCAAGGCAGACGCCCTCTCTAGGAGCTTCCTTGCTGATTCTCCTGTGGTGACCAAGCCTGCTACCATCTTAGGCGAAGGGGTAGTTCTTTCTGCCATCTCGCCCGATTTGAGACGTGCTCTGGAAGAGTTCCAGGAGGACAAACCTGAGCGTTGTCCCAGTGGAAAGTTGTATGTTCCTGACCAGTGGAAGAAGAGAGTGATGTCTGAAGTTCATTGCTCTGCTTTGGCTGGTCATCCAGGTATTTTTGGTACTAGAGATCTGGTGAGTCGGTTTTTTGGTGGCCCTCCTTGTCTCGTGATGTCAGGAATTTTGTGCAGTCCTGTGGGACGTGCTCCCGGTCTAAATCGTGTTCTCGCTCTAGTGGGTTGTTGATGCCTTTGCCTGTCCCCAAGAGGCCATGGACCCATATTTCAATGGATTTCATCTCTGATATGCCTGTCTCTCAGAGGATGACTGTTATTTGGGTGATTTGTGATAGGTTCTCTAAGATGGTTCATCTTGTACCACTCCCTAAGTTGCCGTCTTCCTCTGAGTTGGTGCCCCTGTTTTTACAACAGGTGGTTCGTTTGCACGGGATTCCTGAGAACATTGTATCTGACAGAGGAGTCCAGTTTGTGTCTAGATTTTGGAGAACTTTCTGTTCCAGGCTGGGAATTCAGTTGTCCTTCTCCTCTGCTTTTCACCCTCAGACCAATGGGCAGACAGAAAGAACAAACCAGACCTTGGAGTCATATTTGAGATGTTTTATTTCTGCTGATCAGGATGATTGGGTTTCATTTTTGCCCTTGGCCGAATTTGCTTTGAATAATAGAGCTAGTTCTGCCACTTTGAAGTCACCTTTTTTTTTTGTAACTTTGGGTTTCATCCTCTATTTTCTTCAGGGCAGGTGGAGCCCTCTGCCTGCCCAGGTGTTGACACTGTGGTGGAGAGAATGCACCAGATCTGGGACCAAGTGGTGGATAAGTTGTCTCTCTCCCAGGAGAAGGCCCAGAGGTTTTCCAACCGACATAGGACCATTGGTCCCCAGTTTAAGGTTGGTGATATGGTGTGGTTATCATCGAAAAATATTGCTATGAAGGTGGCTTCTCCTAAGTTTAAGCCTAGATTTATTGGACCTTACAAGATTGTGGAGATTATTAATCCGGTCTCTTTTCGTTTGGCTCTTCTTGTCACATTTAAAATCCATAATGTGTTCCATAAATCTTTGTTGAAGAGGTTTGTTGAACCTGTTGTTCCGGGGGTGGCACCTCCAGACCCTGTATTGGTTGAAGGTAACATGGAGTATGAGGTAGAGAAAGTACTGGATTCCCGTCTGGCTAGACGGAGACTCCAGTATTTGGTTAAGTGGAAGGGTTATGGTCAGGAGGATAATTCCTGGGTCTCTGCCTCTGATATTCATGCCAAACGATTGGTGCGTGCCTTTCATCGGGCTCACCCTGATCACCCTGGTGGCGTAGTTGAGGGTTCGGTGACCCCTCCTCAAGGGGGAGGTACTGTTGTGAGTTCATTTTCCCCTTCATTACTGAGGCCCGAGGAACTCCCTCTTCTGGTAAAGAAAGGTAGTGAGCCTGATTGTCAAACACCTGAGGCTGATGATGATGACTGGCTGAGTGGAGTTACGGACTGGATATAAGGCTGCCGACGCCCTTCTGCCCTGCGGGTGATTTCTCTGTGGGATCCTTGGAGACCAGTCTGAATTCCTGCTCCTCCAAAGCTAAGTTTGCTGCTCGGCCTTTTGCTTTTGTGCTTTGACTTTGTTTTTGTTTTGTTTTTCTGGATTTCTGCCATTCCCTGCTGGGGTGTGCTGAATTCATTTAGCTCTGTCTTCTGAAAATACCTGAGTGCTGATTCAGTTTTTGAAGCCTAGCTGCTTCAGGGCCTTTTTCATATCAGCTGGTTGGCTTATGTCTTTGATAGGGTTTTGGCAGATTGCAGACAGCAGCCTTCCTGTCCTTTCCTATCTAGGTAGTTTTGGGGCCCCGTCTTTGCTCAGTATATCTTTCTGTCTGTGTTAGTATTTTCATCTTGCTTCACCGTCATTATATGTTGGGGGCTGCCTATTGCTTTGGGGTATGCTCTGGGGCAGTTTAGATTTCCCCTTTCTTTCTTTAGGCCTATGTATTTCTCCGGCTGTGATCGAGGGGTCTAGGGTATCGTAGGAACCCCCCACGGCTACTGCTAGTTGTGTTGATAGGTTCAGGGGTCTGCAATCTGATAGTTGCCAACTTCTCTGGTTTTCTGGACTTAGCTTGTATTTCTGCTTTTGCCTCCTACGGTGACTCATTCATAATAGGCTTCCATTTGTTATGGAAGTCGACTCACAATGAGATGCAGTGGTAGTTTATCATCAGTTTTCACCGTTTTCCGGCTCACAGACGTGTGACATTCCTGCCCACATTTTTAAATGTGTCCTCTCATGCCAATCCAATAGAATCACCTATGGCCTGTGGCTTTTGTCTTTTCCACTCCAACGTTACCTGACAGATCATGATAGGCAGTGAGGACAATGTCGAAATCTCTCCCTGTGATCACAATTTGATGGAGATGAGTAACGGTGATGGGATCCACGGTACTGTGATACAGCAAACCTTTCTTCACAAGAACTGCTTTCGCTGTCTCCACAGACAAAGTAATTGAGGGTCATCATTGCCTCTGAGAATTCTCCCGGGAGTTTTTCCCGTGATTAGTAATTCCCTAATTTCTGCAATCACTTGACTTTCTGTCTGTACTTGTATCCATCTCGCTTCCTCTTGCGGAGAGTCTGGACTGACTTACTGAGACTGAAATATATATGAAGATTGAAAAAAACCCCAACAGTGTATACTGGTGTACGCTTCGAATGCATTACCCTTTTTCTACTTTTTAGATTCTTGTCTAATCCATACTGAGGCTGTGAGTGTCTTTGTCGGGCTACGGAAATTTACACAGAGATTTTTAATGTTTAAACTATGCTATATATACCTGGTATCCAGTGATACTGTACCCTTTCTCAACTTTCTACAATCTTGTCGAATCCATAGTGGGCCTGAGACCATCTGAGTCTGCCTCTTGATATACAGACATAGATTTTTAATGTGTAAACTATGCTATATATATACCTGTTATCTGGTGATACTGTACCCTTTTTCAACTTTCTACAATCTTGTCGAATCCATACTGGGCCTGAGACTGTCCGAGTCTGCCTCCTGATTAGAGATGAGCGGTGATCGAGTCGACCTCTTAGCCAAGTTCAAATTCGAGCTGTTTTAGGCGGTGTTCGAGCCATTCATCGAACTCGAACACTTTGCTTAAAATTCGGCTGTTAGCGGTTCCATTCGAGAACGGTTCGTTCACCAAAAGCGTAACTTTATTTTCACATTAATTATGGTTTTAAATGTTAATAGACGGTTTCATGGCATAGTAGCGGTGTTTGGTAGCCAGCGGTGTAGTGCACCTGTCAAGGAGCTACACTGTGTGTGTTTCTAATAATTTTTTACTGCATCTTGTCCAGAATATCCTTTTGGGCCTTGTAGCACTGTCTGCTACTCAGCAGAGGAGCCCACCCGTGAACCTAGCTATGCTGCCTGTTTATGAAAGAACCAGTTTTTGACTGCATTTAGCCCAGTTAATACTTTGGGCCTAGTAACTGTGCCTGCTACTCAGCAGAGGAGCCCACCCGTGAACCAAGCTGTGCCGCCTGTTTATGCAAGAACCATTTTTTAACTCCATTTAGCCCAGTCAATACTTTGGGCCTAGTACCTGTGTCTACTGCTCAGCAGAGGAGCCCACCCGTGAACCTAGCTATGCCGCCTGTTTATGTAAGCACTGTCTGCTGCTCAGCAGAGTTGCCCACCCGTGAACCAAGCTACAGCACCTGTGGTTTGGACAATTAATTTTTTCACTTTCTTACTGGAATGCCGGTTAAGCCTAATTCCGGAATACCGGTTGACCTGCACTTACTGGGAAATCCTCGTTTGCGGGGAAGCATTGGAATCCCAGATCACCGTCACTAACAGGGTTCAGCGGGTTATCCACACCTGTAAACGACACACGCTGGTCCTTTCAGTGTAGCGCGCATGCAGCCGCGGACATGTAAGGGCATGACAGACCTGTTATTGCTTGATCTCGCGTGCCAGAGCCTCGTGTGTCCCTCTAGTAAGCTGGACGCGGACCGCGGGGTCATGCCGGAGTCTCGCTCGTTAACGGAATTAAGCTGACAAATCGCTAGCACAACTATAAGTGGCCATGCACCACCACCCACAGAATCGACAAAGTTTGCTATCTGTCCATCTTTTCCATAGCTGGCATGGTTGAGGTTGCCCGTGTGGAGTCCAATTAAGCCGCAGGCTCCTCTCCTGGTGGTGCCCTTCTGGACATTCCTTTAAGGTTCAGCTTTGCAACCATACTGCCCCCGGAAACCAATCATTTTGCCTTCATGGACGCTGTTCGGAGGGTCGTGGGAATAAAGCCGCCCAATCGGCAGTTGGCATACTTTATGGTGGGAAGTCCAACGGTATATGATCGTCTTCGATTTCAGAATTTTAGATTTTTTTTTATTTTAGATTTTTATTCCAGCCTTTCTTGACTTTATAAGGGCATGACATGTCTATATCTGTGTCTCCTCCTGCTCCTTTTATTCCTCCACCTCTTTTCTATATGTAGTTGCCCTTTTCCATATGTTATTTTTGTCTTCTGAGAATTGTGTCTGCTTTGGGACACCTTTTAAGGTGTTTTGTAATTGTTTTCTATGTGTTTGTATGTGTTTGTGTTTGCCTGCCATTGTTTTCAATGGGGCTCGACGAACTTGCCTCCTGTTCGACGAACCGAACGGAACTCGAACACTAGCGGGGTGGCTCAACACTACTCCTGATAAATAGATGTACATTTTTAATGTTTAAACTATGCTATATATACCTGGTATCTGGTGATACTGTACCCTTTCTGCCAGGAAGTCCTCCTCCACCCACCACTCTAAGTGTATCATTGACACCAGGAACATTGGCCCACATGTGTGATTATTTCTTGTGGATCTTCTTTTTATATTGTGGTATGATCCATCCTGTGCGTGTGAGAGTCTGTGGGTTACTCCTGCAATTTATATGTAGATTTAAAAATTACCCCAACACTGTATACAGCTCTACGCTTGTGATACATCACCCATTTACTGCTTTTTATATTCTGGTCTAATCCAAACTGACCAAGTGAGAGTCTGTTTCTGACTGTGGAAATAAATACTGAGATTGACAATGACCCCTACACTGTGTACAGCTGAACGCTTCAGATCCATTACCGTTTTACGGCTTTTTATATTGTGTTGTAATCCATACCGAGCCTGAGAGCATCTGTGTCTGCGTCCTGAAATATATACGGAGATTTAGAATGTTTAAACTATACTATATATACCTGGTATCTGATGATACTGTACCCTTTTTCTACTTTTTATATTCTTGCCTAATCCATACTGAGCCTGTGAGCATCTCTGTGTGACTCATGAAATATATAGGGAGATTGACAATATCCTTTGACTGTATAGAGCTGTACGCTTCTGATACAGTACCATATATCTGATGTTATTTTGGGTACATTTTCTCCAAAATTTGGAAGTATGGTGGAAGAGGCCGCGGACGTGGGTGTGGGGGGGGGCCAGCTGGTACTGATGGTGGTGGTGCATCTGCTGGTAGTGGCAAAAGCACAAAAGCAGCTAAGGCAGGAGGTGTTGAGCCTGCGGCATGGTCTGGCTCCGAAACACCTGGAAGGCTACCTTTTCTAGGAATAGGTTAACCGCTTTTAAAGCCGGAGCATCAGGAACTGGTTTTGTCATACATTGCCGAAACAGACTCCAGCAAATATGCCCTCCTCTTCTGAAGTTTCAAAAAATGCAAACACTGAGTCATCAAGTGCTGGCTCCTGGTCAGGAAGAACCCCTTTCCTTGTGTCCTTCACCCCCACCAAAAGTGAATGATGCAGCAGGCAACACTTCACATTAGTCCATGTAGCTCTTTCCCACATACCATGCCTGGGTTATCAAGTCAAATCGTGAATTCCCCAGTCCAAGATGAATCTGACATCGAGTGTGGGTGGCCAGCCAGGGCAGTGGGGTTAATCGGTACCGGGCCGGTGTCTCAGAGGGATGTGTCACGGTGGTGGTGACCCGGTCCGTGGGCATGGGCGTCCATGCAAAGGGGTGAATAACGTTTATAGGTGAATGATACGTGATGCCACCTGTGGTTTGTGATCAGATTGACCAGCGCTGCAGTGTCGTTTCTCTGGGACAGATGTTGTGGTGCAGCTAAGATGTAGAGGCCCTGCACAGGTAGGGCCGTAGTCACAGGGCAGATGAACGAGTTGGTAGATGGTGTGCAATGCAGGATGTAGCAGAGCCGTGCGCCAGGCGCAGGAGAAAGATGACAGACACAGTCGTGCAGTTCCTTTACCTGTACTTGGTAAGTGCCGTCCAGGACCCAGAGTACAGATGAAGAAGGAGTTGGTCAGCTTGGAAGCAAATTAGAAATTCTGTCTCTGCAGATAGGTAGTGTGGCCTCCGTTCTAGCGCTTATCTGAGGTACTCGCAGTACTGAGTTCACTGAAGTTCCCCCTGTTGACTCTCTTTTGAAATTTTCTCATATGGCAGGCAGCCGTAGCCTTTTCCTTCTGGCTCACACAAGTCGCTGCTGGGGCCTCCGAGCCTTAGTTGGGAACAGAGCATTTACAGCTGCTACTTCCTCCGGTTTCTGCTGCAGGACCTTCAGTGTCCCTACAAACTCGGAGACCGGAATCCGGACCATGCGCTCCAGCTAGGAGTGAGCCTTAACTCTGCTCATCCTCCAGCTCCCCTTCTCACATTCACACACTTCCCCTTCCCTTCACAGACTGCCCTAACTTCCCTCCTCCCGACCACAGAGAGCAGCTACTTAGCAGTCAGGTTCAGAGCTCTCCCTGCTGGCTTGGAGTGGGAACTGTGTTGTGTGTTGGTTTAACTGCTAGAGAGATCCTTCGTTGCTCCCAAGCATGACATCACACTCCATAGGTGGAAGGTAATGCCACTGTGGCGACCGTACTCCTGGGGGTGCCACAAGTGCACTGATGCCCAGCCACTGCTAGATGATTCTGCTGGTACATTGACCCAGACCACTACACATTCCCCTCGCACTCTACACAGCCAGAATCTGACCCTGATGAAACTCAGGTTCCCCTTCCCGCATACTATACCATTTTACACGGTGACAAAGAGGAAGATGCAGATGAAAGTTCAGGTTCCTTGAGCAGGTGGGGGGGGCATACTCATGGGCGACGGCACTGGCACAGGGCCCTTCATAGTATGCAAAAGTGTCTCTGCTGGTGGGAGGGTCCACCCGCCGTCAGACACACCGCCGTACTATGAGGGGCCCTGTGCCAGTGCCGTCGCCAACGAGTGGCCCCCCCCTGCTTGCTCAGGATCACAGCACTTGCAAAGTTAAAATACTTACCTCACCCTGCTCCACTGCCGTGACATCTTCCGCATTTCCTGACAGTGACATTCTGGTCAGAGAGCGCGATGACATCACGTCTGTATGCCCTCTGCCTAAACAGTCCAAGTGCAAAGAGATGAAAGATGGGGACAACGAGGAGTCCAGACTAGTACAGGGATTCCCTAGCGAGGAGACTTATTTAATTGTTTTAAAGGTTGGGAGCAATTTTTGGGGAGTACTATACTCTGGAGAATGATATATGGGGCCCACCATACACTGGAGCATTCCAAAGGTGGACATCAGACACTGGAACAGCATTTACAGGGCCCATTATACACTGGAGCATTAGAAATGGGGCCCATTATATATGGAGCATTATTTGGGCCATAAGACAGTGGAGCTTCATCCATGGGGACCAACTTATACTGTAGCATTATGTGGAGCTCATAATATACTGTATCAAACATTATATGGGATCAATGATTCCATATGGAGAAATATACGGGCCTCATTACTCTGTATAGCGCACTTGCGGTGGCCATAATACTGTATGGAGTAGAGTTGAGCGAAACGGGTCAAACAAATTCAAAAGTCGCCGACTTTCGCCAAAGTCGGGTTTCATGAAACGAAACCCGACCTTAGCGTGAGGTCGGCCACGAGGTCGGCGACTTTAGCGCCAAAGTCGCGTTTCAAAAGATGCTTTAGCGCCCTTTGGCAGCCAGTCAGGAAGAACGGACACTGTGGGCAACGTGATGACATAGGCAGCGGTCACCACCATCTTGGAGAAGGGCATGCAAGTGATTGGCTTGCTTTGTGGGGCGTCACAGGGGGTATAAAAGGGCGTGCACGCCGACCGCCATGTTACTCATGCTGATCTCAGAATAGGGAGAGCTGCTGCTGATTCTGTAGGGAGAGCGTTAGGGAGACAAAAAGAAAAAAAAACTGCTTCTGCTGATAGCGCTTTTCACTGTAGTTACTGTGCAGTGAAAGGTGAAGATTTTTGCTTTTGTACAGCAGCGCTGGTGGTGATTAGCCTGCCTTTTATGGCTAGCTGCATTGCTGTGTGCACACTGGTGTTCAAACTGCTTTTTTAAAAGCAATCCAAATTGTATTGTTTTGTCCTGGTGAGGTAGTGAGCTTTCATTTTTTCACACACCGTACAGTGGTGTACGCTCCTCACACAGTACCGTGAAACGGCTGTTATCACGGCCAAATTGAAGCTATGTACGTGTGTGACTCTGTAAGGAAAAGTCGAGGAGTTTGTCCGTCCTTACAGACCTACACCTTATACTTTTGTCCGTTTTTCCAACAGTTTAGTATATTTGCTGTTTGATTACATTCAAAACTAGAGAGAGACAGCGTGCGTCAGTCCGTATACAAAAACACGGAGCTTGACACTTTTACATACACCGTAAAGCGGTGTACGTGTACGCTCCTCTCTCTGTATCGTGTAACGGCTGTTATTACGGCCAAATTGAAGCTATATACGTGTGTGACTCTGTAAGGAAAAGTCGAGGAGTTTGTCCGTTCTTACAGACCTACACCTTATAGTTTTGTCCATTTTTCAAACAGTTTAGTATATTTGCTGTTTGATTACATTCAAAACTTGAGAGAGACAGCGTGCGTCAGTCCGTATACAAAAAAACGGAGCTTGACAATTTTACATACACCATACAGCGGTGTACGTGTACGCTCTTCTCTCAGTACCGTGTAGTGGCTGTTATCACGGCCAAATTGAAGCTATATACGTGTGTGACTCTGTAAGGAAAAGCCGAGGAGTTTGTCCGTTCTTACAGACCTACACTCTAGGGAGATTCCAATTCTGCCAAATTCTATATACACCTTGTAGTTTGTCATACACTAGGCAATTTCTGCCTGTCACATTGTGGTGTAATATACACAGGGCCTGACAGAATCCAACTGTGTCCTGAAGTCTAGAGAGATTCCAATTCTCACCTCTCCTCTTTACACCTTTCTAAGACCATCCAGAATCTGACTGTCACGTTGCAGTGTAAAATAAACAGGGCCTGACAGTATCCAACTGTGTCCTGAAGTCTAGAGAGATTCCAATTCTCAACAGTCCTCTATACACCTTTCTAAGACCATACAGAATCTGACTGTCACATTGCGGTCTAATATAAACAGGGCCTGACAGTATCCAACTGTGTCGTGAAGTCTACAGAGATTCCAATTCTCCCCACTACTATATACACCTTGTACCTTGTTTTACAGGACCATAGAGTTGTTGGTTGTTTGGGGACATTTTCCCCAAAAATGAGGAAGTGTGGTGGAAGAGTCCGTGGAAGTGGGCGGGGGTTGGCAGCTGGTAATGATGGTGTTGGTGTTGGTGGTGGATCTGCTGGTAGTGGCAAAAGCAAAATAGCACCTAATGCAGAAGGTGTTGAGCCTCCATCATTGTCTGCCTCCACAAGGCCTCGAAGGCTCCCTTTTCTGGGAGTAGGTAAACTGCTTTTAAAGCCGGAGCTTCAAGAACAAGTTTTGGCTTACATTGCTGACTCAGCCTCAAGCTCTATCTCCTCCTCTTCTGAAATTTTAAAAAAATTAAAGCACTGAGTCGTCATTGGAGGCTCATGGTCATGAACAACATCTTTCCTTGTGTCCTTCACCCAACCAAAATCGAAGGATGCGGCAGGTCACACTATACTGTAGATTACTCCATGGAGCTGTTTTCACATACCATGCCTGGGTTATCAAGTCAAATCGTGAATTACCCAGATCAAGATGAATCTGACATGGAGTGCACTGATGCACAGCCACTGCTAGATTTATCTGCTGGTACATTCACTCAGAGCACTACATTGTCCTCGTAGTGTACTGAGCCAGAATCTGACCCTGATGAAACTCAGGTACCCCTTCCCGCATACTATACCACCGTACACGGTGACGCAGAGGAAGGTGCACATGACATTGAAGAGGAGGTGATGGATGACCCAGTTGTTGACCCAGATTGGCATCCATTGGGGGAAGAGGGTGCCACTGCCAATAGCTCAGGAGAGGAGGAGGAGCATCCGCAGCGGGCATCGACATCGCAACAGCTGTTATCTGGCAGGCCCGGAGCAGTCCAAAAACAGGTGACAATAACCAAAAGAGTTGCAGGACAGCTTGGCCAGACAGTCAAAATAGCACAGCATGCAAGGCCTCAAAATGTTTTCCCTAGTAGGAAGAGTGAGTGTGGCACTTTTTTGAACAAAATCCAAATGATCAGGCAAAGGTTATCTGTAAGAAGTGCGCAAAGACCTTTAGCCGAGGGAAAAATCTGAGAAATTTGAATACCAGTTGCATGCTAAGACATTTAACCACCATGCACTTGCAAGCGTGGACGGACTACCAAAATTCATGTACCACATGTGCAACTGCTCCCAAAGAAGGAAGTCAGCAACACTACATTATTTCCCCCACTGTAAGCCCACCGGTTAGCACACCCCAAGCAGCAAATGTTGAGTTGTCGTCGCAAGGGCAAATCAGTCAGGGAATCACACTGTTATTGCAACGAAAGACTAAATCTAGGCCATCAGAAAGAACACCAACTCCATCACCATCATCCCTCTCTCAGTCCGCCATGTCCTCCGCTAGTTCCACCATATGCAGCTCTCAAGTCCAGCTCACCCTACCAGAGACTATGAGTAGGACAAGAAAGTACTCATCCTCTCATCCGCGTACACTGGGTTTGAACATTGCCAAACTAATCTTGTTAGAGATGATGCCCTATCGCTTGGTTGAAAGTACAGCTTTCCGCGAACTCATGGCCTATGCAGTACCACGCTATGACCTACGCAGTCGCCACTTCTTTTCGCGCAAAGCCATCCCAGCCCTCCACCTTCATGTGAAAGACCGCATTGTCCATGCACTCAAGCAATCAGTGAGTGGAAAGGTGCACCTCACAACTGATGCATGGTCCTGTAGGCATGGCCAGGGCCGTTACGTGTCCATCACTGCGCAATGGGTTAATGTTGTGGATGCAGGGTCCACAGGGGACAGCGGTGGTGGGACAGTGCTGCCTTGCCCAAGGTATAGGAAACAGTTGGCTGTAGGCATTCGACCCTCCTCCTCCAAAAGCGAAAGCTCATCCACAGAGCGCAGTCGCACGAGCACTCCATTCGCAGCTGCCAGTGTTGCACACGAGGTGTCCCCCTATCGATCAGCTAGTGGAAAGCGTCAGCAGGCTGTGTTGAAGATGATGAGTTTGGGTGACAGACACACCGCAGAGGTACTGGCCGACTACTTTCAGAGACAAACTGAGTCATGGCTGGGCAGTCTACATCTTGAGGCAGGCAAGGTAGTTAGTGATAACGGCGGAATTTTATGGCAGCCATAGCCCTTTCAAAACTCAGACACATACCTTGCTTGGCTCACACCTTGAAACTTGTGGTGCAGTGCTTCCTCAATAAGTATCCGGAGTTAACAGGCCTGCTCCCTAAGGTTCGAAGACTTTGCTCGCACATCCGCCGGTCGCCCGTACACTGCAATCGTATGCAGAAGCTGCAGCGATTGCTCCACCTTCCCAAGCACCGCCTGATTATCGACGTTGCAACAAGGTGGAACTCCACCCTGCACATGGTGGAGCGGCTGTGCGAACAGAGGCAGGCTGTAATGCATTTGTGGGAGGATACACGGGCAGCCACTTTGAGGGGCAGACATGGATTTGTCAGGTGTGCAGTGGTCGAAGCTGAAAGACCTCTGTAAAGTCCTTCAGTGTTTTGAGGAATGCACACGGCTGGTAAGCGCAGACGACGCTATCATAAGCATGAGCATCCCTCTTATGCGTCTGCTCATGCAAACCTTGATGCTCATTAAGGAGCAGGCGTCTGCAGCCGAGGATGATGAGGAAGAGGAGGAGGGAAGCCTTGATGACAGTCAGCCATTGTCTGCTCAGGGACCTCTCCTGGACGAGGTGGAGGAAGAAGAGGAAGAGGAGGAGGAGGATGATGGGGATGATTATTTAGGGGAGGAGGATGCTTCTCGTGGGGCAAGAGAAAATGTTGGCGTGGCAAGGTCTAGTACAGGCTTTGTGCATGACTGGAGGGATGTGGATTTGCCAGAAAGTGATCCTCCACCCAGCACTCGCAGTGCATCATTGACACCGGGAACATTGGCCCACATGTCAGATTATGCCTTGCAGATCCTCAAAAGGGACCCCGGCATTGCCAAAATGATGAACGATGACGACTAGAGTTGAGCGAAACGGGTCGAAAAATTTCAAAAGTCGCCGACTTTTGGCAAAGTCGGGTTTCATGAAACGAAACCCGACACTAGGATGAGGTCGGCCACGAGGTCAGCGACTTACGCGCCAAAGTCGCGTTTCAAAAGTTTGTTTTGCGCTCTTTTTCAGCCAATCAGGATCCACGGACACTGTGGGCAATGTGATGACATAGGCACGGGTCACCACCATCTTTCAGAAGGGCATGCAAGTGATTGGCTTGCTTTGGTGGGCGTCACAGGGGGTATAAAAGGGCGTGCACGCCGACCGCCATCTTACTTCTGCCGATCTCAGTATAGGGAGAGGTTGCTGCTGATTCTGTAGGGAGAGCGTTAGGCAGGGAAGAAGACAAAAAAACTGCTTCTGCTGCTAGCGATTTGGCCTGCACAACACACCAGTCACTGTGTGTGCAGTGCAAGGGGAGGCTATATAGTGGTGCATCAGTGGTGTTGGTTGTTGGGCTGCCTTTTAAGGCTTCCTGACAGGCTGGCATTGCTGTTTACCCACTGCTCCGCAAACTGCTTTTTTAAAAGCAATCCCAATTTTTTTTTTTTTGTCCTGCTGAGAAGAAAAAAAAACTGCTTCTGCTGCTAGCGATTTGGCCTGCACAACACACCAGTCACTGTGTGTGCAGTGCAAGGGGAGGCTATATTGTGGTGTATCAGTGGTGTTGGTTGTTGGGCTGCCTTTTAAGGCTTCCTGACAGGCTGGCATTGCTGTTTACCCACTGCTCCGCAAACTGCTTTTTTAAAAGCAATCCAATCTCCCTTATCCTCTAGTCACTTTTGTCACAGCTGTGCCATCGAGCCTGTGACATAGCGCTCAGATATCAGTGGGCCTCACACAATCCAAAAGTGTCCAGTGTCCACAAGTGTCTGCAGAAATTCAAAATCTCCCTTATCCTCTCGTCACTTTTGTCACAGCTGTGCCATCGAGCCTGTGACATAGCGCTCAGATATCAGTGGCCCTCACACAATCCAAAAGTGTCCAGTGTCCACAAGTGTCTGCAGAAATTCAAAATCTCCTTTATCCTCTAGTCACTTTGGTCACAGCTGTGCCATCGAGCCTGTCACATAGCGCTCAGATATTCATTGGGCCTCACACAATCCAAAAGTGTCCAGTGTCCACAAGTGTGTGCAGAAATTCAAAATCTCCTTTATCCTCTAGTCACTTTGGTCACAGCTGTGCCATCGAGCCTGTCACATAGCGCTCAGATATTCATTGGGCCTCACACAATCCAAAAGTGTCCAGTGTCCACAAGTGTGTGCAGAAATTCAAAATCTCCTTTATCCTCTAGTCACTTTGGTCACAGCTGTGCCATCGAGCCTGTCACATAGCGCTCAGATATTCTTTGGGCCTCACACAATCCAAAAGTGTCCAGTGTCCACAAGTGTCTGCAGAAATTCAAAATCTCCCTTATCCTCTCGTCACTTTTGTCACAGCTGTGCCATCGAGCCTGTCACATAGCGCTCAGATATTCATTGGGCCTCACACAATCCAAAAGTGTCCAGTGTCCACAAGTGTCTGCAGAAATTCAAAATCTCCCTTATCCTCTTGTCACTTTTGTCACAGCTGTGCCATCGAGCCTGTCACATAGCGCTCAGATATTCATTGGGCCTCACACAATCCAAAAGTGTCCAGTGTCCACAAGTGTGTGCAGAAATTCAAAATCTCCTTTATCCTCTAGTCACTTTGGTCACAGCTGTGCCATCGAGCCTGTCACATAGCACTCAGATATCAGTGGGCCTCACACAATCCAAAAGTGTCCAGTGTCCACAAGTGTCTGCAGAAATTCAAAATCTCCCTTATCCTCTCGTCACTTTTGTCACAGCTGTGCCATCGAGCCTGTGACATAGCGCTCAGATATCAGTGGGCCTCACACAATCCAAAAGTGTCCAGTGTCCACAAGTGTCTGCAGAAATTCAAAATCTCCCCTGTCCTATAGACACCTTGTACCTTGTTTTACAATACTATCTAGTTTGTTGGATTTTGTCTACATTTCTACCAAAAATGAGGTAGCCTGGTGGAAGAGGCCGTGGAATTGGGCGGGGGTTGGCAGCTGGTAATGATGGTGTTGGTGGTGGATCTGATGGTAGTGGCAAGAGCAAAATAGGACCGAATGCAGGAGGTGTTGAGCCTGCGTCATCGTCTGGCTACATAAGGCCTCGAACGCTTAGTTTTTTAGGAGTTGGCAAACCGCTTTTAAAGCCAGAGCATCAGGAAAAAGTTTTGTCTTACATTGCTGACTCAGCCTTAAGCTCTATCACCTCCTCTTCTTCAGTTGTAAAAAGAAAAAGCACTGAGTCGTCATTGGAGGCTCATGTTCATGAACCACACCTTTCCTTGTGTCCTTCACCCCAACCAAGATTGAAGGATGACGCAGGCCATACTACTGATTACTCCATGGAGCTGTTTTCACATACCATGCCTGGATTATCAAGTGAAATGGTGAATTACCCAGGCCAAGATGAATCTGACATGGAGTGCACTGATGCACAGCCGCTGATGGATGATTCTGCTGCTACATTCACTCAGAGCACTACATTGTCCTCGCAGTGTACAGAGCCAGATTCTGACCCTGATGAGACTCAGGTGCCCCTTCCCGCACACTATACCACCATACACGGTGACACAGAGGAAGGTGCACATGACATAGAAGAGGAGGTGATGGATGACCCAGTTGTTGACCCAGATTGGCATCCATTGGGGGAAGAGGGTGCTGCTTCCAATAGCTCAGATGAGGAGCATCCACAGCAGACATCGACATCGCAACAGCTGTTATCTGGCAGGCCCGGAGCACTCCAAAGACAGGTTCCAAACATCAAAAGAGTTGCTGGACAGCTTGTCCAGAGGGTCAAAAGCTCACAGCGTGCTGGGCCGCAAAATGTCTGCCAAAGTAGGAAGAGTGCAGTGTGGCACTTTTTTGAACAAAATCCTCATGATCAGGCCAAGGTTATCTGTAAGAAGTGCGCAAAGACCTTTAGCCGAGGGAAAAATCTGAAAAATTTGAATACCAGTTGCATGCTTAGACATTTAACCAGCATGCACTTGCAAGCGTGGACACAACACCAAACCTCAAGTGCCACATGTGCAACTGATCACAGCGAAGGTAGTCAGCAACGCTACATTGTTTCCCCCACTGTAAGCCCACCGGTTAGCACAGCAGCAAATGTTGAGGTGTCGTTGCAAGGCCACAGCAGTCAGGGAATCCCACTGTTATATCAACGAAAGACTGATTCTAGGCCATCAGAAAGAACACCAACTCCATCACCATCATCAACCCTCTCTCAGTCCGCCCTGTCCACCGCTACTTCCACCATATGCAGCTCTCAAGTCCAGCTCACCCTCCCAGACACTATGAGTAGGTCAAGAAAGTACTCAGTCTCTCATCCACGTACACTGGGTTTGAACGCCCACATTGCCAAACTAATCTCGTTTGAGATGATGCCCTTTCGGTTGGTGGAAAGCACAGCTTTCCGCGAACTCATGGCCTATGCAGTACCACGCTATGACCTACCCAGTCGCCACTTCTTCTCTCGCAAAGCCATCCCAGCCCTCCACCATCATGAGAAAGACCGCATTGTCCATGCACTCAAGCAGTCAGTGAGCGGAAAGGTGCACCTCACAACTGATGCATGGTCCAGTCGGCATGGCCAGGGCCGTTACGTGTCCATCACTGCGCACTGGGTTAATGTGGTGGATGCAGGGTCCACAGGGGACAGGGGTGGTGGGACAGTGCTGCCTAGCCCACGGTATAGGAAACAGTTGGCTGTAGGCGTTCGACCCTCCTCCTCCTCCTCCTCCAGAAGCAAAAGCTCGTCCACAGAGCGCAGTCGTACGAGCACTCCATCTGCAGCTGCCACTGTTGCACACGATGTGTCCCCCTATTGAGCAGCTAGTGGAAAGCGTCAGCAGGCTGTGTTGCAGATGATGTGTTTGGGCAACAGACACACCGCCGAGGTGCTGGCCGAGTACTTGAAGCGACAAACTGAGTCATGGCTGGGCAGTGTACATCTTGAGGCAGGCAAGGTAGTTAGTGATAACGGCCGTAATTTTGTGGCAGCCATAGCCCTTTCAAAACTCAGCCATATACCTTGCTTGGCTCACACCTTGAACCTGGTGGTGCAGTGCTTCCTCAAAAATTATCCGGAGTTAACAGCCCTGCTCTAGTAGGTGCGAAGACTGTGCGCGCACATCCGCCGGTCGCCCGTACAGTCCGTTCGTATGCAGAAGCTGCAGCAATTGCTCCACCTTCCCAACCACCGCCTCATTATCGACATTGCAACAAGGTGGAACTCCACCCTGCACATGGTGGAGCGGCTGTGCGAGCAGAGGCAGGCCATAATGCATTTGTGGGAGGATACACGGACAGGCACTTTGAGAGCAGACATGGAGTTGACAGGTGTGCAGTGGTCGAAGCTGAAAGACCTCTGTAAAGTCCTTCAGTGTTTTGAGGAATGCACACGGCTGGTAAGCGCAGACGACGCCATCCTAAGCATGAGCTTCCCACTTATGCGTCTGCTCATGCAAACTTTGACGCACCTTAAGGAGCAGGCGTCTGCAGCCAATGTTGATGAGGAGGAAGAGGAGGAGGGAATCCTTGATGACATTCAGCCATTGTCTGCTCAGGGACCTCTCCTGGACGAGGTGGAGGAAGAAGAGGAGGAGGAGGATGATGGGGATGATTACTTAGGGGAGGAGGATGCATCTCGTGGGGCAAGTGAAAATGTTGGCGTGGCAAGATCTGGTACAGGGTTTGTGCGTGACTGGAAGGATGTGGATTTGCCAGAAAGTGCTCCTCCAACCAGCACTCGCAGTGCATCATTGACACCAGGAACATTGGCCCACATGTCAGATTATGCCTTGCAGATCCTAAAAAGGGACCCACGCATTGTCAAAATGATGAACGATGACGACTACTGGTTGGCCAGCATCCTGGATCCACGCTATAAAGGCAAATTACAAAACATCATGCCACAGGAGAACCTTGACCTAATATTGGCTAATAAACAAGCAACTCTGGTAAATCGGTTGCTTGAGGCATTCCCAGCACACAGCAGCGGTGATGGTTCTCACACGAGCCGTACGGGCCGGGGGCAGCTTGGCAGAGGTGTTCGTGGTGCACACAGCAGAAGTGGCGTTAGAGACAGGGGTTTCATGACAATGTTGTGGACTGATTTTTCAAATACCGCTCACACAACTGGTAATACTGCATCGATGGAAAGTGACAGGAGACAGCAGTTGTCAACTATGGTTACAAACTACTTTTCCTCCCATATCGATGTTCTCCCACACAGGTCATTCCCCTTTGACTATTGGGCCGCTAAACTGGACACCTGGCCTGAATTGGCCCAATATGCCTTACAGGAGCTCGCTTGCCCAGCTGCAAGTGTGCTATCGGAAAGAGTCTTCAGTGCAGCTGGATCAATCCTGACAGAAAAAAGGACCCGTCTGTCAACCCAAAATGTGGATGATCTAACCTTCATTAAAATGAACCATGCATGGGTTTCCAAGGATTTTGTCCCACCTTCCAATGATGACACATAGGGTGACAGAAAAATGGCTTGCTTTGGTCCACCTCTTCCTGGGACTTCACCTATTTCGCCTTTTGCATCAGCTGAATGTCCAACATCAACATATGCCACTTTCTAAAACTCCCTAACTGTGCAGCCTCCCCCCCATGGCCGGGGTCACCAACTAGCGCACGACACCGTGCGAGTGCCGTTGCCCTGGACAGGTGGGTAGGCTGACTCTTGGGCGCGGACACTGGCACAGGGTCCCTCATAGTGCAATCAAGTGTCTCTGACGGTGGTGGTGCACACCCGCCGTCAGACACACCGCCGTACTATGATGGGCCCAGTGCCAGTACCAACGCCCACGAGTGGGCCCCCCTTGCTTGGACAGGGCCCCAGCATTTGCAATCTTTACCTCTCCCTGCTCCTCCGCTGTGTAATCTGGGCCGTCAAATCCATACTGTGCCTGACACCGTCTCAGCCTGCCTCCTGATGTACAGACATATATTTTGAATGTGTACGCTATCCATACATGTTATCCGGGGATACGGTACCCTTTCTAACCTTTGTGCAATCACGTGCAATCCATACTGGGCCTAACACCGTCTGAGCCTGCCTCCTGATGTACAGACATATATTTTGAATGTGTACGCTATCCATACATGTTATCTGGGAATACGGTACCGTTTCTAACCTTTGTGCAATCACGTGCAATCCATACTGTGCCTAACACCATCTGAGCCTGCCTCCTGATGTACAGACATATATTTTGAATGTGTACGCTATTCATACATGTTATCCGGGGATACGGTACCCTTTCTAACCTTTGTGCAATCACGTGCAATCCATACTGGGCCTAACACCGTCTGAGCCTGCCTCCTGATGTACAGACATATATTTTGAATGTGTACGCTATTCATACATGTTATCCGGGGATACGGTACACTTTCTAACCTTTGTGCAATCACGTGCAATCCATACTGGGCCTGACACCGTCTGAGCCTGCCTCCTGATGTACAGACATATATTTTGAATGTGTACGCTATTCATACATGTTATCCGGGGATACGGTACCCTTTCTAATCTTTGTGCAATCACGTGCAATCCATACTGGGCCTAACACCGTCTGAGCCTGCCTCCTGATGTACAGACATATATTTTGAATGTGTACGCTATCCATACATGTTATCCGGGGATACGGTACCCTTTCTAACCTTTGTGCAATCACGTGCAATCCATACTGGGCCTAACACCGTCTGAGCCTGCCTCCTGATGTACAGACATATATTTTGAATGTGTACGCTATTCATACATGTTATCCGGGGATACGGTACCCTTTCTAACCTTTGTGCAATCACGTGCAATCCATACTGGGCCTAACACCGTCTGAGCCTGCCTCCTGATGTACAGACATATATTTTGAATGTGTACGCTATCCATACATGTTATCCGGGGATACGGTACCCTTTCTAACCTTTGTGCAATCACGTGCAATCCATACTGGGCCTAACACCATCTGAGCCTGCCTCCTGATGTACAGACATATCTTTTGAATGTGTACGCTATTCATACATGTTATCCGGGGATACGGTACCCTTTCTAACCTTTGTGCAATCACGTGCAATCCATACTGGGCCTAACACCGTCTGAGCCTGCCTCCTGATGTACAGACATATATTTTGAATGTGTATGCTATTCATACATGTTATCCGGGGATACGGTACCCTTTCTAACCTTTGTGCAATCATGTGCAATCCATACTGGGCCTAACACCGTCTGAGCCTGCCTCCTGATGTACAGACATATATTTTGAATGTGTACGCTATTCATACATGTTATCCGGGGATACGGTACCCTTTCTAACCTTTGTGCAATCACGTGCAATCCATACTGGGCCTAACACCGTCTGAGCCTGCCTCCTGATGTACAGACAAATATTTTGAATGTGTACGCTATTCATACATGTTATCCGGGGATACGGTACCCTTTCTAACCTTTGTGCAATCACGTGCAATCCATACTGGGCCTAACACCATCTGAGCCTGCCTCCTGATGTACAGACATATATTTTGAATGTGTACGCTATTCATACATGTTATCTGGGGATACGGTACCCTTTCTAACCTTTGTGCAATCACGTGCAATCCATACTGGGCGTGAGAACGGCTGGCGAGCTGTTAAGCAAGCTACAGCACCTGTGGTTTGCACACATAAGTTTTTCATTTTTTCAGGAATGACGGTTAGGCCTAATTCCGGAACTGCGGTTGACCTGCACTTACTGGGAAATCATTGTTCGCGGGTAATAATTGTCATCAGTGATCCCCATCACTAACGTTGTTCAGCGGGTTATCTGCACCTGTAAGCGACAAACGCTGGCCTTTTCAGTGTAGCGCACATGCAGCCACGGACATGTAATGGCATGACACACCAGTTATTGGCCAATCTCATGTGCCAGAGCCTCACGTGTCCCTCTAGTAAGCCGGACTCGGACCGCGGAGCATGACGGAGTCTCGTTCGTTAACGGAATTAAGCTTGCAATGTGTGCATCTGTTCTGTAGCTGGCATGGTTGAGGTTTCCCAGGTGGAGTCGAATTTAACCGTAGGCTCCACTCCTGGTGGTGCCCTTCTGGACATTCCTTTAAGGTTCAGCTTTGCAACCATACTGCCCACGTAAAACAAACACTTTGCCTTCATGAACGCTGTTTGGAGGGTCATGACTCGTGGGAATAACGCCGCCCAATCAGTTAACCTGCTATAGAGATCCTTCGTTGCTCCCAAGCATGACATCACACTCCCTAGGAGGAAGGTAATGCCACTGTGGCGACCGTACTCCTGGGGGCGACACAAGTGCACTGATGCCCAGCCACTGCTCGATGAATCTGCTGGTACATTGACCCAGACCACTACATTCCCCTCGCACGCTACACGGCCTGAATCTGACCCTGATGAAACTCAGGTTACCCTTCCCATATACAGTTCCATCTTACACGGTGACAAAGAGGAAGCTGCAGATGAAAGTGCAGGTTCGGCCCACCCGCCATCAGACACACCACCGTACTATCAGGGGCCCTGTGCCAGTGCCGTCGCCAACGAGTGGGCCCCCCCCTGCTTGCTCAGGATCACAGCACTTGCAAAGTTGAAATACTGTGCAGTGAGATGGAAGATGGGGACGACGAGGAGTCCAGACAAGTACAGGGATTCCCTAGCGAGGAGACTTATTTGATTGTTTTCAATGTTGGGACAGCAATTTTTGGGGAGCACTATACTCTGGAGAATGATAGATGGTGCCCACCATACACTGGAACATTCCAAAGGTGGACATCAGACAATGGAGCAGCATTTACAGGGCCCATTATACACAAGAGCATTAGAAATGGGGCCCATTATGTTTGGAGCATTATTTGGGCCCATAAGACAGTGGAGCTTCATCCATGGGGACCAACATATACTGTAGCATTATGTGGAGCTCATCATATACTGTTTCAAACATTATATGGGACCAATGATTCTGTATGGAGAAATAGATGGGCCTCGTCATGAGATGTAAAAAGTGAAGTATTTTTCATTGTACTATACCGCTATTTCTCTGCCGTATCGGAGCATGATGAGTTGTGGTATGTGTTAAAGGGGCGCTCTTTCGCCCAGGGCACATGAAAACCAGGAGCCAGCCCTACCCCCCCACAACTTCAGCCAAATAACCCCCATTTTTCAGTGCGTAACTTGTATTATGAAGTTAATTAAAGTTGACAAGCTTAAGTAAGAAGAATTGATGCTTTTGGCATTCAAATGGGCACTGTAGGTGTGTTTCCTGTCCTCCTCTCACTGCCGACTTTTATTCCCCATTAACTTACATTGGGTTTCGTGTTTCGGGACGACCCCGACTTTTCCCTATAATCGGACGATCTTGCTCGACCCGACTTTTGGAAAAGTCGGGTTTCACGAAACGAAACGCGACCCTAAAAAACCAAAAGTCACTCAACTCTAATGACGACTACTGGTTGGTAAGCATCCTGGATCCACGCTATAAAGGAAAATTCCAAAACATCATGCCACAGGAGAACCTTGACCTAATATTGGCTAACAAACAAGCAACTCTGGTAAACCGGTTGGTTGAGGCATTCCCAGTACACAGCAGTGGTGATGGTTCTCACACGAGCCGTAGGGGCCGGGGGCAACTTGGAAGAGGTTTTGGTGGTGCACACATCAGAAGTGGCGTTGGAGACGGGTTTCATGACCGTGTTGTGGACTGATTTTTCAAGTCCCGCTCACATGACTGGTAATACTGCATCGATTGAAACTGACAGGAGACAGCACTTGTCAACTATGGTTACATACTACTTCTCGTCCCATATCGATGTTCTCCCTCACACGTCATTCCCATTTGACTATTGGGCCGCTAAACTGGACGCCTGGCCTGAATTGGCCCAATATGCCTTACAGGAGCTCGCTTGCCCAGCTGCAAGTGTGCTATCGGAAAGAGTCTTCAGTGCTGCTGGATCAATCCTCACAGAAAAAAGGACCCGTCTGTCAACCCAAAATGTGGATGATCTAACCTTCATTAAAATGAACCATGCATGGGTTTCCAAGGATTTTGTCACACCTTACCCTGATGACACATAGGTTGCCAGAAAAATGGCTTTCTTTGGTACTCCTCTTCCTGGGACTTGACCAATTTCGCCTTTAGCAGCAGGTGAATGTCCCACATCAACATATGCCATTTTGTAAACCTCCCTAATTGGGCTGCCTCCTCCCCCCATGGCCAGGGTCACCACCTAGCGCACACAACCGTGCGAGTGCCATTGCCCTGGACAGGTGGGTGGGCCGACTCTTGGGCGCGGGCACTGGCACAGGGTCCCTCATAGTGCAATCAAGTGTCTCTGACGGTTGGGGTGCACACCCGCCGTCAGACACACCGCCGTACTATGAGGGGCCCTGTGCCAGTGCCGTCGCCAACGAGTGGGCCCCCCCTGCTTGCTCAGGATCACAGCACTTGCAAAGTTGACATACTTTCCTCTCCTTGCTCCACCGCCATGATGTCTTCCGCCTTTCCTGACAGTGATATTCTGATCAGAGAGCGCAATGACATCACGTCTGTACGCCCAGACTAGTACAGGGATTCCCTAGCGAGGAGACTTATTTGAGGAGACATTTAATTGTTTTCAATGTTGGGACAGCAATTTTTGGGGAGCACTATACTCTGGAGAATGATATATGGGGCCCACCATACACTGGAGCATTCCAAAGGTGGACATCAGACACTGGAGCAGCATTTACAGGGCCCATTATACACTAGAGCATTAGTAATGGGGCCCATTATATATAGAGCATTATTTGGGCCCTTAAGACAGTGTAGCTTCATCCATGGGGACCAACATATACTGTAGCATTATGTGGAGCTCATAATATACTGTTTCAAACATTATATGGGACCAATGATTCTGTATGGAGAAATATATGGGCCTCATTACTCTGTATAGCGCACTATGCGGTGGCCATAATACTGTATGGAGTAATATACTGTCCGTTTTTGGAGCTATTGGAGAATTTAAAATGGATATCAGTCATGAGATGTAAAAAGTGAAGTATTTTTCATTGTACTATACCGCTATTTCTCTGCCGTATAGGAGCCTCATGAGTTGTGCTATGTGTTTAAGGGGTGCTCTTTGGCCCAGGGCACATGAAAACCTGGAGCCAGCCCTACCCCCCCACAAATTTAGCCAAATAACCCCCATTTTTCAGTGCGTAACTAGTATTATGAAGTAAATTAAGGTTGAAATGCTTCAGTAATAAGAATTGATGTTTTTGGCATTCAAAAGGGCACTGTAGGTGTGTTTCCTGTCCTCTACTCCCTGCCGACTTTGCTTCCCCATTGACTTGCATTGGGTTTCGTGTTTCAGTCGGCCTTCGACTTTTCACAATAATCGGCCGATTTTGTTCGACCAGACTTTTGCGAAAGTCGGGTTTCATGAAACCCGACTCGACCCGAAAAAAGGCAAAGTCGCTCATCTCTAGTATGGAGTAATATACTTTCCGTTTTTGGAGCTATTGGAGAATTTAAAATGGATATCAGTCATGTGATGTAAGAAGTGAAGTATTTTTCATTGTACTATACCGCTATTTCTCTGCCGTATCGGAACATCATGAGTTGTGCTGTGTGTTAAAGGGGCGCTCTTTGTCCCAGGGCACATGAAAACCTGGAGCCAGTGCTACGCCCCCAAAAATTTAGCCAAATAACCCCCATTTTTCAGTGCGTAACTAGTATTATAAAGTAAATTAAGGTTGAAATGCTTCAGTAATAAGAATTGATGTTTTTGGCATTCAAAAGGGCACTGTAGGTGTGTTTCCTGTCCTCCACTCCCTGCCGACTTTGCTTCCCCATTGACTTGCATTGGGTTTCGTGTTTCAGTCGGCCTTCGACTTTTCACAATAATCGGCCGTTTTCGTTCGACCTGACTTTTGCGAAAGTCGGGTTTCATGAAACCCGACTCGACCCGAAAAAAGGCAAAGTCGCTCATCTCTAGTATGGAGTAATATACTGTCCATTTTTGGAGCTATTGGAGAATTTAAAATGGATATCAGTCATGTGATGTAAGAAGTGAAGTATTTTTCATTGTACTATACCGCTATTTCTCTGCCGTATCGGAACATCATGAGTTGTGCTATATGTTAAAGGGGCGCTCTTTGGCCCAGGGCACATGAAAACCTGGAGCCAGCGCTACCCCCCACAAATTTAGCCAAATAACCCCCATTTTTCAGTGCGTAACTAGTATTATGAAGTAAATTAAGGTTGAAATGCTTCAGTAATAAGAATTGATGTTTTTGGCATTCAAAAGGGCACTGTAGGTGTGTTTCCTGTCCTCCACTCCATGCCGACTTTGCTTCCCCATTGACTTGCATTGGGTTTCGTGTTTCAGTCGGCCTTCGACTTTTCACAATAATCGGCGGATTTTGTTCGACCCGACTTTTGCGAAAGTCGGGTTTCATGAAACCCGACTCGACCCAAAAAAAGGCAAAGTCGCTCATGTCTAGTATGGAGTAAAATACTGTCCATTTTTGGAGCTATTGGAGAATTTAAAATGGATATCAGTCATGTGATGTAAGAAGTGAAGTATTTTTCATTGTACTATACCGCTATTTCTCTGCCGTATCAGAGGATCATGAATTGTGGCATGTATTAAAGGAGCCCATTGACACTCTTTGGCCCTGAGCCCATGAAAATCTGGAGCCAGCCCTACCCCCCCAACAACTTTAGCCAAATAACCCCCAGTTTTCAATGCCTAACTATTATTATAAAGTAAATTAAGGTTGACAAGCTTAAGTAATAAGAATTAATGTTTTGGCATTAAAATGGGCACTGTAGGCGTGTTTCCTGTCCTCCACTCACTGCCGACTTTGCTTCCCCATTGACTTGCATTGGGTTTCGTGTTTCAGTCGGCCTTTGACTTTTCACAATAATCGGCCGATTTTGTTCGACCCGACTTTTGCGAAAGCCGGGTTTCATGAAACCTGACTCGACCCGAAAAAAGGCAAAGTCACTCATCTCTACTAGTGAACAATGGCGGAGTGAGACTGCGAGCAAGCACTATAAACACACTGAGTTAAACGTCACTCAGTGTGAACAGAGCGCAAAGTACCTAGCTCTGTTGCTCCGCAAAGCGGTACTATGCAACACAGCTCTAAGCACATTAGCCTGTTAGATGACACAGGAGTAAAGCAAATATAATGCTAGTTGGGGTCGCTAAGGCTAACCCCCCAGGGAAGTCTAGGCTTGTGGCTGTGCTTGCTCTGAAACTCAGCTGTGCTAACCGCACTCATGACCGGAATCAGATGCTAAGCCAAGAAGGAGTTCCCACCCTACAGTGCCTGACTAGACACTCAATCGCCGTTAAAGTAGCGGCACACATGCACACTGAGTGGTAGTGTGTCCACTCACACACATAACACAAATGATATTAGTGCACAAGTGTGCCTGGTTACTAAAGGCTTAGCTGGAGAGTCAGCAATAACCAAATGCATGGCATGAACCTGAGCAAGACACCGGTACTGATGCCTGCGCTGAGCAGCAGTCTCAGTGGCCGGACCTGAATAGGAGACCACAGGGCCAGACAAAGCTTGGGATCCATCCCATGCAGGGGGAAAATCACGGCACCTAAAATCCAGTAACAGATGATGTCAGTTGTCTTTGGATAGGACATCACATTGTTGGTTCACTAGTGTTTCAGTTTTATTAACACTTACCCCACATACCCCTCTAGCAACAAGCCTAATCCCCCTTCCACTATGACCTCGCTTTTTCCCAGTCATGTTCCTCAGGTAGTGTGCTAAGAGAACACTATCAGCAACTAAAAATTATATTTTTTACTCTGCACAACCTCTGCACACGGCTGAATTTTAGCAGCACAAAATGAGATGATGATATATGGCATGATGAATCAAGTTACTCACAGAAGAAAGAATTGCTTTAGTGTGGATGAGGCCTATATGAAAAAGAAGATCTGCTCACAAAAATTTCAAATTGAGATGTCTCCTACTATATGACCAAAAAAGTTGGGGGCCTGTGGATGAGGCCGGTATAACATTGACTAAATGTTCCAAAAAATTTCAAAGTGAGATGTTCCTTACTGTATGACATTTGTAACAGAAGAAAAAATTGGCTAAGTGTGGATGAGGGCTGGATGACAAAGAAGATATGCTCCAAAAAATTTTTTATGTACTGTAGATGTCCCCTACTGTGTAACGCTAATAACCAACTATGTTTTTGGGGGCCTTTGGATGAGATCTGTATAACATTGACTAGATGCTCAATACAATTTCAAATTGAGATCTTTCCTTCTGTATTACGCTAGTAACATAAATATTTTTAGTGTGAATGAGGCCTGTAATATCTAGAAGATTGTCTGTGGCGCTGGAACACCCTCTTTCCTACAGTTGCTGCTGGTAAGGTGCAGGTTTGCCGGAGAAATGTGACCGACATGTCAATAGATAAACTGATCACGAAAAGGGGCATGATGATGGCGGAAATGGGAACATACAGCAGGATCAATAACAGGATGGCTATGGGAGGTATGAGATCCAGGATCCAGCCTACAATGATTAGTTGTTTAATTAACACCAATTACCAGAGCATTTGATGCTCGTCAGAAGATAGGTTTTAACAGATGCACGTCTCAAATTAGGCATAAAAGATACTTCCCAAGGAAAAAAGAGAACTGTAACGCTAATACCGCTTTTAAACTGCAATACAGGTGTAAGCTAATAACCGCAGGCCTTACCTTCAAGACTTTGGGTGCACACAAGAGAAGCAAAAGCTTGATAAATCAAACTTGAATAAAGAAGATGGGTAGCACTCACCAATCTTGTGAAAATTCCTTACTTTATTGATGATATTAAAACATCATGGCCGGGAGTGTGAGGGTAGGAGTGTGCAGGTGCTGACCACGGTGGTTTCGCGCTTGTGGCGCTTGTACGGGTCAATGAGTGGGAGGATGTGACGGAAAAAGAAATACCTTGTGGCAGGCATATTCCTCCTACCGCAGCTCCAGCCTCTAATGTGATGAAATGCACATAAAAAACTTAAAATTACAAAATATTAACAGCATGTTAATGCATGAACAAGAGCAGAAACACAACTGTTACAAAAAAACAACTATACAAAAAAATTGTAGGCTAGGCATAAAAGGTGCCCATGAGAAATTGGTTGCCAAAGATGCACATAATGTAGAAAATAGGCTCAAAACAATTTCAAACTCAGATCTCGGCTGCTGTATCATGTTTGTAAAAAAAAAATTGTAATGTGCAACAGCTCTGAATGGTTGGATATAGTGGGCTGTGTCATGTTTAGCAACAGGAAAAAAAAATAATAATATGTGTGAGGTCTGCAGACAGCTTCTTATTACCACCACAAAATGATAACATGGGATACGATGGGCTTTATCAAGTATTGCAACAGAAAAAAATTATCATTTTTTTAATGTGCGTTAGGTGTGCAGACAGCTTCATATCTCCGCCCCAAAATGACAACGTGGGATACGGCGGGCTCTATCACATTTTGCAACAGCAAAAAAAAATATTTTTTAATGTGATTGAGATCTGAAGACAGCTTCATATCACTGTCACAAAATGACAATGTGGGACACGGCAGGCTGTGTGACGTTTAGCAACAGAAAAGAGTAATATATTTTTTTTAATGTGCATGAGCTATGCACACTGTGGAATTTCATGGCCATTAATTAACAAGAGGAGATATAGCATGGTGAATTACGCTAGCAACTGCCCCCCCAAAAAATATTTCTTAACGCACAACAGCTCAGATCACAGAACAATGACACTAGCGCACTAAATGACAAAGTGGGATATAGCATGCTGTTTCACATTTAGCTAGTGAAGAAAAAAAGATTTAGAACTGTCTACTTGTGCATGGAGCACAATAGAAGCAGTGCAGAACACACTTGTATGACGTGCCCTGCTGGCTTTGCCTGTGGACCTCAGTTATGGCAAAAAAAAAAAAAATATATATATATACTGTATATATATATATATATATATATATATATATATATATATATATATATATACACTGCTCAAAATAATAAAGGGAACATTTAAACAACAGTATATAACTCCAAGTGAATCAAACTTCTGTAAAATCAAACTGTCCACTTAGTAAGCAACACTGTTGACAATCAATTTCACAAGCTGTTGTGCAAATAGAATAGACAACAGATGGAAATTATTGGCAATTATCAAGACACACTCATTAAAGGAGTGGTTCTGCAGGTGGGGACCACAGACCACATTTCAGTAACAATGCTTTCTGGCTGATGATTTGGTCACTTTTGAATGTTGGTTGTGCTTTCATACTCGTGGGAGCATGAGACGGGCTCTACAACCCACACAAGTGGCTCAGCTAGTGCAGCTCATCCAGGATGGCACATCAATGCGATCTGTATCAAGAAGGTTTGCTGTGTCTGTCAGCGTAGTGTCCAGAGGCTGGAGGCACTACCAGGAGACAGGCCAGTACACCAGGAGACGTGGAGGGGGCCGTAGGAGGACAACAACCCAGCAGCAGGACTACTACCTCAGCCTTTGTGCAAGGAGGAACAGGAAGAGCACTGCCAGAGCCCTGCAAAATTACCTCAGGCAGGTCACAAATGTGCATGTGTCTGCAGAAACAGTTAGAAATGGACTCCATGAGGATGGTCTGAGTGCCCGACGTCCACAGATGTGGGTTGTGCTCACCGTCCAACACCGTGCAGGACGATTTGCATTGGCCAGAGAACAGTGTTTGGCAGATTTGACATTGATGCCCTGTGCTCTTCACAGATGAGATCAGGTTCACACTGAACACTTGTGATAGACATGACAGAGTCTGGAGACACTGCGGAGAATGTTCTGCTGTCTGCAACATCTTCCAGCATGACTGAGCCAGTAATGGTGTGAGGAGGCATTTCTTTAAAGGGCACCACAGCCCTCCATGTGCTAGCCTGTGGTGCCCTGGCTGCATTAGGTACCAGGATGAGATTCTCAGATACATTTTGAAACCACATGCAGGTGCACTGGGCTCTGGGTTCCTTCTGATGCATGACAATGCTAAAACTCATGTGGCTGAATTGTGTCAGCAGTTCCTGAATGATGAAGACATTGATGCTATGGACTGGCCTGCCCTTTCCCCAGACCGGAATCCAATGGAGCATATCTGGGACATCATGACTCGTTCCATCCACCAACGCCACTGTGCACCACATACTGTCCAGGAGTTGTCTGTTGCTTTAATCCAGGTCTGGGAGGAGATCCCCCAGGAGAACATCCGCTGCCTCATCAGGACCATGCCCAGGCACTGAAAGGAGGTTGTACAGACATGTGGAGGCCACACACACTACTGAGCATCATTTCCTTGTCTTGAGGCATTTCTACTGAAGTTGGCTCAGCCTGTAATTTCATTTTAAGTATCATTCCAAATCCATTCCAAATCCAGACCTCCATGGAATATTCATTTTGATTTACATTGATCATTTTTATGTTTTATCATTATCAATGCATTCCACTATGTAATGAATAAAGATTTATAACTGGAATATTTCATTCAGTGACATCTAGGATGTGGTATTTTAGTGTTCCCTTTATTTTTTTGTGCAGGGTACATTATATAGCGCTTTTTTCCTTTTTTTCTCATTTTCTATGGCAGTAATGCAGTTTCATTGTTCTAGAGTAATCATTTTTGTTAAATCATGGTGCAACCATTATCGTTTTTCAACATATGCTTTTTTTAGTGGGCGCCTGTTCACACTAGATTTGTTCCTTATTTGTCATCAATGAGAAATAAATTTTGTTCCACGCTTCTGCTGTGCATGCCATGAAATTCAAGCTCAATGTTATTTTGCTCGGTTAACCGTTTGAAATGATTGATTAGTGATTACATCTTCCCCGGTTTTCATGTCATTTTAAGTTTCTGGTGCTGTGGTTTATTTGGAGAAAGCGCCTGTCTAGTAAACAGGAGATTCTAAGTTAGAATCTCAGCAGTGCCTTGTTTTCATCTCCTCAAAATGAAGCTTTCAATCTTAAAAACGGGAATTCACTTGTGTACAACATCACATTTGCCTTTACTACAGCTCTACAATAGAGCAAATGTGAAATTAAGTATCTGTTCTGTCGATGAGCTGAAAAGGAAGTAAGATGGCATCAAGCATGACAAAGTAAAACCAGTAGATTTTATGTTAATATTTTGAAATGCCTCCTCTTCACGCATCTGACTCTCTAAGCAGTTTTTCCTATGTATCTCTCCTTTTTGTAATTTAGCCAAGTTGGTCAAAGAACCTGTTTAGTAAACAGAAAATCTTGATTGCGAATGTCAGCAGTGCTTTCCATTCTTCATCTCAGTTTGGGGTTTTTTAGCCAAGAAAGAGGACTTTCATTTATGTATGACATCAAACATTATTTTCTCACATCCCTAATATAGTGCAATTGAGAGAAACAAAATCTGCACTGCCAAAAATCTTAAAAGGAATTAGATGTCATCACTTTCTTTAAAGAATATAGAATTGCATGAAGTATTACAAATTAAAACCAGTGGATTTACGCGCCTGACTGTTTGCAAAGTTTGATGACAGCTTTCTTAAACAGGAGAATAATAAACTTTCATGCTTGAAGTATCCAACACTTGAGCTAAAAATGAAAACAAGTCAACGTGAAAGGAGCAGATTAATCCGATAAGGATTGGATTTGAACCCATGCTTGCAAAGCACAATGAATTAGCAGTCCAATGGCTTAACCACTCAGCCACCTCATCAGATCCTAGTTTAAAAGCTTCTCCATCTGTTTGACCATTTTTTCCCCAAGCACAGCTGCAGCCTCCCCATTGAGGTGCAACCCATCCCAATCATAGAGCCTGTATCAGACAGAGAAGTCAGTCCCGTTCTCCATGAACCCAAACCCTTCCTTCCTGCACTATTTTCCAAGCCACTTATATATCTCCCCAAGCTCCCCCTTTCTTTCTAGTGACACTGGTGACTACGGCAGTATTTCTGAAAACACCACCTTGGAGGTCCTGGACTGCAGCGTCTCTCCTAATTACCTGTAATCATTTTTAAGGACCTTCCACCTCCCTCTAACTTTGTCATTGGTGCCCATGTGTACCGATGTGTACCATGATTGCTGGGTTTTTCCCAGCCCCTCCCAGCAATCTGTCTATTAAATCCGCAATATGCTGAACTGTACTGTTATGATCCCAGTCCTGGGCTTGCATTAATAATATCAGCCAAACAGGCATATTTACTAGGTTGTGCCAGATCAGGACTGAGCTCCCAGACACTTTTCCTCCTACCCCTACCCCTTCTTGTAACATTTGCCCAGCTATGTACCTTTCTGTTCTGATCTTCCGCACCTCCATCCTCCTCTATATCACTGGCCCCAGCAAGCACAAGCTCTCTGAGGTCTAAACTCCTCTAAAGGTTTGCAGTGCTCCTCAGTCTTGCCAGTTGCACATGTAGATCCATTACCTGGGCTTCCAAACATGTAACTCGCTGACATCGAGTGCAGATATATTCACTTTCAAATGGCTGTTCAAGCTATGGATATATCTCAAAAGATGCACACCTCGTAGCATTGTCCATGGAGCACATACTAACGGGGATAAACTGTAAAGATAAAAGCAGAAAAACATCAAACTATGCTTTAGAGATAAACTATGATACTTTGTTTAAGTATGCACTTAAATGCAGCCCTTTACTTAACCCCTTCACTACCAGTGACACAGCGTATGCATCATGAAAGTCGGTGCCATTCCGACCAATGATGCATACGCTGTGTCATGACTTCAAAGCCCCCCTGCGGGTCGGGTGACCGAGGTCAATGAAAGGTCACCCGACCCACAGATACAGGGGGCTTTGTACTTCACCAAAGGGGGCGTGGCTTCGTCTGTTTCACTTTTAACAGCCAATCAGAGCGATAGTAATATTTCATCAATGAAAATTGATGAAATATTACAATCCAGCCATGGCCGATGCTGTTGTAGCATCGGACATGGCTGGAGACCCAGATCCGACCCCCCTCACAACTCGCGGGGCCGATCGGCTCCCGATACCGACTGATGGCGGCAGTGTGCCGCCACCGTCATCATATTCTCCCCTCCCCCTTCTTTCCGCCCCCCTGGTACCTCCGATGTCCCGCTCCGGGGCACCCGGTGTCCCGCCATCCTGCTTCATGGGCGCCGCCATCTTGGAAAATGGCAGGAGCATGCACAGTGCGCCCGTCGGCTGCAGATTCATTCATTCATTTTGATCACTCTCACAGTGATCAAAATAAAATAAAAAGTAAATAAACCCCCCGTTTATCACCCCCATAGGTAGGCACAACTAATAAAATAAAGAAAATATTTTTATTTTTATTTTTCCATTAGGGTTAGAATTAGGGTTAGGGTTGGAATTAGGGTTGGAATTAGGGTTAGAGTTGGAATTAGGGTTAGGGTTGGAATTAGGGTTAGGGTTGGAATTAGGGTTAGGGTTGGAATTAGGTTTAGGGTTAGAGTGGAATTAGTGTTAGGGTTGGAATTAGGGTTAAAATTGATATTAGGTTTAGGGTTGGAATTAGGATTAAGATTAGGGTTAGGGATGTGTTGGGGTTAGGGTTGGCATTAGGGTTATGCTTGTGGTTAGGGTTATGGTTAGGGGTGGGATTAGGGTTAGGGTTGTGGCTAGGGGTGTGTTGGGGTTAGGGTTGGAGTTAGAATTGAGGGGTTTCCACTGTTTAGGCACATCAGGGGGTCTCCAAACGTGACATGGTGCCACCATTGATTCCAGACAATTTTGCATTCAAAAAGTCAAACGGTGCTCCCTCCCTTCCAAGCCCCGACATGTGCCCAAACAGTGGTCTACCCCAACATAAGGGGTATCAGCGTACTCAGGAAAAATTGCACAACAGATTTGGGTGTCTATTTTCACCTGATACCCTTGGGAAAATAAAAAATTGGGAGCTAAAAATTTATTTTTGTGGGAAAAAAAATCATTTTTTCATTTTCACATCTCTGCGTTATAAACTTTTGTGAAGCACTTGGGGGTTCAAAGTGCTCACCACACATCTAGATAAATTCCTTGGAAGGTCTAGTTTCCAAAATGGGTCACTTGTGGGGGGTTTCTACTGTTTAGGCACATCAGGGGCTCTGCAAACGTAACGACGACCGCAGACCATTCCATCAAAGTCTGCATTTCAAAACGTCACTACTTCCCTTCTGAGCCCCGACGTGTTCCAAAACAGTGGGCCCCCCACATATGGGGTACTAGCGTACTCAGGACAAACTGTACAACAACTTTTGGGGTCCAATTTATCTTTTTACCCTTGTGAAAAAAAATTGCGGGCTAAAAATAATTTTTTTTGAGGGAAAAAATTATTTTTTATTTTCACGGCTCTGCGTTATAAACTTCTGTGAAGCACTTGGGGGTTCAAGGTGCTCACCACACATCTAGATAAGTTCCTTCTTGGGGGTCTAGATTACAAAATGGGGTCACTTGTGGGGGGATTCCACAGTTTAGGTACATCAGGGGCTCTGCAAATGTAACATGACGCCTGCAGACCATTCCATCAAAGTCAGCATTTCAAAATGTGACTACTTCCCTTCCGAGCCCCGATGTGTTCCCAAACAGTGGTCCCCCCCACATATGGGGTACCAGCGTACTCAGGACAAACTGGACAACAACTTTTGTGGTCCAATTTCTCCTGTTAGCCATGTGAAAATAAAAAATAGCATGCTAAAAAAATCATTTTTGAGGAAAAAAAATGATTTTTTATTTTCACTGCTCTGCGTTATATACTTTTGTGAAGCACTTGGGGTTCAAAGTGCTCACTACACATCTAGATAAGTTCCATAAGGGGTCTACTTTCCAAAATGGTGTCACTTGTGGGGGGGTTTTCACTGTTTAGGCACACAGGGGCTCTCCAAACACGACATGGTGTCTGATAACGATTGGAGCTAATTTTCCATTCAAAAAGTCAAATAGCGCTCCTTCCCTTCCGGACCCTGCCGTGTACCCAAACAGTGGTTTATGACCACATATGAGGTATCGGTGTACTCAGGAGAAATTGCCCAACAAATTTTAGGATCCATTTTATCCTGTTGCCCATGTGAAAATGAAAAAACTGAGGCTAAAAGAAAATTTTTGTGAAAAAAAGTACTTTTTTTTTACAGATCAATTTGTGAACCTGGGGGTTCAAAGTGATCACTATGCATCTAGATAAGTTCCTAGGGGGTCTAGTTTCCAAAATGGGGTCACTTGTGGGGGAGCTCCAATGTTTTGGCATATAGGGGCTCTCCAAATGCGACATGGTAACCGCTAAATATTCCAGCATATTTTCCATTCAAAAAGTCAAATGGCGCTCCTTCCCTTCTGAGCCCTGCCGTGCACACAAACAACGGTTTATGACCACATATGAGGTATCGGTGTACTCAGGAGAAATTGCCCAACAAATTTTAGGATCCACTTTATCCTGTTGCCCATGTGAAAATGAAAAAATTGATGCTAAAAAAAATTTTTGTTGGAAAAATTAAAATGTCCATTTTTTCTTTCCACGTTGCTTTAGTTACTGTGAGGCACCTTAAGGGTTAATAATCTTCTTGAATGTAGCTTTGAGTAGCTTGAGGGGGTGCAGTTTTTAGAATGGTGTCACTTTTGGGTATTTTCTGCCATATAGACCCCTCAAAGTGGCTTCAAATGTGAGGTGGTCCCTAAAAAAAATGGGTTTGTAAATTTTGTTGTAAAAATGAGAAATCACTGGTCAACTTTTAAAACTTATAACTTCCTAATAAAAAAAAATTGTTTCCAAAATTGTGCTGATGTTAAGTAGACATGTGGGAAATATTGTTTAGTAACTATTTTGTGTCACATAACTCTCTGGTTTAACAGAACAAAAATTCAAAATTTGAAAATTGCAAAATTTTCAAAATTTTTGCCAAGTTTCTGATTTTTTCACAAATAAATGCAAAAATTATCAACCTAAATTTACCACTATCATGAAGCCCAATATTTCACGAAAAAACAATCTCAGAATCGCTAGGATATGTTGAAGCATTCTAGAGTTATTACCTCATAAAGGGACACTGGTCAGAATTGCAAAAAATGGCCTGGTCATTAAGGTCAAAATAGGCTGGGTCATGAAGGGGTTAAAGACAGCCCTTTCTCTGCTCAGCAGCCCTCGCTTGAAGTATATGGCACATCTGTAGCTAATAGAAGCTGCTAGAAGTTTTTAACTCACAGACAGTTGATCACATGCACCAATCACAAGATCCCTTTTTTTCCCACAAAATTAAACCCACCCACAAACACAGATAATTTCCCAAATAAATTCAACTATTGCAGTTATCACAACTATGATATTGTGATTAACTGTGTACTTCCCTGGAGCACTGTACTTAAAGGCAGCCCTCTCTCCACTCAGCAGCCCTCGCTTGGAGTATATGGCACTTGTAGTCCTCCAACCAGCAAGCACAGGTGTTGCTAATAGAAGCTTCTAGAAGCTTTTAACTCACAGACTGTTGATCACATGCATCAATCACATGATCTTTTATTTAATCCACAAAATTAAACCCACCCATAAACACAGATAATTCCCCAAATGAATACAACTATTAGGCTGGGGTCATGCTACAAGTGTGATGCGAGTCTCTTGCCTCAATACCCGGCACTGGACTGGAGTGTGCGGCTGCATGTATTTCTATTCAGCCGCACACTCCGGTCTGAGTGCCGGCGGCAGTGCAGGGTATTGATGCGAGAGACTCGCACGAGTTTCTGACATCACACTTGCAAGCGTGACCCCGGCCATACACAGTTATCACAACTATGATATTGTATTTAACTCTGCAGCCCTGTACATAAAAGCAGCCCTCTCTCTGCTAAGCAGCCCTCGCTTGGAGTATATGGCACTTGTAGCCCTCCAACCAGCAAGCACAGTAAATAGCAAAACTTGCTCTGTTTAGAGATTATAATTGTGACATGCTACCTTTATTTGCTTGGATTAAACATGCATTTTTGCGATTATTTTTTCTATCTAGATTTTTTAGTTTTGCATCTATTTTTTATCTATGATAGTCTTGCAAGTATAGCTTTGCATGCTACCGATAGGAGGAGGTTTTAATTTTCCTAATGCAATCAGAGACAGCCATAAATTTAGCCTCATATAGATAATAACTGTACTGTAGAGTCTGGAGCATGGAAAAGTGCTAGAACTTTCCAGTCTCCCTTCCTCCATGCATACTGTATTAATACCCTCTTTTTTCACTTTCCAAATATATTATATAAAATTGCACTCTCGAAAGTCAAACTTTAAGAAGTAGTATTCTCAGTTGTACTGTTTATTGCTGTGCTTCTGTTCAAGCTCTGTTCTATGCCTGACTAGGGTAAAAGCAATTTATATAAGCTGCTGCTAAGTGACCAGAGGATCACTACGAGGAGAACAGGAAGAAACATTCGACTGTGCGGAGAGTTTATGCAGCGTGCGCCAGCGCTCAGCTCATTAGATGAGCATGCAGAACGATACACAGTTTGAACACCTTGTAAGTTAATGTAACAATTCTTCAAAGGACACATCTAAATGCATGTGCATATTAAATATTGGTAAGCTTTCACATATACTGGTGGGGCGTCCCATTTAAATGTCTAAAATAGATTTAAGCAGATACAGTAAAGTAACATAATCAATATAATGAGCTTTTTTAGGATCTCTAAAAAAATGTGTTTTTATTTGAGCATACCCGGTTACATTTCTTTAAATTGCACTTGCTTTATTTCATGAGCTAGGCAACGTTGTTGCTTCCATAATACCTTTATTAATACTTTTGGTGATGTTAGTCTACTTGACTAATTGCTCCCAGTCTCACCTGTCACTCAGGCGTAATGCAACCTGCCACTCAAACACCTAGCAATTCATTCATATTTAATTCTAATTAGTGATGGGAAATATTAATCTTTCCTTCCTACGTTGAATCAATATTTCATTATTACAGTAATGGATTGCAATTTTTGCACATCTTTATGTACAATTAGTGTTCACATTTGATTTATACACAGCCCCCCCACATTAGAGATTCACATGTTTAATCAACCTTTTAACAGTATTTTACTATCCCAATCATTGGCCTTTTGAAAAAGGGCGTTTCATATTTATTTCCAGTAAACATTAAGAAATCCATGTGCAGGACGGAGAGTGATGTGTTCAATAATTATGTCATTTATGCAGTGTGTTTTAAGCCAATTAGCTATAATGAGTATTGCAATTACTGACTGATTGGCAATTTAGAATTCTGCTTGATTGAGAGCTAAAGGATATACAACATTATAAACACACAGCAAGAAAACAGAAAAAACAACATTGTAATTATATGAAAGAATTTAAGATTAATAATTACAGCAAAGAAGTGAAGTGCCTTGACATATTACAAATGCAAGAAGTTAGATCTTGGCTTTTGCATAAGATACTTGTAAGTAACCCCTTACTGTAAATGACTTAAATGATGTGCGCAGAATGAGTCAGCTCAAAAATGATTACACTAAAAATCAAGGAACATAGGAATGAAACAGGAATTTCTGAAACAGATGTCCATCTTTGGAACCACTTTTTGGTTTATTTAGAGAATTAACCTAGATATAACATTGAGACTGTTTAAATATATTGCAATACTTACAGTGCCCTTTACAGATGCCAAACTATAGCATGGCTTATAACTCAGAGCTGCACATTTAACACTGAAGACTGCAGAGCTGAAATCTTCCAGAATACTGTTGTCTCAACAATATCAATGAGAGAATCCATGGATGTTTGAGATTGTCATGTTCGACCGAACTTTAGTCCAAAGTTTTTTTCCAGTTGCCAGAACCGTACCCAAACTAAAACCCAAACTCCATAGAAATCAATAGAACTTTGGAGCTGTAAAAAATATTTATCTCTCTCTCCTCTCTGAACTCCTGAACGGTAAAATAGACTTTCAGGAGAAGTCCGTGTTCGGAGTTCTACTTTACACTTTGGTTTTGCTCATCTCTAATCAACAAAGCTTTAGAATGAGTAATTGTTGCACTGTGCAGTAATCTGATGTAGGAAAAGCAAACTGTCCCCATGTATTTTATGTTCTTCAGCTAGGCAGTTAGGGGTGCAGTGCGGCAAATGACAATCTTGTTGGCTGCTTGAAACAACATCCAGTATAAGGCTGGGATCATGCATGCGAGAAATTCGGCCAAGTCTCGTATCTTAATACCCGGCGTTGCTACCGGCACTCGGGAGCAGAGTATGTGGCTGGATAGAAATACATGCAGCTGCACGCTCCGCTATCGAGGGCCAGCGGCAGTGCCGGGTATTAAGATACGAAACTCGTCATGTGTGATCCCGGCCTAACACTGATTTCTGCTCCTTACTATAATCTGGGCTATAATCATTACTACAATATGACTAATCAATAAATAAGTGATGAGAAGGTAAACAAAAGCTAAAACAAGCCTTTGGTTTTGTCCTTTACATAGTACAGTACATTGCAGTTGTGGTCTACGATATGTGAAATGCAACTAAGAAGCACTAAGATAATCGAGGAACAAAATTGATTTTTGCTACAAACTATTTCCTCACATTTCTATTTCAAACATATTGGTTTACTACAAAATATATATTGGGACATTTGACAGTAAATGTAACCCCCATTGAACTTAACTCTGTGGATTGAACCATTTGTTATAAAACTCCAAGAGATGTACAATACAAAATAATATTGTGGTACCGTGTTAGCCAGAAAAATAGATGTAAATACTTATGCCCCCACAAAAATTGAGAAAAGTATTCCAAGAGTGATACCTTTATTGGCTAACCAGAGAAATTATATTTGCAAGCTTTCAGGGCTCAGAAGGCCCCTTCATCAGGCTTGAATACAAGTGAATTCACTTGTAATTTAGCCTGATGAAAGGTCCTTCTGAGCCTTGAAAGCTTGCAAATATAATTTCTCTGGTTAGCCAATAAAGGTATCACTCCTTGAATACTTTTCTCAATTTTTGGGGGGGACATAAGTATTTAAAACTCCAAGAGAAAATTCTTTTGGATTTCTAGAATGAAAAGTTTATACTCAGATGGTTTGAAGTATGAACAAGTCAGCCTGGATGCATACCACCTCTTTTGTTCTTTTATTCTGCATGTCCATGATTCAACGTCCAAAGTCAACCATCCAATATTATAAATGAAAAAATAATAGCTGGACTTTACTTTAAATTAATATTTTTAATCATCATCATCTTTTGAATAGTCTTTTCTAGCAAGAATCTATCAATAGCATATTAAATCACCTTTCTGCTATTGCCTACAACTATAAGTCCGTACTGTATGTACAACACAATAATTATGTATAAAAAAGCAAAGCAGCACTCTGTGTGTTACGGTTCTGCAGCAAATGACTAGGGTAGGAGAGGGGAAAACTGACCCTGCACTGCGACTAGGCTGAGACCCTACGATGGAGTGGACGACCCATTCCTTGCAAATAGACCCACCGATAATCCTAGGTTAATCTCAAGCAAAAACCTATAGATAGGGGAAGGGGGACTGGGTGCAAAAACAGGTCACCTCCTATTAGAGAGCAAAGAGAAGGCTGCAGAAACCAATTGAAAACAGAAATTAAGACTAGCAGAACCAGAGGTGCCAGCACTGAACTAATTAAACACACAGAAAGCAAAGCTCCAAGCCAGAACTCAAGCGGATTAACACTGTTGTCCAGCAAGGAATGGGAGACAGGTGCAGGTTAATAAAGGGTGATATAATCACCTGACCCAAGACAAACCCAGCACCAGGGGAAAAAGACCAGCTGCCATAACACTTCAAGAAAATGGCGGATAGTCACAAACTGAACAGATTCTAACAGTACCTCCCTTTTAACGAGGATCACCGGGATCCTCTAGGCCGAGCCTTATTCGGAAATCTCCTGTGAAAGGCCTTAATTAATCTTGAGGCTGAGATGTCCACAGCTTTCACCCTGGAATTGTCCTTGGGACTGAAACCCTTCCAGGACACGAGATACTGTAAGCCTCCTCTGTGCCACCTGGAATCAAGAATGCATGAAATCTCAAATTCACAGTCCTCATCAATTGGAGCAGCAGACAGCATAGCCACCTTATCAGGCGTGTCAACTTTCTTCAGCAAAGATACATGAAAAATTGAATTAATTTTCAGGATGAAGGAATGTCCAATCTGACCGCTGCCGAGTTGACAATCTGAACCACTGTGATGGGTCCTACAAACTGAGGCCCCAACATTTTAGAAAGGATCTTTAAATGCAGATTCCTAGAGGACAATCAAACCATGTCCCCAACAACCAACTTCACCTCCCTTCTTTTCGTGTCAAAATATTTCTTAGACCTCCTATTAGCCTGATTCAGATTATGGCGCACACCGGTCCAAACACTTTCCAAATTTCCAGAAAAACTCTCCTCCTCAGGCACCGCTGCCCCAATCCTAGAAAAACGACCAAAAGATGGATGCTTCCCATTACAGCAAAAAAGGAGAACACCCAGCCGAAGAAGTCGTATGATTATTGAGCGCAAACTCAGCTAATGGTAGATATTCCGACCACATCTCCTGATTGTCTGCTACAAAACATCTCATAAACTGCTTAACGTCCTGGTTCTTCCTCTCCGTCTGTCCATTGGATGATTACGCGACATAAATGACAAATGAACCTTAAGTCTGTCACAAAAGGCACGCCAAAATCGAGCCACAAACTGTGGTCCCCTATCAGAGACAATGTCCGTGGGGACACCATGGAGTCTGACATTCTCTTTCACAAATGCCCTGGCAAGTGTCTTAGCGTAGGGTAATTTATTGAACGGGACCAGATGACACATCTTACTAAACCCGTCTACCACAACCCAGATGACAGAAAAACCTTCAGAGACCATTGCAAAATGCGTCCATGGGGAACTAGTAACCTCTAATGGGCACAGCAACCCTGCCGCTGGAGCATGAGAAGCCTTAGACCTAGCGCACACGGTACACTGACGCACCCACTTGACGATTTCTCTTAGCCACCCTGCCACCAGAAATTCCGACCGATCGACTTTCTAGTTTCGACAATCCCTGGATGACCCACCAAACAAGACTCATGACATTCCATAAACAAAGCTCGCCTCAGTGCTTTAGGCACAAATAATTTCCCATATGGAGTGTTGGTTGGTGCTGCATCCTGGGCTGTAAGAATGCTTTTTTCCAACTCAGAACCTAAAGATGCCATCACCACCCCTTTCTGCAGAATAGATTCCTCCTTTTCAGTATTAACCGCTGGGGAGAAACTTCGAGACAAAGCATCAGCTTTAGCATTCTTTGTCCTGGGGATTTATGTCACAGAGAAATGGAACCAGGCAAAAAACAATGCCCACCTAGCTTGATGAGCATTTAAAGGTTTAGCAGCATCCATACAAATCAGATTCTTATGATCAGTAAAGACTTGTATAGGATGTCTAGCGCCCTCCAAAAAATGTTGCCAATGCTCAAACGCAAGCTTAATAGCCAGCAATTCTCGGTTCCCAACATCATAGTTGAGCTCCGCCTCCAAAAATTTAATAGAAAAGAACGCACAGGGATGTACCCCATCCTCTTCCTCCTGTGACAGAACAGCCCCCACTCCTACTGATGAGGCATCCACCTCTACCAGAAAGGGCTTAGTCTCGTCTGTCTGGATCAAAACAGGAGCAGAGCTAAACTTCTCCTTGAGATACTCAAAGGCCTTAACGTACTGAGGAAAAGAAAGAAAGAACAGAGAGAAAAAGAAAACAGAGAGAGAAAGAAAGAAAGAACAGAGAGAGAAAGAAAGAAGAGAGAGAAAGAATGAGGGGAAAGAAAGAAAGAAAGAAGAAGGAAAGAAAGAAAGAAAGAAAGAAAGAAAGAAAGAAAGAAAGAAAGAAAGAAAGAAAGAAAGAAAGAAAGAAGAAGGAAAGAAACAGAGAGAGAAAGAAAGATTCTATAAAGATACTATAGCAGCCCGGCTCCCACTGTAGTGCCCACCAGAGCATCCTGATGCAGGACATATCATGATCCACTCACATGGCCGGCATTCCGAGTCCACGGCGATCCTGCTGTCCACGCTGTTGGGGGAGGATACGGTGATGGATCTGAAGCATTCCCTGAAGTGCCTCCATGGTTCCGTCACAATCTCCTCCCGAAATTACCTCATTTCCAGTCAGCTTCTAGCACATCAGTTCTGGTGGAACGTCATTTGCGAATTTTAAAGTGCTCCTCGGGGCTCCACTGTGTACTCCTGTGTCCGTGGGAAAAGTAAGCTCCCAGCCAGGGCAGTGGGGCAGAATCTCTCTCAAAATCGGGACTGTCCCGCTGGGAGGTATGAATGCTCCCCACCATACACCTTGTACACGTATGACTGTGACAGAACAGCCCCCACTCCTACTGATGAGGCATCCACCTCTACCAGAAAGGGATTAGTCTCGTCTGTCTGGATCAAAACAGGAGCAGAGCTAAACTTCTCCTTGAGATGCTTAACAGCCTCAGGGGACCATTGGACAGTATTGGCACCCATCTAAGTCAGATCAGTAAGGGGTTTGGCGATAACAGAAAAATTCTTCATGAATTTTCTGTAATAATTAGCAAACCCCAAGAATCTCTGAATTGACTTCAAGTATTCAGGTCTTGGCCACTCCAATACCGCCTGAACCTTCACCGGGTCCATCTCAAACCCATGACTGGAAACAATGTACCCCAAAAAGCTAATTTTCTGTACTGCAAACTCGCATTTCTCCAGTTTAGCAAAGAGTGTGCTTTCTCTCAGAATCTGCAGAACCTCGCGGACAGGGGTGAACCTAGCCTATCTGCTGCCTGAGGCGAACAGCAAAATGATGCCCTCTCCCCCGCACACAAAGTAAATTTTCATATCTATCCTGTAAAACTGAGTACTAGGGTGACCGGATCTCATATGGGGGGGAAAAAATGTCAGAATCTTGTTCGTCTGGACCCCACAAAACGATTCCCCTTTCCAGATATTGAGAGAGCCAAAATTTGAGCTCGATCAAACGACGTTAACCCGTGCCGCTCGTCGCTCAAAGTTTGAAAAAATCCAAATTGAGGTATTTTAAGATTTAGGTATTTTGCATAGTCTGTTAGACTATAAAGAATGTGACAACAACATTGCAGAAATAGCCCTGACCAAATTTTCGAACCATTTGTGGTATTTGAATGCAGAGTTGGTGGGATTATCGTTTTTTGATCCCACCATTACAGACAATGAAAAGTTGTTAATGGCTAATAAATTGCTCAGTAGCACAGATGAACCATCAGAGCACGCTAACCTACATGAGTTGATAATTTTACATAGTTATCTAATCTATTCTAGAGCTTTTGTTAAAGTACTTTTTGAAACGTCAGAATATAATGCTCGGCATTTGCTTACAACTTGCAGGACATATTGCTTTTGTTCTTCATCTTTTGTCAGAAGGTCGTTAAAGTCGGTTACTTCCTACCTCTTTTAATTTTTCTTTCCTAACTTTTGGATTTACAACCCTAGCGTGCTCTGATGGTTCATCTGTGCTACTGAGCAATTTATTAGCCATTAACAACTTTTCATTGTCTGTAATGGTGGGATCAAAAAACGATAATCCCACCAACTCTGCATTCAAATACCACAAATGGTTCGAAAATTTGGTCAGGGCTATTTCTGCAATGTTGTTGTCACATTCTTTATAGTCTAGATTCCTTAGGATAGATTCATGGACTTCAGTGCGCTGCTAGATAAATTCACTAATCCAGGTTGTAAGATCATAGTCAGCTTGCTGCACGTCCAAAGGTCAGCTCTGTGACCGTAAAACTTCAGATTCCTTAGGATAGATTCATGGACTTCAGTGCGCTGCTAGACAAATTGACTAATCCAGGTTGTCACAGAGCTGACCTTTGAACGTGCAGCAAGCTGACTACGATCTTACATGCCTGAACCTCTCCTGAAAAGGGTGAGTAGATTCTAATTTATTCTTCTAACAATAACCCGGATAAGACCCTATTGCGCTTTTTGTTCCTTTAGTTTGATTGCATTCTTTATAGTCTAACAGACTATGCAAAATACCTAAATCTTAAAATACCTCAATTTGGATTTTTTCAAACTTTGAGCGACGAGCGGCACGGGTTAACGTCGTTTGATCGAGCTCAAATTTTGGCTATCTCAATATCTGGAAAGGGGAATCGTTTTGTGGGGTCCAGATGGACAAAATTCCGACATCGATTTTTTGCGGACACCCTACTGAGTACAATAGTGGACATTTTGATTTAGATAAATAGAAAAAAAAGGTGTCCAAACACAAGGATGTCAGCGCCATCACACGCACATACAAGAACAACACGTAAGTATCCAGAACAAGGGTCAATAATAGCAATGGTAGGCCTGGCATAGGGCAGGACTGGGACAAAAATGCAGCCCTGTCACACAAATCCCACCAGCCCACAAACTATAGCACTCATCACCCCGATCAGTGAATTTTTGCTATACTTTGTCATCCCCTTATCACACTAAGGAGTTATTTGAAGAGCCACATGTGAATGGCACCACAGTGCGTATGACTGACCACAGCTCCATTTACATGGTGCTCTTCAAAGCTATGTTTCCCAGGATCATGGGGTCCCAGCGGTCTGATCCACAACAAACAGAAAGTCATCCCCTATCCCCACATAATGCTCCATACAGTATTATGGGCCCCATATATTACTGCATACAGTATATTGGGCCCCAAATATTATTTCATACAGCATAATAGGCACCATATATTACTTAATACAGTATAATGGGCCCCATATATGACTTCATCCAGTATAATAGGCCCCATATATTACTTCATACAGCATAATGGGCCCCATATATTACTGCATAGAGCATAATGGGCCCCATATATGACTTCATACAGCATAATGGGCCCCATATATTACTTTATACAATATAGTAGGCCCCATATATGACTTCATACAGTATAATGAGCCCCATATATTACTTCATTCAGAATAATAGGCACCACATATTACTTCGTACAGCATAATGGGCCCCAAATATTACTGCATACAGTATAATGGGCACCATATATTACTTCATACAGTATAATAGGCCCCATATATTACTTCATACAGTATAATGGGCCCCATATATTACTTCATACTGTATAATGGGCCCCATATATTACTTCATACAGTATAATGGGCCCCATATATTACTTCATACAGCATAATAGGCACCATATATTACTTCGTACAGCATAATGGGCACCATATATTACTGCATACTGTATAATGGGCCCCATATATTACTTCATACAGTATAATGGGCACCATATATTACTTCATACAGTATAATGGACACCATATATTACTTCATACAGCATAATGGGCACCATATATTACTTTGTATAGCATAATGTGCACCATATATTACTGCATACAGTATAATGGGCACCATATATTACTTCATACAGCATAATGGGCACCATATATTACTTCATACAGTATAATGAGCCCCATATATTACTGTATACAGTATAATGGGCCCCAAATATTATTTCATACAGCATAATGGACCCCATATATTACTTACAGTATAATGGGCCCCGTATATTACATCATACAGTATAATGGGCCCCATATATTACTTCATACAGTATTATGAGCACCATATATTACTGCATACAGTATAATGGGCACCATATATTACTTCATACAGTATAATGGGCCCCAAATATTATTTCAAACAGCAAATGGGCCCCATATATTACTTCATACAGTATAATGGGCACCATATATTACTTCATACAGCATAATGGGTACCATATATTACTGCATACGGTATAATGGGCACCATATATTACTTCATACAGCATAATGGGCACCATATATTACTTTATACAATGTAATGGGCCCCATATAATTCTTCTACCCAAACCCCGCTGTTCTGGTCTCCTCAGTGTATTCTGATCCTCCGCAGTGCTTGGCACAGGGACATCATTAACTTTACCTATATAATTGTCCACTTGGACTGAGAGTAATAGTGATTTGTTTGTACCCTGTTCTCTGGTGCTGGCCCACTTTATGGGGTGGCTCAGGGCATATGATTATACACCAGTAAAAAGTATGATAGGCTCAATGTGACCAGTGCCACCTAGTTTCCTACCCCTCTTATTCGACTGGTACTGTGGGCACACTAACTGGTACTGAGGAAAAGACAGAAAGAACAGAGAGAAAAAGAAAACAGAGAGAGAAAGAAAGAAAGAAAGAACAGAGAGAGAAAGAAAGAGGGGAAAGAAAGAAGAGGGGAAAGAAAGAAGAGCGAGAAAGAAAGAAAGAAAGAAAGAAAGAAAGAAAGAAAGAAAGAAAGAAGAAGGAAAGAAACAGAGAGAGAAAGAAAGATTCTATAAAGATACTATAGCAGCCCGACTCCCACTGTAGTGCCCACCAGAGCGTCCCGATGCAGGACATATCATGATCCGCTCACATGGCTGGCATCCCGAGTCCACGGCGATCCTGCTGTCCACGCTGTTGGGGGAGGATACGGTGATGGATCTGAAGCATTCCCTGAAGTGCCTCCATGGTTCCGTCACAATCTCCTCCCGAAATTACCTCATTTCCAGTCAGCTTCTAGCACATCAGTTCTGGTGGAACGTCATTTGCGAATTTTAAAGTGCTCCTCGGGGCTCCATTGTGTACTCCTGTGTCCGCGGGAAAAGTAAGCTCCCAGCCAGGGCAGTGGGGCAGAATCTCTCTCAAAATCGGGACTGTCCCGCTGGGAGGTATGAATGCTCCCCACCATACACCTTGTACATGTATGACTCCGCCTACATCATACACACGGTTCCGCTTTTTATGCCTCATTCACACACGGTTCCGTTCTGTACACCTCGCACACACACAGCTCCACTCAGTACACACATGGCTCCACTCCGTAAACCTCGTACACATGCGGCTCTGCTCCTTACACCTTGTACACACATGGCCAAGCTCTGTAAACCTTGTACACAAATGGCTCCACTCCATAAACCTTGTACACTTGCGGTTTTGCTCCATACACCTCGTACACACGCGGTTCCGCTCCATACACCTCACACACAAGCGACTCTGCTCCGTACACCTCGTACACATGCGGCTCTGCTCTGTACACATGCGGCTCCGCTCTGTACACCTCGCACATGCGCTGCTCTGCTCCATACACCTCGCACACGCGCTGCTCCGCTCCCTACACACGGCTCCACTCCGTGTACACACATGGCTCCACTCCGTACACACACACAGCTCTGCTCCGTACACATCTCTGCTCCGTACACCTCGTACACATGCAGCTCTGCTCCTTACACCTCGCACACACGTGGCTCCACTCCATACACCTCGCACACACACAGCTCCGCACACCCCACACACTTGCGGCTCTGCTCCGTACACCTCGTACACACACACAGCTCCGCTCCGTACACACACAGCTCCACTCAGTAGACATCTCTACAACGTACACCTCGTACACGTCCATCTCCGCTCCGTACACCTCGTACACACACGGCTCCGTACACCTCGTACACACGCGGCTCTGCTTGTTACACCTCTTACACACGCGGCTCCGCTCCTTACACCTCTTACAAACACGTCTCCACTCCTTACACCTCTTACACACGCGGCTCCGCTCCTTACACCTCTTACACACGCGGCTCCGCTCCTTACACCTCTTACACACGCGGCTCCGCTCCGTACACCTCTTACACACGCGGCTCCGCTCCGTACACCTCTTAAACACGCGGTTCCGCTCCGTACACCTCTTACACACTCGGCTCCGCTCCGTACACCTCTTACATACGCGGCTCCGCTCCATACATCTCGTACACACGCGGCTCCGCTCCATACACCTCGTACAGAGGCAGCTCGGGTCCATACACCTCGTACACACACACCGCTCCACTCCGTACACCTCATGCACATGCGGCTCTGCTCCTTATACCTCGTACACACGGCTCTGCTCCATACACCTCGCACACACACAGCTCTGCTCTGTACACCTCACACACTCACGGCTCTGCTCCGTACACCTCGTACGCACACACGGCTCCACTCCGTGTACACACACAGCTCCACTCCATACACATCTCTGCTCTGTACACCTCGCACACTTGCAGCTTTGCTCCGTACACCTCACACACTCACGGTTCTGCTACATACACCCTGTACACCCTGATGCGCACAGGACCTGTGATGAGTTCATAGGAGGGGAGGAGTCAGGGTCACATGATATCTGGATTGAAGACACTACAGATGAGGAGAGGAGCGACTACAGGACCTGTGATGAGGTCACAGGAGGGGAGGAGTCAGGGGTCACAAGATCAGAGGGCCCTGACTCCTTCCCTCCTGTGATCTCATCAATTACAGATTCTTACACGACCGCAGCACCAGCGTGCAGAGGCTAAATTGTAGGTGCTGCAGGTAGGGGAGCGCATAATGCCGCCCCCTGCTGCCTGCTGCTTCAGCACCTGGCTCAACTTGCCTCATTATAGCTGCGGCCCTTCTCGCGGACTCTCTGCCAATGTGATTCCCGATCTGGCAAGTAGATCAAAATATCATCCAAATAAACAATAACACTCCTACCGATCAAAGGCCTCAGAATGTCGTTGATGAAATTTTCAAAGAACGACAGAGCATTTGTAAGGCCGAAAGGCATTACTTGACACTCAAAATTACCTTCTGGGGTATTAAAGGCTGCCTTCCATTCATCGCCTTCTTTAATCCGCAGCAAATTACATGCCCCACTGAGATCAGTCTTAGAGAACCACTTGGCTCCAACTAATTGGTTAAACAAATCCAGAATTAGTGGCAAGGGGTAAAGATTGCGCACAGTGATCTTATTAATCTCCCTGAAATCCAGACACGGCCTAAGACCCCCATCTTTCTTTTTGACAAAAAAGAATCCCACAGCTACCGGGGACTTGCACGGTCTTATATAACCTGCAGCAAGACTAGTCTGCAGGTATTCCTTTAAGGCCTTCCTCTCGGGATCATCAGATTAAATAAATGACTCTTAGGCAGAGTAGCACCTGGGATGAACTCAATAGCGCAATCGTAATCTCTATGCGGTGGTAGAGCTTGTGACTCAACTTCAGAAAATACTTTCCAGAATTCCTGAATGGCTTCAGGTAGCTCATTTTTCACCACAGCAGCAATGTGTACATCACAACATTTCCCATAACACCCCTGACCCCAGGATCTTATAGTATTTGATGACCAGTCCAGTACAGGATTGTGAACTTTTAACCAGGGTAACCCCAGGATGACTGGAAAAGGCAATTTATCAAGTACAAACAAATCTAAAGATTCCTGGTGCTCCATATTCACAGTGAGTGGAAACCCGGTGACCTTTTGAGAAACGCACCCATGCTCTAACGGAGTGTTATCAATCGCCACTACAGGAAAAGGGGATGACAAGGTACAGACTCAATCTTATACTTGTCTAGAAATTGTTGATCGATCAAATTCAGTGCAGACCCACAGTCCACCATCACTTGAAAATCCATAGTATAACCATGACAGATAGAACTACCAGAAAAAGAAACTCCTGCGGACTGTAAAAATGAAATACGAACGGGAGGTTTAATCTGACCCCCTTTTTTTTTCTTTTCCTGATTTATGCGTCCTTCACATTGCTTGATAAAATGGCCAGTCTTACCACAATAAAGGCATAGCCCCTCAGAGAACCTTCTCTCCCTTTCCTGGGAACGAGAGGACATCGCCCCAAGTTCCATCGGTTCCCCATAGTCCACGGAGGTCTCTTGAGAGACAAGACCCAGCAGAATTGAAGCCTGCTCCTCATTCTGCCTGTCTCTCAATCTTCTATCCACCCTGATGGCTAACTGCATGGCAGCCTCAAGTGTAGCAGGTGCAGGGAATGCAATGAGTAAGTCTTAAACTCTGTAATTCAGACCTGCTAAAAACTGACTCTTGAGTGCTGGATCATTACAGCTGACTTCTGCAGACCATCGTCTGAACTGGGTACAATATCCCTCAGCACCACCTGAACCTTGTTTCAGCCGTCTGAGTTTTGCCTGGCTGTAGTGACCCGATCCGGATCATCATATATTACACCCATAGCAGAAAAAAAAGCTTCTACTGACATCAAACAAGGGTCATCTGGACGCAAGGAAAATGCCCAAACTTGCATCTCCCCTCGCAATAAGGACATAATAATCCCCAAATGCTGTAATTCAGCCCCTAAAGACCTGGGTGTAAGCCAAAAATAAAGTAAACATGCATTTTTAAATGAAAAAAATTCCTGCCGTTTACCAGAAAAACATTCAGGTAAACTCACCTTAGGCTCTTCAGGGTGGACTCCAGGGCAATTACTCACGTGTAGCGTTGAGCTTTCCGATACCGCAAGTATCGGGTATCGGCCGATATTTGCCGTATCGGAATTCCGATACCGAGTACCGATACTTTTTTCGTATCGGATACCGGAATCGGAAGTCCAAAATGCAATGAGCCACTTTTGTGGCTCTGATTGGCTGCCGAAATGACGCCATCATGATGCGCTGTCTGTGCGCATCATGATGCGCCGTCAGTTTGGGCCTTCGGGGGGGCTGTGCCGACTGTCCGGGGGTCTGTACCGGCCTGCCGGTGGTCTGTGCAGGCTCCGGTGGTCTGTGCCGGCCTGCCGGGGGGCTGTTCCGGCCTGCCGGTGGTCTGTGCAGGCTCCGGTGGTCTGTGCCGGCCTGCCGGGGGGCTGTGCCGGCCTGCCGATGGTCTGTGCAGGCTCCGGGGGTCTGTGCCGGCCTGCCGGTGGTCTGTGCAGGCTCCGGTGGTCTGTGCTGGCCTGCCGGGGGGCTGTGCCGGCCTGCCGGTGGACTGTGCAGGCTCCGGTGGTCTGTGCCGGCCTGCCGGGGGTCTGTGCAGGCTCCGGGGGTCTGTGCAGGCATCGTCCGATGGGACTACAAGTCCCATCGGGCGATGCCTGCTACCATGACAGTGATTGACACATTAGCCAATGATGGGACAGTAGTAGTCCCATCATCCGGCTAATGTGTTGAATGTAAAAAAAAAAAAAAAAAAAAAAAAAAAAAATTACATGCTACATACATGCTACATACATACAACATGCATACTACATATATACTACATGTAACATACATACTACATACATACTACATACACTCACTGGCCACTTTATTAGGTACACCATGCTAGTAATGGGTTGGACCCCCTTTTGCCTTCAGAACTGCCTCAATTCTTCGTGGCAGAGATTCAACAAGGTGCTGGAAGCATTCCTCAGAGATTTTGGACCATATTGACATGATGGCATCACACAGTTGGCGCAGATTTGTCGGCTGCACATCCCTGATGCGAATCTCCCGTTCCACCACATCCCAAAGATGCTCTATTGGATTGAGATCTGGTGACTGAGGAGGCCATTTGAGTACAGTGAACTCATTTTCATGTTCAAGAAACCAATCTGAGATGATTCGAGCTTTATGACATGGCGCATTATCCTGCTGAAAGTAGCCATCAGATGCCTGTTCTTAGCTGAGAGGAGTGGTACCCAGTGTGGTCTTCTGCTGCTGTAGCCCATCTGCCTCAAAGTTCGATGCACTGTGCATTCAGAGATGCTCTTCTGCCTACCTTGGTTGTAACGGGTGGCAATTTGAGTCACTGTTGCCTTTCTATCAGCTCGAACCAGTATGCCCATTCTCCTCTGACCTCTGGCATCAACAAGGCATTTCCGGCCACAGAACTGCCGCTCACTGGATTTTTTTTCTTTTTCGGACCATTCTCTGTAAACCCTAGAGATGGTTGTGCGTGAAAATCCCAGTAGATCAGCAGTTTCTGAAATACTCAGACCAGCCCTTCTGGCACCAACAATCATGCCACGTTCAAAGGCACTCAAATCACCTTTCTTCCCCATACTGATGCTCGGTTTGAACTGCAGGAGATTGTCTTGACCATGTCTACATGCCTAAATGCACTGAGTTGCCACCATGTGATTGGCTGATTAGAAATTAAGTCTTAACACACAGTTGGACAGGTATACCTAATAAAGTGGCCAGTGAGTGTACATAATACATATACAGTGGGGAAAAAAGTATTTAGTCAGTCAGCAATAGTGCAAGTTCCACCACTTAAAAAGATGAGAGGCGTCTGTAATTTACATCATAGGTAGACCTCAACTATGGGAGACAAACTGAGAAAAAAAAATCCAGAAAATCACATTGTCTGTTTTTTTTTCATTTTATTTGCATATTATGGTGGAAAATAAGTATTTGGTCAGAAACAAGCAATCAAGATTTCTGGCTCTCACAGACCTGTAACTTCTTCTTTAAGAGTCTCCTCTTTCCTCCACTCATTACCTGTAGTAATGGCACCTGTTTAAACTTGTTATCAGTATAAAAAGACACCTGTGCACACCCTCAAACAGTCTGACTCCAAACTCCACTATGGTGAAGATCAAAGAGCTGTCAAAGGACACCAGAAACAAAATTGTAGCCCTGCACCAGGCTGGGAAGACTGAATCTGCAATAGCCAACCAGCTTGGAGTGAAGAAATCAACTGTGGGAGCAATAATTAGAAAATGGAAGACATACAAGACCACTGATAATCTCCCTCGATCTGGTGCTCCACGCCAAATCCCACCCCGTGGGGTCAGAATGATCACAAGAACGGTGAGCAAAAATCCCAGAACCACGCGGGGGGACCTAGTGAATGAACTGCAGAGAGCTGGGACCAATGTAACAAGGCCTACCACAAGTAACACACTACGCCACCATGGACTCAGATCCTGCAGTGCCAGACGTGTCCCACTGCTTAAGCCTGTACATGTCCGGGCCCGTCTGAAGTTTGCTAGAGAGCATTTGGATGATCCAGAGGAGTTTTGGGAGAATGTCCTATGGTCTGATGAAACCAAACTGGAACTGTTTAGTAGAAACACAACTTGTCGTGTTTGGAGGAAAAAGAATACTGAGTTGCATCCATCAAGCACCATACCTACTGTAAAGCATGGTGGTGGAAACATCATACTTTGGGGCTGTTTCTCTGCAAAGGGGCCAGGACGACTGATCCGGGTACATGAAAGAATGAATGGGGCCATGTATCGTGAGATTTTGAGTGCAAACCTCCTTCCATCAGCAAGGGCATTGAAGATGAAACGTGGCTGGGTCTTTCAACATGACAATGATCCAAAGCACACCGCCAGGGCAACGAAGGAGTGGCTTCGTAAGAAGCATTTCAAGGTCCTGGAGTGGCCTAGCCAGTCTCCAGATCTCAACCCTATAGAAAACCTTTGGAGGGAGTTGAAAGTCCGCGTTGCCAAGCGAAAAGCCAAAAACATCACTGCTCTAGAGGAGATCTGCATGGAGGAATGGGCCAACATACCAACAACAGTGTGTGGCAACCTTGTGAAGACTTACAGAAAACGTTTGACCTCTGTCATTGCCAACAAAGGATATATCACAAAGTATTGAGATGAAATTTTGTTTCTGACCAAATACTTATTTTCCACCATAATATGCAAATAAAATGAAAAAAAAACAGACAATGTGATTTTCTGGATTTTTTTTTCTCAGTTTGTCTCCCATAGTTGAGGTCTACCTATGATGTAAATTACAGACGCCTCTCATCTTTTTAAGTGGTGGAACTTGCACTATTGCTGACTGACTAAATACTTTTTTTCCCCACTGTATACTACATGCATGCAACATGCATACTACATATATACTATATATACTACATGTAACATACATACTACATACTGTATATGCTACATGGTACATACATGCAACATACACACTACATGCTACATACATGCAACATACATACTACATACATGCTACATACATACTACATATATACCACATGCATGCAACATGCATACTACATATATACTGCATATATACTACATGCATGCAACATACATATATACTACATACAATACATACATATAGACATACAGTACATATAACATAGAGTACATACTCACCGTCACTTGTCACTTTGATCCCCAAAGCCATTGTCACCTGAGGAATAAATATCAAAATAAAAAAACACCAATATACTTACCCCGATCCGCAGAAGTCCACGAGGGTCCCAAGTCCATCTTGCGTGGAGAACAGCAGCATCAGCTGATGCTACCATTCTCTACCAGCTCCAGGAATACAATGACGGAAGGTAGGTATCCTTCCGCACTGTATTCCTCCACCACTGTAAAAAAAAAGTCCCTAGTCTCACTTTATGCCATTGCATGCATGTAGTGTATGTATGTAGTATGTATGTAGCATGTATGTAGTATGTATGTAGTATGCATGTAGTATATATGTAGTATGTATGTTACATGTAGTATATATAGTATATATGTAGTATGCATGTTGCATGCATGTGGTATATATGTAGTATGTATGTTGCATGCATGTAGTGTATGTATGTAGTATGTATGTAGCATGTATGTAGTATGTATGTAGTATGCATGTTGTATATATGTAGTATGTATGTTACATGTAGTATATATGTAGTATGCATGTTGCATGCATGTAGTATATATGTTGTATGTATGTTGCATGCATGTAGTATATATGTATTATGTATGTAGTATGTACGTAGCATGTATGTAGTATGTATGTAGTATGCATGTAGTATATATGTAGTATGTATGTTACATGTAGTATATATAGTATATATATAGTATGCATGTTGCATGCATGTAGTATATATGTTGTATGTATGTTGCATGCATGTAGTATATATGTATTATGTATGTAGCATGTATGTAGCATGTATGTAGTATGTAGCATGCATGTAGTATGTAGCATGTATGTAGTATGTATGTTACATGTATGTTACATGTAGTATGCATGTTGTATGTATGTAGCATGTATGTAGTATGTATGTTGCATGTAGCATATATGTAGTATGCATGTTGTATGTATGTAGCATGTATGTAGCATGGAAATTTTTTTTTTTTTTTTTTTTTTTTACATTCAACACATTAGCCGGATGATGGGACTACTACTGTCCCATCATTGGCTAATGTGTCAATCACTGTCATGGTAGCAGGCATCGCCCGATGGGACTTGTAGTCCCATCGGACGATGCCTGCACAGACTACCGGAGCCTGCACAGACCACCGGCCTGCTGGCACAGCCCCCCGGAGCCTGCACAGACCACCGGCAGGCCGGCACAGCCCCCCGGCAGGCCGGCACAGCTCCCCGGAGCCTGCACAGACCACCGGCAGGCCGGCACAGCCCCCCGGCAGGCCGGCACAGACCACCGGAGCCTGCACAGACCACCAGCAGGCCGGCACAGACCACCGGAGCCTGCACAGACCACCGGCAGGCCGGCACAGCCCCCCGGCAGGCCGGCACAGACCACCAGAGCCTGCACAGACCACCGGCAGGCCGGCACAGCCCCCCGGCGGGCCGGCACAGACCACCGGGGCCTGCACAGACCACCGGCAGGCCGGCACAGCCCCCCGGCAGGCCGGCACAGACCACCGGAGCCTGCACAGACCCCCCGGCAGGCCGGCACAGCCCCCCCGGCAGGCCGGCACAGACCACCGGAGTCTGCACAGACCCCCCGGCACGCCGGCACAGCCCCCCGAATGGCCCGTACAGACCCCAGAGAGGCTGTACAAGGCAAAAATAGGGTTTTTCTTATTCCGATACCGGAAGTCCCATAGACTTGAATGGGACTTCCGGTATCGGAATCGGCGATACCCGATATTTTTTTTAGATCGGCCGATACCATCCGATCCGATACTTTTAAGTATCGGACGGTATCGCTCAACACTACTCACGTGCTGATGTAAGCTGGTGACTTCCAATGTTAACCGTTGCAGGCGTTGATCAAGATTCTGAATGCTGTTTATATTGCAGAAATCTGGGAGGTTCTTTTTTTTTTACTTTCTCGGGCTGGACAAACTGTTATGGTTCTGCAGCACAGGACTAGGGTAGGACGGGGGAAAACTGACCCTTCACTGCGACTAGGCTGATACCCTACGATGGCGACCCATTCTTTGTGAATAGACCCACCGACGATCCTAGGTTAATATCAAGCGAAGATCCACAGATAGGGGGAAGGGGGTCCCTGAAAGATCTAAGGACTGGGTACAAAAACAGGTCACCTCCTAATAGAAAACAAAGAGACGGCTGCAGAAACAAACTGAAAACAGAAACTAAGACTAGCAGAACCGGAGGTTTCAGCACTGAGCTCATTAAACACACAGAGAGCAAAGCTCCAAGCCAGAACTCAAGCGGATTAACACTGTTGTCCAGCAAGGAATGGGAGACAGGTGCAGGTTAATAAAGGGTGATACAATCACCTGACCCAAGACAAACCCAGCTCCAGGGGAAAAAGATCAGCAGTCAGAACACTACTAGAAAATGGTGCATAGTCACAAACTGAACAGATTCTAACACTGTGAATGCCAAGACATATAGTGTCAATGGAAATAACAACTTTTAACTGCATTGTCCCTCAGCAAGATGTACTTACAAAAAGGGAAGGTTCTTAGAGTATGAATTGGCCCATCAACCATGACAAGGTGACACTTCTCTGATGAGTCCCATCATAACCCTTCCCTATCCTACTGTACATGCCACTTTTGGGCTAAAAAGCCTACAATAATGGACAAACATGTCTCTCCTGGGCTGCAATACAATGACTATAAATCAAATACCTAAGTAACTATTGAAAGTCCAAGCCCATACAATAGTGAAACATCTACCAAATTAGATGGACAAGGACAAAGCTTTTCTATATAACTTGAGTAATGAAGGATTTTAAGTCCATGCAATAGTAACACTGCTGCTAAATTATTGGTCAAAAGAGAAAAGAGATCAGGAGCATATCGATAAAATAAATTTGATTACAGAGAAACAATGTCAAGCATAAAAATAATTTATAAAAACCATGGAAAACAAAGGGGAAAGGTGACATTAACACCAGGGAGTATGCAATATATGAAGACTTTTGTCCTCATTGATGCACCCAAAATCTACATTTAGATCAAGTAGGAAGAACTAAAATGCAGGGAGGACAACAGTATATGGAAACTGTAGACTACAGCAAATAAACCATAGGATATAAAGAGCCAGACACTGCAGCTATGTAAAGGATTTGAAATCAATACTATGTACCAAAAGTTTGTATTCTTATAAAGTGTATGTGCAGAGGTGAAGCATCATATTCACAATATAACAATACCTAGAATGGTTATAGAAATAATGGAACAAGTCCAAAGTTGCAAAGTGCTTATACCGATGTAACATAGCAATTATCTAATATATAAAGCTCAATGTGGGTGTGTGTGTATGTATATATGGCCGGGATTGGCATCTGCACCGTCGCAGCTACAGCCACAAAATTTGGCACAGTCACATGTCTGGACCCCGAGAGCGTCATAGGCTATGTTGTGAGGCGAAATTTTAACCTCGCGCGTTCCAATTCACCAAACAATTTTACCCCTATCTACATAATGGGGAAAAAAGTGTACATATTGGCATCTGCACCGTCGTAGCTACAGCCACAAAATTTGGCACAGTCACATGTCTGGACCCCGAGAGCGTCATAGGCTATGTTGTGAGGCGAAATTTTAACCCCACGCATTCCAATTCGCCAAACAATTTTTCCCCTATCTACATACTGGGGAAAAAGGTAAAGGAAAAGTGTTGGAGGCAAATTGACAGCTGCCAGATGTGAACAAGGGGGAATTAAAGAATGGGAGCAATGGCGCCAAAGAGTATATACCGTACAGTTGTTAAGGTGGGGCCCTGACATGGGATACTCACCACACACGGAGATATGAACACACACACAAAATGCGCCACACACTACCACGTGCTTCAACACATATACCACCCTCAGCACACATTTCACCACACATACACCAACCTCGCCACATAAAAGTCAAAACACAAAAGTCGCCAATCAAAACTCGCCACGCTGTCCCAGAGCTGTTTAAAAGATGAAAAATGAGCTGTGATTGGTTGCTATCAGCAACAATTTTCTTTGTAGACAGTTGTGGTAACTGAGGCCTATTATTCTTATTTCTATGGTGTTATTGTCCTTCTGTAAAGCTGGAAATAACACAATTTATTACCGTGCCAACACAGACCACCCTCTGACACAGACTGCAGCGGGAGCCCAGTATCACACAGGATAGGATTAGATACACAGCTCAGCAGTCAGTATCACACAGGATAGGATTAGACACACTGCTCAGCAGACAGTATCACAGAGGATAGGATTAGACACATGGCTCAGCAGGCAGTATCACACAGGATAGGATTAGATACATGGCTCAGCAGTCAGTATCACACAGGACAGGAATAGATACACGGCTCAGCAGACAGTATCACACAGGATAGGATTAGATAGCAGCTCAGCACACAGTATCACAAAGAATAGGATTAGATACATGGCTCAGCAGTCAGTATCACACAGGATAGGATTAGATGCATGGTTTTTATATGCAATATAATCATTATAATTTGCTATAACTAACCACAGTTGGTTACTATGCCCAGGCAACGCCGGGCTCCAGCTAGTACAAAATATAAAAGGTCCAAAGAACTAGAAATGTCTGTAGCCAGAATGTGGCAAGTGCCACACTATATGGAGAAGTCACCTCTCCACATTACTGGTTATTTATGGAGCACACTCGGACTGGGTCACGGTTAGCAGTGGGGTACCAGAGGGGTCAGCATTGGGCCCGCTTCTTTTTAACATATTTATTAATGACCTTGTAGGGGGCATAGAGAGTAGAATTTCAAAATTTGCAGATGACATTAAACTCTGCAGGGTAATCAATACAGAGGAGGAAAATATTATATTACAGGAAGATTTATGTAAACTAGAAGCTTGGGCTCATAAATGGCAAATGAGCTTTAATGGGGATAAATGTAAGGTCATGCACTTGGGTAGAGCAAACAAGATGTATAATTATGTGCTTAATTGTAAAACACTGGGCAAAACTGTCACTGAAAAAGACCTGGGTGTATGGGTGGATGACAAACTCACATTTAGTGGCCAGTGTCAGGCAGCTGCTGCAAAGGCAAATAAAATAATGGGATGCATTAAAAGAGGCATAGATGCTCATGAGGAGAACATAATTTTACCTCTATATAAGTCATTAGTGCGACCACACTTAGAATACTGTGTACAGTTCTGGTGTCCGGTGTAAAAGAAAGTCATAGCTGAACTGGAGCGGGTGCAGAGAAGAACGACCAAGGTTATTAGGGAACTGGGGGGTCTGCAATATCAAGGCAGGTTATTACACTTGAGGTTGTTTAGTTTGGAATGACAAAGGCTTAGGGGTGATCTTATTACAATGCAGGTGTCGCAGACTAGGCGATGGTGTAGGTTTTAGTATGCTGCTTTTATTTTTGCATTATTGCAATCTATGACACTTTTGTCATGGCTTCTGTGCCTGCTGTTGCTAATGCTGCTGATGTTACTAACAATTTTTTGAAATGTGGAGACTCCAATATGTGTCTTCATCTGGTGGTTTGCCTGTGGTGGAAGGGGTGTCAAAGCCCCATTATTCTATTTCTACTCTGGGAAAATTGATGACACTTTAGTGGTGTCCGCCCCTAATTTTTGGAAATGTTTGGACTCCAAGTGGGGTGTCCTTTATGTTTATTGACTGAATTTGGCAGGGCTCGCAGAGCACCAAGACTACACGTGTCACTCATCCACCTGTTACTGATCAAAATTTAAGCTAGAAATGATGGTTCAAGCCCTGTTCCAGGCCGAGCCCCATGCATCCATGGTGCGCAATTATACAATTTGTATTCTGGGTCAGTTGGGCGGTTGGAGAGTTGTGACGCAGGGAGAAACAAAGGTAATTGTGGTGCCACCTCTGAGGACTGTAATGTGGGATGCTAAGGTGGAGGAAGAGGAGGAGTGGCTACTTGATGCAGCGCTTGCCATCCACTGGAACACATGCTCTTTTTGGCTGTCATCTAGAAGGTGTACAGGATTAGTCGGTATTTGTTCAGTAGCGCTTTCAGTAACATTACCACCTACCCCACATACACCTCGAACAACAAGCCTATTAACCATTCCACCACAAACTTGCTTTTTCTTACTTATGTTGAATATTCACTTCCCCTCTTTTAACCAACTGATTCAAGACCCTAGGCCCAAACCTGTTAGTTACTTGTCACTAAAATAATAATCAGTATTTATTGGCTGATATAGTGTGGCTAGACCACAGAATTAGCACAAAATATTTAAATGTTGAAATGTGGACTGATGGCTGGACCACACAATTAGCACAATGGATTTAGATGCTGAAATGTGAACTGGTGGCAGGAAAACAGAAATAGCACAAAAAAATTTGATTATGAAATGAGAACTGGTGCCTGCACCAGAGTATTAGGCCCAACCATTTGGATAATGAAATGAGGTCTGGTGTCTGCACCAGAGTATTAGCCCAAACAATTTGGATAATGAAATGAGGCCTATTGCCTGCACACCAATATTAGCAAAACGATTTAGATTAAGAATTGTGGACTTCTTCCTGAACCCCAATATTAAACCAAATGATTTTGGTTAGTAAATGTAACCTGAGTCCTGACTGCAACACAGTATTAGCCCAAGCAAAAAGAATTAATTAAAAGCTGGAAGGAAAGTAAAAGCGTAATGGCGTCTTATCTGGGTATGAAAAGATACCTCTGATTTACTCACCAGATAGAGCCCAAACACAGGCTCATAGAAATATTAGCTGCTGCAGATCCACTGGTCTCCTCGTGACCAGCCAGAGATTATTAACTTAAAGTGTGTACATTCCAGCAGCCAATCAGGGTGCAGAAACCATCCACAACATCCAGACACAAGAGCTTCTGTCATTGGCTGCCGAAGTCACATGTCGCTCTCTATATAAAATGCAGACATGTTTTTTTGCTGGTGTCATTTTCTCAGTGTAACAGAGCGGAGAGGCTGCTCCTGCTGCAAGTTGTCATCTAGTTAGTTAGGATCATTTCCTGTGTGAAATACACCTTCCAGTATCTATCTAGTTTGTGCTAATAATGTTATGCAGGCAGGATCTCACACTTACTAATCAAAATTGTATGGGCTAATATTGGGGTGCAGGCACCAGGCCTTGTTTCCTAAATCATTTGGTTTAAAAAAATTGATTGGTTTAATATTGGGGTTCAGGAAGGAGTCCACAGCTCTTAATCAAAATCGTTTGTGCTAATATTGGTGTGCAGGCACCAGGCCTCATTTCATTATTCAAATTGCTTGGGCTAATACTATGTTGCAGTCAGGACTCAGGAGGTCATATTTACTAATCAAAATTGTTTTGGCTAATATTGGCATGCAGGCAGCAAGTCCCATTTCCTAATCCAAATCATTTCTGCTAACACAGTTTTGCAGTCAGAAATCATTATATCCCTTTATATATATATATTTTTTTTTGCATTCTGTGCAAGCTGGGGTGTGGCCTCCCTCTCCTGAACTGGAAATTGTATTTAAAGGCTTCCCCTGACTGGCGTCCTAGTGGTTGGGACCCGGTCCTTGTCTGCCCTTATTCACACAGACGTCAACTTTGACACATGATAAGGATATTAATACTAGACAGTGTAGGACCGCCCCGACCACAGAGTCACCTTGTCGATGGTGGGACGGCTTTTATGCTATGTTTGATCAAATACAGTATTACTAAGAACTCTGTATGATTTAAATGCACTTTTGCTTTTTACTTATTTAATTATAGCAGGGTTTTTTTCATTTTGTCTTTTGTAGGTTTTTGTATGCTTTTTGGCCATGTGAACATGCATTTATATGCTGCATGTGTACCAACTCAAACCAAGCTCAATTTTTGTGTTTTTTCTTGGTCTCATCTGTCTACAAGATGCCTATTGGCCCTCTAAAAATAGTGGGGGACATCTGCTGGCCCTCTATAAATTGTGAGGGCCACCTACTGGCCGTCCAAGTTTCAAACTTTGCCGTCCAAGAAAATTTGCCCACCTCAGATGAATAAATTATATTGCAGTAGCAATATATGGCTTTGCAAAGCATAGACGTATGCTGGCCCTCTAAAAATGCTTAGTGACAGCTGACTGCTGATCCTTTAAAATTAAAGTGAGACTGCCTGATGGCTCTCTGACAATAGTAAGGCCCACCTGTTGGCCCCTTAACAACATAAAGGGCTGTCTGATTGCCAACTACAAATAGTGATGGCTGCCAGGTGGCGCTGAAAAAAATGACTTTCAGAGTCCCTCCTTCATAAATTAAACAGGATGTGTCTGATCATGTCTCACACACCACATGCCCAGATAAGTCATTAAAATAATAAAATTACATTTCCTGTTGAATGTTTTTTTAACCATTGAAAGCAATGCAAAAAAGCAACAAAAACACTGTGTGTGAACATATCCCAAGGTGTGGAGGATCAATTTTTTTTCTTTCTTTATTTTTTCATATATAAGTCAATATCCTGGAAAGAATGTTTCTTAACATTTTTTCCAGTCAAATCTATTTTTATTGCAATTTTGTATGTTTTATTGTCAGTCCGTAAAAGTGGTGTAATACTCTGACAACATTGTTCTCAGCAGTTGTGGTAAGGGCCGGGCTTGGGGGGTGGACCGCTGCTTACCAGACGAGGCAAAGACGAGTCGGAGGCAGATTCCACTTGTAACAGTTCTGGATTTTATTCGTCGTCCTCTTGATGACCACAAACCAAGCACCGCAGCTTCGTTACAGTTCTCTGTCTCCAGGCCCAGGTACCTGCACCTTTGCTCCGTCGCAGTAACGTCCCTCGCAGATCTTTTGCTGGGGCTGTCCTAGACCAATCTACCGCCAGCGCTTCACCTGCCCGAGGTCGTCGTCCAATCGGTACCCCCGGGGCCTCGTCTGTCCTGCTGTCCGTCGGGTCAGGGCCACCCCCCTGACTGTCTCTGCTGTCAGTTCCATGGTCGAGCTCCTCAGTGGTCTCTGTCTTCTGTCCTGCTTCTTCTGCTGAGCTCCTCCCGGGACTAACCTGTCTGGAACCCGTCTCAGTCCTATTTATCCCCTCTCTCACTGGGGAATTTCCCTCCTGGGTCCCTATCTTCCCACCCCCCATGACTAAGCGTTTCTCATGCCCTAAGCTGCTGTTGAGTCCTGAACCACTCCCCCCGCCATCATGTGGTCATTTCTCGGTACTACACCCTCCTGTCTACCTTTCTCAGCTGTCACCCTTCTATCCTGTCAATCTCCGTCTCTGGTGTACTAACCGTCCCCTCCTACTGCCAGTCACGTCTGTCCGTCAAGTCACCTTCCCCACACAGTGACCTGGGATACCAGCTTCCAGGCGTCTTCCCCATGCTGTTCCCATTCCATTTCGGCACTGTTTTCTTCATTTTCAGCCATTTTTAGACCCCCATTACAACTTAATAAACAGTCTTATAATTAATGGCTAAAGCAAACAAACGTCAGTAATTTGCATATATATACACACAACCTCCTGAAAATTACTAGGAGGTAAGATGAAAAAAATTGCCAAAAAGTATATATAAGATTAAAAAAATCGCTATTCATAAAGTGTAATAAAAAGGTAAAAAATTTTTTTACACATCAAGCTAACGGAACATGATGAAGAACAACACTGGGAAAATGTAAGGTAAGTACCAAGAACACACAAACTTTGTTTGAAAATCAATGCATGAAAACATATGAAAAAATATTAAAAAAAAAAAATTTTTTAATACAAAAGTGCATATTGAATGTGAAAATACATGATCTAAATTATATAAAAGTTGTAAAAATTATATCAGTAATGATGGATGTGTCCATCACATTTTTTTTAGTCTTTTATATACTTTTTGGCAATTTTTTTCGTCTTACCTCCTAGTAATTTTCAGGAGGTTGGGTGTTTTTTCGTCTTACCTCCTAGTAATTTTCAGGAGGTTGGGTGTATATATATCCCCATTACAACTTGCTCGATTCAAGTAATGAGTTCTCAAGCATTTTAGTGCTCGCTCATCACTACACTAGACCTTTGCTGTATTTATGCTTTCATTTTGATAAAATCACTGTTTTATTTTCTGCAGACCTACTGTACCATTTCTCTGAATGCTGAGCTCTTTATAACCCGCGCATATAAGGAAAAAAATTCCAAAAATTAAAAAAAATTTAAAAAAACCCACACATTTGAAAGGTTAACTCACCAAACCCTGACTAATGCACTAGCAGGATGGAGCAGACCTCCACTGATAAAGGCTGGGGCAGCACAGATGCAAACCACTGATGAAGACAGCCAGTAACCCAAGAGGGTCTGGCTGCCTAGTGGAAAAAATGCACACAAATAGGACTTGCATAGGACTTCAGTCACACAGATAAGTGTGTCTTTATAACCCCATCCACACAACTGATTTGCAGCTTTCTGCATCCGATGTGAACGGGCAGAAAGCTGTGAAAGCTGCATTACTGAGAGCTCATGACTATGGACGACTACATGGCAGCAGATTTACTACTAGAGTGAATTTGTTCGGGTTTTTGTCCCCGAATCTGATTTTGCCATATTTGAACACTAATCGGGCCGAATGTATGTCTTATGTTTGGTTCCGAACATATTCTGTAATTTCTACTCCCATTGACTCTAATGACGTCCGGCTGTGTTCGACGAATATTGCAAAAACAATTTTCAAATCCGATCATATTCGGAACCGAATCCGAACACATTCGCTCATCTCTATTTACTACTTCTCTATGGATAACCGCTTGCGGAGAAAGCAGTGATTTTATCAAAACTACAGCAAGCAACCCAGTAAGTAAGACAAGGCAAGAATCAGGGCCTCTGTGCTTTCATTATACCTACACTTTATCTAACCTTCCTTTTACCAATGAATTCATTACTAAATTTGCTTTGAATTACAAATTTCGCTATTCATTTTTCAGATGCCCTCTGATGAATGAAGTCTACAACCTGATTAATTACGATGTCAATTACATCATTTTTCCATTGCACTCATGTTGTTACAAGTAGCAAAATATGATTTAAAAAATAATAGAAATACTTTACATTCCATTTATGTCGAAGGTGTAATTGAATTTTACAAGCAATCTGTAAGTTCCCCAACTTGGTGTAAATTGCCTTTCATATGTATTTTTAGGAATTGTATGTTACTGACTATTATAACGACTGTAGCAAAATAAATTGTTTTAAATGTTCTCTAGTGTTTTCTCTAGCTGCACTATCTGGAGCATTGAAACTACAAGCCCAAGGCAAACTAGGTTACAGCTAGCTCACCTTTCTATTTTCTGCATCAACTGTCTGGAACAAGTCAACAAAGTACTTCCCCTCAATGATGACCTATCTGTACAGCCTATGTACTCAAGCATTTTATACCATGCTCCAGAAAAATTAGAAAAATGATATACAAAACCACAGCTGGCTAATAGGAATGTGTTGATAAATAAAAATATATTTATGTATGGGTGTATATATATCAATAAATATATATGCTTTTTAATTTATTTATTTTTATCTATTTATTCATTTTCAAGGCATTTTGCTTGAAAATTAATTTGTTTTTCGGACCACCCCTTTAGGCAAGAGTGCTAAACTTAATCAGGCCGATAACTGTAGTGTCAAAAACAGGGACAAAATATGGCTACTCAGCAAAATTCTGGATCAGTTACCTGGAGATCAGCAAGAGAAAAGTCAAACAAACCAAGTACAAGTCCAAGGGAAATTCAGGAATCAGACAAAATCAAGGTCACATACAAGGTCAAGATCAAGACAGCAGGAATACTACAGCTGAGCTAAAGAAGTAGCACAAACAATGACGCTGCCTTATTGACCACAGAAAAAGTAACTAATAATACCTGTCGATTGCAAACCTAATTCCCCAGCTGGCATACTTTTTCTAAAAGTTTGGCTAAATTTGCTAAACACAATGCTAAATAGCCTATGATTGCGCTAAAGATAGGTGCACAATACTCTCCGCTCTACATGGAGAGCTAGATTTTGAACTCTGTAACGCAAACACAGCCTTTTTAATTTAAAAGTAATTTTATTTTACCTGGTTGTGTAAACAGATTATAATCAGAGCTGACCAGCTAATTTAATTTTATAGATGGTCTAAATATTATCCCTTTGCGGGACAGGTTCATGTATTGCTGTTGTTTATACACAAACTTTGCAAACAGCACATTTTGGTCTGCAAACATTACGAATTTGTGCTCCTTGCTAAATGATGAAGTGATAGCTGTTTCACAAGCCAAAAATTATCCCTTTAATTAGGAAGACAAAACATGTGTAATGCTCAGAACACAAAAAAGTAATCGTTTCTCAACTAGGAGAGTGAAAATTAACCGTTTTTTAGGATGCCTATAGAAAACTAGACTATTTCTTGTCCAGCTTGAGTGGTCTATGTGATCAGGGCTCAAGGTGTGTGGACACAGTTTAGTTACAGCTAAACTTGGCTGTCCAGCCAATGTACATCTGTTTGCTGAAGTCAGGTTGTCACAACAGCAGATAAAACGTTTTGTTAATCATGATACTCTAGGTGTTGCTGCTGCCTCGGCCACTTGTTGTAGCTCCACAGCTGACACAGGCAGGGGAGCAGAGACCGGCAGAACGAGGTGATGCAATGTGGAGGTGCCGGATTCTCTTGTGCATCACCAACTCCCTGACTGTTTAATAGGTGGAGTGAGGCATGCCTGTACAGGTCTCTGATTGTAACTGCACCATCGCAAGACTTCGAACATGGTATGGATGATGTAGAGACGTCATCCACTTCCATTCAGAAAGAAGTCTTGGCATTTGAAGACATTAGGGCCATGTTGATCGCAATCTGGATTCACCCATTGAATCAGACCACACAATTTACATGCAGCAATGAACACAAATCAAAAACACTTTTTCAGAGGTATGTAAGGCCACCTTTTATTATATAAAGTGGTTGTAGCTACCCCATTCACATTATCTTAATGATGATGGACATGGTTTGTAAGCCATAAAACTAGTGAAAGTTTCCATTTAGAGATGCAGACCTTTTCCTGTATCTATGCTTGAAGAAAGTGCCTTCTAAAATCTGGTGGTAGTGGGTCGCGCTCTCAGGGCCGTGGGGTACTCGGTACCGGGCTGGTGTCAGGGGGATGTGTCACAGCAGCGGGGACCCGGTCCGTGGCCCTGGGCGCCCAAAAATCAATGGAAGTTTGTAATGTAGTTTAAGTGGAATGGAATAGTTCGTGACGCCACCTGTGGTGCTCGGCAAGGGAGGTGTTAGGCCGACGCTGCATGCGGATCCTCTGGGACTGGTGGTGTGTTGCAGCATAGATGGTGTAGCTCCCCACAGGTGAAGCTGTAGCCCCAGGGCCGTGTAGTTGCAATGGTTGAGGAGAGGGGCAGGCAGTGTAAGTAATGGTACTCAGATGTAGCGGTGCTGAGCGGGTTGGCACAAGAATGAATGGAGGACATAGTTCCAAAGCTTTACTCACAGTCTGCAGTACACAAGGGTGCCTGCCTCCGGGCCGTGTCCGCCGGGTCAGAGACTCAGTCAACCTCCAGGCAAGATGGAACGCTCCCCTCCAACACTCCACCAACATGTACCTTTCTGAACGACTCCTCTATAGCGCCTTAAAGTGTGAAGATCTCCTAGTACTGAGTTACACTGGAGTTCCTCCTGACTGATGTTCCCAAGAACTCTACTTGTACGGCAGACAGCTGTAGCCTGCTTCGGGGACTCCCTTCTCTTGAGTCCCAGCTCTCTATCCAGTTGCTGTTGTGCCCCAAGTCTTAGATGGAAGTAGTGCATTTACAGACAACTACTCCACCGGTGTCTGCTGCAGAACCATAAGTGTCCATACAACCTCGGGGACCGGGCCCCGGCCTTGCGCTGAGAACCTATAGGCAGGGTTCCTCTTCTAACCCACGTCCTCTCTGTTCTCCTTACTCCTTCGTTCCGTATTTGTCTTTCTCTCTCTTATGGAAGATTAGGTTTCAGTTCTAAGTCTTTCTCCTTCTTTTCCTTTCCCGTGCCAGCTGGCTCAGGTCACTGAGGCAGCTGCAGCACTCCTTCCTCCATCCCTTCTTCCAGGGATCCTCACTCCTGTCTAAGTGACTTCCTACCCGACTGACCTTCTGTCAGACTGACCTGTCATCCTACACTTTCCCACTCTTTTATGTATCTTAACTCCAACCACCTCCCAGCACATCCAGTGTTCCAAGCAGGGAACCACCAAAGGTGCTCTGCTACTCTCTAAGCACTGAGCCGCAATGTGGTTGTACAGAACTACCCTGTTGTGTGGGGTGCAATTGTTGGAGTGTGGAAAGGAGTTCCCACCTTACCTGGACAGTGGGGTACTACACCTTAGGAGAAGGTGCAGTACCTCTGTGGCGACCGAGCCTCAGGGGTGCCACAGTAGATTTGGGAGTTGATTTTGAGTCTACCTTAAACCCGAAAAGGTTCAACTAGCTAATCTTTAATAATACCAGCCCGTACCAGCAACCTACCTCCACCTGGCTGGCATGTGAGTTGAAGTGGATGTCTGTGCCTGTTACTTATTCTGCTACAGGACCAAGTCAACTTATCAGTCCATATAACCTTGGAAAGTTCTGACTTCATATATTTCTTGGCCAGTCTTGACATTTTCGCTTTTGTATCAGTGGAAATCGGCTGTCAGCTTTCCTTACCTTAGTGTTGTCTCTGAGAACTGAACTACTTGTACTTCTGGGCACTCCATGGAGGTTGCCGTTCTCAAATATGACAGCACTGGAGGATAATGAGTTCCCAGTCGCTTAATGTTTGATTCTTCTCAAATCTTTGGTAGTTAATGTCCATCTTTTTCTCAACACATTTTTTGCGACCATGTTGACTATTTGAAGCAAAAACTTATTATACTATTGTGACTACAACCCAATATGCAATTTGAATAGTGCCATACATTTTTTTGATTTTTTAGAGTAAGTTAAATATCTTTTTTGGCCTCCACACCTTGATAAAGAGTGTTGATATTCTTAGGCCATTCTGTCTGTTATTAACCAAATACACATCACCTGATCTGCTTCATCCAATAAGAATTCAAATGTAAACATCTTGGAATAGGAAAATCTGCATAAAAATGAAGATAAGGTGAAAATCCTCACTTGCCTATTAATTGTGCACACAATATATGTAGTAAGCTTGGGTTTGCTACTGTGTCTATGTAGTAATCTTGGTCTTAAATAAATATTTATTTATTAAGCTTGTTTTTTTACTGCATCTCTGTAGTAAATTCACTCACATATTTGGAATTATGCATGCACATAAAATTTCAACATGAGTACAATAAGAGTAGACAGGTTATTAACAGTGTCTGCATTTAAACCCTGTTGCCTCTTCTGCCTATACGACAGACGGTAGAAAATAGATAAAGCCCATAGACATTGCTCACCTGTTGGCTGCATGATATCTTGCTAACAACTATCTCCCCCCTTACCCTCATACATAAGAACATTTGGTTCATATGAATGATCCTCTGATCTGTATGAGAGAGTTACTGCCAGGCTCCTCTGGTGGTGTCTTATGTCACCGAAAATAAAATCCAAAAATCAAGATCCTTCACTCCACCAAAATTCCCTGTTAGAGGAGATTTGGAGACCCACATATACATTAGACTCCCAGCTGATGGTCAAATTTTTTGTCTACCGTATTTTTCGGACTATAAGACGCACCGGACCATAAGACGCACCCCAATTTTCAGTAGGAAAATAGGGAAAAAAAAATAATGTGTCAAATGGGGGTCCGTCTTACAGTCCGAATTCAGCTTACCTGGGAAGGGATCCGGCACAGGTGGAGAAGTAGTCACAGGGGTCATTCAGTGGTCCAGGCTCGTGCGGTGGCGGCTCTGTGCTGGGGCAGCTGCGCTGGGGTAGGGGCAGCTGTGCTGGGGCTGGGGCAGCTGTGCTGAGGCAGGGGCAGCTGTGCTGGGGCAAGGGCAGCTGTGCTGGGGCAGGGGCAGCTGTGCTGGGGCTGGGGCAGCTGTGCTGGGGCAGGGGCAGCTGCGCTGGGGCAGCTGTGCTGAGGCAGGGGCAGCTGTGCTGAGGCAGGGGCAGCTGTGCTGGGGCAGGGGCAGCAGTGCTGGGGCAGGGGCAGCAGTGCTGGGGCTGGGGCAGCTGTGCTGGGGCTGGGGCAGCTGTGCTGAGGCAGGGGCAGCTGTGCTGGGGCAGGGGCAGCAGTGCTGGGGCAGGGGCAGGGGCAGCAGTGCTGGGGCAGCTGTGCTGAGGCAGGGGCAGCTGTGCTGAGGCAGGGGCAGCTGTGCTGGGGCTGGGGCAGGTGGGCTCTGCGGTGGTGGCAGCAGGCTGCGGTGCGGTGGTGGCAGCGGGCTGTGCTCCAGTGCAGGGGCGGCGGCTCCGCTGGCATTTCTTCGCAGTCCGGAGGCCCCCGCATTTCCCTTGCTGGCCGCCGCCATGTTGCGGTGGCCTCCGGGAGCATGGACGCCAGAAAGATGGCCGCCGGTTCGGGGACGGCGCATGCGCGGGATCAGATCTCGTCCCGAGATCTCGGGGGACGAGATTCAAATCTCGTCAGCGAGATCTCGTCCCCCGAGATCTCGGGACGAGATCTGAAGCTGCGCATGCGCCGTCCCCGAACCGGCGGCCATCTTCCCGGCGTCCATGCTCCCGGAGGCCACCGCAACATGGCGGCGGCCAGCAAGGGAAGTGCGGAGGCCTCCGGGCTGTGAAGAAATGCCGGCGGACCCGCTGCCCCTGCACCGGAGCACAGCCCGCTGCCACCACCGCACCGCAGAGCCCCGCCCGCTGCCACCAGCCACCAGGTTAGTACCGTGTATTGCGACCATAAGACGCACCCCCCACTTTCCCCCAAAATTTTTGGGGAAAAAAGTGCGTCTTATGGTCGGAAAATACGGTAATTTGTATGAGGGTCCTTAGGGATAGGCCGCTACTTATGAGTTCTGTATGTTTGCCCCCAGACTATAAATTGCCTGCCAGCCCTCATAATACAGGCTGAAGTACAGCCTCTTAAAATGCTCCTGTCCTCACTCTTTTGACTTTAGCCAGTGTGAAGAAAGGGAGAGGTGGAAGTGAGGGAGGTTGCAGGGAAATGAGAAATAACTTTGATGTGTGATCCTTCTTTTGTCCTTGAACAAGAATGTATTTTATGTGAATCATATTAAAAAAGTAAAACAAGTTTAAAAAAATAAAAAATAAATGAAATGTAGAAAAACGTAACAAGCCATTCTTATCTTTTAATGGGAACCTAACAGCAGGATTGTGCTGAGTAACCTACATACAGTGTCAGGTTGGTGCCGTTACACTGATTATTTTTAGTTTTGAGTTAATGATATGCTCATGCCACGGGGCAGGATTGTGGGAGGGCTCTGATTAGGTATTGATCAGTATGGCTTCTGTCAGGTCACTGATCCCTCAGTAACCTGCTCCCTAGTTTACATGATGAATATCGCTATATATAAAAATGAATGTGTGTGTATATCAACAACCAATCACAAAGCATCTTTCATTTCACCAGAGCTGTTTAAAAGAAGCTGAGCTGTGATTGGTTGCTATGAACAACAGTTTTCCTTGCAAGCAATCACTAAGCATCTCTCATTTCACCAGAGCTGGTTAAAAGAAGGTGAGCTGTGATTGGTTGCTATGAGCAAGTTTTCCCAATTGACAACACCTCAGCAGACACTGACATGGTGGGAGAAATCTATCATCTTCGGGAACATAAGCTCCCAGCCATTGTCTGCCGACAGAAAGGAGCAGAGAGCACGACAGAAATGAATCCCCCCCTCCCGTGTCCATATACACATCACACATCCTCCTTCCAATAGGCACATCTTCCCTCTTAAAGGGATCATTGGTATGGAAGTTAGGGCAATTCCACTAAGCGCTCTGGTTATGACCCCAGGCCCCTCTTAAAGGGATCTCTGGTATGAAAGTTAGGGCAAATCCCTCAGCGCTCTGATTCTGACCCCAGGCTTCTATTAAAGGGATCATTGGTATGGAAGTCAGGGCAAATCCATCCAGCATTTGGTTCTAACCCCAGGACTCTCTTAAAGAGATCCCCAGTATGGAAGTGAGGGCAAATCCACTCTGCGCTCTGATTCTGACCCCAGGCCCCTCTTAAAGGGATCCCCAGTATGGAAGTGAGGGCAAATCCACTCTGCACTTTGGTACTGACCCCAGACCCCTCTTAAAGGGATCTCCGGTACGGAACTTAGGCCGGGGTCACACTGGCGATTAAATCGGATGAATGCAATGCGATAAAAAATCGCATTGCATTCGTCCCAATATTATTCTATGGGGCAGCTCCCATCATGCGATTTTTGATCAGATCCGATTTTCGGATCGGCTTCAACAATACAAGTCTATGGGGGCGAGAAAAAATGGGACTAAAAACGGACTAGATGTGTGACTTGCGATAAAATCGCACCCGGTGTCCTTTAGCAAAAGCCGGCAATTCTTTATTCCAATACAGTAAAATCACAGAGACCGGTTAAATAAAGAATGAATAGATCTAGACACATATATATATATATATTTATATATATATATATGTATATATATATATTTTATACATGTCATAGAGACACATTAATATATATATTACAAATTCATACAGCTCATCATAGCAGAATAGCCGCAGAAACATTTGCCGGCTTTTGTATAATTAATTTCCTGCTCGACCTGAAATGACACATGGTTTACATATAGTTATCCATTTCATTTCATGTTTTTTTTGTTATGTCTATCACAATTAATTAGATGAGGGTTTGTGGGTAAAATTTTGGAGTTGTAGGGGTTAATTTAAGGGGTTAATTCGTTGTATGAAATTACTGGGACTCCCTGCAGCCTCAGTGACGTCAGCAGGAGTCCCTGCAATTTAATACACCGAATTAACCCCTTAAATTAACCCCTGCAAGTCCAAAATTTTAACCACAAACCCACCCTCATCTAATTAATAGTGATAGACATAACAAAAAAAAACATGAAATGAAATGGTTAACTATATGTAAACCATGTGTCATTTCATGTCGGGCAGGAGAATAATTATACAAAAGCCGGCAAATGTTTCTGCGGCTATTCTGCTATGATGAACTGTATGAATTTGTAATATATATATTAATGTGTCTCTATGACATGTATAAAATATATATATATATATATATATATATATATATATATATATATATGTGTGTCTAGATCTATTCATTCTTTGTGTGGGGAAACCTGTCATTGGGCTCCATTATATGTCCATTTTGCTATCCTGCGAGAAAATCTCACCAGACAGATGTCAAACGGATCCTTACATGCGATTAAAATCGCATCAATTAAGAAAAATCGCATAAAAAATGGATCAATGGTTAAGATACCTTTGTGCGATTTCGGACCGTTAAAATGGGACCGTTTTTTTAATGGTTGTGTGTGACTCCAGCCTTAGGCCGGGATCACACTGGCGATTTAAGCGGCCGAGTTTCGCATGGTAATACACGGCGCTGCCGCTGGGACTCAGGAGTGGGGCGTGCAGCTCCATGTATTGCTATGCGGCCGCATGCCCCGCTCCTGAGTCCCGGCGGCAGCGCCGTGTATTACCATGCGAAACTCAGCCGTTTAAATCGCCAGTGTGATCCCGGCCTTAGGGTAAATCCCTCAGGGCTCTGTTTAGGTATTGATCAGTATGGCTTCTGACAGGTCACTGATCCCTCAGTAACCTGCTCCCTAGTTTACATGATGAATATCTCTATATATAAAAATGAATGTGTGTGTATATCAACAACCAATCACAAAGCATCGTTCATTTCACCAGAGCTGTTCAAAAGAAGCTGAGCTTTGATTGGTTGCTATGAGCAACAGTTTTCCTTGCAACCAATCACTAAGCATCTCTCATTTCACCAGAGCTGGTTAAAACTATCTGAGTTGTGATTGGTTGCTATGACCAACAGTATTTCCACTTGACAACACCTCAGCAGACACTGACATGGTGGGAGAAATATAGTATCCCTGGGAACATAAGCTCCCAGCCATTGTCTGCCCCACTTAAAGCAGCAGAGAGTACATGACAGAAATTAACCCCCCCTCCCATGCCCATATCCCCATCTCACATCCTCCATCCTGTAGGCACATCTTCCCTCTTAAAGGGATCATTGGTATGGAAGTCAGAGCAAATCCATCCAGCGCTTTGGTTTTGACCCCAGGCCTCTCTTAAAGGGATAATCGATATGGAAGTTAGGATCGTTCCACTCAGCTCTGTGGTTCTGAAACCAGGGTCTCTTAAAGGGATCATTGGTATGGAAGTGAGGGCAAATCCACTCTGCGCATTGTTACTAACCCCAGGCCTTTCTTAAAGGGATCTCCGGTATGGAAGTCATGGCAAATTCATCCAGCGCTTTGGTTCTGATCCCAGGCCTCTTTTAAAGGGACCCCTGGTATGGAAGTCAGGGCAATTGCCTTCAAATGCTCTGGTACTGACCCCAGGCTCTCTTAAAGGGATCTCCTCTATGGAAGTTAGGGTAAATCCCTCAGCGCTCTGATTCTGACCCCAAATTTCCATTAAAGGGATCATTGGTATGCAAGTCAGGGCAAATGCACTCAACGCTCTGGTTCTGATCCCAGGCTCTCTTAAAGGGAACCCCGGTATTGAACTTAGGCCAAATTCACTCACCACTCTGGTTCTGACCCCAGTCCCCTCTTAAAGGGATCCCCGGTATGGAAGTGAGGGCAAATCCACTCTGCACTTTGGTACAGACCCCAGGCCACTCTTAAAGGGATCTCCGGTAAATTCCTCAGCGCTCTCATTCTCACCTCAGGCTTCTATTAAAGGGATCATTGGTATGGAAGTCTGGGCAAATCCACTCAGCACTCTGGTTCTGACGCCAGGCCTCTCTTAAAGGGATCACCAGTATGGAAGTTAGGACCGTTCCACTCAGCGCTCTGGTTCTGATTCCAGGCTGATGGGGTGATGTGGGATATTAGTGGTAGTTGTCCGGTGGCTCTGGCTGATGGGATGATGTGAAATATTATTAGTAGTAGTCCAGTAGCTCTGGCTGATGGGATGATGTGGGATATTATGGGTAGCAGTCCGGTAGCTCTGGCTGATGGGATGATGTGGGATATTGTAGTGAATGTGGCTATGCGGAATGGGCGGGGCTCTACACTCAGCTTTATAGATATAGATATAATCATTATAATTTGTTATAACTACCCGTAGTTAGTTACTATGCGCCGGGCTCTTCAGCTAGTGTATATATATATAGCTTTGTCACCATAAAAGATGGGGGCCCAGACACATTTCTTGCACAGGCGCCCCAAGCTGTCAGTGTCCGCACCTGCACCGGATGATTGGCCTCTTCCAAAAGATGCCTCCATTTGGAGAAGGCAACTTTAATAGCTAAAAGTTCTTTATTTCCAATGTCATAATTCTTTTCTGCAGATGACATTGTAACAATTATAGTGGATCACTCAGGAACTTCTTGGCTTGAGACAGATGAGTCAATTGAACAAGAGTACAATTAACAAGTCAGAGAAAAAAGACATTCTATGACTAAGGACTGATAGCCAGAATGTGACTCTGTTTTCATCTATTTGCAGATATATCTACACATTTTTATGATGGTGTGAAATAAAGAAGAATTGTTTTTGATTATTCAGCTGTGTGATCCGACAACTTTTTTTTCCTCTCATTGTGATCCGACGATGAGACGGAATTTTTTGGATCGCTGCTGGCAAATTCAAGGCTACCAGGCACATTGACACGGTGAGGCATTCCGTTTTTCCCTATATTTTTTCTGCTTCCTACTATTAACAAGTCTATATTACACAAATAAATGTAGGTGCAACACGTGAGCAACAGTTCAAGAAAACATAGCAAAAAGGGAGATACTAAAGGTAGTTCATGTGCAGTACTGCTGGAATCATAGTCTCTTGGGAGATTCACACTCTGGGGAATGCAAATCAGAAGACACAGTTCACAACAGGGCTGGCAGTCTCCTAATAAGAGTATGTGCACACGTTGCGGATTTGCTTGTGGAATTTTCTGCACAGATTCTTACTCTTTTGGCAGAAAATGCAGGTAGAAATCCATGCTTTTTTGATGCGGATTTTCATGCGTTTTTGTAAGCTAAATAAAGATCTATTATTTAACAAAAAAAAAGAGTTGTGATGTAATTTCTTTGTCCAACCACTTATTTTACATACTCCATTGAATATCATATCATCACATACCGTGTTCACATATAATATACACATAACAAACATAAGTGAATATCTATAGATAGATATATATCTATAGATACCGGATTTTTCGGACTTTAAGATGCACCACAAAATTTGGGGTGGAAAATAGCAGAAAAAAGATTTTTATGAGATGGGGTCCGTCTTATAGTCCGAATTTAAGGTATCTTACCTGAGGGCAGATGGTGGTACAGTGTGGTCACAGGAGGCATGGCCCCTTACTCAGGAAGCATTTGGGGTCCAATTTCTCATGTTACCCTTGGGAAAATAAAAAACTTGGGGACTAAAAGATCATGTTTATGGAAAAAAAATTTTTTGCACGCCCGGGTGTGATAAACTTCTGTGAAGCTCTTGGGAGGTTCAAAGTGCTCACCACACATCTAGATAAGTTCCTTGGGGGATCTAGCTTCCAAAATGGTGTCATTTGTGGGGGGTTTTCACAGTTTAGGCACATCAGCGGTTCTCCAAACGCGACATGACACCCGCAGACCATTCCATCAAAGTCTGCATTCCAAAATGTCACTACTTCCTGTTATGAATGGGTCACCGAGGAGGATGGCAGGAACAGGCTAAGCCACCAGAAGACCAGAGAGGTTGGTAACTAAGCGGATTGCAGACCCCTGATCCTATCCGCATAACTAGCAGTAGCCGTGGAGCGTACCTACGATGCCCTAGATGCTTTGTCACAGCCGGAGGACTAGCTAAGCCTAGAGACAGAAAGATGAAATCTAAACTGCCCCGGAGCAGATCCCCAAAGGAATAGACAGCCCCCAAACATATATTGTCAGTGAGACAAGATGAGACACAAACACAGGCAGAGAACAGACTGAGCAAGCGGTGGGGTCCAAGCTGTCTAGACAGGACAGGACAGAAAAAGATACTGTCTGCAATTACGCACAAAACCCTGAAAAAGTCCCACACTCCAGATATCCAAAAAAAAACCTGAGATCACGTGATCTCACCCCCGCTAGATCAGCACTCTGTTATAAACTGGCAGCAAGCAAAAAAATACTAACATAACAGGGAGCTGAACAAGCTGCAACATATGAAGCAGGGCCCAGCGCTGCCCCCAGCAGGGAGGATGCTGAACCCTAGCAGCAAAACAAATGCTCGATTTTCTTCAGGGCAGGTGGAGTCTTCTGCCTGTCCAGGGGTTGACTCTGTGGTTGAAAGAATGCAGCAGATTTGGGACCAAGTGGTGGATAAGTTGTCTCTTTCCCAGGAAAAGGCCCAGCGGTTTTCTAACCGGCATAGGACCATTGGTCCCCGGTTTAAGGTGGGTGATATGGTCTGGTTGTCATCAAAGAATATCTCTTTGAAGGTGGCTTCTCCAAAGTTTAAACCTAGATTTATTGGACCTTACAAGATTTTGGAGATTCTTAATCCGGTCTCTTTTCGGTTGGCTCTTCCTGTCACATTTAAGATTCATAATGTGTTTCATAAGTCCTTGTTGAAGAGGTTTGTTGAATCAGTGGTTCCTATGGCGGCACCTCCTGACCCTGTGTTGGTTGAAGGTAACATGAAATATGAGGTAGAGAAGATACTGGATTCCCGTCTGGCTAGACGGAGACTCCTGTATTTGGTTAAGTGGAAGGGTTATGGTCAGGAGGATAATTCCTGGGTCTCTGCCTCTGATATTCATGCCGAAAGATTGGTGCGTGCTTTTCATCGGGCTCATCCTGATCGACCTGGTGACTTGGATGAGGGTTCGGTGACCCCTCCTCAAGGGGTGTAAATTTCCCAAGGGTCGACTTTTTAATTTATCTGTACTCGAACATGAGGCTATGCGTTCTTATATTAAGGAGTCATTGGAGAAGGGTCATATTAGACCGTCCTCTTCACCCTTGGGTGCTGGGTTTTTTTTTGTGGCCAAGAAGGATGATTCATTAAGGCCCTGCATTGACTATCGCTCCCTTAACAAAATTACTGTTAAATATCCGTATCCGTTACCCCTGATTTCTGACCTATTTTCTAGAGTTGAAGGTGCTTGCTGGTTTACCAAGCTTGACCTCAGGGGGGCATATAATCTTATTCGCATCAAGCACGGGGATGAATGGAAGACGGCGTTTAATACTCCGGAGGGACATTTTGAGTACCTGGTGATGCTTTTTGGGCTCACTAACGCCCCTTCTGTCTTCCAGTGCTTCATGAATGATATTTTCCGGGACTTTGTGGATAAGTTTCTGATCATCTATTTGGATGATATTTTGATCTTTTCCAGGGATTGGGACTCTCATGTGGAACATGTTCGGACTGTGTTCCGGATTTTGAGGGAAAACTCCCTGTATGTTAAGGGATCGAAATGTCTTTTTGGTGTACAGAGGATTTCATTTTTGGGATTTATTTTGTCTCCGTCAACTATTGAAATGGACCCGGCCAAGGTACAGGCCATTTATGATTGGGTTCAGCCCACTTCTTTGAAGGCTCTCCAGAAGATTTTAGGGTTTGCTAATTTTTATCGTAAGTTTATAGCCAATTTTTCTGTTATTGCCAAACCATTGACTGATTTGACTAAGAAGGGCGCTGATTTGCTGAATTGGTCTCCAGAGGCTGTTTCTTCTTTTCAGGAGCTGAAGCGGAGGTTCACTTCTTCTCCGGTTTTGCGACAACCCGATGTCTCACTTCCATTTCAGGTGGAGGTGGATGCTTCAGAGACTGGTGCAGGAGCTGTTTTTGTCCCAAAAGGATCTTGTAACATCTAAAATGAACCCCTGTTCCTTCTTTTCCCGAAAGTTCTCTCCTTCGGAACGCAACTATGATGTGGGGAGTCGAGAACTGTTGGCCATGAAGTGGGCATTTGAGGAGTGGAGACATTGGTTGGAGGGAGCTAGACATCAAGTTGTGGTCCTCACTGACCACAAGAATTTGATCTACCTTGAGTCGGCTAAACGCTTGAATTCGAGACAGGCCAGGTGGGCCTTGTTTTTCACGCGTTTTGATTTTGTGGTCTCCTTTCTTCCGGGCACTAAGAACGTTAAGACTGATGCCCTCTCTAGGAGTTTTTTGGCTGATTCTCCTATTGTGACCAAGCCTGCTACCATCTTAGGTGAGGGGGTGGTTCTTTCTGCCATCTCGCCCGATTTGAGATGTGCTCTGGAGAAGTTTCAGGAGGATAAGCCTGAGCGTTGTCCCAGTGGTAGGTTGTATGTTCTTGACCAGTGGAGGAGGAAAGTGATGTCTGAGGTTCATTGCTCTGCATTGGCTGGTCATCCAGGTATTTTTGGTACTAGAGATTTGGTGAGTCGGTCTTTTTGGTGGCCTGCCTTGTCTCGTGATGTCAGAAATTTTGTGCAGTCCTGTGGGACTTGCTCCCAATCTAAGCCTTGTTCTCGTTCTAGTGGGTTGTTGATGCCTTTGCCGGTGCCCAGGGGGCCATGGACCCACATTTCAATGGATTTTTTTTCTGATCTGCCAGTCTCTCAGAGTATGACTGTTATCTGGGTGATTTGTGATAGATTCTCTAAGATGGTCCATCTCGTACCACTCCCTAAGTTGCCATCTTCCTCAGAGTTGGTGCCCTTGTTTTTGCAACAGGTGGTTCGCTTGCACGGGATTCCTGAGACCATTGTATCGGACAGAGGAGTTCAGTTTGTCTCTACATTCTGGAGGACCTTTTGTTCCAAGTTGGGAATTCAGTTGTCCTTCTCTGCATTTCACCTCAGACCAATGGGCAGACGGAGAGAACAAACCAGACTTTGGAGGCATATTTGAGATGTTTTATATCTGCTGATCAGGATGATTGGGTCTCATTTTTACCCTTGGCCAAATTTGTTTTAAATAATAGAGCTAGTTCTGCCACTTTGATGTCACCCTTTTTCTGTAACTTTGGGTTTCATGCTCGATTTTCTTCAGGGCAGGTGGAGTCTTCTGCCTGTCCAAGGGTTGACTCTGTGGTGGAAAGAATGCAGCAGATTTGGGACCAAGTGGTGGATAAGTTGTCTCTTTCCCAGGAAAAGGCCCAGCGGTTTTCTAACCGGCATAGGACCATTGGTCCCCGGTTTAAGGTGGGTGATATGGTCTGGTTGTCATCAAAGAATATCTCTTTGAAGGTGGCTTCTCCAAAGTTTAAACCTAGATTTATTGGACCTTACAAGATTTTGGAGATTCTTAATCCGGTCTCTTTTCGGTTGGCTCTTCCTGTCACATTTAAGATTCATAATGTGTTTCATAAGTCCTTGTTGAAGAGGTTTGTTGAATCAGTGGTTCCTATGGCGGCACCTCCTGACCCTGTGTTGGTTGAAGGTAACATGAAATATGAGGTAGAGAAGATACTGGATTCCCATTTGGCTAGACGGAGACTCCTGTATTTGGTTAAGTGGAAGGGTTATGGTCAGGAGGATAATTCCTGGGTCTCTGCCTCTGATATTCATGCCGAAAGATTGGTGCGTGCTTTTCATCGGGCTCATCCTGATCGACCTGGTGGCTTGGATGAGGGTTCGGTGACCCCTCCTCAAGGGGGAGGTACTGTTGTGAGCTCATCTGTTCATTCACCTTTTGTGTCCGAGGATGTCCCTCTTCTGGTGAAGGAAGGTAGTGAGGCTGATTTGGATGAAAGAAACTAAACACCTGATCAGGTGGATTGTGACTAGGTAACAGGAACTTCCAACTGGATATAAGGCAGCCAACGCCCTTCTGAGCGGCTGGTGATTTCTCTGCTGGATTCTTTGAGATCAGTCTGATTCCTGCTTCCCAAAGAAAAGTTTTTGCTCTGCTATTGAATTTATTAGTTTTGGTTTTGTTTACCTTGTTTTGGAGTTTAGCCATCCCCGGCTGGGGTGTGCTGGATTCTTATTCCTTGATCAGTGTTCTCTTTTGCTCTGCTTTCAGAATATTCTGAGTGCTGATATAGGGTTTGAAGTCTAGTGACTTCAGGGTCCTTTTTGCTTATCAGTTGTGTTGGTAATATTTTTAGCAGGGTTTTCTCGGATTGCAGACAGCAGCTTTTCTGTCCTGTCCTTTTTAGTTAGCTTGGGCCCCATCGTTTGCTCATCCTATCTTTCTATCTGTGTTAGTGTTTTCATCTTGCTTCACCGTCATTATATGTTGGGGGCTGCCTATTGCTTTGGGGTCTGCTCTGGGGCAGTCAGTTTTTCCCTTTTCTCTCGTTAGGCTTATTTAGATCTCTGGCTGTAACGAGGTGTCTAGGATCACCGTAGGAACATTCCACGGCTACTGCTAGTTGTGTGATAGGATTAGGGGTCTGCAATCCGCTAGTTTCCAACCTCTCTGATTTCCTGGGCTGAGCTTGCATTTTTGTTTTTTCCTCCTCAGTGACTCAATTATAACAGGGGGTCTACTTTCCAAAATGGTGTCATTTGTGGGGGTTTTTACTGTTTAGGCACATCAGGGGCTCTCCAAATGTGACATGTCATCCAATCTCAATTCCAGCCAATTTTGCGTTGAAAAAGTCAAACGACGCTCCTTCCCTTTCGAGCTCTGCCATGCTCCAAAACAGTCAGTCATTCCCCCCATATATCAGAGAAAACCAAAAGCAAAACACAAAACAAATATCCTGGAATAAAAAAGTAAAAAAATATATTGCAAAAATAGCAATATATGCAAGTTTTGCAATATATTTTTTTGCTTTTTTATTCCAGGATATTTGTTTTGTGTTTTGCTTTTGGTTTTCTCTGTTAAAGGTCATGTGTTCATATGCAATTACATTTTGCATGCACATTAATTTACTTTTTCTGCTCAGACCCAGTTTCTCATTTCCCCCATATATCAGGTATCAGCATGCTCAGGACAAATTGCACAATAACCTTTGCAGTCCAATTTCTCATGTTACCACTGGTAAAATAAAAAAAATTGGATCTGAACTAATTTTTTTGTGAAAAAAAGTTAAATGTTCAATTTTTTAAACATTCAAAAAATTCATGTGATGCACCTGATGGGTTAATAAACTTCTTGAATGTGGTTTTGAGTATATTCAGGGGTGCAGTTTTTAGAAAGGTATCACTTTTGGGTATTTTCTATCATATAGACCCTTTAAAGTGACTTCAAATGTGATGTGGTCTGTTATGAATGGGTCACCGAGGAGGATGGCAGGAACAGGCCAAGCCACCAGAAGACCAGAGAGGTTTTTAACTAAGCGGATTGCAGACCCCTGATCCTATCCACACAACTAGCAGTAGCCGTGGAGCATTCCTACGATGCCCTAGACGCCTTGGCACAGCCAGAGAGCAAACTAAGCCTAAAGCAAGAAAGGTGAAATCTAAACTGCCCCGGAGCAGACCACAAAGGAATAGATAGCCCCCAAACATATATTGTTGGTGAGACAAGACGAAACACAAATGCAGGCAGAAAAATAGACTGAGCAAATGATGGAGCCCAAACTGACTAGACAGGATAGGAAAGGAAAGACACTGTCTGCAATCACGCAAAAAAACACTGAAAAATCCAACACATCTGCTGTACAAGAAACACTGAAGTCACATGACTTCGCCCCCACTATATTAGCACTCCGGTATTAACTGGAAGCAAAGCAAAAGAGACCAATATAACAGAGGACTGAACAAACTGACACAAGCAGTAACATATGGCATGGTGGACCAGCACAGCCCCCAGCAGGAGCAAGCTGAATCCGCACAACAAGCAGAGATAGACAAAACTAGATCAGATGCAAAAGATTAGCAAATGAATCACTTAGCTGAACAATGCAGGAACAGGGCAGGAGACATCAGACCTCTGAATGCACAGGAAGCAATCACCAGCAGGGATTGCAGAAAGTCTGCAGACTTAAATACTCCAATCCATAACTCCAGATCGCCAATCGTCATCATCATCATCAGGTGGCAGATCTCTTTCAATCTGGCAGCTCCACTACCTCCAGTAACCACTGGAGGGAGCAGGGGGAGCTTTGGCTCAGAAGTCTGAGCCAGAGAATTCAAAACACTGGTCCCTAAAAAAAATGGTGTTGTAAAAATGAGAAATCGCTGGTAAACTTTTAACCCTTATAACTTCCTAACAAAAAAAATTTGGTTCCAAAATTGTGCTGATGTAAAGTAAACATGTGGGAAATGTTACTTATTAAGTTTTTTGTGTGCCACATCTCTGTGATTTAAAGGCATAAAAATTCAAATTTGGAAAATTGCAAAATTTTCGCCAAATTTCCGTTTTTTTCACAAATAAATGCAAGTTATTTGAAGGAAGTTTTACCACTAACATGAAGTACAATATGTCACGAGAAAACAATGTTAGAATCACCGGGATCAATGGAAGCGTTCCATAGTTATTAACTCATAAAGGGACAGTGGTCAGAATTGTAAAAATTGGCCCGGTCATTAATGTGCAAACCACCCTTATGAGTAAAGGGGTTAAGGTCTCTCCAGACTGTTATTGTTTTGAGGCCTCTGATTTGGGCGAAGAGCACTCATTTTTTTATATCATGTCTTTTTTTAATGTTAATATGTTCAAATAAAGATATATTTAGATTTTTATCAGGTATTTAAGCTCATTTTGTTCTTTGCAGTTTATCATTATTGAGATGTTTGTCCAATAAAATTTGATTTACACTCTAACGGTTGATGATTTAAACATTATACTGACTCATTTACATTGACCATTTAGTAAAAACAGAGAAAAATAGTATTTACATAATAATTTGGAGCTCGGTATATATACTGATAGTTCTCAAAATCTGGATCAAATGTGGGTTATTTTGGATTTCTAAAACGATGCTTTAAACTTTGCAAGAAATAAATTATACAGTACATAAAATTACAATGACATAAAATAACCTTATTTATTTAACTCATCATAATAGTTATTTGGAAGAAAATATAAATTTCTGGTTTGCAATTAATAATTTTGTAACTAATACTCTAGTATAAAATCTAGTGCCTAGAGAGTTAATGTTGCTTTAATCAAGAACTACTTAAGGATGAAGTGCATCACACATTGCTAGAAGGATATTGTGGTGTAAGACGTTTCCAACAATAACTCTTATGACACTTATCAGTATCTGAGGTTAATGAATGATAAATTAGCATTGACAATGCATTTGATATGACATGCAGAGATAATCTTATAGCATTAAGAGGCTTATTTGGCTTCACAATGGTTATTTGCTTCATACAATATGGTTTACTTCAGAATAATGAAAAAGTTCTTTCTTTTAAATGAGTTTAAATGGAGCAATATAAAAAAATGCCGGTGTGATGCTTTAACTATTTTTACATATCTTGTATATGTTTGTTAGTAAACTAATAGAAAAATCTACATATACGTAACAATGGCTGAATGAAATATTGGTGGCAAATAATTTCCCCGAAATGAAAAACATGGCTACTTTGTTTTAAAGAAAATTGTGATACACTTGTCCTTGGGTTACATCTTTTATTGCAGCTTATTCAACATGTTTCACCTTCAGTCATCAGAGGTTCAGGAGCTATTAAATAACTTATTGTACTTATGATGAAGCTAGGATTGCGGTAAAAAATCTTGGGCTTTGTCTTTTAGGTTTTAACAATTTTAACAATTATAGTGTATTTTCCTGACACAAGTAAAGTGAAGTATCCTGCAATTAAAGTACCAGCATAACTATGGCAGCATTCAGGAAAATTGAGAAATAGTACTCTCAATTAGACAATATTGAAAAATCCACACATTAGGGAGTTAGTTCATTAGATGTATTTTAATAATGTGCCTAATGTTTGTTTTGCATATATCACATACATGTGTTCAGTTCAAACAATACTGAAGGGGGATACAGAAAATTGTAATCACGGAAAGGGGTAAGGTGTCCCAAGAGGCGCTAAAGACAGAGAAAACCAATACGAGTTGTGTGCCAGGACTAAAATCATGACCGTAATTAATTTAAAGAAAGTTAAGGTTTATTAAATACAAAGTAATAAAAAGGACATGTAAAAATTAGTGATGAGCAAGTATGCTCGTTGCTCGGGTTTTCCCGAGTATTTGTAAGTGCTTGGAGATTTAGTTTCTTTTGCCACGGCTGCATGATTTGCGGCTACTTGACAGCTTGAATACATGTGGAAATTCCCTAAAAAACAGGCATTCCTCACATGTATTCAGGCTGTCAAGTAGCCGCAAATCATGCAGCTGCGGCGACAGAAACTAAATCTCCAAGCACATCCAAATACTCGGAGATCACCCGAGCATGCTCGGGAAAACCAGAGCAACGAGCATACTCGCTCATAACTAGTAAAGATCCCAAAGTACAGACACAAAGACAAAATGATGAGTGAGCCACTGTGGGAACCCCCAATAATAAAGGGCATCAAGCATAGAAAAGGTATATACAAAATTAACAGTAAAAGATATATTAGATGTATGCAGGTAATTTTCATATGATACATGTTTCACAAATGCGTTGTCACGCTCACCTCCCCGGCTGGCACGCTCACCTCCCTGGCTCTCGTCCGCTCTGCGGCTTCTGCGGCCGCTGCCCTGACCGCCGCTCTCCAGGGCCAGTCTCCTGTCACCGCCGCTCCATCCATCTCGGCCACGGCTTCTCTTCCTGCGGCGCCATCGGCCTCCGCTGCCTCCCATGCCTCGCCCGGGACTCTCCGGCGCTTCCGGTCCTCCCGGCCCGCCCCCACTGCTGGCACCTGTCCATCATCTGTCCTGCGACCTACCGCTGCTCCCTTACAGGTACGCAGGCGCACTGCTAGGTATGCCCCCTAGACCTGGTGCCCTATCCCCTGGTCCCATGGCACTGCTGCATCCTGACCCGGAAGTCCCACAGTGTACCCTATATCAGGCAGTCCCACCCTATGCTCTCTGCCTATCTTTTGTGGTATCAGGTCCACGCTCTCCTGTGTTCCTCCTGTCTCTGCACAGTGTACCTCTCCTGGTCCTCCGCTAGCTTCCCTGTTTGTGACCTTCCTGTGCTCCCTTCCAGATCCAGTCCGTTCCTGCCTCCGTCTTCCTGCTCCCATGTCTCGTCCTGTACCTGTTCCTGCCGTCCGCCATTGCCATCCACTTCCGTCTCCACGGTTTCATCAGCCATCCCTGCAGCTGTCGCTATCTCCCATCTGGTCGCCTGTACGTTCCTGCCTGCATTCCCTCCCGGCTGTTCCCAGGTATCAGCTTCCGCGGCGATAGTCTCCCTTGGGTCTGCCCCTAACGCTACCTGTATAGGGGATGGTACACCTGGCCAGCTCACCCAAGGGAGGTTCGTCGTCGTGGTCCTGAGGGTTCACTTCCGGAGGTCCCCAGTCTCACATGCGTCAGGTGTTTGATGGGTGAGCTCATAATTACTAACCATACTGTACTTTTACCTTTACTGTTTCTGATTTTTGTTGTGAAATACATATTAGCTGGTACTTCAATCTCCTTCATTGTATGGACATAGATAACTGTGATACAGACTATAATCTGTCCATCATAATGCCTGCATGTTGGGATTTTTATATGTCCTTTTTAATGTTTTGTATTGAATAATCCTTAACTGTTTCATATTAATTGATTGCATGATTTAAGTCCTGGCAAACATGTTTTGGTTGTCTTTAAATAATACTAGAGAAAAGCGATCCTTTAATAATCCCAGTGGATATGGTGTAGGAAGGGCAACATTTTTCTGTCGATTTAGATAATTGTATATGCATCCTGTGCACGCTATCACCATTCCAGGGTGTCATCTGAACTCTGGTTATTTTATTACATCTTAAGTGCATTGAAGTTAAGAGGGCTGATCTATAATAAAAGCTTCATCAGAAATACTAGCTTTAAAGAAAGCAGACAAACTTTTCTAATTCTGAACAACTCTTTAACACACATCAAGCATTTATTCCCTAAGATGCTAAGAGTAGATGCATGCTCAAAATAGGTTAAATATGTTCCTTACAGAGCCATACCATCCTACATGATCACAAATTCTTCTTTAACGGTCCAGAGAGTGAGAGTTAGCTTAACAATGTTAGACCTCCTAGACTACTGATAAGGTAAAGTGCTCAAGAAGAGAATTATCTGAAAAATGCTTGCAGATTCCCTTTTTGTCATGCTAAATCCTGTTTTCAGCAACAATCCTAGAGAACAAAGGGCCACAAGTATCATTGTCATATACTTCAGCACCCCCAAAGAAAAACCATGATAAAATGTATCAAACCCCTAAACCACTAAAAAACAATATTGTCTAATAGTCACTATTTTATCAGCAACAAATATAATTTACCTGATAAATTATGCTATGATCATATTCGTTTTAGATGTTATCAGTGTATTTAGACAGTGGCAAGACTCTTTGAAGGGTTAATATTGAGTTTTAGGATTGCTATATCCAGTAGGTAGCACTAGACTTCCTGCCCCATTCCTATCTGAAGAGGTAATTTGCATGTCTAAATTTTCAGGGGAGCATTGCATTGCCTATAAAGGTACTGTCACACTTAGCGATGCACCAGCGATCCCGACAACGATACGTCCCGGTCAGGATCGCTGATGCATCCCTAAGTGGTCGCTAGTGAGCTGCCAAACAGGCAGATCTCACCAGCGACATAGCAGCGGTCGGCGGTCTCTACTTACCTGTTACACGCAGCGATGAAGACGTCCTCACGCCCGCGTCCACGCGTCGCTCATCACCACAGCAGGAAGCCCAGCAGGAAGCTGATGATGAGAAATGGCCCAGGCCGTTTTCGCGCGATCAGCGATAACCAGCGGGAGAACTGGTCGGCGGTAAGTATCACACATAGCGATATCGCTAGCAATATCGCTGCTGCATCACAAAACCAGTGACATTATAGCGATATTGCTAGCGATATCGCTTAGTGTGACGGGCCCTTAAGTCTCCATACGCAAAACTGCCGCTCACGGCAAGAAGAAATTTTACTACTTTGACTCAATGCCCCCAATGGACATATTGATCTTGGACAATTTTACTTCATGTAAGTGGTGCAGTGCTTTTAACTAATGATTTGGGATTTACTTTTGTTTTCTTATCAGAAAATGGCAAAAATATTTAGGACTGCCCTGTTGCCAAGGCATATCTTGCTCTTCAAGATGTTTTCTAGAGTATAGAATTTATTGCTATAATGGCTGAGACTGGTTAGACATAATAATAAGTAATAGTGCTCACCCTAACCAATTCTCCACCAATCTGTGCTTCTTGGTTCTTTCCTTGGCACATTAAATGCTTACTCAGGCATACATAACCATTTTAAACTAGTCCTGTTAAACTTTAGATATTATATTTTATCCTGCTGATATAATATTATGATATGTTTATTACATTTTCTCACAATATCCATGAATGTTAGTGTACTGTGTTGAGAAGGTCATAAATTTAATAACAAGGTAAAAAAATAAAACACACGCTAGATCCATATGCAATGAAAAATTGTGTATTCACATATATGAATAGTTTAAAGCAATGAAGTAGAAAACATAGTAAACCAGTGTATTCTCCATTACATCAACACAATCGCAACATCAATCAATTGTCCATAGGATGCAGGAGCAAGCAAACAGCATTCACAGATTGGAAGTTAACATGGTCACAGGCACATTCACAGATTGGAAGTTAACACGGTCACAGGCACTCCTGCTGTTTCAGGGGATCACCCATTCTCTGAAGCATCAAAAAGGGAGTGATCCCACAAAATATGGCAGTAGTACATATGGTTATTGTAGTGATCTGGTCCAGGTTATGACTGTCCCTTTAAATACCCCTGGACCATGAGTAATCCTGTACACTACAGCTCACAATCTAGCTTTCCCTTTTCCTGCTATTAGACATGTGCTTTAATTTGATCCATGTATTTTTCTGGGTATTTTCTCATTTGTGTTCCAGCATCATCTGCTGGTGGAATGAATACAAGGTAAAGTTTTCACCCGAGAACTAAGGTTTCAAGAGAAGGGGTTATTGTAGTTTCCGCCTAGTGTAGACCAGAAGAGCTGGGAAACCCCAGGTCTGGGTCAAGCTATCTCTGGGAGCAGAGCACATGTGGAGACTCCCTTTCTCCAAGATCCCCTGGTAGGCCTGACAAGCTGAGAAATTACCGACGGACTCCCAGGTCGGTGAAATACTCTTCCTGTAACAACTTAAAAGCACTGCATCTAAAGGAGTAGGTACTTAAAGCTCTGAAGCCTCAATTCCATGTTAGAATCTAACTCTGAACAGTATTTGCTGTGGTTTACCCACATGAGCTATGAAGAATTTACTCTTTGTCATATTTCCCTGTTCCTGCTAAAGTAAATGCAACTATTATCCCTGAAACCTGTGTCTGTGGTCATTATCGTGAATGCCACGGGGAGGTGGATAGCAGCGAATGGAAAATCCTCCATTTTTTAGGGCTTTACATTATGTCAGCTACTAATCTGGAAATGCTATTTTTTATCATTCATAACCTAGAGTTTATCTCTCGTTATCAATACTGGTGGACGATTTGGTAGCTATGGTTGTGTAGAGTGGAGACGGAGTTAAGGATCCGGTATGCTGTTGTGTGCTTACATCCCCACCCACCCAATCTGATATTCATGACTTATTGTTAACCCCTTTAATAATACTGATGTTTATGATAATGAATGGATTCAATGCAGATTATCGTATGTTTTTTTCTCCGTGATGCAGAGTAAATGAAGTTGAATATGTTAGATCTGTGCCGCTCTGTTTACATAGGTGTTAACACTAAATAAGGATGTAAACCCAAGGGACTAAACAGGGCCGGACTGGCTATTTGGCAATTCTGGCAAATGCCAGAATGGCCTGTCTGGTCGTGGGCTGCCTTGTCTGCTACATTGTTAGCAGACTCAGTGTTCTCAAGACACGCATACTGTTAAGCGTTGTGATGGAGCACAAAGTTGCTGACCCCGTCACTTACCAGTAGGCCATGGGTATCATTAGAAATGTTGGTCTTGTAGTAAATCTTGCTTTCCTCCAAGAAGGGTAATATTAGTAATATATCCCCATCTGGTGCTTGGGGATGAGGACAACACGGGCCTGTGTAACTTCAAATGCCAGGGCTGAATTTCAGCCCCAGTCCGTACCTGGGACTAAACCATAAGTGGCATCCACATCAGCAGGCCACAGGTCATGAAGAAGGATAAGTAGTTTTTATCATTGGGGTTCAGGCTCAAATCCTAAATAAAATGAAAAATAAGCATTTTTTTATGAACATAACAACTGTAAATGCTGCTAACTCCATTCTATATGCGACCAAAAAATAGTCAAAGTTGTATTAAAATTTACAAAACTAAATTGCTTCTTGAAGCAAGGTGAAATTTGTTGGTGCCATTCTTCCTGTGTACCTGGAATAACTTGAAAACATTCATTCAACTCCCACATACTAAACATCATTCTTCATGTTTATATCAAATCACTTGATGTTATTTTGAGTTACGAGTTTAACTTCAGAATACACTGTTCGGTATTGTCCAGGGGTATAAAAGTCTAGGTCATCTGTATTAACTGACATATTTCTTTGAGATTGTTTTGACCCTGAAAAAACATCAGGGAAAAATTGTAGTTCAGATTGTTACTACTTTTATATGAAGCTACTGTTATTATACCTGAACTGGTGAAGTCACAAGAGCAAACATATCAAATATAATCATGACAAACATGATAGCAAGTCTCTGAGTCCCACTGGCACTTTTACTAAAGTAACAAAAAAAATGTTTCAGATAGTAGTGATTTGTCAGACTGACATAGCTTACTACAATTATCACAGAAAAATTAATTGCTCATTTGACTAATGAATAAATGTTTTGTAATCTAACTTAATCTACTCAGTAGTTAGAATGTTCAATATTTTTCTTGTACACTCTGTAAATTAAGTACCCCAGTCCAAGTACCAATGATCTTTCTATCTGATTGACTGTACCAGATTATACACCAGATTATATGGGTGCAGACAAATCACTAAATATAAGCCAGTAAAAAGTAGATTTTTTTAAAACTAAAATACCACTATTTAAATTTAAATAAAATTTAAACCTTTTCACAAAAATGTATTTTTAAATTCGACATTCTTTTAAAATTAATTTATTAAAGGGGTTGTCCACTACTAGGACAAGCCCTTCCCCAACTAATGTTTGGCCCCAATAAAATAAACAAAAAAATATAATCCCATGTTGGGAGGTGAGTATATTTGGCTGATAAAAACTTTTTATTCAATGTTTTACTTAAAAAAAATATATATAATTGCTAAAAATAAAATCAATTGATTCCATGGTGCTGTACATGAGAAGGGGTTACATACAAGAAACAAATATAAAATATGGTGAGTAAACTAACAATGATAGAATGATACAGAAAGGAGAGGTCTCTGCCCATGCGGGCTTACAGTTTATAGGATAATGTTGAAGGAGACAGTAGGCTAGGTTATTGGGGTTGTGGCAGCTTCAGTGGTGGTGAGGTGGCAGGGGGTCATTGTAGTGAGGTGGCAGCAGGGTCAGTGTAGGCTGTAAGCATTTTTTAAGAGATGTGTTTTCAAGTTCTGTCTGAATGTTACGACTGTGGTGGACAATTGGTCGCGTTAGGGCACAGAATTCTAAAGGCTGGGGATACTCAGGAGAAGTTTTGAAGCCCATTGAGTGAGGAACTTATAAGTATAGAGGAAAGAAGGAGGTCTTGGGAGGGCCAGAGATTACATGTTGAAAGATATTGGGAGGTTATTTTAAATAAATATATTGGAGACAAATTATGGACAGCTTTGTAGGTCAATGATAATAGTTTGAATTGGATAAATTGGGGAATTGGGAGCCAAACAAGGGATTTGAAAAGGGGAGAAGCAGAGAAGTAGCAAGGTGAAAGGTCCATTGGTCAGGCAGCAGAGTTTTTGACGGAGTGGAGAGGTGCGAAAGTGTTAGCCTCCCTGCTAACACAACTCCCTGCAGGATGTTGCAGCAGTTGAGGCATGAGATGATGAAGGCATGGACTAACATTTTAGTACATTCAGGGGTTGAGAAAAAGATGGATTCTGGAAATATTTTTGAGTTAAGCCCCCGTTACACACTGCGATATCGCTAGCAATATCGCTGTAAAGTCACCGATTTTGTGACGTTGCAGCGATATTGCTAGCGACATCGCTGTGTCTGATACTTACCTCCGACCGGCTCCCCCGCTGGTTATCGCTGATCGCGCGAGAAGCTGCTGGACCATTCCTCGTCGTCCACTTCCTGCGGCGCTTCCTGCTGTGACGATGAGCGACGCGTGGAGCCGGGCGGGAGGATGCAGGATCGCCTAGTGTGACAGGTAAGTAGCGATCCCCGTCCCCTGCGATGTCGCTGGTGAGATCTGCCTGAGTGGCAGCTCACTAGCGACCACCTAGCGATTCACCAGCGATCCTGACCGCGTCATATCGCTGGTCGGGATCGCTGGTGAGTCGCTAGGTGTAACGGTACCCTTAGAGGTGGCAGGAGGTAGTAAGAGCTTATCACTCATTACAGGGCTGGTTAATTGACTCAGGAGATACAAGTCACATGGCTACTGATAAAAGTTTCATCACAGACTTGACTCAAGCAACAAGGAAAAAATTTTCATTGCAGATGGAAAAAAATAGATGTGGAAGGAATTAGACATGGAATGCTAGCCTATCTTAATAAAAATAGACAAAACTTGGCCATACCAGTAAGGATGTTTTGTATGTTCCTGGTATCATCTCAACACGGTGAAGGAACAGATGAAACATGCACATGGGCATAATGACTGTGTTTATGCCACAAGCATCCAGAAAGAATAAAGGAACTGCTAAACCAAATTCTGACAAAGGATCTAATCATGCCTGCGTGTATGATTACCATGAGATGTAAATGTTGCATCAAATTCAAAGCTACAAGGGCAACTCTTCCCAAAGAAAGTCAGACAAAAGCCTCTTGACCTAATACATAATGATGTATGTAGACCTATGAAAGTGCGTACACCTATAGGTAAAAGTTATATGGTGACTTTCATAGATAACTATTCACGATACACAGTCACCTATCTAATAAAGAATAAGAGTAAAGTTTTCAGTAAACTTGAAGATTTTGTGACAAAGTCAAGTAACAAGCTTCAGATAAAGCCAATTAGTATTCAGAAGTGATAATGGTGGAGAAATTCACAGAACATGGAATAGATGACTATTTATGACACAATGGAATAGAATGTGAAAGAACAGCCTATACGCACCTTAACAGAATGGTGTAGCAGGGAGAAAGAATAGAACCTTGACAGAAATGATTAGATGTATGATAACAGATTACAATTTACCTAAAAAATTTAGGGTGAAGCTGCAATAAGAAAAAAATGTTTCAGCTCACCCCTTAGCGTCCTCCGGATAGCAGGAACCACACCGTCGCACGAAGCCGCCCTGGCCTGGTGGATACAAGTCCAAACACACAGTAATCTCCAGCGATCTCAGGCAGGAAGGTAGTTATAAAAAATATTCCTGTATTTCTTTTCGTTAAAAGAACATGTTACAGGTAGTGGATATCCCAGTGGATGGTAAAAAATCCAACGCGTTTCAACTCAAAAGAGTTATTTTTTATAACAACCTTCCTGCCTGAGATCGCTGGAGATTACAGTGTGTTTGAAGCTGCAATAGCAGGCATTTATCTGCAGAACTGACTCTTTTCAAGAGAGGTGGAGAAGACCCCATTTGAACTGTGGAACTGTGAAAAAACAAGTGTGAAATACTAGAGTTTTTGGTTGCAAAGCATTTGCACTTATTCCACAAGAGAAGCTCTCCAAACTTCAACTCAGAGCCAAAAAAGAAATCTTTGTTGGATATAATCACAACTGCAAAGGGTACAGAATGCTAAATCCTTTATCAGACAGAATTACTGAAAGTAGCAGTGTAAGTTTCATTGAGAATTTAAACAACAACACAATGACAACACTTGAAGAATTAAAGGAGAAAACCAATAATAAAAAGATTACGGTAATGCCCAATGACCAAATGGTTGATCTATCTGCAAACTCAAATACACAAGGTAAGCAAATACTACAGCACACAGATACAGAACCAAGACGTTCAATGATAGAAAACAGAGCTAAACCACCAATACAGCTTTAATATAAAGTGAGCACAACTAGTGGAGTGTACTGTATGATAGTGATTTTCAGTTATCCCTCTCTGTCATTGTGTCTTGTTTCCCTTACATTATTGTCCCATGCCTGATGACATAGGGAGGTGACAGATTAGGGTTTTATAGGAACATAGTAAGGTTGGTGAATCAGGCATCTCTACCATCAAGAGTACCCCGGGACAAATGCTGCCAATGAAAAGCTTTTAATGATCTTAGATCAAGTTGGTGGTCCGCAGCAAGGCTTGCTACCGACAGTCCAATTAAAAATTTCATCCGCTGAGCAAGTTTACACATTTTCTACACAGAAACTGATAACAAATTTAACCCAAAGAGCATATTTTCACATTTCATCCACCGAAGCTGATAACAAATTTCACCCACAAAGCATATTTTCACATTTCCCTGAAAAAAATTAGTACAAATTTCACACCCAGGCAATGGAGTACAGTATCCCCAAATGTCTGCTCCAGTAGCGTATGTTACTAATGCTGCTGATGAAAACCTGTTATAATGTTCTTGGATCGAGCTGATGGTTCGCATCGAGGCTTGCTACTAGCACTTCAATTAAAAATTTCACCCACAGAGCATGGGGCAGAGTACAACTACAGAAACAGCTTAAAAATTTTACCCACAAATCCAAAGTTTTATCTTTATGTAGCGTACAGTAAAGCATCCGCAGATAAAAGACTCATAGCTTGATACTGGATACGGATGGTGGTCCACTGCAAGGCTTTCTACCACCACTTCCTGCCCCTTTGCCTTGGGATGCCTCCTCAATAGAGTTGAGCGAAACGGGTCGAAAAATTTCAAAAGTCACCGACTTTTGGCAAAGTCGGGTTTCATGAAACGAAACCCGACCCTAGGATGAGGTCGGCCACGAGGTCGGCGACTTAAGCGCCAAAGTCGCATTTCAAAAGTTTGTTTTGCGCTCTTTTTCAGCCAATCAGGATCCACGGACACTGAGGGCAACGTGATGACATAGGCAGGGGTCACCACCATCTTTCAGAAGGGCATGCAAGTGATTGGCTTGCTTTGGTGGGCGTCACAGGGGGTATAAAAGGGCGTGCACGCCGACCGCCATGTTACTCATGCTGATCTCAGAATAGGGAGAGCTGCTGCTGATTTTGTAGGGAGAGCATTAGGCAGGGAAGAAGACACCAAAAACTGCTTCTGCTGCTAGCGATTTTGCCTGTACAACACACCAGTCACTGTGTGTGCAGTGCAAGTAGAGGCTATATTTTGCTGGATCAGCGGTGTTGGTTGTTAGGCTGCCTGCTAAGGCTTCCTGACGGCTGCATTGCTATTTACCCACTGCTCTGCAAACTGCTTTTTTAAAAGCAATCCCAATTTTTTTTTTGTCCTGGTGAGGTACTGAGCTTGCATTTTTTCACACCATACAGAGCTGCACACTCCTCACACAGTACCGTGAAATGGCTATTATTACAGCCACAGTGAAGCTATCTGTGTGTCACTCTGTAAGGATAAGTCGAGGATATGTTCCGTTCTTACAGACCTGCACCTTCTAGTTTTGTCTAGCTTTCAAACAGTTAAATATATTTGCTGTTTGATCACATTCAAAACTATAGAGAGACAGCGTGTGTCAGTCCGTATACTTAAAAAACACGTAGCTTGACAATTTTACGTACACCGGACAGCCGTGTACGTGCACGCTCCTCTCTCAGTACCGTGTAACGGCTGTTATCACGGCCACAGTGAAGCTATCTGTGTGTCGCTCTGTAAGGATAAGTCGAGGACATGTTCCGTTCTTACAGACCTGCACCTTCAAGTTTTGTCTGGTTTTCAAACAGTTAAATATATTTGCTGTTTGATCATATTCAAAACTATAGAGAGACAGCGTGTGTCAGTCCGTATACTTAAAAAACACGGAGCTTGACAATTTTACGTACACCGGACAGCCATGTACGTGCACGCTCCTCTCTCAGTACTGTGTAACGGCTGTTATCACAGCCACAGTGAAGCTATCTGTGTGTCGCTCTGTAAGGATAAGTCGAGGACTTGTTCCGTTCTTAGAGACCTACACTCTAGGGAGATTCCTACTCTGCCCAATTCTATATACACCTTGTAGTTTGTCATACACTAGCCAATTTCTGCCTGTGACATAGCGCTGTGATATTCACTGGGCCTCACACAATCCAAAAGTGTCCAGTGTCCACAAGTGTGTGCTGAAATTCAAAATCTCCGTTATCCTCTAGTCACATTTTTCACACCTGCGACATCAAGCCTGTGACATAGCGCTGTGATATTCAGTGGGCCTCACACAATCCAAAAGTGTCCAGTGTCCACAAGTGTGTGCAGAAATTCAAAATCTCAGCTATCCTCTAGCGACATTTTTCACACCTGCGACATCGAGCCTGTGACATAGCGGTGTGATATTCAGTGGGCCTCACACAATCCAAAAATGTCCAGTGTCCACAAGTGTGTGCAGAAATTCAAAATCTCTGTTTTCCTCTAGTGACATTTTTCACACCTGCGACATCGAGCCTGTGACATAGCGCTGTGATATTCAGTGGGCCTCACACAATCCAAAAGTGTCCAGTGTCCACAAGTGTGTGCAGAAATTCAAAATCTCCGTTATCCTCTAGTGACATTTTTCACACCTGCGACATCGAGCCTGTGACATAGCGCCGTGATATTCAGATGGCCTCACACAAGCCAAAAGTGTCCAGTGTCCACAAGTGTGTGCAGAAATTCAAAATCTCCCCTGTCCTATAGACACCTTGTACCTTCTTTTACATTACTATATAGTTTGTGGGATTTTGTCTACATTTCTACCAAAAATGAGGAAGGCTGGTGGAAGAGGCCGTGGAATTGGGCGGGGGTTGGCAGCTGGTAATGATGGTGTTGATGGTGGATCTGATGGTAGTGGCAAAAGCAAAATAGGACCGAATGCAGGAGGTGTTGAGCCTGCGTCATCGTCTGGTTCCACAAGGCCTCGAAGGCTTAGTTTTCTAGGAGTTGGCAAACCGCTTTTAAAGCCAGAGCTTCAGGAAAAAGTTTTGTCGTACATTGCTGACTCAGCCTCCAGCTCTATCTCCCCCTCTTCTAAAGTTGTAAAAAATAAAAGCACTGAGTCGTCATTGGAGGCTCATGTTCATGAACCACACCTTTCCTTGTGTCCTTCACCCCAACCAAGATTGAAGGATGACGCAGGCCATACTAATGATTACTCCATGGAGCTGTTTTCACATACCATGCCTGGATTATCAAGTGAAATGGTGAATTACCCTGGCCAAGATGAATCTGACATGGAGTGCACTGATGCACAGCCACTGATAGATGATTCTGCTGGTACATTCACTCAGAGCACTACATTGTCCTCGCAGTGTACAGAGCCAGATTCTGACCCTGATGAGACTCAGGTGCCCCTTCCCGCACACTATACCACCATACACGGTGACACAGAGGAAGGTGCACATGACATTGAAGAGGAGGTGATGGATGACCCAGTTGTTGACCCAGATTGGCATCCATTGGGGGAAGAGGGTGCTGCTTCCAATAGCTCAGATGAGGAGGAGGAGCATCCACAGCAGACATCGACATCGCAACAGCTGTTATCTGGCAGGCACGGAGCACTCCAAAGACAGGTTCCAAAAATCAAAAGAGTTGCTTGTCAGCTTGTCCAGATGGTCAAAATAGCACAGCGTGCTAGGCCGCAAAATGTCTTCCAAAGTAGGAAGAGTGCAGTGTGGCACTTTTTTGAACAAAATCCTCATGATCAGGCCAAGGTTATCTGTAAGAAGTGCGCAAAGACCTTTAGCCGAGGGAAAAATCTGAAAAATTTGAATACCAGTTGCATGCTTAGACATTTAACCAGCATGCACTTGCAAGCGTGGACACAACACCAAACCTCAAGTACCACATGTGCAACTGATCACAAAGAAGGTAGTCAGCAACGCTACATTGTTTCCCCCACTGTAAGCCCACCGGTTAGCACAGCAGGAAATGTTGAGGTGTCGTTGCAAAGCCACAGCAGTCAGGGAATCCCACTGTTATATCAACGAAAGACTGAATCTAGGCCATCAGAAAGAACACCAACTCCATCACCATCATCAACCCTCTCTCAGTCCGCCCTGTCCACCTCTACTTCCACCTTATGCAGCTCTCAAGTCCAGCTCACCCTCCCAGACACTATGAGTAGGTCAAGAAAGTACTCAGTCTCTCATCCGCGTACACTGGGTTTGAACGCACACATTGCCAAACTAATCTCGTTAGAGATGATGCCCTATCGGTTGGTGGAAAGCGCAGCTTTCCGCGAACTCATGGCCTATGCAGTACCACGCTATGACCTACCCAGTCGCCACTTCTTCTCTTGCAAAGCCATCCCAGCCCTCCACCATCATGTGAAAGACCGCATTCTCCATGCACTCAAGCAGTCAGTGAGTGGAAAGGTGCACCTCACAACTGATGCATGGTCCAGTCGGCATGGCCAGGGCCGTTATGTGTCCATCACTGCGCACTGGGTTAATGTGGTGGATGCAGGGTCCACAGGGGACAGCTGTGGTGGGACAGTGCTGCCTAGCCCACGGTATAGGAAACAGTTGGCTGTAGGCGTTCGACCCTCCTCCTCCTCCTCCTGAAGCGAAAGCTCGTCCACAGAGCGCAATCGTATGAGCACTCCATCTGCAGCTGCCACTGTTGCACACAAGCTGTCCCCCTATTGAGCAGCTAGTGGAAAGCGTCAGCAGGCTGTGTTGCAGATGATGTGTTTGGGCGACAGACACACCGCCGAGGTGCTGGCCGAGTACTTGAAGCGACAAACTGAGTCATGGCTGGGCAGTGTACATCTTGAGGCAGGCAAGGTAGTTAGTGATAACGGCCGTAATTTTGTGGCAGCCATAGCCCTTTCAAAACTCAGCCACATACCTTGCTTGGCTCACACCTTGAACCTGGTGGTGCAGTGCTTCCTCAATAATTATCCGGAGTTAACAGCCCTGCTCCAGAAGGTGCGAAGACTGCGCGTGCACATCCGCCGGTCGCCTGTACACTCCATTTGTATGCAGAAGCTGCAGCGATTGCTCCACCTTCCCAACCACCGCCTCATTATCGACATTGCAACAAGGTGGAACTCCACCCTGCACATGGTTGAGCGGCTGTGCGAGCAGAGGCAGGCCATAATGCATTTGTGGGAGGATACACGGCCAGGTACTTTTAGAGCAGACATGGAGTTGACAGGTGTGCAGTGGTCGAAGCTGAAAGACCTCTGTAAAGTCCTTCAGTGTTTTGAGGAATGCACATGGCTGGTAAGCGCAGACGACGCTATCCTAAGCATGAGCATCCCACTTATGCGTCTGCTCATGCAAACTTTGACGCACCTTAAGGAGCAGGCGTCTGCAGCCAATGTTGACGAGGAGGAAGAGGTGGAGGGAATCCTTGATGACATTCAGCCATTGCTGCTCAGGGACCTCTCCTGGACGAGGTGGAGGAAGAAGAGGAGGAGGAGGATGATGATGGGGATGATTACTTAGGGGAGGAGGATGCATCTCGTGGGGCAAGTGAAAATGTTGGCGTGGCAAGGTCTGGTACAGGGTTTGTGCGTGACTGGAGGGATGTGGATTTGCCAGAAAGTGCTCCTCCACCCAGCACTCGCAGTGCATCATTGACACCAGGAACATTGGCCCACATGTCAGATTATGCCTTGCAGATCCTAAAAAGGGACCCACGCATTGCCAAAATGATGAACGAGGATGACTACTGGTTGGCCAGCATCCTGGATCCACGCTATAAAGGCAAATTACAAAACATCATGCCACAGGAGAACCTTGACCTAATATTGGCTACTAAACAAGCAACTCTGGTTAACCGGTTGGTTGAGGCATTCCCAGCACACAGCAGCGGTGATGGTTCTCACACGAGCCGTACGGGCCGTGGGCAGCTTGGCAGAGGTGTTTGTGGTGCACACAGCAGAAGTGGCGTTGGAGACAGGGGTTTCATGACAATGTTGTGGAATGATTTTTCACGGACCGCTCACACAACTGGTAATACTGCATCGATGGAAAGTGACAGGAGACAGCGGTTGTCAACTACGGTTAACAACTACTTTTCCTCCCATATCGATGTTCTCCCGCACAGGTCATTCCCCTTTGACTATTGGGCCGCTAAACTGGACACCTGGCCTGAATTGGCACAATATGCCTTACAGGAGCTCGCTTGCCCAGCTGCAAGTGTGCTATCGGAAAGAGTCTTCAGTGCAGCTGGATCAATCCTGACAGAAAAAAGGACCCGTCTGTCAACCCAAAATGTGGATGATCTAACCTTCATTAAAATGAACCATGCATGGGTTTCCAAGGATTTTGTCCCACCTTCCCTTGATGACACATAGGTTGCCAGAAAAATGGCTTGCTTTGGTCCTCCTCCTATTCCGCGAGTTTGACCTATTTCGCCTTTTGCAGCAGCTGAATGACCCACATCTACATATGCCACTTTGTAAACCTCCCTAAGTGGGCTGCCCCCCCCATGGCCGGGGTCACCACCTAGCGCACAAAACCGTGCGAGTGCCGTTGCCCTGGACAGGTGGGTAGGCCGACTCTTGGGCGCGGGCACTGGCATAGGGTCCCTCATAGTGCAATCAAGTGTCTCTGACAGTGGTGGTGCACACCCGCCGTCAGACACACCGCCGTACTATGAGGGGCCCAGTGCCAGTACCGACACCCACGAGGGTGCCCCCCTTGCTTGGGCAGGGCCCCAGCATTTGCAATGTTTACCTCTCCCTGCTCCTCCGCTGTGTAGTCTGGGCTGTGAAATCCTTCACTGGGACTGCCACTACAAATTGATTGAACTGAAAGATGATGGTTAAGATGTAGCTATGCCCTGTCCTGCTGGCCGGGCTCTAGCTCCAGATGATCAGTGGCTTCCATTTCTTATGGACGTCGACTCACAATTACATGCAGTGGTGGTTTATCATCAGCTTTCACAGTTTTCCTACTCACAAACGTGTGACATTCCGGCGCACATCTCAAAATGTGCCCTCTCATGCTAATCAAATAGAATCGCCTACGGCCTGTGGCTTCTGTCTTTTGCACTTCAAAGTTACGTGACAGATCATGATAGCCAGTGAGCACCATGTTTACATCGCTCCCTGTGATAAAAATTGGATTGACATGAGTAACAGTGATGGAATCAACGGAAGTGCGATACAGCAAGACTTTATTCACCAAAAAATGTTTTCACTGTCTCAACACACAAATTAATTGAGGGTCAGCATCGCCTATGAGAATTGTGACCGAAGTTTTTCCCGTGAATAATAATTCCTAGATTTCTGCAATCAATAGCCTTTATGTCACTAATTGTATGCATCTCATTTCCTATTGCGGAGAGGCTGGACTGTATTACTGAGACAGAAATATATATGAAGATTTAAAAATAACACCAAAAGTATATAGTTGTGTACGCCTCAAATGCATTTCCTTTTTTCCACTTTTTAGATTGCTGTGTAATCCATACTGAGAACATGGAGATTTTGCATGTTTAAACTATGCTATATATACCTGCTATCCAGTGATAAAGTACCCTTTCTCAACTTTGTACAATCTGGTCAAATCCATACTGGGCCTGAGAACATCTGAGTCTGCCTCCTGATCTATAGACATATATTTTTAATGTGTAAACTAGGCTACATATATACGTGTTACCCGGTGAAACTGTACCCTTTATCAACTTTCTACAATGTTGTTGAATCCATACTGGGCCTGAGAACGGCTGCCGAGCTGTTACGCAAGCTACAGCACCTGTGGTTTGGACACGTAATTTTTTCAGGAATGATGGTTAGGCCTAACTCCAGAATTGCGGTTGACCTGAACTTACTGGGAAATCATCGTTCGCGGGGAATAATCTGAATCCCAGATCCCCATCACTAACAGAGTTCAGCAGGTTATCTGCACCTGTAAGCGACAAAAGCTGGTCCTTTCAGTGTAGCGTGCATGCAGCCCTGGACATGTTCTGGAATGCTAGACCTGTTATTGCTCGATCTCACGTGCCACAGCCTCGCGTATCCCTCTAGTAAGCTTGACGCGTACCGCGGGGCCATGCCGGAGTCTCGGTCATTAACTGAATAAAGCTGAGAAATCGCTCGCACAACTACAAATGGACATACCACACCACACACAGAATTGACAAAACTTGCAATCTGTCCATCTTTTCTGTAGCTTGTATGGTAGTGGTTTCCCGGGTGCAGTCCAATTAAGCCACAGGCTCCACTCCTGGTGGTGCCCTTTTGGACATTCCTTTAAGGTTCAGCTTTGCAATCATACTGCCCCCGGAAACCAAAAACTTTGCCTTCAGGGACGCTGTTTGGAGGTTCGTGGGAATAACGCCGCCCGATCAGCAGTCGGCATATGGGTCGCCCTCCCAGGGCTGTGGGGTACTCGGTACCGGGGCGGTGTCAGTGGGATGTGTCACAGCAGCGGTGACCTGGACGGTGGCCCTGGGCGCCCATGTAAATGGCGTGGTATAATGGTAAAGAGTTTATATAGATAGTTTGACGCCACCTGTGGTGTTCAGCAACATAGATGTTAGGCCGACGCTGCATGCAGATCCTCTGCACAGGTGGAGCTGGAGTCCCAGGGAAGTGTAGATGTAGTGATGGGGGAAAGGCACAGGCGGTGTAGGTGCTGGTACCCAGATGTAGAGGTGCTGGAATAACTGTAGGACACCAGAGCGTGCAGTTCCAAAGCTTTACTCACAGTCTGCAGGTTACACAGATGCCTGCCTCCGTGCTGTGTCCTCCAGGTCAGGACCTCTGACAACCTCCGGGACCAGAATGGAAAGCTCCCTTCCAACACTCCGCCAACATGTACCTTCCTGAACGTCTCCTTTTTAGCGCTTGTGGGGGAAGCACTCACAGGACCGTGGTTCACTGAAACGCCTCCTGTCTAACAGATGTTCCTCAGACTTTACTTGTATGGCAGACAGCTGTAGCCTTTTCCTTCTGGCTCCCACACGTCGATGCTGGGGCCTCCGAGCCTTAGTTGGGTACAGAGCATTTATAGCTGCTACTTCCCCCGGTTTCTGCTGCAGGAACGTCAGTGTCCCTACAAACTCGGAGACCGGAATCCAGACCATGCGCTCCAGCTAGGAGTGAGCCTTAACTCTGCTCATCCTCCAGCTCCCCTTCTCACGTCCACACACTTCCCCTTCCCTGCACAGAGTGCCCTAACTTACCTCCTCCCGACCACAGAGAGCAGCTCCTCAGCAGTCAGGTTCAGAGGTCTCCCTGCTGGCCTGGAGTGGGAAATGTGTTGCGTGTTGGTTTCACTGCTAGAGAGATCCTTCGTTGCTCCCAAGCTTGACAACACACTCCCAAGGAGGAAGGCAATGCCACAGTAGCGACCGTACTCTTGGGGACGCCACAAGTGCACTGAGGCCCAGCCACTGCTGGATGATGCTGCTGGTACATTGACCCAGACCACTACATTCCCCTCGCACTCTACACAGCCAGAATCTGACCCAGAGGAATCTCAGGTTCCCCTTCCCACATACTATACCACCTTACACGGTGACAAAGAGGAAGGTGCAGATGAAAGTGCAGGTTCCTTGAGCAGGTGGGGGGCATACTCATGGGCGATGGCACTGGCACAGGGCACCACATAGTATGCAAAAGTGTCTTTGCCGGTGGGAGGGCCTAAACAGCCAAGTGCAGTGAGATGGAAGATGGGGACGACAAGGAGTTCAGAGTAGTGTAGGGATTCCCTAGCAAGGAGACTTATGTAATTGTTTTCAATGTTGGGACAGCAATTTTTGGGGAGCACTATACTCTGGTGAATGATATATGGGGCCCACCATACACTGGAGCATTCCAAAGGTGGAGATCAGACACTGGAGCAGCATTTACAGGGCCCATTATACACTAGAGCAGTAGAAATGGGGCCCATTATATATGGAGCATTATTTGGGCCCATAAGACAGTGGAGCTTCATCCATTGGGACCAACATATACTGTAGCATTATGTGGAGCTCATCATATACGGTTTGTAACATTATATGGGAATAATGATTCCGTATGGAGAAATATATGTGCCTCATTACTCTGTATAGCGCACTAAGCGCTGGCCATAATACTGTTTAGAGTTATATACTGTCCGTTTTTGGAGGTATTGGAGAATTTAAAATGGATATCAGTCATGAGATGTAAGAAGTGAAGTATTTTTCATTGTACTATACTGCTATTTCTCTGCCGTATCGGAGTATCATGAGTTGAGGTATGTGTTAAAGGGGCGCTCTTTGGCCCTGGGCCCACGAAAACCTGGAGCCAGCCCTCCCCCCCCACAACTGTAGCCAAATAACCCCCATTTTTCAGTGCGTAACTAGTATTATGAAGTTAATTAAGGTTGACAAGCTTCAGTAACAAGAATTTATGCTTTTGGCATTCAAATGGGCACTGTTGGAGTGTTTCCTGTCCTCCTCTCACTGCCGACTTTAATTCTCCATTGACTTACATTGGGTTTCGTGTTTCGGGACGACCCCGACTTTTCCCTATAGTCGGCCGATTTTGCTCGACCCGACTTTTGGAAAAGTCAGGTTTCATGAAACGAAACTCGACCCTAAAAAAACAAAAGTCGCTCAACACTACTCCTCAATGCTGTTGTCTTAGGGTCCCGAGGGCCCAAAGTATTTTCCTTAAAAAAAAATATAGTGTTCAGCAGTTGATAATGAGAAATTAAATAACCATCCATAAAAATGTATAGGCTCTGTAATTGGAATGAGTAGTTAAACACTTTAATGAGCATTAGGCCTGGCCACAAAAGTAGAGTAAAATTATTTATAGGCACACTATTCATACAGACATGGCTGCAGAGTACACAGATGCTTTTGTCAGTTCCCCCACAGAAGCTAATAACAAATTTCACTCACAGAGCATGTTTCCACATTTCCCTACAGAAGCAGATAATAAATTTCACCCACAGAGTATGTTTCCACACTGAGCCCAAAGAAACTAACAAATTTCACCCACAGAGCATGCTTGCACCTTTCCCTGAGGAAACTAATTTATAATGTTACACCCAGACAATGGGGCCCAGTACCCCCACAGGCAGGGTTGCAAAGAGCACACAGCGGCTTATAAGCACAGTACTCCCACAGATATGGATTAAAGTATACACACAGTGTCTTTTGGCACAGTACTATCACAGACATGGTGGCATAAGAGTAAAAATATATATATATTTAGTTGCACATCACTCCCATCAAACACAGTTGAAATAAAGACTTTTGGTTACGCACAGTGCTATCATGGGTGCAGAGTACACAAAGAGTGTTTTTTGAAAATTGTGCACACAGAAACCCTAACATTGTCCCTCACTGCAGCTGTGTCCTGTCACTTTGCAATGTAGAGCAGAAATAAAAAATAAAAATCTTGAATGTGGAGGAGGTAGACGTGGCAGTATAGGTGAAGAGGCAGGGCAGCACGGTGTAGCTTCTTCCCCTGTTTGCAAGGGTTTCCTCCAGGTAATCTGGTTTCCTCCCACACTCAAAAGACATGCTGATAGGAAAATTATATTGTAAGCCCCAATGGGTATAGTGCCGATAATGTCTATAAAGCGCTGTGAAATTAATGACGCTATATAACTGACTAAAATAACTTAATAAAATAAATAAAGATTCAAGGGTGGAGTAATATAACACTGTTTTAGTGTTTTTTTATATTTTTAAGGAAATGGCTTAAAACAACCTAGAATTTACAAATGTAAAACATGCATCTATAGCAAGGAGGCCTATGTCCAAGTGGAGGAGAGGTGGATGTGGCAGTATAGGAGGAAAAGTAATCCAATACTGTTTTTTTTCCTTTTTTCAGACTTATTTACCGGTATTTATTTTTTGTTATGGAACTGACTTAAAATGACCTAGAATTTAAAAAATTAAGCTAGCTAGCTATCTCAAGCCACAAGGCGTAGGACCTTGTGGAGGAAACGGTGGATGTGTCGGTATGGTTGGAAGAGGCAAGGGAGGAATAATCCAACTTTTATTTATTTATTTTCTTTTTTTAAGTGACTCACTTAAAACTACCCAGAATTTTCAAAACTAAAACTAGCGATCTAGAACCGTGAGGCGTAGGTTCAAGTGGTGGTAAGGGAGAAGTACTCCAACACTGTGTTAGGCTATGTGCACACGCTGTAGTTCTGCTGCTGTTTTGGCCCTGCGGAACTGCAGCAGTTCCGCAGACATGGTACAGTACCATGTAACCCTATGGGTTTTAAAAACCGCTGTGCTCATGCTGCAGTTTTTTCCATATGGTTTTGCTGCAGTTTATAAACCGCAGCATGTCAATTGTTTATGTGGATTCTGCTGCAGTTTCACACCTTTAACATAGTAGAGGTGTGAACACACAGGACAAATCCGCAGGTCACTTTACCTGCGGTTCCTCACGGAAAAACCCACAGGTGATGTGCACATAGCCTAAGGAATTGAGTTTCCCCCACTACACAGGGGGAATCTCAAGCCATGTCCTCTGCAGTCTCCCATTCTTCTGCGGCCACAGAGATTCCTGCTCAGCAGAGACGTTGGGCCCAGCGCCGTGGCGAGGATAATGCTAGGCATCTGGTTGCTCCTCCAGGCTCAGCTATAACACCATGCTTGAGTCAGCTGCGAGCAGACGCTCCTGGGACTAAGTCCTGTTTTCTCCAACTGAGCATGCCCGTGGGATGACCTCTCACTGGAGATCGAAAGTTATATGTGCAGGTCCTGTTGCTGCTCCGATTGGACCACTGGGAAGGTCCCGGAAGGACGCCACTATAAAAGAGTTGCATGGCCTCTCGGCCATGCGCTACTATAGGCTCTTGCAGCGCCTTGCGCAAGTCCACGCTTTCCTCCCTAGTCCAGGTGGTTAGTGGCATCCGTCAGATCGGTGCAGTGCGCACTCGGTGCACTATATTTCAGTTAACCTCTAGTTGGCGCCGCAGTTGTGGCGCCGAGCGCTAGTGGTCTAGAGGGACTCTAACCCTGAGTCTTTAGGGAACAGTCCTGTGACTATACACTAGCACTCACCTTGTGAGTGTTGACAGGCTCCGGCATTTATTTTTTCTGCAGCTCTGTGCAGTAACAGAGTCTGCCTCTGTACACATCGGGTGGAGCTAACCCGCCTGTATTCAGTTAGTATATTGCTATATAGCCTCTGCCATTACCGAGCACCCCGGGCTGCGAATGCACCTTGATATCATCTCTTATTACTTGGTGCGTTCCACTAGCCATAACACAGTTTCTTTTTTTTTCTTTTTTTAGAGAACTGACTTAAAAAAACAGAATGAACCCAAAATACACTAACAAGCTATAACCAGGGAGCCGAGGTCCAAATGGAGTAGGAGGTGGAGAAGGTGGACGTGGCAGTGTAGGTAGAAGAGGCAGAAGAGGAGGTGGCCAACACAGTTTTTTAGTTTTTTTTCTATTTGAGGAGTTACCCAAATTAAACAAATGGCAAATAGAGTTGAACACTGGCTGAGTGTGGCTGTTATAGTTGTCTAGTCATCCAAAAGTATAGCCCAGTCCTGAGGGATCCATGCCTGGTTCATTTTAAGGAATGATAAGGTTCCCCATGTTGGATGTGGACAGTTGGGCATATAATGGTATAGCAATGCTGATAGTGGCGTCATAAGCACTCGGCATATTGGTAAAATATTCGAAGCTGTGCATTATGGCACACATATCTTGCATGGAGGACCAATCACTGGTGATGAAGTGGTGTTGTTCTACAGAGAAATTAAGCTGTGCTTGCTGCATCTGAAACTCAAATATTTCCTGCTGCTGTTCTCACAGTCTCTCCAACATATTCAAGTTGCAGTTCCTCCTTGTTGTTACGTCACATATCAGCTGGTGAATGGAGGGCAGAAGTGATGCTGTAGCACAGACATGCGAGCAGCAGAAGGATGAGAATGCTGAAAGTGTGTACACACTGCCCGAACTTTCAGCAGCAGCTCCTACATGTGTGGTTAGTTTTCAGGAAGCTCTGCACCACCAAGTATAGCACATACACCAGGCACAGAATGTGCATCAATCCAGTTGTGATTAGAACTTCTACAAGATTTTGCCCATTATTGTACACTACCAGGCTGGCTTGAGGTTCACTGGCTCCAACTACTTATCTGTCTGCTGTTTGATCCCAGTCCATAGCTCCTGCACGTTGTGGGATTTGTCAAACAAACAGAGGAGTTTAAGAACAGCCTGCTTTTGTTTTGGTGGTGCAGGTCTTCCTGTGACGAAATGAGGAGGCAGTTATATGGACATTAGTTATGTGGACCTTGCCACTGATGGCGTTGCACAGTGCACACCTGATTTGGTCCGCAACATGTTTGTGCAGGGCACAACGTACTGTGGGACAGAAACCGCCATCAGTTTTTTAAAACTGTGCATCTCCACCAGCCGTAATGGCAGCATTTCAAAGGCCAGTAATTTGTAAATGCTGTCATTTAGGACAATGGTTCCTGGTTGACTTGGGGGGGGGTGTATCCTCTTTCTTTCAAGATTTTGGGGGATGGAAAGCTGGACACTTTCATTGGATGGTGTGGAGATGCTCTTTGACACAGGTGATGGTGATGCTGTCACATTTAGAGATGAGCAGGCAGTAACATGCTTGGATGCTCGTTAATCGAACCGATCAGTTCCTAATGCTCGGATGCTCATTTTGATTAACAAGTATAATGGGAGTCAATGGGAAATATGAGCATTTTTCCAGCAGACCCTTCAAGAAGGTATCTGTGGGCAGTGGAAATGTCTAAATTGATGGAAAAAGTGCAGAATGGAAAGAAAGCAGCATGGGGAAGTCCCATCTATGACTCCCAGATTTCTGCTGAGAATAACGGTGTAACACTTTTACTAAACTTTAAGGACTGACAATAAAACATTCAAAATCAACAAGAATTTGGAATTTACAAGAAAAAGATGGTAAGAAACATTCTTTCCTTTATAATGACTTGTACATAAGATAAAATTTAAAACAAAAAATTAAAAATAATAATTTAAATAAACTAAAATTGAATTTTTTATTAAAACATTGGAAATGTCAGTGTAATTTATGAAAGAAGCAAAAACTGTCAAAAATATGAAAGAGAGACTCAGATACACCCTTCACCTAGTGGTATTCCTAGACTCATAAAAAGGCTATGCACTAAGTGGAAAGCCTGCCAAAAATTACAAGAAGGGTCACCTTGACAAGAATAATATAGTCATCCATTGACCGTTGAAGGCAAAAAGTTGAGGTCCTCAATAAAATATGTTGAAAGTGAAATTGATGTACTCCTACACTCATTAAGACTTTGCACAAAGTGCAAAACCAGGAGCAAATTTAAGTATGTTCATGCAGTCATCCATAGACCTTTGAAGGCAACAACTGGTTGAAAATTAAAAACACATTATGTGCTGCTGTTATCTAGTGGTGTGGAAAAGTTGGGGCTAATCAAAGCTTTGTTCATTTTTATCAGAGTGAGTCTGTCAGCACTTTCTGTTGACAGATGAAAGCGCCTGTATGTTTTGACACCCCCAGTGGCACTAAAAACACCTATAAGGCATAGAGGGACAGCTCATGCCAGGTGTTCAGCTTTGAGACCCAATGGCTGAAGGTAGTACAGAAATTAGGTAGTATGCTGGTTTTGTCTACCAGTTATTGATTGTCCATCTTTGAAAACAATTACCTCTTTGACAAAAATACCTGGTCATCAGTGCTTGAATACTAGGAGGGTGTAATGAAATTGCCCCAGGTCTTTGTCAGTGTACCCCTGCATCTGCCATACCTGGTGTGTGTATCCTTCACCTCTTCTGATTGGTTGGGCAAGGAAGCTTGCCCCCTGCCACTAATGTTGACTGATGGGAATTTCTTCAACATATTTTCCACTATGGCCTTCTGCTATAGCTATTTTAGTAGGCCTCTCTGCCTCAGGAAAGATGGATGACATGTTCTCCTTGTAGCGTGGATCAAGCAGGGTAAACAAACAGTACACTTTTTTGCCAAGATGAATATAGCGTGAGGGTCACGGGAAAGGCAGCTGTTCATAAAGTTTATCATATGTGCCAAGGTCCCTACAGCCAACAATTCCCTGTCTCCACCATGAAGATAACTCTCCATGTCATCCTTCTTCTCTCCATCTCTTCCTCCTCAATCCCCTCCTAAGCCTATACACATACAAGAGATGGGACTAATCAAGTGTGCGTACTACCTCCTGTTCCTCCTCCTTAGCCTCCACCTCCTCATTGTGAACCATACACTTTTTTGCCAAGATGAATGCAGCATGAGGGTCACGGAAAAGGCAGCTGTTCATAAAGATTACCATATGTAAACTGTACCCTCTTTGACCGGTTACAATCTGGCTTCCGACCGCATCACTCAACTGAAACTGCCCTAACTAAGGTCACTAACGACTCACTAACCGCCAAGAGCAAGCGACACTACTCTGTCCTCCTACTCCTGGACCTGTCCTCTGCCTGCGACACCGTAGACCATTCCCTCCTGCTACAGACTCTCTCATCTCTTGGCATCACAGACTTGGCCCTATCCTGGATCTCATCATACCTAACAGACCGAACATTTAGTGCCTCCCTCTCACACACCACCTTCTCACCTCGACCCCTGTCTGTCGATGTTCCTCCAGGCTCTGTCCTAGGACCCCTACTATTCTCCATCTATACCTTCAGCTTGGGAAAGCTCATAGAATCCCACGGTTTGCAGTATCACTTCTACGCCAATGACACGCAGATCTACCTCTCTGGACCCAACCTCGCCTCCTTACTGACTGAAATCCCACAATGTCTGTCTGCTATCTCAGCCTTCTTCTCTGCTTGCTTTCTCAAACTGAACATGGACAAAACAGAATTCATCATCTTTCCCCCATCTCACTCCACCCCTCCACCAGACCTACCCATCAATGTCAATGGCTGCTCTCTATCCCCAGTACCGCATGCTCGGTGCCTCGGGGTGATCCTCGACTCTGCGCTCTCTTTCAAACCACATATCCAAGTCCTCGCCTCCTCCTGCCGCCTCAAACTCAAAAATATTTCCCGGATCTGCTCACTCCTCAACCACGAAACCACAAAAACACTAGTGCATGCTCTTAACATCTCTCGCCTTGACTACTGCAACCTACTACTCTCTGGCCTCCCCTCTAGCACTCTGGCACCACTCCAGTCCATCCTACACTCTGCTGCCCGATTAATGCACCTGTCTCCCCGCTATTCCCCAGCCTCCCCCCTATGCCAGGCCCTTCACTAGCTTCCTATTGCCCAGAGGCTCCAATTAAAAACCTAACCATGACATACAAAGCCATCCACAAACTGTCTCCTCCATAGATCTGTGACATGGTCTCCAGGTACCTACCCACACGCAACCTTCGATCATCTCAAGATCTCCTTCTCTACTATCCCCTTATCTCTTCCTCCCACAACCGCATACAAGACTTCTCCTATGCTTCCCCCATACTCTGGAACTCTCTGCCGAAACACATCAGAATCTCACCATCAACGGACACCTTCAAGAAGAACCTGAAGACCCACCTGTTCCGACAAGCCTACAGCCTGCAATGATCCTCTGTCTACTGAACCACCGCACGACCTGCTCTACCCTCTCCTTCTGTATCCTCGCCCATCCCTGTAGACTGTGAGCCCTCACGGGTAGGGTCCCCTCTCCTTATGTACTTGTGTGTCCCTTGTCTTGCACATGTTTATTATACTTGTCTATATTTCCCCTTTTCACACGTAAAGCACCATGGAATAAATGGCGCTATATAAATGCAAAATAATAATAATAATAATATGTGCCAAGGTCCCTACAGCCAACAATTCCCTGTCTCCACTATGAAGACAACTCTCCATGTCATCCTTCTTCTCTTCCATCTCTTCCTCCTCAAACCCCTCCTAAGCCTATACACATACGAAAGATGGGACTAATCTAGTATGTGTACTACCTCCTGTTCCTCGTCCTCAGCCTCCACCTCCTCATTGTGGCCCAAACCATGCTAAGCAGATGAGATGAGGCTGGGCTGGGAAGTGTCTCCCTGTCTCATGTCTTCCTCCATCTCCACCTGGTCTGCATGCAAAGCTTCATGTTTAATTTCCAGCAGCAACGGCTGGTACAAAAGCGGTATCATTGCACTGATTATAACTACATTGCTGCTCACCATCTTTCTGCAGTCCTCAAAGTCTTGTAGAACTGCTTAAGTGTCAGATATCCATATCAACTTTTCAGCTCTTATGTGTGGAAGCTGACCAGAAAACCAACTGGCATGTTGGAGTTGGTATTCCACAAGTGGCATCTGCTGCTCAAAAAGCCTTGCCAACATGTGCAGTGGGAGGTTCCAGCATGTGGAGACGTTGCACACCAGTTGGTGAACTGGTATTTGTATGCACTGTTGTAGCACTGCCAAAGTTGTCTCATGTACCTTATCTTAAAAAATGTCAATCTTTATTATAGTGGTTTGAAAAAACCACTATATTGTAATCCGAACGCTGCTAACTTATTCTTCTTATTATTATTATTATAGTGGTTTAAAAAAACCACTATATTGTAATCCGAACGCTGCTAACTTCTTCTTATTATTATTATTAAGTTGATTTCCGCAATTAATGCGGCCCGAACCGCTACACGTACAGACTCCGTTGAGGTGTCGTTTCGAAGCCAGCGTCCATGAGAGGTGTGCTAAGTATTTTTCGTGTCGATCGGATTTGTAGTTTTTGCGCAATTTGCGTTTGAACATTTTTTTTCCCGTCATTGGAATGCACTGTCTCCAATGCTTTTCAATAGGAAATGGCAAAACGTGCCCTGAGGCGATTGAAATGACAGTTGAGCTCATTGATATGCGCAGGCAGACCCAGTTACTATGCCAACGCCTACGAACTTAACTTGAACCCCAGCACAGAGCCTCTGCCACATAATATCAGCTCTTAAAGCGAAACCCACAGCACAAATGCAAATCTAGCTTCATCACATGACACATGCCCCTGAGAGAGAATGTGTGCGCCAAAGTGGATTTAAAAGAAGCCCAGTCAGCCAAACTAGCTCTTAAAGGGCCAACGCGCCAAAGTGATTGTTAAAGGGCCAGCGCACCCAAATGAGTCTTAAAGGGCCGACACACCAAATCGGAGACTGAGCCACCCCGGCCTCCAAATCGGACAATGAGCCACCCCGGCCTCCAAATCGGAGGCTGATCCACCCCGGCCTCCAAATCAGAGCCTGATCGACCCCGGCCTCCAAATCGGAGGCTGATCGACCCCGGCCTCCAAATCGGAGGCTGAGCCACCCCGGCCTCCAAATCGGAGGCTGAGCCACCCCGGCCTCCAAATCGGAGGCTGAGCCACCCCGGCCTCCAAATCGGAGGCTCATCGACCCCGGCCTCCAAATCGGAAGTTCATGAACCCCGGCCTCCAAATCAGAGGCTCTTTGACCTCGGCCTCCAAATCAGAAGCTCAACGACCCCGGCCTCCAAATTGGAGGCTGAGCGACCCCAGCCTCCAAATCTTACCCAGAGTGGCCCCGCCCACCAAATCGGACCCTGTGGGGCCCCGCCCACCAAATCGGACCCTGAGAGGCCCCGCCCACCAAATTGGACCCAGAGTGGTCCCGCCCACCAAATTGGACCCAGAGTGGTCCCGCCCACCAAATTGGACCCAGAGGGGCTCCGCCCACAAAATCAGACCCAGAGGGGCCCCTGCCACAAAATCAGACCCTGAGGGGCCGCGGCCACAAAATCGGACCCTGATGGGCCCCAGTCACAAAATTGGACCCTGATAGGCCCCGGCCACAAAATCGGACCCTGAGGGGCCCCAACCACAAAATCGGACCCTGAGGGGACCCAACCACAAAATCGGACCCTGAGGGGACCCAACCACAAAATCGGACCCTGAGGGGCCCCACCCACAAAATCAGGCCCTGAGGGGCCCCACCCACAAAATCAGACCATGAGGCCAAAGTGGCCCCTGAGAGGCACCCACAGTTAAATCGTATCCTGAGTTGAAAGTCTTGCAGGGGCAGCAGGCAAGTCTCTCTTAAAGGGGCAGCCCGGGCACCATTTCAAACCACTATCTGTACTTCCTTCAGGAAATACACATCTAGTTATTATTATTATTAAGTTGATTTCCGCAATTAATACAGCCCGAACCGCTACACGCACAGACGCCGTTAAGGTGTTATTTCGAAGCCAGCGTCCACGAGAGGTGTGCTAAGTATTATTCGTGTCGATCGGATTTGTAGTTTTTGCGCAATTTGCGTTTGAAATTTTTTTTTCCCGTCATTGGAATGCACTGTCTCCAATGCTTTTCAATGGGTAATGGCAAAACGTGCCCTGAGGCGATTGAAATGGCAGTTGAGCTCATTGATATGCGCAGGCAGACCCAGTTACTATGTCAACGCCTACGAACGTCACATGACATCCCAAGGACAGAGCATCTGCCACATAATATCAGCTCTTAAAGTGAAACCCACAGCACAAATGCAAATCTAGCTTCATCACATAACACATGCCCCTGAGATAGAATGTGCGACAAAGTGGATTTAGAAGCCCAGTGAGCCACCCTGGCTCTTAAAGGGCCGACGTGCCACAGTGATTCTTAAAGGGCCAGCGCACCGAAATGAGTCTTAAAGGGCCGGTGCGCCAAATCGAAAGCTGAGTGACCCCGGCCTCCAAATCGGAGGCTGAGCCACCCCGGCCTCCAAATCGTAGGCTGAACCACCCCGGCCTCCAAATCAGAGGCTGAGCCACCCTGGCCTCCAAATCGGACCCAGTGTGGCCCCGCTCAAAAAATCAGACCCAGAGTAGCACAGCCCACCAAATCGGATCCTGAGGGGCCCCGCCCACCAAATCGGACCCTGAAGGGCCCCGTCCACCAAATCGGACCCTGAGGAACCCCGCCCATCAAATCAGACCCTGAGGAGCCCCGCCCACCAAATCGGACCCAGAGTGACCCCGCCCACCAAATCAGACCCTGAAGGGCCCCGCCCATCAAATCGGACCCAAGGTGGCCCCGCCCACCAAATCGGACCCAGAGGGGCCCCGCCCATCAAATCGGACCCTGAGGGACCCCGCCCACCAAATCGGAACCTGAGGAGCCCCTCCCACCAAATCGGACCCAGATTGACCCCGCCCACCAAATCGGACCCCGAGGAGCCCCGCCCACCAAATCGGACCCAGATTGACCCCGCCCACCAAATCGGACCCAGAGGTGCCCCGCCCACCAAATCAGACCCTGAAGGGCCCCGCCCACCAAATCGGACCCAGGGGGCCCCGCCCACCAAATCGGACAATGAGGGGCCCCGCCCACCAAATTGGACCATGAGGGGCACCACCCACTAAATCGGACCCAGAGTGGCCCCGCCCATCAAAATGGACCCAGGGGGCTCCACCCACAAAATCAGACCCTAAGGGGCCCCACCCACAAAATCAGACCTGAGTGGGCCCGGCCACAGAATCAGACCCTGAGGGGCCCCAACCACAAAATCGGACCCTGAGAGACCCCGGCCACAAAATCGAACCTAGAGGGTCCCCAGTCACAAAATAGGACCCTCAGGGGCCCCAACCACAAAATCAGACCCTGAGGTGCCCCGGTCACAAAATCGGACCCTGAGGGGCCCCACCCACAAAATCAGACCCTGAGGGGCCCCACCCACAAAACCAGACCCTGAGGGGCCCCAGCCGCAAAATAAGACCCTGAGGGGCCCCACCCACAAAATCGGACCCTGAGAGACCCCGGCCACAAAATTGAACCCAGAGGGGCCCCAGTCACAAAATCAGACCCTAAGGGGCCCAGGTTACGAAATCGGACCCTGAGGGGCCCCACCCACAAAATCGGACCCTGAGGGGCTCCACCCACAAATCCAGACCCTGAGGGGACCCGGCCACAAAATCAGACCCTGAGAGACCCCGGCCACAAAATCGGACTCTGAGGGGCCCCACCCACCAAATTAGACCCTGAGGGGCCCCACCCTCAAAATCAGACCCTGAGGGGCCCCAGCCACAAAATCAGACCCTGAGGGGCCCCAGCCACAAAATCGGACTCTGAGGGGCCCCACCCACAAAATCGGACCCTGAGGGGCTCCACCCACAAATCCAGACCCTGAGGGGACCCGGCCACAAAATCGGATCCTGAGAGACCCCGGCCACAAAATCGGACCCTGATGGGCCCCAACCACAAAACATACCCTGAGGGGCCCCAGTCACAAAATCGGACCCTGAGGGGCACCACCCACAAAATCAGACCCTGAGGGACCCCAGCCACAAAATCAGAACCTGAGGGGCCCCAACCACAAAATCAGAACCTGAGGGGCCCCACCCACAAAATCAGACCATGAGGGACCCCACCCACAAAATCGGACCCTGAGGGGCCCCGCCCACCAAATTAGACCCTGAGGGGCCCCACCCTCAAAATCGGTCGCTGAGGGGCCCCACCCACAAAATCGGACCCTGAGAGACCCCGGCCACAAAATCGAACCCAGAGGGGCCTCAGTCACAAAATCAGACCCTAAGAGGCCCCGGCCACAAAATCAGACCCTGAGGGGCCCCACCCACAAAATCAGACCCAGAGGGACCCCAGCCACAAAATCGGACCCTGAGGGGCCCCACCCACAAAATAAGACCCTGAGGGTCCCCGGTCACAAAATCGGACCCTGAGGGGCCCCACCAACAGAATCGGACCCTGATGGGCCCCACCCACAAAATCAGACCCTGAGGGGCCCCAGCCACAAAATCGGACCCTGAGGGGCCCCAGCCACAAAATCGGACCCTGAGGGGCCCCAACCACAAAATCAGACCCTGAGGGGCCCCGATCACAAAATCGGACCCTGAGGGGCCCCACCCACAAAATCAGACCCTGAGGGACCCAAGCCACAAAATCAGACCCTGAGGGGCCCCAGCCACAAAATCGGACCCTGAGGGGCCCCACCCACAAAATCGGACCCTGAGGGGCCCAACCCACAAAATCGGACCCTGAGGGGCCCCGCCCACCAAATTAGACCCTGAGGGGCCCCACCCTCAAAATCGGTCCCTGAGGGGCCCCGGCCACAAAATCGGACCCTGAGGGGCCCCGGCCACAAAATCGGACCCTGAGGGGCCCCACCCGCAAAATCGAACCCTAAGGGGCCCTGGCCACAAAATCGGACCCTGAGGGGCCCCACCCGCAAAATCGGATCCTAAGGGGCCCCACCCGCAAAATTGGACCCTGAGGGGCCCCACCCGCAAAATCGAACCCTGAGGGGCCCCACCCACAAAATCGGACCCTGAGGGGCTCCACCCGCAAAATCGGACCTTGAGGGGCACCGGCTACAAAATCGGACCCTGAGGGGCCCCGCCCACCAAATTGGACCCTGAAGGGCCCCGTCCACCAAATTGGACCCAAAGTGGCCCCGCCCACCAAATCAGACCCAGAGTGGCCCCGCCCACCAAATCGGACCCTGAGGGGCCCCACCCACCAAATGGGACCCTGAGGGGCCCCGCCCATCAAATGGGACCCTGAGGGGTCCCGCCCACCAAATTGGACCCTGAGGGGCCCCGCCCACCAAATCGGACCCTGAGGGGCCCCGCCCACTAAATTGGATTCTGAAAGGCCCCAACCACAAAATCGGACCCTGAGGGGCCCCACCCACAAAATTGGACCCTGAGGGGCCCCGGCCACAAGATTGGACCCTGAGGGGCCCCAACCACCAAATCAGACCTTGAGGGGCCCCGGCCACAAAATCGGACCCTTAGGGCCCCACCCACCAAATCAACCCCTGAGGGGACCCGGCCACCAAATCGGACCCTGAGGGGCCCCACCCACCAAATCTGACCCTGAGGTGCCCCACCCACAAAATCAGGCCCTGAGTGCCCCACCCACAAAATCGGACCCTGAGGCCAAAGTGGCCCCTGAGAGGCACCCACAGTTAAAACGGATCCTGAGTTGAAAATCTTGCAGGTGCAGCAGGCAAGTCTCTCTTAAAGGGGCAGCCTGGGCAGCATTTCAAACCACTATCTGTACTTCCTTCAGGAAATACACATCTAGTTACAAAAATGCAACTTCATAACACTAAAATTAGTCATACATCATACTCAAAAGAATGAACACCATGGGGATGTGCCTGTCTCTACAGTGGCCTATGTGTCCCTTCCTGCCAGCAGAGGTTGGAGCCCTAGGACCTGCGCAATTGCCCCCCCACTCCACAACGGCTCTCCCTGCTACCCCTATAGAGCCCTATAGTGGCAGGGATGTGATAAGGAGTTAGATGGTAAGGTGAGAAGAGAAGAATTGTCTTGATGAGATCTTCTTGGCTTATCTTTAGAGATGTTTATCCACTTTATATGTTATCAGAATCAGTCTTTCTTAATCCCTATAATAAAGAAATCATCTTCTTATGGATACCTACATTAATGAGGTTCGTATGTGTCAAAATGTCCTATTACCTGAACCTATAAAATACTCAGTATCGTTTCCCTGGGATCAATTAAGTATTCATTCAGTGACATAGATTTAGTAAGGACATATAGAGTACCTGCCAAGAGATTATCAAATATCAAATAGCCAATTCATATATCTCCCCAGGTATGAGGCACACAGAACACTGATAAATTACTAATTTAAAAAGCACACAAAAGAAAAAAAACTATTAAACCTGTGAAAAATTCACCAACCCTGCATTGTGTACATCAATCAAAATGGCAGCACATGTCCACAACAAGATATAACATATAAATATTATAGTATAATTTGCATGTAGTCATGAAATTCATAACAAGAAGAGGCTAGATAGCCCAGTCAGAAATAGACGAAATTGCCCCTGGTTGGTATAGTTTGCATGTGCTTGAACGATTCCTGTCACAGACTAGATTCTAGAGCAAATTAACAACCATCATTTTAAAAAATAGACTCTAGCTGTGAAGCCCCGGTTTGCATGCAATCATGCGGTTCACAGTACAAGAGGGTTTAAATAGCTCACCCATGATACAACAAATAGTAAAATCCCCATGTAATCATGGAATTAAACAGCTAAACAATGGTTCAAGGGAAAAATGAGCAAACATGACTCCAAGAACTCAACGCGTTTCCCCTCTTCCGAGGTTCATCAGGAGTAAGGTAATAAGAAGGAGTACTTAGCTTTTGTATGCAGTGATGGAGGATGCAGTTTGATAGTCTTGGACAGTCCCCTGTAATGGTATGATGCACAGAGTATGTGACCACTGTCTGCCATTTTATAAAGTGCCGAGGGGGTGACACAGTTGATGAGACACACCTAAGCAGCTGATTATCCAGCATGCGTGTCAGCTGGTTGTATGCTGTATTTTACTTTCGGTTTCAAGAGGTTACGACCGGAAGTATATAGCCCTGCTTATCGCGCGTTAATACTGAATATGGGAGGTGTCCAAATCCTCTCAGGACAACTGCGCATGAATTAAGACATCAACGTCATGCCCCCTTGATATGCGCAGGACCAGAAAAGCGTCCTCACTATGCCCATACCTGCCTCATGTGAGGACTCAAGACACAGACTGCGCATGTACTATGGTCTCAGCGTTATGCCTGCTTGATGTGCGCAGGACCGGAAGTGAATTGCACAAAATTGTCAAAGGAGGACATGTCCCCCATCCAGAAGATCAGAATATCATCTATGTAGCGCCCCCAGAATTGTATCTGGGGGCGCCACCAGGCTGCCTTGTCCTCTCCAAAGATAACAGTGTCTTCCCACCAGCCCAGGAGCAGATTGGCATATGTGGGCGCACAGGGGCTACCCATCGCGGTGCCCCTGAGCTGGTGGTAATACACGCCGTCCAGTAGAAAATAGTTGTGTGTCAACACAAATTCAAGCAAGGTACAGATAAAGTTACTATGTGCATTGCAGTGTGCTCCCCTAGACTTAAAAAAATATTCCACTGCTTTCAATCCCATGTTATGGAGAATACTACTGTACAATGCCTCAACATCAATAGGGGCTAGGAGTACATTGTCATCAAGGGACATATCTTCGATCTTAAGTAACAGATCCGAAGTGTCCGTAATGTATAACGGTAGAGCTGTAACAAATTTGCGTAATACCTTTTCTATATAAATGCCACAGTTTTGAGAAATAGAATCATTGCACGAAACAATGGGGCATCCCTTGAGAGGGGATAACCCCTTGTGCACTTTCGGTAAGGCATAGAAAATGGGGATAGTAGGTGTCTTCTGAAGCATGAATTTCTTTTCATTTTTCGAAATGATGCCACATTCCAATGCTCCATTAAGTATACATTCAAGTTTACCATTACATTCATCAGTGGGATCCCTTCGTAATTTGCCATACGTGGTTTTATCATGTAATATCTTATTGCACATGCCCTTGTAGCTGTCATGATTGAGAATGACTATATTTCCCCCCTTGTCGGATGCCTTAAAGATTAATTCTTTATTCAATGACAAGTTATCCAAGGCCTGTCTTTCTTGTTTCGACAGATTACTATATTTATTCTGTTCATCATTGTTGAGAGCCTTTAAATCAGTTGTCACCAATTTAGTAAAGATGTCAATACTGTTATTATCTGACAATGGGGGCATTTTGGTACTTCTGGGCTTGAGGTCCGTGAAGGGTCCTAGTCCTTCCGGCCTCTGTCCCTCCTCAAATAGATCAGCCAGTAATCTCACATCTGATAACTCATCAGTGTCAATTCCGAGATCCAAACATTGGGCTCGATCATGTATCCTAAAATATCTCTTCCATTTCAAATTTCTACTAAACAGATTGATATCCTTGATCCATGTAAAATCGTCATAGTTATTAGTAGGGACAAATGAAAAACCCTTTATTAAGACCTGCTTCTCCCAATCAGTTAGAGTGTGGGAGGTTAAATTTATAATTCTGTTATCATCAGTCTGTTTCCTCAATATCTGAGATTTCCAATGCACTCTCTCAGATGGTATGGCGCTCCAAAATTTCTTTTCTCTAAAAAATGTTGTCCAACCAAGGGAGCAGCAGAGGAGGAACAAGATGGTACATTGTCTGATGCGTGAAAATTGGCCCCTCCCCTTCCATACCGTTTTTTTCCCTGTCTCCCCATCTCTCCTGTGATGGCCTGAAGTCCCTACTGTAATGGCCCCCGGATTCACTTCTATTACTGTCTGAAACGTCTGATGACGATATATCCGTGTTGTCAACTGATCTATAACTGGAGTCCTCTGTCAAATGGATGTACACTTTATTATTTTTAAAATTCCAATTGTCCCTATTGAACTGTTTCTGCTTCCTCTCTTTTATATCTGCATGATATTTCTCAATATTAGTCTGTAAAATGGACTCTCTTCTGCCAAAATCAGGGTCAGTTTTGTATTTAGAAATGTCTATCCGTTCTGTTAATCTTTTGCTAGTTCTTTCAAAAGTCAACTTCTCTTCAATAAGCAAAATTTGCATGAATCTGAAACTTTCCACGAGTTCTTTGCACCAAACTTGAATCAATTCTGGAGTTCTACTCCTTTGTGCCGGCAAAATATTAATTCGTAATCCTTTTGGTATGATTTTATTCTTGATATAATTTTCAAAAGACTGGACCTCCCACCAGGATTTGATGTTATCTCTATAGCAGTCGGTTAAATCGTGGAATAGTTCGCCCAGATCTGGTGATTTGACAGAACTGTTATTGCCCGCATGGTCAGAAAATACATCCCTGGCATTCAATGCCCATATTTCCCTGTTAATGGGACCTGTAAGGAAACCCGCCATGTATAGTTTGAAAAAACAATTGACTCACAGTATCAAAAAGTAGTTTTGGTACGAGATCAAAATCCAATGAATCACAGGTATCTCATGTACCTTATCTTAAAAAAAGTCAATCTTTATTACAAAAATGCATCTTCACGGCACTAAAATTAGTCATACATCATACTCAAAAGAATGAACACCATGGGGAGGTGCCTGTCCCTACAGTGGCCTATGTGTCCCTTCCTGTTGGCAGAGGTTGGAGCCCTAGGACCTGCGCAATTGCCCCCCCCACTCCACGACGGCTCTCCCTGCTACCCCTATAGTGGCAGGAATGTGATAAGGAGTTAGATGGCTAGGTGAGAAAGAGAAGAATTGTCTTGATGAGATCTTCTTGGCTTATCTTTAGAGATGTTTATCCACTTTATATGTTATCAGAATTAATCTTTCTTAATACCTATAATAAAGAAATCCTCTTCTTATGGATACCTACATTAATGAGGATCGTATGTGTCAAAATGTCCTATTACCTGAACCTATAAAATACTCAGTATCGTTTCCCTGGGATCAATTAAGTATTCGTTCAGTGACGTAGCTTTAGTAAGGACATATAGAGTGCCTGCCAAGAGATTATCAAATATCAAATAGCCAATCCATATATCTCCCCAGGTATGAGGCACACAGAACACTGATAAATTACTAATATAAAAAGCACACACAAAAAAACTATTAAACCTGTGAAAAATTCACCAACCCTGCATTGTGTACATCAATCAAAATGGCAGCACATGTCCACAACAAGATATAACATATAAATATTATAGTATAATTTGCATGTAGTCATGAAATTCATAACAAGAAGAGGCTAGATAGCCCAGTCAGAAATAGACAAAATTGCCCCTGGTAGGTATAGTTTGCATGTGCTTGAACGGTTCAATCTGCTCCTGGGCTGGTGCGAAGACACTGTCATCTTTGGAGAGGACCAGGCAGCTTGGTGGTGCCCCCAGATACAATTCTGAGGGCGCTGCATAGATGATATTCTGATCTTCTGGATGGGGGACATGTCCTCCTTTGACAATTTTGTGCAAGAACTGAACCAGAATGATCTGGGTCTCAGGTTCACCTCAGAGGCTGACTCCAAATCCATCAATTTCCTGGACATTAACATTCAGAAAGGAGTTAATGGCACTTTGGAGACCCAAATATACAGGAAACCATCCACGACCAATAATTTGTTGAATTGGGAGAGTAACCACCCATTGAGCTTACACAAGGGTATTCCCAAGGGGCAATATCTAAAGGTTAAAAGGAACCGTTTAAACCATCGGGCTTCTATAGACAAGCTAAGGAGCTCTCTATCAAGGTTTCTTGATAGAGGATACCCAGAGAAGGTCCTCCAAGATGCCTTCAAAGAGGTAGAATCATGTACAAGGAGCAACCTCTTACACTCAAAGGAAAAAGAGAATGAAAAGTATGTACGTATTATTGGCAATTACGATAGGTGTTCCTGGCAGGTACGCAGAATAATCAGCAAACATTGGGGAGTTCTAAAAGACAAACCTGCCATTACCTACAGGAGAGGTAGATCCATTGGGGATCAATTAGTGCATAGCCTTTATACCCCATTACCTAAAAAGAATACTTGGCTAGACAGAAGGTCTGTGAGAACCTTTAGGTGAGGAGGGTATTCCTTTTGCAAGTTCATTGAGGTTGGGAAAGACTTTTATAGCGTGTCCACGGGCAGAGTCTATCAGAATAGACACTTTGCCAATTGTAAGACTAGTGGGATTATTTACCTACTTAAATGTTCTTGCCCACTAAATTATGTGGGCAAAACCAAGAGAGAACTAAGGAGACGGATTGGTGACCATTTGGGTGACATATGCCATGCCAGGGATACCCCAATCTCCAGACATATTAGAGAGATACATCAGGGCGATCTGGACTCATTCTCATTTTGTGTCATTGAAGTTATTTCACCATCAATACGTCATGGTGATTGGAATAAAAAAATCTTGCAAAAAGAATTAATTTGAATTCATAGACTGGAGACAGTCTCTCCTAAGGGTTTGAATGATCAAATACAATTAAATTGCTTTCTTTAAATACACTGTCTGAGATATGTTGTCTTTTTCCATTGTCATTTTTACCGTACGGGACTGTAGAAGATTATTTTCCAACCTCATGTTTATCGGCCTGAAATGGCCATCGTGGTAACATTTGCTCCTAATGCAGGAATATTGTATCTTTGATTCCACTATCACCATGGAGGAAATATTTTGTCACTATAGAGTATGATAAGTGATCTGGTATGCCTTGAGATATCCAAATGTAACATGAATGGGTACATCTTATCAGCAAGGGACAAATATTTTAATAAATTATCATCACTTCATAAGAGATCTCTATTATATTATCAAATTAATTAGGGCCTAATTTATGTTAAAGATATCATATAAATCATACATCTTAATCTGGTATATCTTCACAGAATACATGCCGAGAAGAGAAATATTGATTATCTCTGTGTACAAATATAACTAGATGTGTATTTCCTGAAGGAAGTACAGATAGTGGTTTGAAATGCTGCCCAGGCTGCCCCTTTAAGAGAGACTTGCCTGCTGCACCTGCAAGACTTTCAACTCAGGATCCTTTTTAACTGTGGGTGCCTATCAGGGGCCACTTTAGCCTCAGGGTCCGATTTTGTGGGTGGTGCCCCTCAGGGTCCGATTTGGTGGCCGGGTCCCCTCAGGGGCTGATTTGGTGGGTGGGGCCCCTAAGGGTCCGATTTTGTGGCCGGGGCCCCTAAGGGTCCGATTTTGTGGCCGGGGCCCCTCAGGGTCCGATTTGGTGAGCGGGGCCCCTCAGGGTCTGATTTAGTGGGCGGAATCTATCAGAGTCCGATTTGGTGGGCGGGGACCCTCGGGGTCCGATTTGGTGGGCGGGATCCCTCGGGGTCCGATTTGGTGGGCGGGGCCCCTTGTGGTCCGATTTGGTGGGCGGGGCCCCTCGGGGTCCGATTTGGTGGGTGGGGACCCTCGGGGTCCGATTTGGTGGGTGGGGCCCCTCGGGGTCCGATTTGGTGAGCGGGGCCACTCTAGGTCTGATTTGGTAGGCGGGCCACTCTGGGTCCGATTTGGTGGGCGGGGCCCCTCAGGGTCCGATTTTGTGGTTGGGGCCTTTCAGAATCTGATTTAGTGGGCGGGGCCCCTCAGGGTCCGAATTGGTGGGCGGGGCCCCTCAGGGTCCGATTTGGTGGGTGAGGCCCCTCAGGGTCCGATTTGGTGGGCGGGGCCCCTCAGGGTCCAATTTGGTGGGCGGGGCCCCTCAGGGTCCCATTTGGTGGGCGGGGCCCCTCAGGGTTCCATTTGGTGGGCGGGGTCACTCTGGGTCTGATTTGGTGGGCGGGGCAACTTTGGGTCCGATTTGGTGGACGGGGCCCCTCAGGGTCCAATTTGGTGGGCGGGGACACTGAGTCTGATTTTGTGGGTTGGGCCCCTCAGGGTCCAATTTTGTGGCCGGGGCCCCTCAGGGTCCGATTTTTGGAGCCGGGGCCCCTCAGGGTCCGATTTTTGGAGCCGGGGCCCCTCAGGGTCCGATTTTTGGAGCCGGGGCCCCTCAGGGTCCGATTTTTGGAGCCGGGGCCCCTCAGGGTCCGATTTTTGGAGCCGGGGCCCCTCAGGGTCCGATTTTGCGGGTGGGGCCCCTCAGGGTCCGATTTTGCGGGTGGGGCCCATCAGGGTCCGATTATGTGGCCGGGGCCCCTCAGGGTCCGACTTTGTGGCTGGGGCCCCTCAGGGTCCGATTTTGTGGCCGGGGCCCCTCAGGGTCCGATTTTGAGGGTGGGGCCCCTCAGGGTCTAATGTGGTGGGCGGGGCCCCTCAGGGTCCGATTTTGTGGGTGGGGCCCCTCAGGGTCCGATTTTGTGGGTGGGGCCCCTCAGGGTCCGATTTTGTGGCTGGGGTCCCTCATGGTCTGATTTTGTGGCTGGGGCCCCTCAGGTTCTGATTTTGTGGCTGGGGCCCCTCAGGTTCTGATTTTGTGGCTGGGGTCCCTCAGGGTCTGATTTTGTGGGTGGGGCCCCTCAGGGTCTGATTTTGTGACTGGGGCCCCTCAGGGTCTGATTTTGTGGTTGGGGCCCCTCAGGGTCCGATTTTGTGGCCGGGGTCTCTCAGGGTCCGATTTTGTAGCCGGGTTACCTCAGGGTCTGGATTTGTGGGTGGGGCCCCTCAGGGTCCGATTTTGTGGGTGGGGCCCCTCAGAGTCCGATTTTGTGGCTGGGGCCCCTCGGGTCTGATTTTGTGGCTGGGGGCCCTCAGGGTCTGATTTTGAGGGTGGGGCCCCTCAGGGTCTAATTTGGTGGGCGGGGCCCCTCATGGTCTGATTTTGTGGGTGGGGCCCCTCAGGGTCCGATTTCGTGACCTGGGCCCCTTAGGGTCTGATTTTGTGACTGGGGCTCCTCTGGGTTCGATTTTGTGGCCGGGGTCTCTCAGGGTCCGATTTTGTGGGTGGGGACCCTCAGGGTCTTATTTTGCGGCTGGGGCCCCTCAGGGTCTGGTTTTGTGGGTGGGGCCCCTCAGGGTCTGATTTTGTGGGTGGGGCCCTCAGGGTCCGATTTTGTGACCGGGGCATCTCAGGGTCTGATTTTGTGGTTGGGGCCCCTGAGGGTCCTATTTTGTGACTGGGGCCCCTCTAGGTTCAATTTTGTGGTTGGGGCCCCTCAGGGTCTGATTTTGTGGCCGGGTCCACTCAGGGTCCGATTTTGTGGGTGGGGCCCCTTAGGGTCTGATTTTGTGGGTGGAGCCCCCTGGGTCCATTTTGGTGGGCGGGGCCACTCTGGATCTGATTTAGTGGGCGGTGCCCCTCATGGTCCGATTTGGTGGGCGGGGCCCCTCATGGTCCGATTTGGTGGGCAGGGCCCCTCATGGTCCGATTTGGTGGGCGGGGCCCCCTGGGTCCAATTTGGTGGGCGGGGCCCCCTGGGTCCGATTTGGTGGGCGAGGCCCTTCAGGGTCCGATTTGGTGGGCGGGGTCAATCTGGGTCCGATTTGGTGGGCGGGGCTCCTCAGGTTCCGATTTGGTGGGCGGGGCCCCCCTCAGGGTCCGATTTGATGGGCGGGGCCCCTCTGGGTCCGATTTGGTGGGCGGGGTCACTCTGGGTCCGATTTGGTGGGCGGGGCTTCTCAGGGTCTGATTTGGTGGGCGGGGCTCCTCAGGGTCCGATTTGGTGGACGGGGCCCTTCAGGGTCCGATTTGGTGGACGGGGCCCTTCAGGGTCCGATTTGGTGGGCGGGGCCACTCGGAGTCTGATTTGGTGGGTGGGGCCCCTCAGGATCCGATTTGGTGGGCTGTGCTACTCTGGGTCTGATTTTTTGAGCGGGGCCACACTGGGTCCGATTTGGAGGCCTGGGTGGCTCAGCCTCTGATTTGGAGGCAGGGGTGGTTCAGCCTCCGATTTGGAGGCCGGGGTGGCTCAGCCTCCGATTTGGAGGCCGGGGTCACTCAGCTTTCGATTTGGCGCGCCGGCCCTTTAAGACTCATTTCGGTGCGCTGGCCCTTTAAGAATCACTGTGGCACGTCTGCCCTTTAAGAGCCAGGGTGGCTCACTGGGCTTCTAAATCCACTTTGTCGCACATTCTATCTCAGGGGCATGTGTCATGTGATGAAGCTAGATTTGCATTTGTGCTGTGGGTTTCAATTTAAGAGCTGATATTATGTGGCAGAAGCTCTGTCCTTGGGATGTCATGTGACATTCATAGGCGTTGGCATAGTAACTGGGTCTGCCTGCGCATATCAATGAGCTCAACTGCCATTTCAATCGCCTCAGGGCACGTTTTGCCATTACCCATTGAAAAGCATTGGAGACAGTGCATTCCAATGATGGGAAAAAAAAATTTCAAACGCAAATTGCGCAAAAACTACAAATCCGATCGACACGAAAAATACTTAGCACACCTCTCGTGGACGCTGGCTTCGAAACAACACCTCAACGGCGTCTGTGCGTGTAGCGGTTCGGGCTGTATTAATTGCGGAAATCAACTTAATAATAATAACTAGATGTGTATTTCCTGAAGGAAGTACAGATAGTGGTTTGAAATGTTGCCCGGGCTGCCCCTTTAAGAGAGACTTGCATGGCTGCCCCTGCAAGACTTTCAACTCAGGATCCGTTTTGAATGTGGGTGCCTCTCAGGGGCCACTTTGGCCTCAGGGTCTGATTTGGTGGGTGGGGCCCCTCAGGATCCGATTCGGTGGCCTGGGCTCCTCAGGGCTTGAATTGGTGGCCGGGATCCCTCAGGGTCCGATTTTGTGGGTGTGGCCCCTCAGGGTCTGATTTTGTGGGTGTGGCCCCTCAGGGTCCGATTTTGTGGGTGGGGCCCCTCAGTGTCTGATTTTGTGGGTGGGGCCCCTCAGGGTCCGATTATGTGGCCTGGACCCCTCAGGGTCCGATTTTGTGGTTGGGGCCCCTCAGGGTCCGATTTGGTGGGCGGGGCCCCTCAGGGTCCGATTTGGTGGACGGAGCCCCTCAGGGTCCGATTTGGTGGGCGGGGCCACACTGGGTCTGATTTGGTGGGTGGGGCCACCCTGGGTCTGATTTGGTGGGTGGGGCCGCTGAGTCCGATTTTGTGGGCGGAGCCTTTCAGGGTCCGGTTCGGTGGACGAGGCCACTCTGGGGCTGATTTGGTGGGTGGGGCACCTCAGGGTCCGATTTGGTGGGCGGGGCACCTCAGGGTCCGATTTGGTGGGCGGGGCCACTCTGGGTCTGATTTGGTGGGCGGGGCCACTCTGGGTCCGATTTGAAGGCCAGGGTGGCTCAGTCTCCGTTTTGTAGGCCAGGGTCAATCAGCCTCTGATTTGGAGCCTGGGGTCACTCATCTTTCGATTTGGCGCGCCGGCCCTTTAAGACTCATTTTGGTGCACCGGCCCTTTAAGAATCACTTAGGCACGTCAGCCGTTTAAGAGCCAGTTTGGCGCACTGGGCTTCTAAATCCACTTTGGCGCACATTCTCTCTCAGGGGCATGCGTCATGTGATGAAGCTAGATTTGCATTTGTGCTGTGGGTTTCGCTTTAAGAGGTGATATTATCTGCTAGAAACTGTGTCCTGGAGAGGTCATGAAAGGTTTGTAGGCGTTTGCATAGTAACTGGGTGTGCCTGCGCATATCAATGAGCTTAACTGCTATTTGAATCGCCTCACGACTGCCCCATGTTTTCCCTATGGCAAAATTTTCCATTTGAAATGCATTGAGACAGTGCATTCCAATGACAGTAAACTGTTTTTTCAAATGCAAATTGCGCAAAAACTACAAATCCGATCGACATGAAAAATACTTAGCACACCTCTCGTGAACGCTGGCTTCGAAACGACACCTCAACGGAGTCTGTGCGTGTAGCGGTTCGGGCCGCATTAATTGCAGAAATCAACTGAATAGTAATAATAATACTAGATGTGTATTTCCTGAAGGAAGTACAGATAGTGGTTTGAAATGGTGCCTGGGCTGCCCCTTTAAGAGAGACTTGGCTGCTGCCCCTGCAAGACTTTCAACTCAGTATCCGTTTTAAATGTGGGTGCCTCTCAGGGGCCACTTTGGCCTCAGGGTCTGATTTGGTGGGTGGGGCCCCTCAGGATCCGATTCAGTGGCCTGGGCTCCTCAGGATTTGAATTAGTGGCCGGGATTCCTCAGGGTCCAATTTTGTGGGTGGGGCCCCTCAGGGTCTGATTTTGTGGGTGTGGCCTCTCAGGGTCCGATTTTGTGGGTGTGGACCCTCAGGGTCCGATTTTGTGGGTGGGTCCCCTCAGGGTCCGATTTTATGGGTGGGGCCCCTCAGGGTCCGATTTTGTGGGTGGGGCCCCTCATGGTCTGATTTTGTGGGTGGGGCCCCTCAGGGTACGATTTTGTGGCCGGGGCCCCTCAGGGTACGATTTTATGGCCGGGGCCCCTCAGGGTACGATTTTATGGCTGGGGCCCCTCAGGGTCTGATTTTGTGGGTGGGGCCCCTCAGGGCCTGATTTTGTGGCCAGGACCCCTCAGGGTCCGATTTTGTGGCCGGGGCCCCTCAGGCTCCGATTTTGTGGCCGGGGCCCCTCATGGTCCGATTTTGTGGCGATTTTCTTGGTTGGACCCCTCAGGGTCCGATTTTGAGGGTGGGGCCCCTCAGGGTCCGATTTTGTGGGTGGGGCCCCTCAGGGTCCGATTTTGAGGGCGGGGCCCCTCAGGGTCCGATTTTGTGGGCGGGGACCCTCAGGGTCCGATTTGGTGGGCGGGGCCACTCAGGGTCCAATTTTGTGGGTGGGGCCCCTCTGGGTTCGATTTTGTGGCCGGGGTCTCTCAGGGTCCGATATTGTGGCCGGGGCCCCTCTGGGTTCGATTTTGTGGCCGGGGTCTCTCAGGGTCCGATATTGTGGCCGGGGCCCCTCAGGGTCCGATTTTGTGGTTGGGGCCCCTCAGGGTCCAGTTTTGTGGTTGGGGGCCCTCAGGGTCCGATTTTGTGGCGGGGCCCCTCAGGGTCTGATTTTGTGGTTGGGGGCCCTCAGGGTCCGATTTTGTGGCCGGCGCCCCTCAGGGTCTGATTTCGTGGCTGGGGCCCCTCAGGGTCCGATTTTGTGGTTGGGGCCCCTCAGTGTCCGATTTTGTGGCCGGGGCCCCTCAGGGTCCGATTTTGTGGTTGGGGTCGCTCAGGGTCTGATTTTGTGACTGGGGCCCCTCAGGGTCTGATTTTGTGGTTGGGACCCCTCAGGGTCTGATTTTGTGGCCGGCACCCCGCAGGGTCCGATTTTGTGGCCGGGGCCCCTCAGGGTCCGATTTTGTAGCCGGGGCCTCTCAAGGTCCGATTTTGTGGCCGGGGCCCCTCAGGGTCCGATTTTGTGGCCGGGGTCTCTCAGGGTCCGATTTTGTGGTTGGGGCCCCTCAGGGTCCGATTTCGTGGTTGGGGGCCCTCACGGTCCGATTTTGAGTCCGGGGCCCCTCAGGGTCTGATTTCGTGGTTGGGACCCCTCAGGGTCCGATTTTGTGGCCGGGGCCCCTCAGGTTCCAATTTTGTGGCCGGGGCCCCTCAGGGTCCGATTTTGTTGGTTGGGCTCCTCAGGATCCGATTTTGAGGGTGGGGCCCCTCAGGATTTGATTTTGTGGTTGGGACCCCTCAGGGTCCGATTTTGTGGGTGGGGCCCCTCAGTGTCCGATTTTGTGGCCGGGTCTACTCAGGGTCCGATTTTGAGGGTGGGGCCCCTTAGGGTCCTATTTTGTAGTTGGGGGCCCTCAGGGTCTGATTTTGTGGGTGGGGCCCTTTAGAGTCCGATTTGGTTGGCGGAGCCCCTCAGGGTCTGATTTGGTGGGCGGGGCCTCTCAGGGTCCGATTTTTGAGGGAGGGGCAGCTCAGGGTCCGATTTTGAGGGCGGGGCCCCTGAGGGTCCGATTTTGTGGCCGGGGCCCCTCAGGGTCCGATTTTGGGGTTGGGGCCCCTCAGGGTCCGATTTTGTGGTTGGGGGCGCTCAGGGTCCAATTTTGTGGGTGGGGCCCCTCTGGGTTCGATTTTGTGGCCGGGGTCTCTCAGGGTCCGATTTTGTGGCCGGGGCCCCTCAGGGTCCGATTTTGTGGGTGGGGCCCCTCAGGGTCCGATTTTGTGGGTGGGGCCTTCACGGTCCGATTTTGTGGGTGGGGCTCCTCAGGGTCCAATTTGGTGGGCGGGGCCACTCTGGGTCTGATTTGGTGGGCGAGGCCACTCTGGGTCCGATTTCGTGGGCGGGGCCACTCTGGGTCCGATTTGGATGCCAGGGTTGCTCAGCCTCCTTTTTGTAAGCCAGGGTCTATCAGCCTCCGATTTGGAGCCTTGGGTCACTCAGCTTTCGATTTGGCACGCCGCCCCTTTAAGACTCATTTTGGTGCGCCGGCTCTTTAAGAATCACTTTGGCGCGTCGGCCCTTTAAGAGCCAGGGTGGCTCACTGGGCTTCTAAATCCACTTTGGCGCACACATTCTCTCTCAGGGGCATGCGTCATGTGATGAAGCTAGATTTGCATTTGTGCCGTGGGTTTAGCTTTAAGAGCTGATATTATGTGGCAAAAGCTCTGTTCTGGAGATGTCATGTGACGTTCGTAGGCTTTGGCATAGTAACTGGGTCTGCCTGCGCATATCAATGAGCTCAACTGCCATTTCAATCGCCTCAGGTCACGTTTTAAGCTTCCCATTGAAAAGCATTGAGACAGTGCATTCCAATGACGGGAAAAAAAATTTTCAAACGCAAATTGCGCAAAAACTACAAATCCGATCGACACGAAAAATACTTAGCACACCTCTCATGGACGCTGGCTTCGAAACGACACCTCAATGGAGTCTGTGCGTGTAGCGGTTCGGGCCGCATTAATTGCGGAAATCAACTTAATAATAATAATAAGAAGAAGAAGAAGAATAAGTTAGCAGCGTTCGGATTACAATATAGTGGTTTTTTCAAACCACTATAACTAGATGTGTATTTCCTGAAGGAAGTACAGATAGTGGTTTGAAATGGTGCCCGGGCTGCCCCTTTAAGAGAGACTTGCCTGCTGCCCCTGCAAGACATTCAACTCAGGATCCGTTTTAACTGTGAGTGCCTCTCAGGGGTCACTTTGGCCTCAGGGTCTGATTTGGTGGGTGGGTCCCCTCAGGATCTGATTCCTTGGCCTGGGCTCCTCAGGGCTTGAATTGTTGGGGGGGATCCCTCAGGCTCCGAATTTGTGGGTGTGGCCCCTCAGGGTCCGATTTTGTGAGTGGTGCCCCTCAGGGTTCGATTTTGTGGCTGGGGCCCCTCAGGGTCTGATTTTGTGGCCGGATCCCCTCAGGGTCCGATTTTGTGAGTGGGGCCCCTCAGGGTTCGATTTTGTGGCTGGGCCCCCTCAGGGTCTGATTTTGTGGCCGGATCCCCTCAGGGTCCGATTTTGTGGGTGGGGCCCCTCAGGGTCCTATTTTGTGGATGGGGCCCCTCAGGGTCCGATTTTGTGGTTGGGGCTACTCTGGGTCCGATTTGTTGGGTGGGGCCACTCTGGGTCCGATTTGGTGGGCGGGGCTACTCAGGGTCCGATTTGGTGGGCGGGTCCCCTCAGGGTCCGATTTGGAGCCCGGGGTGGCTCAGCCTCCGATTTGGAGGTCGGGGTGGCTCAGCCTCCGATTTGGAGGTCGGGGTGGCTCAGCCTCCGATTTGGAGGTCGGGGTGGCTCAGCCTCCGATTTGGAGGCCGGGGTGGCTCAGCCTCCGATTTGGAGGCCGGGGTCGATCAGCCTCTGATATGGAGGCCGGGGTGGCTCAGCCTCTGATATGGAGGCCGGGGTGGCTCAGCCTCTGATTTGGAGGCCGGGAAGGCTCAGCCTCCGATTTGGAGGACGGTGTGGCTCAGCCTTCTATTTGGAGGCTGGGGTCGATCAGCCTCCGATTTGGAGGCCGGGGTCGATCAGCCTCCGATTTGGAGGCCGGGGTGGCTCAGCCTCCGATTTGGAGGCCGGGGTGGCTCAGCCTCCTATTTGGAGGCCGGGGTGGCTCAGCCTCCGATTTGGAGGCCGGGGTGGCTCAGCCTCCGATTTGGAGGCCGGGGTGGCTCAGCCTCCGATTTGGAGGCCGGGGTGGCTCAGCCTCCGATTTGGAGGCCGGGGTGGCTCAGCCTCCGATTTGGAGGCCGGGGTGGCTCAGCCTCCGATTTGGAGGCCTGGGTCGATCAGCCTCCGATTTGGAAGCCGGAGTGGATCAGCCTCCGATTTGGAGGCCGGGGTGGATCAGCCTCCGATTTGGAGGCCGGGGTGGATCAGCCTCCGATTTGGAGGCCGGGGTGGATCAGCCTCCGATTTGGAGGCCGGGGTGGCTCAGCCTCCGATTTGGAGGCCGGGGTGGATCAGCCTCCGATTTGGAGGCCGGGGTGGCTCAGCCTCCGATTTGGAGGCCGGGGTGGCTCAGCCTCCGATTTGGAGGCCGGGGTGGATCAGCCTCCGATTTCGAGGCCGGGGTGGCTCAGCCTCCGATTTGGAGGCCGGGGTGGATCAGCCTCCGATTTGGAGGCCGGGGTGGATCAGCCTCCGATTTGGAGGCCGGGGTGGCTCAGCCTCCGATTTGGAGGCCGGGGTGGCTCAGCCTCCGATATGGAGGCCGGGGTGGCTCAGCCTCCTATTTGGAGGCCGGGGTGGCTCAGCCTCCGATTTGGAGGCCGGGGTGGCTTAGCCTCCGATTTGGAGGCCGGGGTGGCTCAGCCTCTGATTTGGAGGCCTGGGTCGATCAGCCTCCGATTTGGAGGCCGGGGTGGCTCAGCCTCCGATTTGGAGGTCGGGGTGGCTCAGCTTCCGATTTGGAGGCCGGGGTGGCTCAGTCTCCGATTTGGTGTGTCGGCCCTTTAAGACTCATTTGGGTGCGCTGGCCCTTTAACAATCACTTTGGCGCGTTGGCCCTTTAAGAGCTAGTTTGGCTCACTGGGCTTCTTCTAAATCAAATTTGGCGGACATTCTCTCTCAGGGGCATGTGTCATGTGATGAAGCTAGATTTGCATTTGTGCTGTGAGTTTCGCTTTAAGAGCTGATATTATGTGGCAGAGGCTCTGTGCTGGGGTTCAAGTGAAGTTCGTAGGAGTTGGCATAGTAACTGGGTCTGCCTGCGCATATCAATGAGCTCAACTGTCATTTCAATCGCCTCAGGGCACGTTTTGCCATTTCCTATTGAAAAGCATTGGAGACAGTGCATTCCAATGACGGGAAAAAAAATTTTCAAACGCAAATTGCGCAAAAACTACAAATCCGATCGACACGAAAAATACTTAGCACACCTCTCGTGGACGCTGGCTTCGAAACGACACCTCAACAGAGTCTGTGCGTGTAGCGGTTCGGGCCGCATTAATTGCGGAAATCAACTTAATAATAATAATAAGAAGAAGAAGAAGAAGTTAGCAGCGTTCGGATTACAATATAGTGGTTTTTTCAAACCACTATAACTAGATGTGTATTTCCTGAAGGAACTACAGATAGTGGTTTGAAATGCTGCCCAGGCTGCCCCTTTAAGAGAGACTTGCCTGCTGCACCTGCAAGACTTTCAACTCAGGATCCGTTTTAACTGTGGGTGCCTCTCAGGGGCCACTTTGGCCCCAGGGTCCGATTTTGTGGGTGGGGCCCCTCAAGGCCCGATTTTGTGGGTGGGGCCCCTCAGGGTCCGATTTTGTGGCCGGGGCCCCTCAGGGTCCGATTTGGTGGGTGGGGCCTCTCAGGGTCCGATTTGGTGGCCGGGTCCCCTCAAGGTCCGATTTGGTGGGTGGGGCCCCTCAGGGTCCGATTTTGTGTCCGGGGCCCCTCAGGGTCCGATTTTGTGGTTGGGGCCTTTCAGAATCCGATTTGGTGGGCGGGGCCGCTCATGGTTCGATTTGGTGAGCGGGGCCCCTCAGGGTCCGATTGGTGAGCGGGGCCCCTCAGGGTCTGAATTGGTGGGCGGTGACCCTCGGGGTGCGATTTGGTGGGCGGGGCCCCTCAAGGTCCGATTTGGTGAGCTGGTCCCCTCAGAGTTCAATTTAGTGAGCAGGGCCCCTCAGGGTCCAATTTGGTGAGCGGGGCCCCTCAGGGTCAAATTTGGTGGGCGGTGCCCCTCAGGGTCTGAATTGGTGGGCGGGGACCCTCGGGGTGCGATTTGGTGAGCGGGGCCCCTCAGAGTTCAATTTGGTGAGCGGGGCCCCTCAGGGTCCAATTTTGTGGGTGGGGCCCCTCAGGGTCCAATTTTGTGGGTGGGGCCCCTCAGGGTCCAATTTTGTGGGTGGGGCCCCTCAGGGTCCAATTTTGTGGTTGGGACCCCTCAGGGTTCGATTTTGTGGTTGGGGCCCCTCAGGACCCTATTTTGTGACCGGGGCCCTCAGGGTCTGATTTTGTGGGTGGGGCCCCTCAGGGTCCGATTTTGTGGTTGGGGCCCCTCAGGATCCGATTTTGTGGTTGGGGCCCCCTCAGGATCCGATTTTGTGGTTGGGGCCCCCTCAGGATCCGATTTTGTGGTTGGGGCACCTCAGGGTCCGATTTTGTGGCCGGGGCCCGTGAGGGTCCGATGTTGTGGCCGGGGCCCCTCGGTCTGATTTTGTGGCCGCATCCCCTCAGGGTCCGATTTTGTGGGTGGGGCCCCTCAGGGTCCGATTTTGTGGCTGAGGCCCCTCAGGGTCCGATTTTGTGGGTGGGGCCCCTCAGGGTCCGATTTTGTGGGTGGGGCCACTCTGAGTCTGATTTGGTGGGTGGGGCCACTCTGAGTCTGATTTGGTGGGCGGGGCCACTCTGGGTCCGATTTGGTGGGCGGGGCCACTCTGGGTCTGATTTGGATGCCAGGGTGGCTCAGCCTCCGATTTGGAGGCCGGGGTGGCTCAGCCTCTGATTTGGAGGCCGGGGTGGATCAGCCTCCGATTTGGAGACCGGGGTGGATCAGCCTTCGATTTGGAGACTGGGGTGGATCAGCCTCCGATTTGGAGGCCGGGGTGGCTCAGCGTCCGATTTGGAGGCCGGGGTGGCTCAGCGTCCGATTTAGAGGCCGGGGTGGCTCAGTCTCCGATTTGGTGTGTCGGCCCTTTAAGACTCATTTGGGTGCGCTGGCCCTTTAACAATCACTTTGGCGCGTTGGCCCTTTAAGAGCTAGTTTGGCTGACTGGGCTTCTTTTAAATCCACTTTGGCGCACACATTCTCTCTCAGGGGCATGTGTCATGTGATGAAGCTATATTTGCATTTGTGCTGTGGGTTTCGCTTTAAGAGCTGATATTATGTGGCAGAGGCTCTGTGCTGGGGTTCAGGTGAAGTTCGTAGGCGTTGGCATAGTAACTGGGTGTGCCTGCGCATATCAATGAGCTCAACTGCCATTTCAATTGCCTCAGGGCATGTTTTGCCATTTCCTATTGAAAAGCATTGGAGACAGTGCATTCCAATGACGGGAAAAAAAATTTTCAAACGCAAATTGCGCAAAAACTACAAATCCGATCGACACGAAAAATACTTAGCACACCTCTCATGGACGCTGGCTTCGAAACGACACCTCAACGGAGTCTGTGCGTGTAGCGGTTCGGGCCGCATTAATTGCGGAAATCAACTTAATAATAATAAGAAGAAGAACTAGATGTGTATTTCCTGAAGGAAGTACAGATAGTGGTTTGAAATGCTGCCCAGGCTGCCCCTTTAAGAGAGACTTGCCTGCTGCACCTGCAAGACTTTCAACTCAGGATCCGTTTTAACTGTGGGTGCCTCTCAGGGGCCACTTTGGCCTCAGGGTCCGATTTTGTGGGTGGGGCCCTTGTGGCCCGATTTTGTGGGTGGGGCCCCTCAGGGTCCGATTTGGTGGGTGGGGCCCCTCAGGGTCCAATCTTGTGGCCGGGGCCCCTCAGGGTCCAATTTTGTGGGTGGGGTCCCTCAGGGTCCAATTTTGTGGCCGGGGCCCCTCAGGGTCCGATTTGGTGGGTGGGGCCCCTCAGGGTCCGATTTGGTGAGCGGGGCCCCTCAGGGTCCGATTTAGTGAGCGGGGCCCCTCAGGGTCTGATTTGGTGGGTGGGGCCCCTCAGAGTCCGATTTGGTAGGTGGGGCCCCTCCGGGTCCTATTTGGTGAGCGGGGCCACTCTAGGTCTGATTTGGTAGGCGGGCCACTCTGGGTCCGATTTGGTGGGCGGGGCCACTGAGAGTTCAATTTGGTCAGCGGGGCCCCTCAGGGTCCGATTTTGTGGTTGGGGCATTTCAGAATCCGATTTAGTGGTCGGGGCCCCTCAGGGTCCGATTTGGTGGGCAGGGCCCCTCAGGGTCCGATTTTGTGGCTGGGTCCCCTCAGGGTCTGGATTTGTGGGTGGGGCCCCTTAGGGTCCGATTTTGTGGGTGGGGCCCCTCAGAGTCCGATTTTGTGGCCGGGGTCCCTCAGGGTCCGATTTTGTGGCCGGGGCCCTGAGGGTCCAATTTTGTGGGTGGGGCCCCTCAGGGTCCGATTTTGTGGGTGGGGCCCCTCAGGATCCGATTTTGTGGTTGTGGCCCCTCAGGGTTCAATTTTGTAGGTGGGGTCCCTCAGGGTCCGATTTTGTGGCCGGGGCCCCTCAGGGTCCGATTTTGTGGCCGGGGCCCATCAGGGTCCGATTTTGTGGTTGGGGCCCCTCAGGGTCCGATTTTGTGGGTAGGGCCCCTCATGGTCCGATTTGGTGGGCGGGGCCCCTCATGGTCCGATTTTGTGAGTGGAGCCCCCTGGGTCCATTTTGGTGGGTGGGGCCCCCTGGGTCCGATTTGGTGGGCGGGGCCCATCTGGGTCCGATTTGGTGGGCGGGGTCCTTCAGGGTCCGATTTGGTGGGCGAGGACCCTCTGGGTCCGATTTGGTGGGCGGGGCCCTTCAGGGTCCGATTTGGTGGGCGGGGTCAATCTGGGTCCGATTTGGTGGGCGGGGCTCCTCAGGTTCCAATTTGGTGGGCGGGGCCCCTCAGGGTCCGATTTGATGGGCGGGGCCACTTTGGGTCCGATTTGATGGGCGGGGCCCTTCAGGGTCCGATTTGGTGGGCGGGGTCACTCTGGGTCCGATTTGGTGGGCGGGGCTTCTCAGGGTCTGATTTGGTGGGTGGGGCTCCTCAGGGTCCGATTTGGTGGACGGGGCCCCTCAGGGTCTGATTTGGTGGTTGGGGCCCCTCAGGGTCTGATTTTGTGGCTGGGGCCCCTCAGAGTCCGATTTTGTGGCTGGGGCCCCTCAGGGTCTGATTTTGTGGGTGGGGCCCCTCAGGGTCTAATTTGGTGGGCGGGGCCCCTCTGGGTCTGATTTTGTGGGTTGGGCCCCTCAGGGTCCGATTTTGTGTCCGGGGCCCCTCAGGGTCCGATTTTGTGTCCGGGGCCCCTCAGGGTCCGATTTTGTGGCCGGTGCCTCTCAGGGTCCGATTTTGTGGATGGGGCCCCTCAGGGTCCGATTTTGCAGCCGGAGCCTCTCAGGGTCCGATTTTGTGGTTGAGGCCCCTCAGGATCTGATTTTGTGGCCGGGGCCCCTGAGGGTCCAATTTTGTGGGTGGGGCCCCTCAGGGTCCGATTTTGTGGGTGGGGCCCCTCAGGATCCGATTTTGTGGTTGGGGCCCCTCAGGGTTCAATTTTGTAGGTGGGGTCCCTCAGGGTCCGATTTTGTCGCCGGGGCCCGTCATGGTCCGATTTTGCGGCCGGGGCCCGTCAGGGTCCAATTTTGTGGTTGGGGCCCCTCAGGGTCCGATTTTGTGGTTGGGGCCCCTCAGGGTCCGATTTTGTGGATAGGGCCCCTCAGGGTCCGATTTTGTGGGTAGGGCCCCTCAGGGTCCGATTTTGTGAGTGGGGCCACTCAGGGTCCGATGTTGTGGCCGGATCCCCTCAGGGTCCGATTTTGTGGGTGGGGCCCCTCAGGGTCCAATTTTGTGGTCGGGGCCCCTCAGGGTCCAATTTTGTGGGTGGGGCCCCTTAGGGTCCGATTTTGTGGGTTGGGCCCCTCAGGGTACAATTTGGTGGGCGGGGCCACTCTGGGTCTGATTTGGTGGGCGGGGCCACTCTGGGTCCAATTTGGTGGGCGGGGCTACTCTGGGTCCGATTTGGTGAGCTGGGCCCCTCAGGGTCTGATTTGGTGGGCGGGATCTATCAGAGTCCGATTTGGTGGGCGGGGCCCCTCAGGGTCCGATTTGGTTGGCGGGGACCCTCGGGGTCCGATTTGGTGGGGGGGATCCCTCGGGGTTCGATTTGGTGGGCGGGATCCCTCGGGGTTCGATTTGGTTGTTGGGGCCTTTCAGAATCCGATTTTGTGGGCGGGGCCCCTCAGGGTCCGATTTGGTGGGCGGGGCACATCAGGGTCCAATTTGGTGGGCGGGGCCCCTCAGGGTCCAATTTGGTGGGCGGGGCCCCTCAGGGTCCAATTTGGTGGGCGGGGCCACTCTGGGTCTGATTTGGTGGGCGGTGCCACTTTGGGTCCGATTTGGTGGATGGGGCCCTTCAGGGTCCAATTTGGTGGGCGGGGACACTGAGTCTGATTTTGTGGGTTGGGCCCCTCAGGGTCCGATTTTGTGTCCGGGGCCCCTCAGGGTCCGATTTTGTGTCCGGGGCCCCTCAGGGTCCGATTTTGTAGCCGGTGCCTCTCAGGGTCCGATTTTGCGGTTGGGGCCCCTCAGGGTCCGATTTTTGGGGCCGGGGCCCCTCAGGGTCCGATTTTGCGGGTGGATCCCCTCAGGGTCCGATTTTGCGGGTGGGGCCCCTCAGGGTCCGATTTTGCGGGTGGGGCCCCTCAGGGTCCGATTTTGCGGATGGGGCCCCTCAGGGTCCGATTTTGTGGCCGGGGCCCCTTAGGGTCCGATTTTGCAGTTGGGGCCCCTTAGGGTCTGATTTTGTGGCTGGGGTCCATCAGGGTCTGATTTTGTGGGTGGGGCCCCTCAGGGACCGATTTTGTGACCGAGGCCCCTCTGGGTCTGATTTTGTGGTTGGGGCCCCTCAGGGTCCGATTTTGTGGCCGGGGTCTCTCAGGGTCCGATTTTGTGGCTGGGGCCCCTCAGGGTCTGGATTTGTGGGTGGGGCCCATCCGGGTCAGATTTTGTGGGTGGGGCCCCTCAGGGTCCGATTTTGTGGCTGGGGCCCCTCATGGTCTGATTTTGTGGGTGGGGCCCCTCAGGGTCCGATTTTGTGGCTGGGGCCCCTCAGGGTCTGATTTTGTGGCTGGGGCCCATCAGGGTCCGATTTTGTGACTGAGGCCCCACAGGGTCTGATTTTGTGGGTGGGGCCCCTCAGGGTCCGATTTTGTGGCTGGGGTCCCTCAGGGTCTGATTTTGTGGGTGAGGCCCCTCAGGGTCCAATTTTGTGGCCGGGGCCTCTTAGGGTCTGATTTTGTGACTGAGGCCCCTCTGGATTCGATTTTGTGGCCGGGGTCTCTCAGGGTCCGATTTTGTGGGTGGGGCCCCTCAGCGACCGATTTTGAGGGTGGGGCCCCTCAGGGTCTAATTTGGTGGGCGGGGCCCCTCAGGGTCCGATTTTGTGGGTGGGGTCCCTCATGGTCTGATTTTGTGGGTGGGGCCCCTCAGGTTCTGATTTTGTGGTTGGGGCCCCTCAGGTTCTGATTTTGTGGCTGGGGTCCCTCAGGGTCTGATTTTGTGGGTGGGGCCCCTCAGGGTCCGATTTTGTGACTGGGGCCCCTCAGGGTCTGATTTTGTGGTTGGGGCCCCTCAGGGTCCGATTTTGTGGCCGGGGTCTCTCAGGGTCCGATTTTGTGGCCGGGTCCCCTCAGGGTCTGGATTTGTGGGTGGGGCCCCTCAGGGTCCGATTTTGTGGGTGGGGCCCCTCAGAGTCCGATTTTGTGGCTGGGGCCCCTCAGGGTCTGATTTTGTGGCTGGGGCCCCTCAGGGTCTGATTTTAAGGGTGGGGCCCCTCAGGGTCTAATTTGGTGGGCGGGGCCCCTCAGGGTCTGATTTTGTGGGTGGGGCCCCTCAGGGTCCGATTTCGTGACCTGGGCCCCTTAGGGTCTGATGTTGTGACTGGGGCCCCTCTAGGTTCGATTTTGTGGCCGGGGTCTCTCAGGGTCCGATTTTGTGGTTGGGGTCCCTCAGGGTCTGATTTTGTGGCCGGGCCCACTCAGGGTCCGATTTTGTGGGTGGGGCCCCTTAGGGTCTGATTTTGTGGGTTGAGCCCCCTGGGTCCATTTTGGTGGGCGGTGCCCCTCATGGTCCGATTTAGTGGGCGGTGCCCCTCATGGTCTGATTTGGTGGGCGGTGCCCCTAATGGTCCGATTTGGTGGGCGGGGCCCCCTGGGACCGATTTGGTGGGCGGGGCCCCTCTGGGTCAGATTTGGTGGGCGGGGCCCCTCAGGGTCTGATTTTGTGGGTGGGGCCCCTCAGGGTCCGATTTCGTGACCTGGGCCCCTTAGGGTCTGATGTTGTGACTGGGGCCCCTCTAGGTTCGATTTTGTGGCCGGGGTCTCTCAGGGTCCGATTTTGTGGTTGGGGTCCCTCAGGGTCTGATTTTGTGGCCGGGCCCACTCAGGGTCCGATTTTGTGGGTGGGGCCCCTTAGGGTCTGATTTTGTGGGTTGAGCCCCCTGGGTCCATTTTGGTGGGCGGTGCCCCTCATGGTCCGATTTAGTGGGCGGTGCCCCTCATGGTCTGATTTGGTGGGCGGTGCCCCTAATGGTCCGATTTGGTGGGCGGGGCCCCCTGGGACCGATTTGGTGGGCGGGGCCCCTCTGGGTCAGATTTGGTGGGCGGGGCCCTTCAGGGTCCGATTTGGTGGGCGGGGCACCTCTGGGTCCGATTTGGTGGGCGGGGCCCTTCAGGGTCTGATTTGGTGGGCGGGGTCAATCTGGGTCCGATTTGGTGGGCGGGGTCAATCTGGGTCCGATTTGGTGGGCGGGGCTCCTCAGGTTCCGATTTGGTGGGCGGGGCCCCTCAGGTTCCGATTTGGTGGGCGGGGCCCCTCAGGGTCCGATTTGATGGGCGGGGCCCCTCTGGGTCCTATTTGGTAGGCGGGGCCACTCTGGGTCCGATTTGATCGGCGGGGCCCTTCAGGGTTCGATTTGGTGGGCGGGGTCACTCTGGGTCCGATTTGGTGGGCGGGGCTTCTCAGGGTCTGATTTGGTGGGCGGGGCTCCTCAGGGTCCGATTTGGTGGACGGGGCCCTTCAGGGTCCGATTTGGTGGGCGGGGCCACTCGGAGTCTGATTTGGTGGGCGGGGCCCCTCAGGATCCGATTTGGTGGGCTGTGCTACTCTGGGTCTGATTTTTTGAGCGGGGCCACACTGGGTCCGATTTGGAGGCCGGGGTGGCTCAGCCTCCGATTTGGAGGCCGGGGTGGCTCAGCCTCCGATTTGGAGGCCGGGGTGGCTCAGCCTCCGATTTGGAGGCCGGGGTGGCTCAGCCTCCGATTTGGAGGCAGGGGTCACTCAGCCTCCGATTTGGAGGCCGGGGTCACTCAGCTTTCGATTTGGCGCGCCGGCCCTTTAAGACTCATTTCGGTGCGCTGGCCCTTTAAGAATCACTGTGGCACGTCGGCCCTTTAAGAGCCAGGGTGGCTCACTGGGTTTCTAAATCCACTTTGTCGCACATTCTATCTCAGGGGCATGTGTCATGTGATGAAGCTAGATTTGCATTTGTGCTGTGGGTTTCACTTTAAGAGCTGATATTATGTGGCAGAATCTCTGTCCTTGGGATGTCATGTGACGTTCGTAGGCGTTGGCATAGTAACTGGGCATATCAATGAGCTCAACTGCCATTTCAATCGCCTCAGGGCACGTTTTGCCATTACCCATTGAAAAGCATTGGAGACAGTGCATTCCAATGACGGGAAAAAAAAATTTCAAACGCAAATTGCGCAAAAACTACAAATCCGATCGACACGAAAAATACTTAGCACACCTCTCGTGGACGCTGGCTTCGAAACAACACCTCAACGGCGTCTGTGCGTGTAGCGGTTCGGGCTGTATTAATTGCGGAAATCAACTTAATAATAATAATAATAAGAAGAAGAATAAGTTAGCAGCGTTCGGATTACAATATAGTGGTTTTTTCAAACCACTATAATAAGTTAGCAGCGTTCGGATTACAATATAGTGGTTTTTCAAACCACTATAACTAGATGTGTATTTTCTGAAGGAAGTACAGATAGTGGTTTGAAATGGTGCCCGAGCTGCCCCTTTAAGAGAGACTTGCCTGCTGCCCCTGCAAGACTTTCAACTCAGGATCTGTTTTAACTGTGGGTGCCTCTCAGGGGCCACTTTGGCCTCAGGGTCCGATTTTGTGGGTGGGACCCCTCAGGGCCCGATTTTGTGGGTGGGGCCCCTCTGGGTCCGATTTTGTGGCCGGGGCACCTCAGGGTCCGAATTTGTGGGTGGGGCCCCTTAGGGTCCGATTTGGTGGACGGGGCCACTCAGGGTCCGATTTGGTGGGCGGGGCCACTCAGGGTCCAATTTGGTGGGTGGGGCCACTCAGGGTCCGATTTCGTGAGTGGGGCCCCTCAGAGTTCAATTTGGTCAGCGGGGCCCCTCAGGGTCCGATTTTGTGGGTGGGGCCCCTCAGGGTCCGATTTTGTTTTTTGGGCCTTTCAGAATCCGATTTAGTGGGCGGGGCCCCTCAGGGTCCGAATTGGTGGGCGGGGCCCCTCAGCGTCCGATTTGGTGGGCGGGCCCCCTAAGGGTCCGATTTGGTGGGGGGGCCCCTCAGGGTCCGATTTGGTGGGAGGGGTCCCTCAGGGTCCGATTTGGTGGGCGGGGCCACTCTTGGTCTGATTTGGTGGGCGGGGCCACTCTGGGTCCGATTTGGTGGGCGGGGCACATCAGGGTTCAATTTGGTGGGCGGGGACACTGAGTGATTTTGTGGGTTGGGCCCCTCAGGGTCCGATTTTGTGGCCGGGTCCCCTCAGGGTCCGATTTTGTGGCCGGTGCCCCTCAGGGTCCGATTTTGTGGGTGGGGCCCCTCAGGGTCCGATTTTGTTTTTTGGGCCTTTCAGAATCCGATTTAGTGGGTGGGGCCCCTCAGGGTCCGAATTGGTGGGCGGGGCCCCTCAGCGTCCGATTTGGTGGGCGGGCCCCCTAAGGGTCCGATTTGGTGGGGGGGCCCCTCAGGGTCCGATTTGGTGGGAGGGGTCCCTCAGGGTCCGATTTGGTGGGCGGGGCCACTCTTGGTCTGATTTGGTGGGCGGGGCCACTCTGGGTCCGATTTGGTGGGCGGGGCACATCAGGGTTCAATTTGGTGGGCGGGGACACTGAGTGATTTTGTGGGTTGGGCCCCTCAGGGACCGATTTTGTGGCCGGGTCCCCTCAGGGTCCGATTTTGTGGCCGGTGCCTCTCAGGGTCCGATTTTGTGGTTGGGGCCCATCAGGGTCCGATTTTGTGTCCGGAGCCTCTCAGGGTCCGATTTTGTGGTTGGGGCCCCTCAGGATCTGATTTTGTGGCCGGGGCCCCTCAGGGTCCGATTTTGTGGCCGGGGCCCCTCAGGGTCCAATTTTGTGGGTGGGGCCCCTCAGGGTCCAGTTTTTTGGCCGAGGCCCCTCAGGGTCCAATTTTGTGGGTGGGGCCCCTCAGGGTCCAATTTTGGGGGTGGGGCCCCTCAGGGTCCAATTTTGTGGGTGGGGCCCTTCAGGGTCCGATTTTGTGGTTGGGGCCCCTCAGGGTTCGATTTTGTGGTTGGGGCCCCTCAGGATCCAATTTTGTGACCGGGGCCCTCAGGGTCTGATTTTGTGGGTGGGGCCCCTCAGGGTTCAATTTTGCAGGCGGGGCCCCTCATGGTCCGATTTTGAGGCCGGGGCCCCTCAGGGTCCGATTTTGTGGCCGGGGCCCCTCAGGGTCCGATTTTGTGGGTGGGGCCCCTTAGGGTCCGATTTGTGGGTGGGGCCCCTCAGGGTCCAATTTGGTGGGTGGGGCCACTCTGGGTCTGATTTGGTGGGCGGGGCCACTCTGGGTCCGATTTGGGGGCGGGGCCACTCTGGGTCCGATTTGGTGAGCTGGGCCCCTCAGGGTCTGATTTTGTGGGCGGGATCTATCAGAGTCTGATTTGGTGGGCGGGGCCCCTCAGCGTCCAATTTGGTTGGCGGGGACCCTCGGGGGTCCGATTTGGTGGGCGGGATCCCTCGGGGTCCGATTTGGTGTGTCGGCCCTTTAAGACTCATTTGGGTGCGCTGGCCCTTTAACAATCACTTTGGCGCGTTGGCCCTTTAAGAGCTAGTTTGGCTGACTGGGCTTCTTTTAAATCCACTTTGGCGCACACATTCTCTCTCAGGGGCATGTGTCATGTGATGAAGCTATATTTGCATTTGTGCTGTGGGTTTCGCTTTAAGAGCTGATATTATGTGGCAGAGGCTCTGTGCTGGGGTTCAGGTGAAGTTCGTAGGCGTTGGCATAGTAACTGGGTGTGCCTGCGCATATCAATGAGCTCAACTGCCATTTCAATCGCCTCAGGGCATGTTTTGCCATTTCCTATTGAAAAGCATTGGAGACAGTGCATTCCAATGACGGGAAAAAAAATGTTCAAACGCAAATTGCGCAAAAACTACAAATCCGATCGACACGAAAAATACTTAGCACACCTCTCATGGACGCTGGCTTCGAAACGACACCTCAACGGAGTCTGTGCGTTTAGCGGTTCGGGCCGCATTAATTGCGGAAATCAACTTAATAATAAGAAGAAGAAGAATAAGTTAGCAGCGTTCGGATTACAATATAGTGGTTTTTCAAACCACTATAACTAGATGTGTATTTCCTGAAGGAAGTACAGATAGTGGTTTGAAATGGTGCCCGGGCTGCCCCTTTAAGAGAGACTTGCCTGCTGCCCCTGCAAGACTTTCAACTCAGGATCTGTTTTAACTGTGGGTGCCTCTCAGGGGCCACTTTGGCCTCAGGGTCCGATTTTGCGGGTGGGACCCCTCAGGGCCCGATTTTGTGGGTGGGGCCCCTCTGGGTCCGATTTTGTGGCCGGGGCACCTCAGGGTCCGAATTTGTGGGTGGGGCCCCTTAGGGTCCGATTTGGTGGACGGGGACACTCAGGGTCCGATTTGGTGGGCGGGGCCACTCAGGGTCCAATTTGGTGGGTGGGGCCACTCAGGGTCCGATTTCGTGAGTGGGGCCCCTCAGAGTTCAATTTGGTCAGCGGGGCCCCTCAGGGTCTGATTTTGTGGGTGGGGCCCCTCAGGGTCCGATTTTGTTTTTGGGGCCTTTCAGAATCCGATTTAGTGGGCGGGGCCCCTCAGGGTCCGATTTGGTGGGCGGGCCCCCTAAGGGTCCGATTTGGTGGGGGGGCCCCTCAGGGTCCGATTTGGTGGGAGGGGTCCCTCAGGGTCCGATTTGGTGGGCGGGGCCACTCTTGGTCTGATTTGGTGGGCGGGGCCACTCTGGGTCCGATTTGGTGGGCGGGGCACATCAGGGTCCAATTTGGTAGGCGGGGACACTGAGTGATTTTGTGGGTTGGGCCCCTCAGGGTCCGATTTTGTGGCCGGGTCCCCTCAGGGTCCGATTTTGTGGCCGGTGCCTCTCAGGGTCCGATTTTGTGGTTGGGGCCCCTCAGGGTCCGATTTTGTGTCCGGAGCCTCTCAGGGTCCGATTTTGTGGTTGGGGCCCCTCAGGATCTGATTTTGTGGCCGGGGCCCCTCAGGGTCCGATTTTGTGGCCGGGGCCCCTCAGGGTCCAATTTTGTGGGTGGGGCCCCTCAGGGTCCAGTTTTTTGGCCGAGGCCCCTCAGGGTCCAATTTTGTGGGTGGGGCCCCTCAGGGTCCAATTTTGTGGGTGGGGCCTGTCAGGGTACAATTTTGTGGGTGGGGCCCTTCAGGGTCCGATTTTGTGGTTGGGGCCCCTCAGGGTTCGATTTTGTGGTTGGGGCCCCTCAGGATCCAATTTTGTGACCGGGGCCCTCAGGGTCTGATTTTGTGGGTGGGGCCCCTCAGGGTCCGATATTGTGGTTGGGGCCCCTCAGGATCCGATTTTGTGGGTGGGGCCCCTCAGGATCCGATTTTGTGGTTGGGGCCCCTCAGGGTTCAATTTTGCAGGCGGGGCCCCTCATGGTCCGATTTTGTGGCCGGGGCCCCTCAGGGTCCGATTTTGTGGGTGGAACCCCTTAGGGTCCGATTTGTGGGTGGGGCCCCTCAGGGTCCAATTTGGTTGGTGGGGCCACTCTGGGTCTGATTTGGTGGACGGGGCCACTCTGGGTCCGATTTGGGGGCGGGGCCACTCTGCGTCCGATTTGGTGAGCTGGGCCCCTCAGGGTCTGATTTGGTGGGCGGGATCTATCAGAGTCTGATTTGGTGGGCGGGGCCCCTCAGCGTCCAATTTGGTTGGCGGGGACCCTCGGGGTCCGATTTGGTGGGCGGGATCCCTCGGGGTCCGATTTGGTGGGCGGGGCCCCTCGGGGTCCGATTTGGTGGGTGGGGCCCCTCAGGGTCCGATTTGGTGAGCGGGGCCCCTCAGGGTCCGATTTGGTGAGCGGGGCCCCTCAGGGTCTGATTTGGTGGGTGGGATCTATCAGAGTCCGATTTGGTGGGCGGGGCCCCTCAGGGTCCAATTTGGTGGGCGGGGACCCTCTGGGTCCGATTTGGTGGGCAGGATCCCTCGGGGTCCGATTTGGTGGGCGGGGCCCCTCGGGGTCCGATTTGGTGGGCGGGGAACCTCGGGGTCTGATTTGGTAGGCGGGCCACTCTGGGTCCGATTTGGTCAGCGGGGCCCCTCAGGGTCCAATTTTGTGGTTGGGGCCTTTCAGAATCCGATTTAGTGGGCGGGGCCCCTCAGGGTCCGATTTGGTGGGCGGGGCCCCTCAGGGTCCGATTTTGTGGCCGGGTCCCCTCAGGGTCTGGATTTGTGGGTGGGGCCCCTCAGGGTCTGATTTTGTGGGTGGGGCCCCTCAGAGTACGATTTTGTGGCTGGGGCCCCTCAGGGTCTGATTTTGTGGCTGGGGCACCTCAGGGTCCGATTTTGAGGGTGGGGCTCCTCAGGGTCTAATTTGGTGGGGGGCCCCTCAGGGTCTGATTTTGTGGGTTTGGCCCCTCAGGGTCCGATTTTGTGTCCGGGGCCCCTCAGGGTCCGATTTTGTGGCCGGAGCCTCTCAGGGTCCGATTTTGTGGTTGGGGCCCCTCAGGATCTGATTTTGTGGCCGGGGCCCCTCAGGGTCCGATTTTGTGGCCGGGGCCCCTCAGGGTCCAATTTTGTGGGTGGGGCCCCTCAGGGTCCAGTTTTTTGGCCGAGGCCCCTCAGGGTCCAATTTTGTGGGTGGGGCCCCTCAGGGTCCAATTTTGTGGGTGGGGCCCGTCAGGGTCCAATTTTGTGGGTGGGGCCCTTCAGGGTCCGATTTTGTGGTTGGGGCCCCTCAGGGTTCGATTTTGTGGTTGGGGCCCCTCAGGATCCAATTTTGTGACCGGGGCCCTCAGGGTCTGATTTTGTGGGTGGGGCCCCTCAGGGTCCGATATTGTGGTTGGGGCCCCTCAGGATCCGATTTTGTGGGTGGGGCCCCTCAGGATCCGATTTTGTGGTTGGGGTCCCTCAGGGTTCAATTTTGCAGGCGGGGCCCCTCATGGTCCGATTTTGTGGCCGGGGCCCCTCAGGGTCCGATTTTGTGGCCGGGGCCCCTCAGAGTCCGATTTTGTGGGTGGGGCCCCTTAGGGTCCGATTTGTGGGTGGGGCCCCTCAGGGTCCAATTTGGTTGGTGGGGCCACTCTGGGTCTGATTTGGTGGGCGGGGCCACTCTGGGTCCGATTTGGGGGCGGGGCCACTCTGCATCCGATTTGGTGAGCTGGGCCCCTCAGGGTCTGATTTGGTGGGCGGGATCTATCAGAGTCTGATTTGGTGGGCGGGGCCCCTCAGCGTCCAATTTGGTTGGCGGGGACCCTCGGGGTCCGATTTGGTGGGCGGGATCCCTCGGGGTCCGATTTGGTGGGCGGGGCCCCTCGGGGTCCGATTTGGTGGGTGGGGCCCCTCGGGGTCCGATTTGGTGAGCGGGGCCCCTCAGGGTCCGATTTGGTGAGCGGGGCCCCTCAGGGTCCAATTTTGTGGGTGGGGCCCCTCAGGGTCCAGTTTTTTGGCCGAGGCCCCTCAGGGTCCAATTTTGTGGGTGGGGCCCCTCAGGGTCCAATTTTGTGGATGGGGCCCCTCAGGGTCCAATTTTGTGGGTGGGGCCCTTCAGGGTCCGATTTTGTGGTTGGGGCCCCTCAGGGTTCGATTTTGTGGTTGGGGCCCCTCAGGATCCAATTTTGTGACCGGGGCCCTCAGGGTCTGATTTTGTGGGTGGGGCCCCTCAGGGTTCAATTTTGCAGGCGGGGCCCCTCATGGTCCGATTTTGAGGCCGGGGCCCCTCAGGGTCCGATTTTGTGGCCGGGGCCCCTCAGGGTCCGATTTTGTGGGTGGGGCCCCTTAGGGTCCGATTTGTGGGTGGGGCCCCTCAGGGTCCAATTTGGTGGGTGGGGCCACTCTGGGTCTGATTTGGTGGGCGGGGCCACTCTGGGTCCGATTTGGGGGCGGGGCCACTCTGGGTCCGATTTGGTGAGCTGGGCCCCTCAGGGTCTGATTTTGTGGGCGGGATCTATCAGAGTCTGATTTGGTGGGCGGGGCCCCTCAGCGTCCAATTTGGTTGGCGGGGACCCTCGGGGGTCCGATTTGGTGGGCTGGATCCCTCGGGGTCCGATTTGGTGTGTCGGCCCTTTAAGACTCATTTGGGTGCGCTGGCCCTTTAACAATCACTTTGGCGCGTTGGCCCTTTAAGAGCTAGTTTGGCTCACTGGGCTTCTTTTAAATCCACTTTGGCGCACACATTCTCTCTCAGGGGCATGTGTCATGTGATGAAGCTATATTTGCATTTGTGCTGTGGGTTTCGCTTTAAGAGCTGATATTATGTGGCAGAGGCTCTGTGCTGGGGTTCAGGTGAAGTTCGTAGGCGTTGGCATAGTAACTGGGTGTGCCTGCGCATATCAATGAGCTCAACTGCCATTTCAATCGCCTCAGGGCATGTTTTTGCCATTTCCTATTGAAAAGCATTGGAGACAGTGCATTCCAATGACGGGAAAAAAAAATTTCAAACGCAAATTGCGCAAAAACTACAAATCCGACCGACACGAAAAATACTTAGCACACCTCTCATGGACGCTGGCTTCGAAACGACACCTCAACGGAGTCTGTGCGTTTAGCGGTTCGGGCCGCATTAATTGCGGAAATCAACTTAATAATAAGAAGAAGAAGAATAAGTTAGCAGCGTTCGGATTACAATATAGTGGTTTTTCAAACCACTATAACTAGATGTGTATTTCCTGAAGGAAGTACAGATAGTGGTTTGAAATGGTGCCCAGGCTGCCCCTTTAAGAGAGACTTGCCTGCTGCCCCTGCAAGACTTTCAACTCAGGATCTGTTTTAACTGTGGGTGCCTCTCAGGGGCCACTTTGGCCTCAGGGTCCGATTTTGCGGGTGGGACCCCTCAGGGCCCGATTTTGTGGGTGGGGCCCCTCTGGGTCCGATTTTGTGGCCGGGGCACCTCAGGGTCCGAATTTGTGGGTGGGGCCCCTTAGGGTCCGATTTGGTGGACGGGGACACTCAGGGTCCGATTTGGTGGGCGGGGCCACTCAGGGTCCAATTTGGTGGGTGGGGCCACTCAGGGTCCGATTTCGTGAGTGGGGCCCCTCAGAGTTCAATTTGGTCAGCGGGGCCCCTCAGGGTCCGATTTTGTGGGTGGGGCCCCTCAGGGTCCGATTTTGTTTTTGGGGCCTTTCAGAATCCGATTTAGTGGGCGGGGCCCCTCAGGGTCCGAATTGGTGGGCGGGGCCCCTCAGGGTCCGATTTGGTGGGCGGGCCCCCTAAGGGTCCGATTTGGTGGGGGGGCCCCTCAGGGTCCGATTTGGTGGGAGTGGTCCCTCAGGGTCCGATTTGGTGGGCGGGGCCACTCTTGGTCTAATTTGGTGGGCGGGGCCACTCTGGGTCCGATTTGGTGGGCGGGGCACATCAGGGTCCAATTTGGTAGGCGGGGACACTGAGTGATTTTGTGGGTTGGGCCCCTCAGGGTCCGATTTTGTGGCCGGGTCCCCTCAGGGTCCGATTTTGTGGCCGGTGCCTCTCAGGGTCCGATTTTGTGGTTGGGGCCCCTCAGGGTCCGATTTTGTGTCCGGAGCCTCTCAGGGTCCGATTTTGTGGTTGGGGCCCCTCAGGATCTGATTTTGTGGCCGGGGCCCCTCAGGGTCCGATTTTGTGGCCGGGGCCCCTCAGGGTCCAATTTTGTGGGTGGGGCCCCTCAGGGTCCAGTTTTTTGGCCGATGCCCCTCAGGGTCCAATTTTGTGGGTGGGGCCCCTCAGGGTCCAATTTTGTGGGTGGGGCCCGTCAGGGTACAATTTTGTGGGTGGGGCCCTTCAGGGTCCGATTTTGTGGTTGGGGCCCCTCAGGGTTCGATTTTGTGGTTGGGGCCCCTCAGGATCCAATTTTGTGACCGGGGCCCTCAGGGTCTGATTTTGTGGGTGGGGCCCCTCAGGGTCCGATATTGTGGTTGGGGCCCCTCAGGATCCGATTTTGTGGGTGGGGCCCCTCAGGATCCGATTTTGTGGTTGGGGCCCCTCAGGGTTCAATTTTGCAGGCGGGGCCCCTCATGGTCCGATTTTGTGGCCGGGGCCCCTCAGGGTCCGATTTTGTGGCCGGGGCCCCTCAGGGTCTGATTTTGTGGGTGGAACCCCTTAGGGTCCGATTTGTGGGTGGGGCCCCTCAGGGTCCAATTTGGTTGGTGGGGCCACTCTGGGTCTGATTTGGTGGACGGGGCCACTCTGGGTCCGATTTGGGGGCGGGGCCACTCTGCGTCCGATTTGGTGAGCTGGGCCCCTCAGGGTCTGATTTGGTGGGCGGGATCTATCAGAGTCTGATTTGGTGGGCGGGGCCCCTCAGCGTCCAATTTGGTTGGCGGGGACCCTCGGGGTCCGATTTGGTGGGCGGGATCCCTCGGGGTCCGATTTGGTGGGCGGAGCCCCTGGGGTCCGATTTGGTGGGTGGGGCCCCTCAGGGTCCGATTTGGTGAGCGGGGCCCCTCAGGGTCCGATTTGGTGAGCGGGGCCCCTCAGGGTCTGATTTGGTGGGTGGGATCTATCAGAGTCCGATTTGGTGGGCGGGGCCCCTCAGGGTCCAATTTGGTGGGCGGGGACCCTCCGGGTCCGATTTGGTGGGCGGGATCCCTCGGGGTCCGATTTGGTGGGCGGGGCCCCTCGGGGTCCGATTTGGTGGGCGGGGAACCTCGGGGTCTGATTTGGTAGGCGGGCCACTCTGGGTCCGATTTGGTCAGCAGGGCCCCTCAGGGTCCAATTTTGTGGTTGGGGCCTTTCAGAATCCGATTTAGTGGGCTGGGCCCCTCAGGGTCCGATTTGGTGGGCGAGGCCCCTCAGGGTCCGATTTTGTGGCCGGGTCCCCTCAGGGTCTGGATTTGTGGGTGGGGCCCCTCAGGGTCTGATTTTGTGGGTGGGGCCCCTCAGAGTACTATTTTGTGGCTGGGGCCCCTCAGGGTCTGATTTTGTGGCTGGGGCACCTCAGGGTCCGATTTTGAGGGTGGGGCTCCTCAGGGTCTAATTTGGTGGGGGGCCCCTCAGGGTCTGATTTTGTGGGTTTGGCCCCTCAGGGTCCGATTTTGTGTCCGGGCCCCTCAGGGTCCGATTTTGTGTCCGGAGCCTCTCAGGGTCCGATTTTGTGGTTGGGGCCCCTCAGGATCTGATTTTGTGGCCGGGGCCCCTCAGGGTCCGATTTTGTGGCCGGGGCCCCTTAGGGTCCAATTTTGTGGGTGGGGCCCCTCAGGGTCCAGTTTTTTGGCCGAGGCCACTCAGGGTCCAATTTTGTGGGTGGGGCCCCTCAGGGTCCAATTTTGTGGGTGGGGCCCGTCAGGGTCCAATTTTGTGGGTGGGGCCCTTCAGCGTCCGATTTTGTGGTTGGGGCCCCTCAGGGTTCGATTTTGTGGTTGGGGCCCCTCAGGATCCAATTTTGTGACCGGGGCCCTCAGGGTCTGATTTTGTGGGTGGGGCCCCTCAGGGTCCGATATTGTGGTTGGGGCCCCTCAGGATCCGATTTTGTGGGTGGGGCCCCTCAGGATCCGATTTTGTGGTTGGGGTCCCTCAGGGTTCAATTTTGCAGGCGGGGCCCCTCATGGTCTGATTTTGTGGCCGGGGCCCCTCAGGGTCCGATTTTGTGGCCGGGGCCCCTCAGAGTCCGATTTTGTGGGTGGGGCCCCTTAGGGTCCGATTTGTGGGTGGGGCCCCTCAGGGTCCAATTTGGTTGGTGGGGCCACTCTGGGTCTGATTTGGTGGGCGGGGCCACTCTGGGTCCGATTTGGGGGCGGGGCCACTCTGCGTCCGATTTGGTGAGCTGGGCCCCTCAGGGTCTGATTTGGTGGGCGGGATCTATCAGAGTCTGATTTGGTGGGCGGGGCCCCTCAGCGTCCAATTTGGTTGGCGGGGACCCTCGGGGTCCGATTTGGTGGGCGGGATCCCTCGGGGTCCGATTTGGTGGGCGGGGCCCCTCGGGGTCCGATTTGGTGGGTGGGGCCCCTCAGGGTCCGATTTGGTGAGCGGGGCCCCTCAGGGTCCGATTTGGTGAGCGGGGCCCCTCAGGGTCTGATTTGGTGGGTGGGATCTATCAGAGTCCGATTTGGTGGGCGGGGCCCCCCAGGGTCCAATTTGGTGGGCGGGGACCCTCCGGGTCCGATTTGGTGAGCGGGATCCCTCGGGGTCCGATTTGGTGGGCGGGGCCCCTCGGGGTCCGATTTGGTGGGCGGGGAACCTCGGGGTCTGATTTGGTAGGCGGGCCACTCTGGGTCCGATTTGGTCAGCGGGGCCCCTCAGGGTCCAATTTTGTGGTTGGGGCCTTTCAGAATCCGATTTAGTGGGCGGGGCCCCTCAGGGTCCGATTTGGTGGGCGGGGCCCCTCAGGGTCCGATTTTGTGGCCGGGTCCCCTCAGGGTCTGGATTTGTGGGTGGGGCCCCTCAGGGTCTGATTTTGTGGGTGGGGCCCCTCAGAGTACGATTTTGTGGCTGGGGCCCCTCAGGGTCTGATTTTGTGGCTGGGGCACCTCAGGGTCCGATTTTGAGGGTGGGGCTCCTCAGGGTCTAATTTGGTGGGGGGCCCCTCAGGGTCTGATTTTGTGGGTTTGGCCCCTCAGGGTCCGATTTTGTGTCCGGGGCCCCTCAGGGTCCGATTTTGTGGCCGGTGCCTCTCATGGTCCGATTTTGTGGTTGGGGCCCCTCAGGGTCCGATTTTGCGGCCGGAGCCTCTCAGGGTCCGATTTTGTGGTTGGGGCCCCTCAGGATCTGATTTTGTGGCCGGGGTCCCTCAGGGTCCGGTTTTGTGGCCTGGGCCCCTGAGGGTCCGATTTTGTGGGTGGGGCCCCCCAGGGTCCGATTTTGTGGGTGGGGCCCCTCAGGATCTGATTTTGTGGTTGGGGCCCCTTAGGGTTCAATTTTGTAGGTGGGGTCCCTCAGGGTCCGATTTTGTGGCCGGGGCCCCTCAGGGTCCGATTTTGTGGCCGGGGCCCGTCAGGGTCCGATTTTGTGGCCGGGGCCCGTTAGGGTCCGATTTTGTGATTGGGGCCCCTCAGGGTCCGATTTTGTGGGTAGGGCCCCTCAGGGTCCGATTTTGTGAGTGGGGCCACTCAGGGTCCGATTTTGTGACTGGGGCCCCTCAGGGTCTGATTTTGTGGCTGGGGCACCTCAGGGTCCGATTTTGAGGGTGGGGCTCCTCAGGGTCTAATTTGGTGGGGGGCCCCTCAGGGTCTGATTTTGTGGGTTTGGCCCCTCAGGGTCCAATTTTGTGGCCGGGGCCCCTCAGGGTCCGATTTTGTGTCCGGGGCCCCTCAGGGTCCGATTTTGTGGCCGGTGCCTCTCATGGTCCGATTTTGTGGTTGGGGCCCCTCAGGGTCCGATTTTGCGGCCGGAGCCTCTCAGGGTGCGATTTTGTGGTTGGGGCCCCTCAGGATCTGATTTTGTGGCCGGGGTCCCTCAGGGTCCGGTTTTGTGGCCGGGGCCCCTGAGGGTCCGATTTTGTGGGTGGGGCCCCTCAGGGTCCGATTTTGTGGGTGGGTCCCCTCAGGATCCGATTTTGTGGTTGGGGCCCCTTAGGGTTCAATTTTGTAGGTGGGGTCCCTCAGGGTCCGATTTTGTGGCCGGGGCCCCTCAGGGTCCGATTTTGTGGCCGGGGCCCGTCAGGGTCCAATTTTGTGGCCGGGGCCCGTTAGGGTCTGATTTTGTGGTTGGGGCCCCTCAGGGTCCGATTTTGTTGGTAGGGCCCCTCAGGGTCCGATTTTGTGAGTGGGGCCACTCAGGGTACGATACTGTGGCCGGATCCCCTCAGGGTCCAATTTTGTGGCCGGGGCCCCTCAGGGTCCAATTTTGTGGGTGGGGCCCCTTAGGGTCCAATTTTGTGGGTGGGGCCCCTTAGGGTCCGATTTTGTGGGTGGGGCCCCTCAGGGTATAATTTGGTGGGCGGGGCCACTCTGGGTCCGATTTGGTGGGCGGGGCCACTCTGGTTCTGATTTGGTGAGCTGGGCCCCTCAGGGTCTGATTTGGTGGGTGGGATCTATCAGAGTCCGATTTGGTGGGCAGGGCCCCTCAGCGTCCAATTTGGTTGGCGGGGCCCCTCAGCGTCCAATTTGGTTGGCGGGGACCCTCGGGGTCCGATTTGGTGGGCGGGATCCCTCGGGGTCCGATTTGGTGGGCGGGGCCCCTCGGGGTCCGATTTGGTGGGCGGGGCCCCTTGGGGTCCGATTTGGTGGGTGGGGCCCCTCGGGGTCCGATTTGGTGAGCGGGGCCACTCTAGGTCTGATTTGGTGGGCGGGCCACTCTGGGTCCGATTTGGTGGGCTGGGCCCCTCAGAGTTCAATTTGGTCAGCGGGGACCCTCAGGGTCCGATTTTGTGGGTGGGGCCCCTCAGGGTCCGATTTTGTGGTTGGGGCCTTTCAGAATCCGATTTGGTGGGCGGGGCCCCTCAGGTTCCGATTTGGTGGGCTGGGCCCTCAGGGTCCGATTTGGTGGGCGGGTCCCCTCAGGGTTCCATTTGGTGGGCGGGGCCCCTCAGGGTCCAATTTGGTGGGCGGGGCCACTCTGGGTCTGATTTGGTGGGCGGGGCCACTTTGGGTCCGATTTGGTGGACGGGGCCCTTCAGGGTCCAATTTGGTGGGCGGGGACACTGAGTCTGATTTTGTGTCCGGGGCCCCTCAGGGTCTGATTTTGTGGCCGGGGCCCCTCAGGGTCCAATTTTGTGTCCGGGGCCCCTCAGGGTCTGATTTTGTAGCCGGTGCCTCTCAGGGTCCGATTTTGTGGTTGGGGCCCCTCAGGGTCAGATTTTTGGGGCCAGGGCCCCTCAGGGTCCGATTTTGCGGGTGGAGCCCCTCAGGGTCTGATTTTGCGGGTGGGGCCCCTCAGGGTCCGATTTTGCGGGTGGGGCCCCTCAGGGTCCGATTTTGTGGGTGGGGCCCCTTAGGGTCAGATTTTGCGGGTGGGGCCCCTCAGGGTCCGATTTTGTGGCCGGGACCCCTCAGGGTCCGATTTTGTGGCCGGAGCCCCTCAGGGACCGATTTTGAGGGTGGGGCCCCTCAGGGTCTAATTTGGTGGGCGGGGCCCCTCAGGGTCCGATTTTGTGGGCGGGGCCCCTCAGGGACCGATTTTGTGGGTGGGGCCCCTCTGGGTCCGATTTTGTGGCTGGGGCCCCTCAGGGTCTGATTTTGTGGCTGGGGTCCCTCAGGGTCCGATTTTGTGACCGGGGCCCCTCAGGGTCTGATTTTGTGGTTGGGGCCCCTCAGGGTCCGATTTTGTGGCCGGGGTCTCCCAGGGTCCGATTTTGTGGCTGGGGCCCCTCAGGGTCAGGATTTGTGGGTGGGGCCCATCAGGGTCCGATTTTGTGGGTGGGGCCCCTCAGGGTCCGATTTTGTGGCTGGGGCCCCTCATGGTCTGATTTTGTTACTGTGGCCCCTCAGGGTCTTATTTTGAGGGTGGGGCACCTCAGGGTCTAATTTGGTGGGCGGGGCCCCTCATGGTCCGATTTTGTGGGTGGGGCCCCTCAGGGTCCGATTTTGTGGGTGGGGCCCCTCAGGGTCCGATTTTGTGGCTGGGGCCCCTCAGGGTCTGATTTTGTGGGTGGGGCCCATCAGGGTCCGATTCTGTGGGTGAGGCCCCTCAGGGTCCGATTTTGTGACCGAGGACCCTCAGGGTCTGATTTTGTGGGTGGGGCCCCTCAGGTTACGATTTTGTGGCCGGGGCCCCTTAGGGTCTGATTTTGTGACTGAGGCCCCTCTGGGATCGATTTTGTGGCCGGGGTCTCTCAGGGTTCGATTTTGTGGGTGGGGCCCCTCAGCGACCGATTTTGAGGGTGGGGCCCCTCAGGGTCTAATTTGGTGGGCGGGGCCCCTCATGGTCTGATTTTGTGGGTGGGGCCCCTCAGGTTCTGATTTTGTGGTTGGGGCCCCTCAGGTTCTGATTTTGTGGCTGGGGTCCCTCAGGGTCTGATTTTGTGGGTGGGGCCCCTCAGGGTCCGATTTTGTGACTGGGGCCCCTCAAGGTCTGATTTTGTGGTTGGGGCCCCTCAGGGTCCGATTTTGTGGCTGGGGTCTCTCAGGGTCCGATTTTGTGGCCGGGTCCCCTCAGGGTCTGGATTTGTGGGTGGGGCCCCTCAGGGTCCGATTTTGTGGGTGGGGCCCCTCAGAGTCCGATTTTGTGGCTGGGGCCCCTCAGGGTCTGATTTTGTGGCTGGGGCTCCTCAGGGTCTGATTTTGAGGGTGGGGCCCCTCAGGGTCTATTTGGTGGGTGGGGCCCCTCAGGGTCTGATTTTGTGGGTGGGGCCCCTCAGGGTCCGATTTCGTGACCTGGGCCCCTTAGGGTCTGATTTTGTGACTGGGGCCCCTCTGGGTTCGATTTTGTGGCCGGGGTCTCTCAGGGTCCGATTTTGTGGGTGGGGCCCCTCAGGGTCTTATTTTGCGGCTGGGGCCCCTCAGGGTCTGGTTTTGTGGGTGGGGCCCCTCAGGGTCTGATTTTGTGGGTGGGGCCCCTCAGGGTCCGATTTTGTGGGTGGGGCCCCTCAGGGTCCGATTTTGTGACCGGGGCACCTCAGGGTCTGATTTTGTGGTTGGGGCCCCTGAGGGTCCTATTTTGTGACTGGGGCCCCTCTAGGTTCGATTTTGTGGCCGGGGTCTCTCAGGGTCCGATTTTGTGGTTGGGGCCCCTCAGGGTCTGATTTTGTGGCAGGGCCCACTCAGGGTCCGATTTTGTGGGTGGGGCCCCTTAGGGTCTGATTTTGTGGGTGGAGACCCCTGGGTCCATTTTGGTGGGCGGGGCCACTCTGGGTCCGATTTAGTGGGCGGTGCCCCTCATGGTCCGATTTGGTGGGCCGGGCCCCCCTGGGTCCGATTTGGTGGGCGGGGCCCTTCAGGGTCCGATTTGGTGGGCGGGGTCAATCTGGGTCTGACTTGGTGGACGGGGCTCCTCGGGGTCCGATTTGATGGGCGGGGTCAATCTGGGTCCGATTTGGTGGGTGGGGCCCCTCAGGGTCCGATTTGATGGGCGGGTCCCCTCTGGGTCCGATTTGGTGGGCGGGGGCACTCTGGGTCCGATTTGATGGGCGGGGCCCTTCAGGGTCCCATTTGGTGGGCGGGGTCACTCTGGGTCCGATTTGGTGGGCGGGGCTTCTCAGGGTCTGATTTGGTGGGCGGGGCTTCTCAGGGTCCGATTTGGTGGACGGGGCCCTTCAGGGTCCGATTTGGTGGGCGGGGCCCCTCAGGATCCGATTTGGTGGGCTGTGCTACTCTGGGTCTGATTTTTTGAGCGGGGCCACACTGGGTCCGATTTGGAGGGCAGGGTGGTTCAGCCTCTGATTTGGAGGCCGGCCCTTTAAGACTCATTTCGGTGCGCTGGCCCTTTAAGAATCACTGTGGCACGTCGGCCCTTTAAGAGCCAGGGTGGCTCACTGGGCTTCTAAATCCACTTTGTCGCACATTCTATCTCAGGGGCATGTGTCATGTGATGAAGCTAGATTTGCATTTGTGCTGTGGGTTTCACTTTAAGAGCTGATATTATGTGGCAGAAGCTCTGTCCTTGGGATGTCATGTGACGTTCGTAGGCGTTGGCATAGTAACTGGGTCTGCCTGCGCATATCAATGAGCTCAACTGCCATTTCAATCGCCTCAGGGCACGTTTTGCCATTTCCTATTGAAAAGCATTGGAGACAGTGCATTCCAATGACGGGAAAAAAAAATTTCAAACGCAAATTGCGCAAAAACTACAAATCCGATCGACATGAAAAATACTTAGCACACCTCTCGTGGACGCTGGCTTTGAAACAACACCTCAATGGCGTCTGTGCGTGTAGCGGTTCGGGCCGCATTAATTGCGGAAATCAACTTAATAATAATAATAAGAAGAAGAAGAATAAGTTAGCAGCGTTCGGATTACAATATAGTGGTTTTTTCAAACCACTATAATTATTATGTAGATCCTTGCTGTGCTAATGGGCTTATGGATCAGGGGTGACGCGTGAGTGGCAGACATACGCGATCCACCGTCCTGGTCTTGATTTGACTAGGGTCAAGGATGGGTATATGGCCAGACACGCGCAGTTCTGTGGTGTTTGTTATTGGCATGCACGGCGCTAATGGACATGCGCAGATCACGGTTTGAGTCCTCATATGAGACGGGGATTGGCCTGGTGGGCATTCACTTCCGGTCCTGCGCACATCAAGCAGGCATAACGCTGAGACCACAGTACATGCGCAATCTGTGTCTTGAGTCCTCACATGAGGCAGGTATGGGCATAGTGAGGACGCTTTTCCGGTCCTGCGCATATCAAGGGGGCATAACGTTGATGTCTTAATTCATGCGCAGTTGTCCTGAGAGGATTTGGACACCTCCCATCTGCAGTATTAACGCGCGATAAGCAGGGCTCTATACTTCCGGTCGTAACCTCTTGAAACCGAAAGTAAAATACAGCATATAACCAGCTGACACGCATGCTGGATAATCAGCTGGTTATGCGTGTCTCGTCAGCTGTGTCACCCCCTCGGCACTTTATAAAATGGCAGACAGTGGTCACATACTCTGTGCATCATACCATTACAGGGGACTGTCCCAGACTATCAAACTGCATCCTCCATCACTGCATACAAAAGCTAAGTACTCCTTCTTATTACCTTACTCCTGATGAACCTCTGAAGATGGGAAACGCGTTGAGTTCTTGGAGTCATGTTTGCTCATTTTTCCCTTGAACCATTGTTTAGTTGTTTAATTCCATGATTACATGGGGATTTTACTATTTGTTGTATCATGGGTGAGCTATTTAAACCCTCTTGTACTGTGAACCGCATGATTGCATGTAAACCAGGGCTTCACAGCTAGAGTCTATTTTTTAAAATGATGGTTGTTAATTTGCTCTAGAATCTAGTCTGTGATAGGAATCGTTCAAGCACATGCAAACTATACCAACCAGGAACCAGGGGCAATTTTTTTCTATTTCTGACTGGGCTATCTAGCCTCTTCTTGTTATGAATTGCATGACTACATGCAAATTATACTATACTATCATATTTATATGTTATATCTTGTTGTGGACATGTGCTGCCATTTTGAATGATGTACACAATGCAGGGTTGGTGAATTTTTCACAGGTTTAATAGTTTTTTTTTGTGTGCTTTTATATTAGTAATTTATCAGTGTTCTGTGTGCCTCATACCTGGGGAGATATATGGATTGGCTATTTGATATTTGATAATCTCTTGGCAGGTACTCTATATGTCCTTACTAAATCTACGTCACTGAACGAATACTTAATTGATCCCAGGGGGACAATACTGAGTATTTTATAGGTTCAGGTAATAGGACATTTTGACACATACGATCCTCATTAATGTAGGTATCCATAAGAAGAGGATTTCTTTATTATAGGGATTAAGAAAGATTGATTCTGATAACATATACTGTAAAGTGGATAAGCATCTTTAAAGATAAGCCAAGAAGATCTCATCAAGACAATTCTTCTCTTTCTCACCTAGCCATCTAACTCCTTATCACATCCCTGCTACTATAGGGCCCTATAGGGGTAGCAGGGAGACCCGTCGTGGAGTGGGGGGGCCAATTGCGCAGGTCCTAGGGCTCCAACCTCCGCTGGCAGGAAGGGACACATAGGCCACTGTAGGGACAGGCACCTCCCCATGGTGTTCATTCTTTTGGGTATGATGTATGATTAATTTTAGTGTTATGAAGTTGCATTTTTGTAATAAAGATTGACATTTTTTAAGATAAGGTACATGAGATAACTGTGATTCGTTGGATTTTGATCTCGTACCAAAACTATTTTTTGATACTGTGAGCTAATTGTAGTACTGCCAAAGCGCCAGTAGCTGTATCCAACTTGCAGAAATGGGCGCTCTCGAAATGTACCTTGACCAGAAGTTCTGGCAAATTTGGGGTGGGTTTTCAAAAAACTCTGAACAACCAAGTTGAACATGTGGTCCAAGCGTGGTACGTGTGTGAAGTTGATAAGCTTCACAACCACCACCAGGTTACGCCCATTATCACACATGACCATGCTTGGTTGGTGGTTCAGTGGCAAGAGCCACAGATCTGTCTGGTCTGTCGTTCCTTTCAATTACTCTGCCGCACTGTGTGAGTTACTTCTGTTTCCACTTCGCTGAGACAGTGCTGCAGAGCTTTCAGCTTCCAGCTGATGTGGACGATGTGTTCTGAGATAGCACATCGAAGACGGAGGATGAGAAGAAGCAGTAGAGGGTGAAGAAAATGGAATAGTAGGTGGAGAAAACCATGAAAGAAGTAGGGCCAGCAATCCTCAGCGTCGGTAGCACATGTGCCATGCCAGGGTGGGACTTGGCCCTGGTCTCAACAATGTTTCCCGAGTGTACTGTCAGGGAGTAGCGTACCTGGCCACAAGCATTTGTCCACGTACCAGCTGTTAAGTGGACAATCCCAGTAACCGCTTTGGTAATGGCAAGGATGTTGCTACTGGTTACGTGCTGGTATAAGATGGGAATGCCACACCAGGAGAAATAGTGGCAGCTAGGGACCCATTAATGAGGAAACAAATTTGTACACCAGTAGCAGGCCAATTCTGAATTTTAATTCAAACCAACAAAATTTCACACAAAGCAAATTCTACAGTATATACAGTGGGTACGGAAAGTATTCAGACCCCTGTAAATTTTCCACTCTTTGTTTCATTGCAGCCATTTGGTAAATTCAAAAAAAATAATTTTTTTCTTATTAATGAACATTTTGCACCCCATCTTGACTGAAAAAAACAGAAATGTAGACATTTTTTCAAATTTATTAAAAAAGAAAAAATGAAATGTCACATGGTCATAAGTGTCATGTCCCACGACTTGGGAAATCATTTAATATTTGCATTGTTTGTGTTGCATCATCTGTTGCTAGGCAGAAGTTTGCCTTTCCCTGTATTTTGTCCCAACTCTCTCCCTGTAGTCCTGTGATGTATGTTTGTTCCCTCCCTTATTCTCCATTTTGTGATCGTCCCTCCATCTGTATGCATCTTCTTACATGTCGTCTGAAGAATATTCCTTTTTACCTGCTGCTTTCATCATAATACAAGAATTTCAGTTAAAGCATCCCTCTTTTCCTGGAGTCTTCTTACATGAGATCGTGGCTGAGTTAAGCTGTCTGATTAATCGGTATGAACGTGAGTACAGGTCGATACGGAAAGGGCCCAGAAAGAGAGGTCTATCCAGGCACCATACGTTCTACATATCCATGAGTCAGAACAGTAAAAAGGAATAACCTGCCTTCAGAGACAGTAACTCAAGGTCTGTGCTGAATCTCAGTGGAAAAGGACATTTTCCAGATAGACTGTAACCCAGTTCCAGCCAGACCCCAGCGTGCATAGAAGCCACACTGCAGCTGAACAGAGAGGAATATAACTCCCATCATTACGCAAGACCCTGCAGCTGCTCCAGCATTAGATACAAAGTATCAACTCTGTGCAGAGTCTGTGTATTTCCTGTTGCTGAACAGTGAGAAGTATAACCCTCATCATCCACTCTTCCTGCCTGCAATCTAATCATGTCTGAAGCAAGGAATACAATGTCCCTACCAGACTTACAAGCACAGGAAAGAGACCCAGACCCCCATCCACCATCTAGCGAAAGGGGAAAACGTACAGTCAAACCCACATGGAAAGTCATGGAGAAGTTAGAGACTGCAAAATGTGAATTATATAGTGATGTGTCTTCAGTATGGAAGAAAGTGCTGAGTCATATAGACACTGCATCAAGGCCTGCTTCTCATGAGTTACCACCAGAGGGAGTCCTAGAACAATTATGCACAGCATACCAAATCTACATGCAGAAGAGTGACCAATATATTATTCTCCTGAAGAAACTGAATCTCCCAGAGACTTTAAACGAATTGCAAGGTTTCCAGCAGCTTAATTCTGAAAGAGACTGCACTGTACGTGACATTAAAGCCAAGATAGAGGCTAGAATCGCACGGACACCAGATGCATCAACTCGCTCTTTCAAATCGTGTAAGCACTCAAAACGTTCATCTAGGTCAAGTTCATCAAAATATTCTACTCTTACTGAGCAGCTTATAAGAGCACGTGCTAAGGCTGAAACTACTAAGGTACAAGCTGCCTTTGCACAAAAGAGCAGAAATGGATGCAGCTGCTGCACAAAAGAGAGCAGAAATGGATGCAGCTGCTGCACAAAAGAGAGCAGAAATGGATACAGCTGCTGCACAAAAGAGAGCAGAAATGGATGCAGCTGCTGCACAAAAGAGAGCAGAAATGGATGCAGCTGCTGCACAAAATAGAGCAGAAATGGATGCTGAAGCGGCACGCATGGAAGCTCTAGAGAAGGAATGTGAGCATGCAACAGCCATGGCAGAATTAAAGGTACTCGAGCAGGCTATCAGTGGGAGTCAAAGAGACAGCGTCAGTTTGTGTGAAATGGAGGCAGAAGACCCTATTGAACGCACAAGAGACTACGTGCTAAGCCAAGATGGCGAACCGCAGATCATCACCAACACTCCTGATGGTGTTGACGCTTCTCCAGAGTACCAGGATGCCGATCCACTTACAGAATCCTGCATTCAAGGTCAGTACAATGCTCCCAAACTTGAACTTCCTTCATATTCCAGTATGCGCCAAAACCCTGCATCTCACCAAAATCCACAGGCTAATACCTACATGCAACCCAATATGCCGGCAGGTCATTATACCCTCGACAACCGCACAGTGCCACCTCCGCAGGTAGCAGAAACTTTACCCACCAAACCAGTTGCTGGACTAAATGCATATGCCACTCCATACTTCCCCATGTTTCAAGGCCAAGACGTCTCCACCCCTATGTACAACACCGCTCAGCCTACAATTGTGCATCCTAAGTCAGAAAGAACAGACATGTCCGACTTCGCAAGGTACATGATTCGCCGTGAACTTACTAAAACCGGTCTCACAAGGTTCGACGACCAACCTGAAAATTACAGAGGTTGGAAAAGTGCCTTTAGAACCGTAACTAGTGACCTCGGCATCACTGCTGCGGAAGAGCTGGACCTGCTGATCAGATGGTTAGGACCACAATCCACAGAGCGTGTCAAGAGACTCAGGTCTGTACATATCAATAATCCAACGGCTGGTCTCATGGCTGCATGGGAAAGACTAGAGAGAAACTTTGGCAGTCCAGAAGCCATAGAGGATGCACTGTTCAAACGACTACAGAGTTTTCCAAAGATATCAAGCAAGGACAGTTCAAAGTTCCTAGAGCTCAGTGACCTGCTGTTAGAGCTCCAGCTGGCCAAGGCAGACACCCACCTACCTGGCCTCAGCTACCTGGACACTGCTCGTGGAGTAAACCCCATTATCTCCAAGCTACCATACAATGTACAAGAGAAGTGGACTGCAATAGGGTCAAAATACAAGAAAGACCATCAAGTGTCATTTCCTCCGTTCTCCTACTTCTGTGAGTTTATAAAAGACATTGCAGAGCGTAAGAACGACCCAAGCTTTTCCTATGGAGAATCCTGTGGCCCAGACAGAAACCGCAGGGGTCCAGTGTCAGTGAAGAAGACGGATATTCTTCCCTTACCAACATCATCCCCAGGCAAGAACAAGGGTGAAAAGATAGAGAACCCAAATCGTGAGTGTCCCATCCACAAGAAACCACATCCCTTAAAAAAGTGCATCGGCTTCAGGAAGAAACCGCTCCAAGAACGCAAGGAACTTCTAAAGAAGTTCGGGGTATGCTACAGATGTTGTGCTTCTACTGAACACTTTGCTAAAGACTGTAAAACTACAATTAAGTGTATGGAGTGTGACAGTGAGGATCACGTACAAGCACTCCACCCATACCGTCCTGACTCTACACGTACTCCTTCCCCCACAACGAGCCATGACGGGGAGGACGCAGCTCAAACTGCAAGTCATACCACAATATCTTCTTCATGCACAGAAGTCTGCGGAGAAGGTCTCTGGGACAAGTCCTGTGCGAAGATTTGCCTGGTGAACGTATATCCCAACGGTCACCCAGAGAAAGCCGTGAAGGTGTACTTCCTCTTGGATGATCAGAGCAACCGATCACTTGCAAGGTCAGAACTCTTTGATATGTTTAACTTAAAGGGAAATGCTTACCCTTATACCTTAAGTACCTGCAGCGGTGTTACAGAGGTCTCTGGGAGAAGGGCCAGTGGTCTTATGGCGACATCCCTCGACAACACCGTAGAGATACCCTTACCTACACTTGTCGAGTGCAACCAGATTCCATCCAATCGAGAAGAGATCCCAACGCCAGAGGCTGCTCTTCATCACCCACATCTCAAGGGGATAGCAAACAAGATACCAGCCCTCAACAACAGCGCAGATATCCTGATTCTGCTTGGCAGAGACATTCTCCGGCTACACAAGGTACGTCAGCAAATTAACGGACCACACGACGCACCATTTGCCCAACGCTTTGATCTAGGCTGGGTAATTATAGGCAATGTTTGCATACTCAAGATGAAGAGACCTAATAACATCTCCTCTTACAAAACACACATCTTGCCAAATGGTCGCAGCACTCATTTTCAGCCATGCCCACATCATTACTGGGTGAAAGAGAAAGTGAGCAACACCAAGAGGCAACAGGAATCCTTCAACAACATGAACATGCTCCAGTCCTGGGACGAAAACCTCGGGTCAACAGTGTTCGATTCCACAAGTGAAGACAACAAGTTAGCACCCACAAGGGAAGATAAAGAATTCATAAAGGTTATGGACAAAGAATTTGTTCAAGATGACTCCAACAGTTGGGTAGCTCCTTTACCCTTTCGTTTCCCAAGAGCGAGGTTGCCGAACAACCTGCAGCAAGCAACTGCAAGGTTCTCATCCTTAAAGCGTTCCCTAAAGAGGAAACCAGAGATGGAGAAGCATTCATTGACTTTATGCAGAACATCTTTGACAGAGATCATGCTGAACCTGCGCCACCACTGAAGGAAGGAGAAGAATGTTGGTACCTTCCATCCTTTGGTGTCTATCACCCTCACAAGCCTAATCAGATCAGAGTGGTGTTTGACTCCAGTGCTCAGTATGAAGGCCTCTCTCTCAACAATCTGCTACTAACTGGACCCAACCTGAACAACAGCCTCCTTGGAGTATTGATCCGCTTCAGACAAGAACCTGTTGCTATAATGGCCGACATTCAGAAGATGTTTCATTGCTTCATCATGAAGGAAGACAGCAGAAACTATCTTAGGTTCCTATGGCACAAAGACAACAATGTCAACAATCAAGTCATAGACTACCGGATGAAGGTCCATGTCTTCGGCAACAGTCCTTCACCTGCTGTGGCGATCTACGGACTGAGACGGACAGCCCAGGAAGGTGAGAGAGAGTACGGATCCGATGCTTGTCAAATCGTAGAGAAGAACTTCTACGTAGACGACAGGCTCAAGTCCTTGCCCACAAGTGAAGAGGCAATTGACCTACTCTCCAGGACACAGGAAATGCTATCCACATCAAACCTCAGACTCCACAAGATCATCTCTAACAGTCAAGAGGTAATGAGCGCGTTTCCATCTGAGGACCCTGCCACGAACCTAAAGGACCTCAACCTAGGTTCTGATGTTCCTCCCACACAGCGCAGCCTTGGTCTACTGTGGGATATCAAACAGGACACCTTCACCTTCCATGTGTCGCCCTGTGACAAACCCTTTACCAAACGAGGAGTCCTATCTGTCATAAACAGCATCTACGATCCTCTCGGGTTTGTAGCATCCATCACTATTCAAGGCAAGATACTGTTAAGACAGCTCACTGCTGAGAACACTGATTGGGACACCCCGCTTCCGACTCAGAAACAGCAAAGGTGGGAGACATGGAAGAAGTCCTTGAAGTTCTTAGAGCAACTCCAAGTGCCACGTTGTTATTCTCCAATGATTCTTACCCCAGCTACACTTCTTACACAGAAGATTGGAGCTGCTACAGTTCCTTCCGGGAATTTCGATAACAAGGACATTTACAAACGTCAGTGGAAGCAAGTACAACACATAGCCAATGTGTTTTGGCACCGTTGGAAGACCAAATACTTGCACCTGCTTCAAAACCGTCACAAATGGCAGACACCCAGTCCCAATCTCCAAGAAGGAGACCTTGTCCTCTTAAAAGACAAAGAGGCACATCGTAACGACTGGCCAATGGGTCTTATCACCAAGGTCATGCCCAGCGAGGACGGAAAGACTCGTAAGACAGAAGTTAAGGTGACAAAAGGGGGCTCTACCCGAACCTTCCTCCGTCCAGTCACCGATCTCATGCTGCTACTGCCAAAGGAGGACATCACATGAACTGAACATTGCTCCTGGACGTTGCTCACGGCGGGGAGCATTCCTCCTCATTCCCCAGTTTTATTGAACATTGACATTTTCCATTGGATTGAACTTTGAACATTGCCATTGGATTGCTGGGTTGGTGGAAGAGTTGGCATGTTTGCGGCTTCCCCAATCCGAAGATGGGTTTAATAGACTTGGACTTATCTTCCGGTGTGATCTACGGGTCAACAACAACGAGTTGGACTTTAAAAATGTTTATTATTGCATGCATGTTTTTCTTTTCTCTTGTTTTTCAGGTTCGAACGACTTCGAAGAATTAAGGACATCGTGAAATCCAAGGATTTCAGACGGGGAGTGTCATGTCCCACGACTTGGGAAATCATTTAATATTTGCATTGTTTGTGTTGCATCATCTGTTGCTAGGCAGAAGTTTGCCTTTCCCTGTATTTTGTCCCAACTCTCTCCCTGTAGTCCTGTGATGTATGTTTGTTCCCTCCCTTATTCTCCATTTTGTGATCGTCCCTCCATCTGTATGCATCTTCTTACATGTCGTCTGAAGAATATTCCTTTTTACCTGCTGCTTTCATCATAATACAAGAATTTCAGTTAAAGCATCCCTCTTTTCCTGGAGTCTTCTTACATGAGATCGTGGCTGAGTTAAGCTGTCTGATTAATCGGTGTGAACGTGAGTACAGGTCGATACGGAAAGGGCCCAGAAAGAGAGGTCTATCCAGGCACCATACGTTCTACATATCCATGAGTCAGAATAATAAGTATTCAGACCTTTTGCTCAGACACTCATATTTAAGTCACATGCTGTCCATTTCCTTGTGATCCTCCTTGAGATGGTTCTACCCCTTCATTGGAGTCCAGCGGTGTTTGATTAAACTGATAGGACTTGACTTGTAAGGCACACACCTGTCTATACTGTATAAGCTCTCTCAGCTCACAGTGCAAGTCAGACCAAATGAGAATCATGAGGTCAAAGGAACTGGCCAAGGAGCTCAGAGACAGAATTGTGACAAGGCACAGATCTGGCCAAGGTAACAAAGCAATTTCTGCAGTACTCTGTGTTCCTAAGAGCATAGTAGTAGCCATAATTCTTAAATGGAAGATGTTTGGGACCACCAGAAGTCTTCCTATCAAGAGCAATTAGAACTGATAAAAGATTGTAGAATATTTTTTTGTTATACTATAAGCACAATCATTTTTTTCGTATAAATGATTCACAAGCGAGTGACCCACTGTTACTATCTGCAAAAATGAAATGCAAATATTATTATAAAGTAATGTGCTTCTAATTATGAAATTTGCTTAATCTTATTTAACTTTAAACAGCTGGTATATTTTAGAAAGCAATTATCATTATATAGTATACCGAAGCATAAAGAGGAAAATCTTTCAAGGTGACATAGTCCTTTCTCTCATTGTGGGTTAATGAAGAGCAAGATTAAGAAAATTAGCAAAAGAACTCTTGCAAATTTGTTCACACATTGTTGTTAGGTAAATTCAGGACAAAAATATATTTTTAGGAACTTATTCTATAAAACCTACTAATGACCTCAAAAGCTCATCATGGGAAAGTAGCCTAAATGTTCCACAAATAGATTTAAGTTCTGGAAACATTTTTAAAAAAATGAGAGAATCTATAGTTATACATAAATTACCCATAAGCTCCAAAATATTTAGAACTGAGAGTCCTCAGTGGTTGATACCTTTTAATGGCTAACGGAAAAGATGATAACAAATTGCATGCTTTCGAGACTACTCAGGTCTCTTCATCAGGCATAGACGATGTTCTATGCTTGATGAAGAAACCTGAGTAGTCTCGAAAGCTTGCAATTTGTTACCTTTTAATGGCTAACTAAAAAGATGGACTCTTAATTCTAAATATTTTTGTATCTACTGGCTAACATGGTACAAAGATATATATCTTTCCCATAAGCTCCAAAACTTCATACCTTCTGGCATTGGTGGGATAAAAAAGTGTAGGTTTAAGTTTCCATTAAGGGTATTTACTGCATTTGTGATGCTACAGATTTTCTGCAGCAATTTGCTAAATTAAATTGTCTCATTTTGGTATTCATGTTTTAAATAAGAATGATTTATTTTAGAAAATTTCTGTTACTTAGCTTTCATACAAATTTATTGATAAAGTTATGTGCCTATTACATGTGTTTTTATTGTATTTCTGCTGCAGAAAGCTAATAAAAACACAAATGCGTTTTTATATGTGGACTTTCCTTATCTCATTCATGTCTATGAGTAAAAAGACGCAAATAAAAATCATATTTATATGCTGCATATTTCAAAATTAAGTCAGTTTACACAGCATTCACAAAGCACAGTGGGTGTTAGGGCTGGCAGAATGCACCAAATAATAAAGATGATAGTAAGGTGCGTTCGCATCCCGGGGTCCACCATGCAGAGGTGGTAAACTGCTGCTTGTTAATGGCGGATGCTGTATGGCAGTATAAAAGACTATACGCAGATTAATAGTCACCTGATGTGTACTGGAGAGTACTCTGTTTCGGCACAGCTGCACTACCGCCGTACATAAATGCCGGCATCGGTATAGAACTCAGAGCTCGCCAAGGGAGCGCACAGAATGCGGTCACAGAACTCTGCCCCAAGGACTTGGGGTCACAGTCCCTCCAGACCTTCTGAGCATGTGGCGTTGCACCTGCGGATGCCAATATAGATGCTGACTATGGTGGAGTGTCGAGCAAGTGCACCGTGGCGTGTAGAGCCACCGGTGGACGCTGATTCCAATCTCTGACTCTGCCTCTACCCACACCTAGAGCTGGGCGTTTAGCAGGCTAGGCTACACAACACATGCGTACCAAGGGTTGGGGATTCATAATTATTATTATAATTATTATTATGCATTTATATAGCGCCATTTATTCCATGGCGCTTTACATGTGAAAAGGGGAAATATAGACAAGTATAATAAACATGTGTAAGACAAGGGACACACAAGTACATACGGAGAGGGGACACTGCCAGCGAGGGCTCACAGCCTACAGGGATGGGTGAGGATACAGTAGGAGAGGGTAGAGCAGGTATTGCTGTAGTTCAGTAGACCGAGGATCATGCAGGCTGTAGGCTTGTCAGAAAGGTGGGTCTTCAAGTTCTTCTTGAAGGTTTCCGTTGATGGTGAGAGTCTGATGTGTTGCGGCATGGAGTTCCAGAGTATGAGGGAAGCACGGGAGAAGTCTTGTATGCGGTTGTGGGAAGAAGAGATAAGGGGAGAGTAGAGAAGGAGATCTTGAGATGATCGAAGGTTGCGTGCAGGTAGGTACCTAGATGTATGGAGTAGACAGGTTGTGGATGGCTTTGTATGTCATGGTTAGGGTTTTGAATTGTAGCCTCTGGGCAATAGGAAGCCAGTGAAGGGCCTGGCATAGGAGGGAGGCTGGGGAGACAGGTGGATTAGTCAGGCAGCAGAGTGTAGGATGGACTGGAGCAGAGCCAGAGCACTAGAGGGGAGGCCAGAGAGTAGGAGGTTGCGGTAGTCGAGGCGGGAGATGATAAGAGCATGCACTAGTGTTTTTGTGGTTGAGGAATGAGCGGATCCGGGAAATATTTTTGAGTTTGAGGTGGCAGGAGGAGGCGAGGGCTTGGATATGTGGTTTGAAAGAGAGAGCAGAGTCGAGGATCACCCCAAGGCACTGAGCGTGCGGGACAGGGGAAAGAGAGCAGCTGTTGACATTGATGGATAGGTCTGGTGGAGGGGTAGAGTGAGATGGTGGAAAGATGATGAATTCTGTTTTGTCCATGTTCAGTTTGAGAAAGCGAGCAGAGAAGAAGGCTGAGATAGCAGACAGACATTGTGGATTTTCAGTCAGTAAGGAAACGAAGTCGGGTCCAGATAGGGAGATCTGCGTGTCATCGGCATAGAGGTGATACTGCAAACCGTGGGATTCTATGAGCTGTCCCAAGCCGAAGGTATAGATGGAGAATAGTAGGGGTCCTAGGACAGAGCATTGAGGAACACTGACAGACAGGGGTCGAGGTGAAGAGGTGGTGTGTGAGAGGGAGACACTAAATGTTCGGTCTGTTAGGTATGGGTATGATGAGATCCAGGATAGGGCCAGGTCTGTGATGCCAAGGGATGAGAGAGTCTGTAGCAAGAGGGAATGGTCTACGGTGTCGAAGGCAGAGGACAAGTCCAGGAGAAGGAGGACAGAATAGTGTCGCTTGCTCTTGGTGGTTAGTAAGTCGTTAGTGACTTTAGTTAGGGCAGTTTCAGTTGAGTGATGCGGTCGGAAGCCAGATTGTAAGCGGTCAAAGAGGGAACAGGAGGAGAGGTAGGAGAACAGTTCAAGATATACATGCTGTTCCAGTAGTTTTGAGGTGTAAGGGAGAAGAGATATTGGGCGATAGTTAGACACAGATGATTGGTCAAGGGAGGGTTTTTTGAGGATGGGTGTGATTGAGGCATGTTTGAAGGATGAGGGAAAGACACCATTTGTAAGTGAAAGGTTGAAAAGGTGTGTTAGAGTTAGAGATGGGATGAGGACTGTGGCCAAGTTAGGGATGAGGTGAGACGGGAGTGGGTCGAGGGCACAAGTGGTGAGGTGTGATTTTGACAGAAGGGTGGAGAGCTGATCTTCTGTCATGGTGGAGAAGCTGGCTTTTGCAGAACAGGGCTGAGCGGCTAAGAGGGGCATTGGGGGCTGCGGGCCAAAGTTTTGTCTGATAGTGTCGATCTTCTTAAAGAAGGAGGCAAAGTCTTCAGCAGAAATGATAGGAGGGGGAGGAGGTGTTGTGGGACGGAGTAGAGAATTGAAAGTGTTGAAGAGCTGTTTAGGGTTGTGAGACAGGGAGGGTATGAGAGATGCGAAGTAAGTTTGTTTTGCGGCAGAGAGCATGGACTTAAAGCTGACAAGGGATTGCTTGCATGCGTTGAAGTGCTCAGTAGAATGGGTTCTCTTCCATCTCCGCTCAACGGCCCTGGAAACCCATCTCAGTTCTTTGGTCAGGCTGGTCAGCCAGGGCTGCCTGTTGATTGCTCGAGTTTTGCTCTGCATGAGGGGGGCAGCCGAATCGAGTGTTGCTGTTATTGTGGTGTTATAAAAAGTGGCAGCAGCATCTGTGTCATGAAGGGAAGCTATGTCTGTAAGAGGGAGAAGGGACTCAGAGAGTGATTGTAAATTGAGGTGTTTAAGATTCCTGCGAGGGTGAGCGAGTTTATGGAGCGGGGATTGCGCAGTAGGAGAGGAGAGGGAAGAGAATGTCAGTAGGTTGTGGTCAGACAGGGGGAAGGGTGAGTTATTGAGATTAGTGAGTGAACAGAGACGAGTGAAGATAAGGTCCAGTGTGTGACCATCTTTGTGAGTGGCCACAGAGGACCATTGAGTGAGGCCGAGGGAAGCCGTGAGCAATAGAAGTTTAGAGGCAGCCGGGGTGCAAGTGTCAATGGGGATGTTGAAGTCGCCCATGATGATGGTGGGGATGTCAGCAGAAAAGAAATGGAGTAGCCAGGTGGTGAAGTGGTCGAGAAAGGAGGAGATGGCTAGTTCTGGGGGGCGGTAGATGACAGCCAGTTGGAGGTTGGAGGGGGAATAGATGCGGACGGAGTGCACGTCGAACGAGGGAAGAGTAGCGGAGGGTGGCAGAGGAATTGGGGTAAAGGAGGAGGTATCAGACAGGAGCAAGCCAACTCCTCCACCACGTTTGTTGCTGGGGCGAGGGGTGTGAGAGAGATGGAATCTGCCATAGGAAAGCGCAGCTGGAGAGGCTGTGTCAGAAGGAGTGAGCCAGGTTTCAGTGATGGCGAGGAAGGAGAGTTTGTTGGTGATAAAGAGGTCATGGATAAATGATAGCTTGTTGCAGACAGAGCGTGCGTTCCATAGGGCTCCAGGTAAGGGGGTTGAGGGAGTGGGGGCTGGATGAATGGGTATGAGGTTATCATGGTTGCGATGACGTGTAGAGGATCGTGGCAGGGTGGTAGAAGTGAGTGTAGGGATGTGTTGAGGAGGGCCAGGATATGGGGATACGTCACCAGCAATAAGGAGTAGTAGACAGAGCATTAGAAGGTGGGAGCAGGATAGGACATGATGTGGCCGTGCGTGTCTGGAGAAACAGGATTGTATGTGGAGGAACAGTTGTGAGGAGAAGGTTAGGTGGCTGGAGAGAATGGAGGGGGAGATGAATAGCTCCTTACTAGGAGGGGGGATTGCAGGAGTTAGGGAGAAATAGAGTAGTATGGGGGTGATAGTAAAAAGAAGGCAAAACATTGTTGTTGTGTTATAGGCTGTTACCTTACAGTCCAGTCCAATTCTAGTCTAATTCAGAGTACTTAGAAATCAGTACTTTGAAATAAGGATTTTGACATTGATGGAGCCGACTACGTCTGGAGCAGACCCATGGTGCTGAATATATGTGCAGCTAAAGACAATCAGGTGTGAGTGAAAGTGGGGTGTGACTGCCCAGGCCAAATGCACAGAGTTAAGCAGAGGTCATAAAAGGGGATGGGGTTATACAGACCACTTAGATGTGTGGCAAAGATAACAAGATGGAGTACAATTATGGATACAAGAAGATGGGTAAGCTATGCATACCATATAAAATACAATGCAGTTCACATGGGACATTCAGGAGCATGAGAAAGTGGTGGAAATTCAGCAATACATAGCATATAAAATGCAATGCAGTTCCCATGGGGCATTCAGGAGCATGAGAAAGTGGTGGAAATTCAGCAATGCATACCATATAAAATACAATGCAGTTCACATGGGGCATTCAGGAGCATGAGAAAGTGGTGGAAATTCAGAAATGCATACCATATAAAATACAATGCAGTTCACATGAGGCATTCAGGAGCATGAGAACGTGGTGGAAATTCAGCAATGCATACCATATAAAATACAATGCAGTTCACATGGGGCATTCAGGCGCATGAGAAAGTGGTGGAAATTCAGCAATGCATACCTGTGGGAACAGAAGAACATCTCGGTCAGATGGTGATGATGACAATACTGTAGGAGTCATGAGTGGCCAAATGCATTCTAGAATTCTAGTCTAATTCAGAGTACTTAGAAATCAGTACTTTGAAATAAGGATTTTGACATTGATGGAGCTGACTACGTCTGGAGCAGATCCATGGTGCTCAATATATGTGCAGCTAAAGACAATCAGGTGTGAGTCATTCACCAGAGATATTCATACATGCATACAACAGTCACTCCACATGGTCTAATCTTTTTCTACATTAGCGCATGGCCGTGCCGTTGTGCGATCCTTTTATAGATGCAGCCTTCCGGGACCTTCCTGATGGCCCAATTCGAGCTGCAATAGGACATGAGCATGTGACCTCCGACATCCAATGAGAGGTCGTCCCATGGGCATGCTCAGTAGGAAAAAAGCAGGACATAGTCCCAGGAGTGTCTGCTCGTCGCTGACTCATGCATGGTACAATAGCTGAGCCTGGAGTAGCAATCTGACGCCTAAAGGTACTGTCACACTTAGCGATGCACCAGCGATCCCGACAACTATATGGATCGCTGGTGCATCGCTAAGTGGTCGCTAGTAAGCTGCCATACAGGCAGATCTCACCAGCGACATAGCAGTGGTCGGGGGTCGCTACTTACCTGTCAGATGAGGCGATCCTGACGTCCTCCCGCCCGCGTCCACGTGTCGCTCATCGGCGCCACAGGAAGCCTAGCAGGAAGCTGATGACGAGAAACGGCCTAGGCCGTTCTCGCGCGATCAGCGATAGTCAGCGGGGGAGTCGGTCGGAGGTAAGTATCACACATAGCGATATCGCTAGCAATATCGCTGCTGCATCACAAAACCAGTGACATTACAGTGATATTGCTAGCGATATCGCTTAGTGTGACGGGGCCTTTACATTAGCCTGTGCAAGATGCTGGGACCGACGTCTCTGCTAAGCAGGAACCTCTGCGGCCATAGAGAAATGGGAGACCGCAGAGAACATGGCTTGAGATTCCCCCTGTGCAGTGGGAGAACCTCAGCACCTAACAGTGGGGGTTAGATTTACATAAATCCCATACATTTTGTTTGCTGTGTTTCTTGCATAAGAAGATACGCAAGGACACATTCACACGATCAGCATTTGGTCAATATTTTACATAAGTATTTGTAAGACAGTGATGGGCAGACCCCTGGATGTTCGGGACCGGCAAGTTTGGAAGAACAGTTTAAAAAGTTCTGTACAGTACCCGAACTCTATTCACATTTATAGGGGTCCTAAACATCCATTGTTTGCCACACTATCAGCTGCATGACAGCACAGCAAACACTGCATCTGATCAGCTGAGCTCAGTGGTGAACTTAGATGAACTCACTGAGTACTGGGGCAGCACCGTGAGACTTTTTCTCATAGTGCAAGAAGTGATCTCACTGAGGTCACCGCAGTTCATTGGCCCGGCTGGGAACTCCACCTCAGTGACCTGCGGTGACATCAATGACATGAGACTACCAGCCCCCCAGATGTCTGCTTTAGCTTTGATGGTTGTCAAACATGGGGGGTACCCAGCATTAAGGGGCTGGGGAACACACCAAATAAAGATAATGACAGGGTGCTTTCGCAGCTTGGGGTCCACCGTGCAGAGGTGTTACCTGCTGCTAGGTAATGATGGACACTGTATAGCGGAGTGATAATAGAATGCACGCGGGTTAACGTCACCCAGTGTGTACGGAGGCGAACTCTGTTGCTTCACAGAGCCTACCTAAAATGGCATGAAAATGCCGTAGCCGTAGTGGACGCCGGCGTGCAGTCACAGAACTCTGCCCCAGGGACACCGGGCTAGAGTCCCTCTAGATCCACCAGCGCACAACGTCACAGCTGTGGTGCCAAGGAGAGACTGCGCTAATGGCTTAGCACGCTGCCTGCATACAGTACCGCACTGGTGGACGCCACTAACCTCCCCTGACTGGGGCTAGGAAAGTGCACACGGCGCCACACTGGCGATTGCTGCAGGCTTGACGCAGTATGCTCGTGCCAAGAGGTGGATGGCTAAGTCTGGTGCTAGTCCGCTGACAGACCCTATCATATGCACAGCCAGAGGGAGGGAGTCATAAGGAGTCAGTCACCAGAAAAATGCATCCATCATCACACATGAGTACAGTATTCTATAGTGGCCATGCAAACCTTTTATAGTTGCAGCCTTCCCAGACCTTCCTAGTGGTCCAATTGGAGCAGCAACAGGACCTGAGCATGTGACCTCCGACCTCCAATGTGTGGCAATCCTACAGGCATGCTCAGTAGACCAAAAGAAGGACTTAGTCCCAGAAGCTGCTCACTGCTGGATAATGTGGATTGCCATAGCTGAACCAGGAGTGGCAGCAGCAATCAACCTGACAACAGTAGGCTAAGCAAGACACTGGGATCGACGTCTCTGCTGAGCAACCTCCTCTGCAGCTGGGAATGAATGGGAGACCGCAGAAGGCAAGGCTTGGGATTCCTCCTGTGCAGGGGAAGAAACCTGACGCCTAACACCCCAAGGTGTTTTTTTTAAATAAATGGGACTCCTCTATTCTTGATAGTCAGCCATGCTAAAGCTGACAACTTAGGGTTGCAGCCCTCAGCTGTCAGATTTGCCTGGCTGGTTATCAAAAATACAGGGGAACCCGTGCAGTATTTTATTTTTTTAAACGCAGGTGCTGGCTGATGAATAATCCCATCAGTGATGCCTGCTCTTGCTGTTTTTTAGCGGCAGTATGCATAGGCTGGTGGGAGAAGAACTCACATCAGCCAACGCCTCTGTGACAGGAGGTAAAATTTTTACCTCCAATCACAGCTTATTCTTTCATTTAACCACATGGGAGCTGCAGCACTCTGAATGGTGGTAATAATTTTACCTCTGATCAGAGCCACCGGTGTTTCTTGTATTGTCATGCAGATGAAAGCGTGAGAAACATCTGGTATTCGAGATTCCTTGTAGATTTGAATTTCTTTTTAGTGAAGAATCAGCAACAAGTGGGACACAATTGTGAAGTTGAACAAAATTTATTGGCTATTTTAAATTTTTGTTGAAATTCAAAAACTGAAAAGTGGGGCATGCAATATTATTCGGCCCCTTTAACTTAGTACTTTGTTGCGCCACATTTTGCTGCGATTACAGCTGCAAGTCACTTGGGGTATGTCTCTATCAGCTTTGTACATCGAGAGACTGAATTTCTTGCCCATTCTTCCTTGGCTAACAGCTCGAGCTCAGTGTGGTTTGATGGAGATCGTGTGTGAACAGCAGTTTTCCGCTCTTTCCACAGATTCTCAATTGGATTCAGGTCTGGACTTTGACTTGGCCATTCTAACACCTGGATACATTTATTTGTGAACCATTCCATTGTAGATTTTGCTTTTTTTTTGGCATCATTGTCTTGTTGGAAGACAAATCTCTCCCAGTCTCAGGTCTTTTACAGACTCCTAGAAGTTTTCTTCAAGAATGGTCCTGTATTTGGCTCCATCCATCTTCCCATCAATTTTAACCATCTTCTCTGTCCCTGCTGAAGAAAAGCAGGCACAAACAATAATGCTGCCACCACCATGTTTGACAGTGGGGGTGGTGTGTTCAGGGTGATGAGCTGTGTTGCCTTTACGCCAAACATATCGTTTGGCATTGTTGCCAAAAAGTTCGATTTTGGTTTCATCTGACCAGAGCACCTTCTTCCACATGTTTGGTGTGTCTGCCAGGTGGCTTGTTGCAAACTTTAAACTACACTATTTAAGGATATCTTTGGGAAATGGCTTTCTTCTTGCCACTCTTCCATAAAGGCCATATTTGTGCAGTGTACGACTGATTGTTGTCCTATGGACAGACTGTCCCACCTCAACTGTAGATCTGTGCAGTTCATCCAGAGTAATCATGGGCCTCTTGGCTGCATCTCTAATCAGTCTTCTCCTTGTTTGAGATGAAAATGTTAGGGACAGCGGAACGCACTAAATAATAAATAATAATAAGTGCGTTCGCTGCCCGGGGTCCACCGTGCAGAAGGTGTTACACTGCTGCTATTGCTGCTATGTAATGGCAGATGCACTATATGGTGGTATAATGCACACGGGTTGAACGTCATCCGCAGTGCGCTGGGTGGTCTCTGCTCTTTAACAGAGATGCTGAGGTGTTAAACACAAAAGCTGAGCCTGTTGACGTCACAGGACTCAGTGGAATGCACGCACGGTATATGGTCACAGGACTTGGGGCCAAGACACAGGGTCCGCATCCCTCTAGACCTACCGTGTGTGCGGCGTCGCAACCGCGGACACCGAGGAGTAGTGCGGACTGCAGTGCAGCGACAGACACTGCCGCTATACGACAATGCCCAGTAGCAGGCGCACCGTCGGACGCTAGAACTGTGGAGGATGCGTATTGTGGCCTGTAGCTTGCTGCTGGCTGGCGCTGACTCTAGCCTAGTTCCCTATCCACACACATAATATCAAAGGGAGGGGAATCTTAATGGGTCATTTGCAAGTCCATACATCCATCATCATTCACATGTTTAGCAACTAGAGTCTATTGTTATGAATGCGTCACCGAGGAGGAAAAAACAAAAAGCAAGCTAAGCCCAGAAAACCGAAGAGGTTGGTAACTAGTGGGTTGCAGACCCCTGATCCTATCCACAACAACTAGCAGTAGCCGTGGAGCGTGTCTATGGTGGTCCTAGACACCTCGTCACGGCCGGAGAACTAAATAAGGCTAAAAAAGAAAGGGAAATTCTAAACTGCCCCAGAGCAGACCCCAAAGCAATAGACAGCCCCCAACATGTATTGTCGGTGAAACAAGATGAAAACACAGACACAGATAGAAAGATAGGCTGAGAAAACGATGGGGCCCTCGCTAACTAGAAAGGACAGGAAAGAAAAGCTGCTGTCTGCAATCACGCAAAAAACCCTGCCAAAAAAATGTCCAACACGTCTGATAGTAAAAGGCCCTGAAGTCGCTAGACTTCAAATCACTATATCAGCACTCAGGTATATTCTGAAGACAGAGCCAAAGAGATCAGCTGATCAAAGACAAAATGGGGATTCAGCCCAGTCCCAGCCAGGGCTGGCTGAACACAAAAACTAAGAAAACCAGACAAAAACTCATATGAACAATAGCAGAGAAAACTTAGCTTTAGAAAGGCAGGAACCAAACTGGAAACCAGGAGCCACAGTCAGGAAAAATCACCAGCAAGAAACTAGGGAGTCGGCTGCGTTAAATCCAATCAGAAACTCCTGATGTCCAATCGCGGTCGTCTTCTTCAGGTGGCCGGTCTCTGCCATTTAGATCAGCTTCATTACGTCCCTTCACCAACAGAGGGAGTCCAGATAGAGAACTCACTACTCCTCTGTCAGAACAGCCAGCTCCATAACCCTCACCAGAAGCAAGAGGCAAACCCGAAAATGAGCTCACAACAGTCTATACTAGCGCATGGCAAAGAGGCCATGCAAACCTTTTATAGCCGGGACCTTCCGGAAGCTTCCAGATCCCTGAGATGGACCAATCAGATCTGGAGAAGGACCTGTGCATGTGACTCCCGATCTCCAATGGGAGATCGTCTCATGAGCATGCTCAGTGGATCGACGGAAGGACTTAGCCTCTGGAGCGGTTTGCTGCTGAGCAGCCTGCATTGCTATTGCTGACCCAAAGTTGGCAGCAACAGACAGACCCACAGAGCAGGTCTGGGCAGAGCGTCGGGAACGACGGGGCTGCTGAGCAAGCTCCTCTATGGTCGATGGAGAATGTGAGACCGCAGAATGTGAGGCTCTGGATTCCTGCTGTGCCGCTGCAGGAACCCGACGCCTAACAGAAAGTTTAGAGGGACGGACAGGTCTTGGTAGATTTGCAGTGGTATGATACTCCTTCCATTTCAATATGTTCGCTTGCACAGTGCTCCTTGGGATGTTTAAAGGTTTGGAAATAATTTTGTATCCAAATCCGGCTTTAAACTTCTCCACAACAGTATCACGGACCTGCCTGTTGTGTTCCTCGGTCTTCATGATGCTCTCTGTGCTTCAAACAGAACTCTGAGACTATCACAGAGCAGGTGCATTTAGATGAAGACTTGATTACACACAGGTGGATTATATTTATCATCATTAGTCATTTAGGACAACATTGGATCATTCAGAGATCCACAATGAACTTCTGGAGTGAGTTTGCTGCACTGAAAGTAAAGGAGCCGAATAACATTGCACACCCCACTTTTCAGTTTTTGCATTTCCACAAAAATTTAAAATAAGCAATACATTTCGTTCAACTTCACAATTGTGTCCCACTTGTTGATTCTTCACCAAAAATTTACATTTAGTTTCTTTATGTTTGAAGCATGATATTTGGGATAAGGATGAAAAGTTCCAGGGGGCCGAATACTTTCGCAAGGCACTGTATATAGTCGATGCTTCTGATATACAGGGTACATTTTATCACAAAAATTGCCTTTATACATTTTACTCAATAACAGCTGCTTAATGAAAATAATTGAACAAAGGTTATTATAACATAAACATAGCAGAGTCTTGCCATGGTGAATAACCCACCAATGATAGAAAATAATTTGTTTATATGTCCCGCACTTTAAGGCCAGCGGGCTGACGATGTGGAATGGCAACATGTATTGGATCCCTACCATTATTTCCATGGTCTCCATCACCAGCAAAATTTGATGTACATTCATGGATCCTCGTGAAATTGTGAAGGATGACACAGGCTTTAATGACACTATTGACATAAGCTTCACTTAATTGTATGGCTGACATTAGGACCCACCATTTTGCACATAGATTTCCAAAGGCGCTCTCCACCAATCGTCGTACGTGGGATAGCCGATAATTAAACATTCAGCGCCAGTGGTCAAGACTTCTATGTGGATATTTCCTCATTACATTGCGGCTCAATTGAAATACCTCATCAACAGCCATAACATAAGAAACCGCTTCCAAACATGAACCCAGTAGAACATGTCCAAATCATTATTTCGCATTCGCCAACCCATTATGGAAGAATTCAAGACTTTGGAGTCTCCAGTTCTTCCATAGTCCCCAATATCGACAATTATAAACCTGTATGTGCTGTTTGCCAAGGTCAACAATATAAAATTGCTTATAGTTGTAATATTGGTACCCTGAGTTTGGCGGCTTATGAACACGGATGTGCTTCCCATCCAGGGATGCTATGCAGTTGGGGAACTGGCATGTTTGCTCAAAGCCATGGGCTATCCTCAGGCAGTCTTCTTGTTTGGCTCCGGCATAACAGAATTATGAAGGCGGGCCCATATTTCTGTACAAATGGAATGTACAGTGCCTGAGATGGTCGATTTTCCACTCAGAAACTCCAGATAAAGTGCCGCATAGGAGAGACCAGTGGATAGAAATTTAAAATTAACAATAACCAAACAAAAATTCAGAAAAAACTTCTCCACACATAATATTAACTGTGTAGCCTATGATAAAAGTAAGCAACATAGCAAACTAAGCCCTAGATGAACAATAGACAACACTATTACATGCTAAGGAACAGTTCATTTTGTCAAGCATCAGGGAGTGATAATGATAAAATATGGTTAAGTAATTGAAGCAAAGATACCATAAATATTCACACAATATTTAGAAAAAATGTATGGCTGGAGCAGGTTTTAAAATGATAATTACATATAACATACCACAAATATAGGATGAGTGCATACCATAATGTAAGTAAAATACCCTCCTTTGCTGAAATACATTTGCACATCTTTGTGTCTTTGAAGGTTAGGTCAGGTCGTACTGCCACCAAAAGAAGTCAAATGTAGAGAGGTTCTTCCGAAAGTACTGATAAAACTTCTCAGGATGACAACCATACAGTCGGTGGAAAGGTCCTTTAGTGAGCCGTCGCCTCAAAAGTGGATTTACCCACATTCGTCTTCGCCTCCTTGGATCAACAATCACTGGGTAAGGCTAGTTTCACGCTAGCGTTACCAAGCGCAGCGCAGGGTTGCCACTAAGCTCCGCCACCGGCCATGCCCCCTCCGGTCAGCCCCTCCTATATTTAGCATTGGGTATGCTGGCTGTGCGCTGGTATGCTTTTGCCGGCCCATGCACCCTTTTTGTGCTGCGCCGAGCGCACAAAAATGCAACAGAGTGCGTTTTGCCCACTTCGGCGCAGCGCAAAAAGGGTGCATGCGCCGGCAAAACCATACCAGCGCACGGCCAGCGTACCCAATGCTAAATATAGGGTACGCTGGTCGCATGCAGCATCATGCACTCAGAGGAGGAGCTGACCGGAGGGGGCACGGCCAGGGGCAGAGCTTAGCGGCGGCCCTGCGCTGCGCTTGGTAACGCTAGTGTGAAACTAGCCTAAGACTCCCCAAAATGTTGAGTCAAGATTCAAAGTAAAACAACCTGCTCAGTTGTGTTTAATGTTAGGCTCTCACACATGTTTGTTACAAACCAGCAAAAACAAGACAACAGCAGGGACAGTATTTGAAAGACTGCGGTAGGGAACTTCTTGTGGAACCAATATATGGGCTCCATGATTAGGATATCAAAGTCACATATCAAAGTCAGATGTCAAAGTCACATATCAGAGTCAGTTGTCAAAGTCTGATGTCAAAGTCAGTTCTCAGACAGTTTATTTAGCCTCAAACTGACATTATTATGATGTTTGACTTTGATATCTGTTCATGTCCTAAAATGGACAATATACCTATACTTGGTCAACCTGCTGTAGATAAAATCTCACTCTTTCAAAGATTTAAAATCATATAAAACTTGAAAATCTGTCTGCTATATTGACCAATTATAATTCAGTAATACATATATAAAACCAGACCCTCAAAACTCACTGATGTACCAATGTAATTATAAAAATATGTGATGCCTCTTGTCTGATGCATATTAAGAACTCTCTTCAATGTCCAAAATAATGACAAAGTTTTTTTTTTTATGTAAGTCCAGTGATATTTCAATTTGAATTTTCAGTGGAAAGTGCCCCGGCCAGTAGGCATTCTTTACAATGTCTCTTGCAGATAGCCAATACATTTAAAACTACTGGAAAGGTGGTGATTTTATATAAACTATGACTCGTATTGAAAGTATATGGATAATTTTAATTGGATGCCTTACGTCCTTGTTGTCTGAATAAAGAAATAGAATTACTGCATTTACATTTAATTAAAGGTTTATTTATATTTGTATATGGTAAATATATAATTTGTGAATATACATGGGTTACTTTTAGGTTGTAGGTTAATTGGGCAGAAGAATTTCAGCTTGCACCACCTACACATGAATGAGGGAATACTACATCCCCCATCCTTGATGAAGGAGAGTGTCCTCTCAGAAACACATTGGGCTGTATGTGGACCTCTCTGTGCAGTATTTAGTATTGTGATGGTGCAAATGGAACTGGCAGCTTCACTCTAGAGGCTGAGACATAGCATAGAGAGTTGTTACTGGCCGGGGTATTTTTCACCTTATACTCAGGTTGAGATATTGCTAGACCTAAGTGAAAAGCCATGGTCATCATTTCGGACATTGAAGACAGCCCAAAATTTACAAACAGATTCATGTATCAGACTAAAGGGGGTTTTACACTAAGCGATATCGCTAGCAATATCGCTATAACGTCACCGGTTTTGTGACGTTATAGCGATATTGCTAGCGATATCGCTATGTGTGATACTTACCAACGACCGGCTCCCCCGCTGTCCATCTCTGATCACGCGAGATTGGGCGGCTCCATTTCTCGTCGTCAGCTTCCTGCTGGGGCTTCCTGCTGTGACGACGAGCGACGCGTGGAGGCGGGCGGGAGGACGCCAGGATCGCTGTGTGTGAAAGGTGAGTATCGTGCGCTGCTGAATCGCTGTGAGGTCTTTCTGTGTGAAAGCTCACTAGCGATCATTTAGCGATGCACCAGCGATCCTGACCGGGTCGGATCGCTCGTCGGATCGCTGGTGCATTGCTAAATGTAAAAGGGCCTTAATTGCATAGCAAATTAACATAATAGGGTCGATACATCAGTGGGTTTTGAGGGTCTGACTATATCTATATGTATATATATTTACAGGATATATATATATATATATATATATATACATATCAATATATATGTATAAGAAATATATGCATTTTAAGTATATTCTAATTTTATTTGTTTATATGGTATTTAACTATTGAAAAATAGTTGGCAGGTCGTGCTTTTATTTTATTGCTTTAAAGCTTTTTCACCCCCCTCTAAACATCTCCATGGGAAATAGCCAGTGCCTTAGTGTGCTCTGTATGGACTGTATCCCTAAACTCAAAAATAGCTGGAATCATAGAATGTTAGATTTGGAAGGGACTTCCAGGGTCATTGTATCCATCCCACTGCTCAATTCAGGATTCACTAAATCATCTCAGACAGATGTCTGTCCAGCCTCTGTTTAAAGACTTCCATTGTATGAAAATTCACATTACAAAAAAAAAGTTTTTGTTGCTAAACGTGAGACAGCCCACCATATTCCACATTATTATTTTGTGGCAGTGAAATTGTTCTGTGTGTAGAGCTGTTTTACAGTAAAACTTTTTTTGGCGGATGCTAACGTGATTCAGCGCGCCATTTATCACCTTGTCATTTAGCGGCAGTGAAATTGAGCTGTCTGCATAGCTCATGCAGAATTGCAGATTAAAAAAAAATTCTGTTGCTAAGCGTGATACTACCTGCCATATCCCACGTTGTAATTTTTTTGGCGGTGAAATGAAGCTGTCTGCAGAGCTCATGCACATTAAAAAAAATATTTTTTTTTCTGCTTCTAAACGTGATATAGCCCACCATATCCCACGTTGTAATTTTGTGGCGAGGAAATTAAATTGTCTGCAGATCTCACGCACATTAAAAAAAATCCTGTTGCTAAATGTGATATAGCTCGCCATATCCCACATTGTAATTTTGTGGTGAGGAAATTGTTGTGTATGCAGACCTTTTGCACATAGGAAAAAACATTTTTTATTACAAATGTGATAAAGCAGCCTAAATTTGAGTTTAAAATTGTGTGGAGCTTATCTTCTAGGTTATAAAGCTCTCATCCTCGCTAAAAATACATTTGTTCAGTTATTAATGTTCTACAGGAGGGGAGAAATTGTTTGTAGCATCAAGTTTATGTTATACAGGTCTCATTCACAGGCCAAAAAAAATTTCTTCGGTTACTAACATCAGACAGTAGGGTAGATCTCACTTTGAAATTGTTTGGGGAATTTAGTCTGTTCTATACAGGCCTCATCCACAGCCTAACAAAAATGTTCTGTTACTGGTGTCATACAGTAAGGGAGATATCATTTGTAAATTGTTTGGAGCATATCTTCTTTGTTATACAGGCCTCATCCCCACTCAAACAATTCTTTCTTCTGTTAATAACATCATACAGTAGGGGAGATCTCACTTTGAAATTGTTTGTAGCATATAGTCAATGTTATACAGGCCTCATCCACAGGCCCAAATAATTTATTTTGTTACCAACATCATACAGTAGTGTAAATGTTACTTTGAAATTGTTTGTAGCATATAGTCTATGTTATACAGACCTCATCCACAGGCCAAAAAAAAGTATTCGGTTACAAACGTAATACAATAGGGTAGATCTCACTTTGAAATTGTTTGGAGCATCTAGTCTATTTTATACAGGCCTCATCCAGAGCCCTCAAAAAATTCCTTCTGTTACTAACGCCATACAGTAGGGGAGATATAATTTTGAAATTGTATGGTGCATATCTTTTTTGTCATATAAGCCTCTTCCACACTCAAACAATTGTTTCTTATGTTACTAACATCATACAGTAGGGGTGATCTCACTGTGAAATTGTTTGGAGCATTTAGTCTATTTTATACAGGCCTCATCGAAACACACAAAAAATCTTCTTTTATTAACATTCTACAGTAGGGGAGATCTCACTTTGAAATTGTCTGTAGCATCTAGTCTATATTATACAGGCCTAATCCACAGGACCCCCAAAATTTCTTCGGTTACTAATGTGATACTGTAAGGTAGATCTCACGTTGAAATTGTTTGGAGCATCTAGTCTATTTTATGCAGGCCTCATCCACACCCACACAAAAAATTTCTGCTACTAGCGTCGTACAGTAGGGGAGATATCATTTTGAAATTGTTTGGAGCATAACTTTATTGTCATACAGGCTTCATTTACACTCAAACAATTCTTTGTTCTCTGACTAATGTGATTCAGCACGTCATATTTACCTTATCATCGAGTGCCGCTGAAATTCAACTGTTTGCTAGTTTTTGATTGCTAATTCTGTGCTCCTACCACACTAACTTAGCCACATGACTGGGAAAAAGCGAGGTCTTGGAGAAAGGGGGACTTGGAGTAGGTGGTAGTGTTTGTGAAAGCACTAGTGAACCAACAACGTCATGTCGTATACAAAGACAACTGACAACTTCTGTTACTGGATGGGCTACTCCACTACCTTTTTTTGGCAGACGCACAGCTGTATGCCTTGTTTATGAGGCCCAGAAAGAGCATGTGCTCAAATGGATGGTAAGTGCAGCTTCAAGTTGCCTCTCCTCCTCTTCCTCCACCTCAACATCACACCCAGTACAGTCCACAGAGGTGGCACACCAATTACCCTTGCTTTCACTCGCGTTACAACTAGTGTTGAGCGATACCGTTCGATACCCAAAAATATCGTATCGGATGGTATCGCCCGATGCGAAAAAAATATCGGGTATCGCCGATACCGGAAGTCCCATTCAAGTCAATGGGACTTCCGGTATCGGAATTAAAAAAAGCCCTTTATTTCCTTGTTGGCTAATTCTACATAATTGAAAACAAATAAGAATCATGTAGAATGTATTGTGGGAGGTGGAGGAGACATTAAAGGCATAGTGGTTTATTCAAATCACATGACATAGCATTAATTCCAATTTTTTTTTCAAGACGTTCGGAGTTAAAAAGATATTGACTATGTTAACTTTTTTATATTTTGTCAGATATGTATGTTTCACAACTTCCATGCTCTTCACCTTCTTTTGTACTTCTTCCACACTTTCTCCTTCCTGATCCGCAGCAGTAGCATTTTTTTTATCAACTTTTTCTTCACCTTATTCATCTTCTTCTTCTTCACCTTCTTCCCATTATTTTTTTTTTTCCATTCTTCATATTCTTCTTATTCAGCTATTATTAATTTTCATATGCTATTTCTTCATCTTCTTCCTATTCTTCTTTTTCTTCATTTTCTTATGGTGACAGGCATTCCTGTAGTACTTATCTATAAAAGTTATAAGATTACACCTTACGTTCTGCCTGTCACAAAAGATTTACAACAGGATTTGTCCGCATTCAGTTTGGCCTGCAGCAGCAGGCATTTTCCAGGGGCACCACGAGGAGGAACGGACTCACCCCCATTTACTGCTTAGTCTTCTTCTGCTTATAATTTTGATATCTTCTATGCTGATTTTTAGTCTTATGCTTAATGTTCTTCTGCTTTCTGTTCTTCTGCTTTTGCTTCTTCTGCTTCTTGTTCTTCTGTCTTTTGTTCTGTATCTTGGTGGTTGTCTTCATGTTCTTTGTCCTCTTGGTCATATTATTTAGGGTCATATTTCTGGTCTTCTTTGGTGTGGTCTTCAGGGTCGTCATCATCAGGGTCGTCGTCATGGAGATCAATAAGGATTACCAAAGATAATTTCAAAAAGCTTGATCTTGGAAATGTAGCAGAAGGTACAAGAAGGCTGAGAAACTGGCGAGAACCAGCTGACAGTACTGGAACCCGTAGTGGCAGCAGAAGGAACAAGAGCCAATGGCACTACCGAGGACCAACTGACGGTGCTGGACCACGGTTACTAAGCCGAAGGTACCTGTGCTAAAAAGCAGTACCAAGGACCAGCTGACGGTGCTGGACCTCGGATACCGAGATGGAGGCACCTAGGCCAAAGGCTGTGGCGAGAACCAGCAGACAGTGCTGGCACCCGGATGGGTAGCAGAAGGAACAAGAGCCAATGGCACTACCGAGGACCAACTGACGGTGCTGGACCACGGTTACTAAGCAGAAGGTACCTGTGCTAAAAAGCACTACCAAGGACCAGCTGATGGTGCTGGACCTCGGATACCGAGATGGAGGCACCTAGGCCAAAGGCTGTGGCGAGAACCAGCAGACAGTGCTGGCACCCGGATGGGTAGCAGAAGGAACAAGAGCCAATGGCACTACCGAGGACCAACTGACGGTGCTGGACCACGGTTACTAAGCAGAATGTACCTGTGCTAAAAAGCCCTACCAAGGACCAGCAGACGGTGCTGGACCTCGGATACCGAGATGGAGGCACCTAGGCCAAAGGCTGTGACGAGAACCAGCAGACAGTGCTGGAATCCGGGTGGGTAGCAGAAGGTACCCATTCAAAGCAAAGTAGCCAGGCCGCAAGCCGGCCGCAGTTACCGAAACCCACAGTCCTACAGGGGGTCCATGTCCCATTGGCACTACGGATCCAGCCTTCAGTGCCAGTTCCCGCAGCCCACATAGGAGTCACCTAAACTGCAGGCACCGTAGAGTCGGCTAACCCGGCCGCAAGACGACAGGACAACGGATTGGTGGCATAGTGACCTTGAAACTACCCGGAAACAGCTGGCGTGCTGGAACCAGGCTGGGCAACAGGGAGTACCCGTGCCAAAGACACTGCCAAGCACAAACTGGCGTTGTTGGAGCCCAGGGACAATCATGGTGCAGGCCGAGGCCTACTTGGTGGCAGTTTTAGATTGTTTGTATGCTACAACAGACTGTCAACGTGCTCCAATTAGGCATCTGTCTCCACTCTGTTTCCAGGATTTCACATGACCACCAACACCGCCAGTTTATGCGTACAGCAGCCGTCTACCCAATCCACACGTGTTCCTGGGTTACTGGGGTTCTGTAATGTCGGCAGAGCCCCTGATGTGTGTCTTGCAGTGGGAAGGTGGACAGCGCAGGAGACAGTGGCGGACACATATTGGGGGATCTGCTGACGTTACAGAACCCCAGTAACACAGGAACACGTGTGGAATGCGTGGACGGCAACTGTGAGCAGGAACTGGCGGTGTTGGAGGTCAGGGAAATACTAGAGACAGATTGGAGACAGAGGCCAAATCAGAGAATGTTTAAATCTGAAGTAGTTACAATTTGGAGGCAGCAGCACTTTGCCCTCCACACAGCAGGGGATCAGCTGACGTTACCGACCCCCACTTTCACATGAACGAGTGTTTATTTCTGTGTGGACAGCACTTCCGAGCAACAACTGATGATGTTGGAGCCCAGGGACAGTCATTTTGTAGGCTGAGGCCTACTTGGAGGCAGTTTAAGATAAGACGTTGTTTGAATTTGAAGGAAGCAGCAGTTTGCCCTCCACACAGCAGGGGATCAGCTGACGTTACCGAACCCCACTTTCACATGAACGAGTGTGTTTTTCTGTGTGGACAGCACTTCCGAGCACCAACTGGCGTTGTTGGAGCCCAGGGACAATCATGGTGCAGGCCGAGGCCTACTTGGTGGCAGTTTTTGATTGTTTGTAGGCTACAACAGACTGTCAACGTGCTCCAATTAGGCATCTGTCTCCACTCTGTTTCCAGGATTTCACGTGACCACCAACACGCCAGTTTATGCGTACAGCAGCCGTCTGCCCAATCCACACGTGTTCCTGGGTTACTGGGGTTCTGTAATGTCAGCAGATCCCCTGATGAGTGTCTGCCACTGTCTCCTGCTCTGTCCACATTCCCACCGCTTGCAGTGGGAAGGTGGACAGCGCAGGAGACAGTGGCGGACACATATTGGGGGATCTGCTGACGTTACAGAACCCCAGTAACACAGGAACACGTGTGGAATGCGTGGATGGCAACTGTGAGCAGGAACTGGCGGTGTTGGAGGTCAGGGGAAAAACTAGAGACAGATTGGAGACAGAGGCCAAATCAGAGAATGTTTAAATCTGAAGTAGTTACAATTTGGAGGCAGCAGCACTTTGCCCTCCACACAGCAGGGGATCAGCTGACGTTACTGACCCCCACTTTCACATGAACGAGTGTTTATTTCTGTGTGGACAGCACTTCCGAGCAACAACTGACGATATTGGAGCCCAGGGATAGTCATTTTGTAGGCTGAGGCCTACTTGGAGGCAGTTTAAGATAAGACGTTGTTTGAATTTGGAGGAAGCAGCAGTTTGCCCTCCACACAGCAGGGGATCAGCTGACGTTACCGAACCCCACTTTCACATGAACGAGTGTGTTTTTCTGTGTGGACAGCACTTCCGAGCACCAACTGGCGTTGTTGGAGCCCAGGGACAATCATGATGCAGGCCGAGGCCTACTTGCTGGCAGTTTTTGATTGTTTGTAGGCTACAACAGACTGTCAACGTGCTCCAATTAGGCATCTGTCTCCACTCTGTTTCCAGGATTTCACGTGATCACCAACACCGCCAGTTTATGCGTACAGCAGCCGTCTGCCCAATCCACACATGTTCCTGGGTTACTGGGGTTCTGTAATGTCAGCAGATCCCCTGATGAGTGTCTGCCGTTACTGACCCCCACTTTCACATGAACAAGTGTGTTTTTCTGTGTGGACAGCACTTCCGAGCACCAACTAGCGTTGTTGGAACCCAGGGACAATCAGGGTGCAGGTCGAGGCCTACTAGGAGCCAGGTGTAAATCTGAGGTTGTTTGACTGTGGAGGGAGCAGGACACTTTGCCATACACACAGCAGGGGATCAGCTGACGTTACCGAACCCCACTTACACATGAGCGAGTGTTTTGTCTGTGCGGACAGCACTTCTGAGCACCAACTGGCGGTGTCGGAGCCCAGGGAAAATCAGGTAGTAGGCCGAGGCCTACTTGGAGCCAGGTGTAAATCTGAGGTTGTTTGACTGTGGAGGAAGCAGGACACTTTGCCATACACACAGCAGGGGATCAGCTGACGTTACCGAACCCCACTTACACATGAGCGAGTGTTTTGTCTGTGCGGACAGCACTTCTGAGCACCAACTGGCGGCGTCGGAGCTCAGGGAAAATCAGGTAGTAGGCCGAGGCCTACTTGGAGCCAGGTGTAAATCTGAGGTTGTTTGACTGTGGAGGGAGCAGGACACTTTGCCATACACACAGCAGGGGATCAGCTGACGTTACCGAACCCCACTTACACATGAGCGAGTGTTTTGTCTGTGCAGACAGCACTTCTGAGCACCAACTGGCGGTGTCGGAGCCCAGGGAAAATCAGGTAGTAGGCCGAGGCCTACTTGGAGCCAGGTGTAAATCTGAGGTTGTTTGACTGTGGAGGGAGCAGGACACTTTGCCATACACACAGCAGGGGATCAGCTGACGTTACCGAACCCCACTTACACATGAGCGAGTGTTTTGTCTGTGTGGACAGCACTTCTGAGCAACAATGGGCGTTGCTGTAGCCCAGGAAATAAAGTTCAGGTCATAGAAACATGAACACAACAGGAGACCTGGATCCTGTTGCCAGCCAATTATTTATTCTGGAAGAGGACTGGCAAATTCAGGTGAGATCCAGGCCTTGTTCATTTTCAGAAAAGTAAGCCGGTCAACATTATCGGCGGATAGTCGCGTGCGACGGTCTGATACCACACCACCTGCAGCACTAAAGACACGTTCCGATAATACACTGGCAGCAGGGCAAGCCAGCACCTCCAATGCATACTGGCTAAGCTCTGGCCATGTATCCAGCTTAGAGACCCAATACTTGAAAGGGGATGAGCCGTCTGGGAGAACACTAACAGGGCAAGACAAGTAGTCTGTCACCATCTGACGGAAACGTTGCCTCCTGCTTACTGGAGCCGTCTGTGATGGTGTAGCCGTTTGTAGCAGTCCCACAAAACTTTTCCACATTTGGGCCACACTGGCCTTGCCTGGTCCTGCGGCACTGCCTCTGCTACCTCTTTGTGCAGAGCTTCCTCCACTGCCTCTACCCACATGGCAGCTTTGAAAAGCACTACCAGCAACACTTGCGGGGGGAATGGAGAACATGATGGCCTGCACAAGTGTTTCTTGGTACTCCCGCATTTTTCGCTCCCGGTTCAACTGTGGTATGAGGCTTTGTAAGTTGTCCCGGTAGTGAGGATCTAGGAGGGTGTACACCCAATAATCAGTTGTGTGGAGAATGTTGGCGATGCGGCGGTCATTTAACAAGCACTGCAGCATGAAATCAACCATGTGCTGCAGACTGCCAACTGGACCGGAAATGCTGTCTCCAGCTTGAGGCAGCATCTCTGCCTGCTCAGCATCACCCCACCCTCGCTGTACACACTGACTACTAGAGCCTTCTGTACCTCCCTCCTCTGGAGAGATGTGTTCCTCCTCCTCCATTGACTCCTCGTCATCCTCCTCACTAAGTGTCCCCTGCCTGGGCCTTTGTGTGGAAGCACGTTGCGCAGACTTGCCAGAAGCAGATGGCATTTCTGACTGCTCATCCTCGACCTCTTCAAAAACCTCCTCACTTAGTGCTTGTAAGGTTTTTTGAAGCAGACAGATGAGGGGGACAGTCATGCTGATTAGTGCATCATCTGCACTGGCCATCCGCGTGGAGTCATCGAAGGCACGCAAAACTTGGCAGATGTCCCTCATAGTGGCCCACTCAGTGGTGGTGAAGTGTGTCCGGCGCACAGTGCGACTTGTTTGCGCCTGATGCAGCTGGTACTCCATTACTGCTGCCTGCTGCTCACACAACCGCTCCAACATATGTAACGTTGAATTCCACCTGGTGGGGAGGTCACATATGATGCGATGTTCTGGCAGGCGGAATAGGCATTGCAGAGATGCAATGCGCGATCTTGCCATGCTGGAACGCCGCAAGTGAGCACACTCTAGGCGAACCTTGTGCAGCAGTGCATCAAGATCCGGATAGTCCCTCAGAAAGCTCTGGACGACCAAATTGAGCACGTGTGCCAGACATGGTATGTGAGTGAGGTTGCCTAGGCCCAGAGCTGCCACTAGATTTCGGCCATTGTCACTCACTACCAAACCTGGCTGGAGATTCGCTGGCACAAACCACACATCGCTCTCCTGCTTGATGGCATTCAAGAGCTCCTGTGCTGTGTGGCTCCGATAACCCAAAGAAATTAATTTAAGGATGGCCTGTTGACGTTTGGCCACACCTGTGCTCATATCTGGCCTAACAGGCTCACGCAGTGCTGATTCCGAGGAACTAGAGTAGGAGGAGGACTCAATATGTACAGACTGCATTCCTGCAATCCTTGGAGTTGGCAGAATACGTACAGAGCAACTCTCCAGATCTGTACCCGGCTCCACAACATTGACCCAATGGGCAGTGAGGGAAAGGTATCGTCCCTGTCCATGGCTACTGGTCCACGCATCGGTGGTCAGGTGGACCTTGCTACTGACGGCATTTAGTAGCGCATTTTTAATTTTTCCCTCCACATGCTTTTGCAGGGCAGGGATGGCTTGCCTGCTGAAATAAAAGCGGCTGGGCACATTGTATTGTGGAACTGCCAATGACATAAAGTTCCGGAAGGTGTCAGTCTCCACCAGCCTGAATGACAGCATCTCAAGGGCCAGTAGTTTGGCAATGCCGGCATTCAGAGCCAGTGCTCGGGGATGGTTTGCCGAGTATGGCCGCTTTTTCTCCCATGCCTGTGCTACCGATTGCTGGTGAGTGGCCTGGGAGTGTGATGATGACTGCGAACGTGGTTCAGTGGGTGGAATTTCACTGGGTCTCTGGACGTATTCGAAAAGTTGGATTTTGGTGCGCACGGCGCACCGTCAAAAGTGCGCAGCGCAGGTCAAAGCGCAACTAGCGCACGGCCTGCGCACGATCTGCGCACCCTATGCTAAAGATAGGGTGCGCCGATCGCAGGCGCCGCTGTCCGCTAGGAGGTGGCGCTACAAGCAAGTGGTTCTTCCATGGAGTTCCAGTGAGGAAGCCGAACCAGCTGTGTGTGAGCTGGAGGAAGAGGCCCCAACATGAGCTGAAGAGGTGGTAGGTGCTGCTGAAGGTTGGCCTACATCTTCAGTGTGTCTGTGTAACTCCACCTCGTGCTTGGTACGCACATGTTTCCACATATTTGTGGTATTGATGTTGCTCACATTTTTCCCTCGTTTCACTTTCTGATGACACAGCTTGCATTTGACAAAGCAAATGTCATCTGCAACTGTGTCAAAAAAAGACCACGCACTGCAACAAATCCTGGGAGTGCCCGTTTTGTGTTTTGGAAGAGGATTGCTCCTCACGGGTGCCAAAGTGGGGCTACAGGCAACCAAGTCTGCCCCCGCCCTCTCCCTCCTCTTTTGGCCTTTCGGGGAATCTCTTCCTCACAGCTGCTCCCACCACCTTCCTGTGGCTGACGCCATGATGGGTCAAGGACCTCATCATCTCCACTCCCCTCTTCAAGCACCGGCTGGTCCTGGGTTGTCTCGCCAGCACCGTACGCACCAGAAATTGGCAACTGAGTCTCATCATCATCAGATGAGCACTGAGGTGTGCTGACAATAGGCACTGGCCCACCCGCCTCTTCAGATTCAGAGGGACAAAGCAGTTGCGCATCACTGCATACTCCCTCTTCTTCACGCTCTAGAATGCTGCTTGGCTGGCCAACTCTTTCCAAGCCAACAGATTCTGAGAACAGAAGTAAAGATTGAGATGGCTCCTGTCCAGGGCTCTCAGACTGCCTGGGCAATTTGGCAGGTGGTGAAGAGACAGATGGTTGCTCTTCAGTGCTCTGGCCTTGGGAGGATGCGGAAGTCATTGAAGTGGATGCGTTAGCTGCCATCCATCGAACAACGGATTCAATTTGTTCGTCACGCAGCAGTGGGGTACGGCGAGGTCCTACAAAGCTGCGCATGAAGGACTGTTGCCTGGTAAAAGTGGGGGATGCCGGGTCACTGGTGGCCGCAGCAGACACCGAATCCCCACGTCCTCTCCCTGCTGAATCCCCCCGTCCTCTCCCTGCTGAAACTCCATGGCCACGACCACGTGCTTTACTCCCTGCCTTCTTCATCTTGGTAGACTGATAGATAGGCAGAAAAGTAAAAAAGGGGTGGCTTAGGCCGGTTTCACATTTGCGCTTTTACAGCGCACGCACGGCCGGGGGTAGCTCCGCCCCCGAGCCGGCTCTCTGCCCGGCGTGCCCGCCCCTTGCTTGTAGCGCCACCTCCTAGCGGACAGCGGCGCCTGCGATCGGCGCACCCTATCTTTAGCATAGGGTGCGCAGATCGTGCGCAGGCCGTGCGCTAGTTGCGCTTTGACCTGCGCTGCGCACTTTTGACGGTGCGCCGTGCGCACCAAAATCCAACTTTTCGGATTTTGGCGCGCACGGCGCACCGTCAAAAGTGCGCAGCGCAGGTCAAAGCGCAACTAGCGCACGGCCTGCGCACGATCTGCGCACCCTATGCTAAAGATAGGGTGCGCCGATCGCAGGCGCCGCTGTCCGCTAGGAGGCGGCGCTACAAGCAAGGGGCGGGCACGCCGGGCAGAGAGCCGGCTCGGGGGCGGAGCTACCCCCGGCCGTGCGTGCGCTGTAAAAGCGCAAATGTGAAACCGGCCATAGTGTTCTTATTCCTGAACACCTGCTAACCAGTATAAGAAACACTAATTTGGCTAAGAGTGTGTGTACTACACTTTAATATGATCTAATGTGGCCTAGACAACTGTAAAGTGGAGTGTTTGGTGAACTTTATTTCCTTTTTTTTTGGGGGGGGAAAGAAAAGGATGTGACCAAAGTTTGAAAGCTATAGTATCACAAACTTTTTGGAGCGATTACAATGCAGGAAGCTAACCTACAATGCAATTGATGAGGCTCCAAAAAATAGGGTGATACTAGTCTGGCTGGCCCTGAAGGGCACAAGCCAGCAAAAAGGCTCCTCTATCTAATCCTATATAGTGTTTGCAACCAACCAATGACAATGGATGCGGTTGGAAGCACACTAATATAGGAGCAAAAATCTGGCTAAATTGGCTGCAGAAAAAGGACTATGTATGAGGCAGTGACGCACGCTGAGTGGACTACAGCTAGCGGTGGCTGTAGAACACACTGCAACGTGAGCTGCACTCACACACAGAGAGACCTATCAGACAGCCAAAAACAGTGCAGAGAAATGGGCTATAGCACTGAAAAGCTGCTGAAAGGCTCCGCTGTCCACTCCTTTAGTGTTTGCAACCAACGTATATGGATACGTATGGAAGCACACTATACAGGAGAAAAAAAAAGCAGCAATAAAAGAAAAATGTGTATGAGGCAGAGACACACGCTGGGCGGCCTACAAGCAGACGTGCCTGCAGGACACACTACACAGCGTGGGTCTGCACTCACAGAGCCCTTGCAGACAGCTATTAAAACAGCGCTGCTGGGCTACAAAAATGCTACAGTGGTGGATTATGTAGCCTGGGTAGAGCAATAGATATTTTGGATGATCGCTATTTCTAACTGTCCCTCACAGTCTTCAACAGCAGCCTGTCCCTAACTGAATTCACAGCAGAGTGACCAGAAATGGCGGCTGCAGCGGTTTTTATAGTGCATCATGATATCATTTCAGCAGCCAATCACAGCCATGCCAGTAGTTAACATGCCTACATGCCTAACAGGATGTGCCCACACTTCTGAGGATCCCCATTGGCTGAATCAAATCGAGCAGGCTCCTAAGCAATATGGGAACTTCCGATTCCGGTATTCGATATGAAAAAAGTATCGGAACTAAGTATCGGAATTCCGATACAGCTAATATCGGCCGATACCCGATACTTGCGGTATCGGAATGCTCAACACTAGTTACAACTCTACAACTGCCCAACTGACTGTAGGGAACCACAGATTGGTGAGTCTGAAGAGCTGTTCACAAATTCTATGCCACGGGCATGACAACTGTACTCAAAACCGTCACAGAGTCAAGAGGAGGAAATCATCTGCATTGATGACCAATATGATTTTAGCTTGGATCCAGGGTAGGAGAAAGTAGAGTGCAAGCAGCATCCTGACCCTCATCACCAGACAATAACCCCCTGGGGAAAGGTGATCCTGATGAGACTCGGATATCTGAGGCTCATGCGGACTGCACTGTGCTGTCAGGGCAGGAAGAGGAGGAGGTTGACTCTCAGGGTGAGGAAAGTTATAGCACAGAAGATGATGATGAGGTGGTGGATGCCAATTGGCATGAACACAGAAGCCCACAGCTGAGTAGGTCATCTGAGGAGATGGAGGAGGAAAAAGAGGAAGTTTCGTTCCGCTGTACAGCGTAGACACGTAGTGATGCAGCCACGATAAGCAATGCATTCTCAGCCACAACTGTGGCTGTGCCCTGCAGTATTCACAGGTTTGCAGCTCACAAGGGCAGCAAGGGTTGACTGGCCTGTGCCATTTTTGACACCGCAAAGGAGGAGCCAACTCATGTGATTTGCCAGTTTTGCAAATAAAAAACAGTAGAGGCAAAAAGTGCAATAATTGGACTACAACATGTATGAACCTTCACATGCACAATCAACCTTTTTTTACTCTGGGAACCCCACGGTGCTAAAATGCTGAACAGCAGACCTCAACAACCATCAGCTGCTCCATCAATCACATCTGCTGCTTTTTCCTCCTCCTCTGTTACCATACCAAGTTTTGGGATGCAGATCTCCTACCTCAGAACCTGGGGTTCTTTACCTGCTCCAATCAGACTGAGTGAGAGCCTGTCAGCTGCAACGGAAGCAGACATGCCTGCTGTTCTTGCCCAATCTGAGAGAACAAGCACACCACAACTTTGTCGATCCATTTCCGCCTGCACATCCCTCACTGTCCAGCAATTTGTCAGGTTCACCGTACTCTGCCCTCTCTCAGCACTGCAGCCAGCCCATGGTCCAGCAGTTGTGGACACATTAAAGATTGTTTCCTCCTACACATGACAAAGCTAAGAGGTTGAATTCCACCATCTCCAATCTGTTGGCCATGGAAATGCTTTCTGCCTGGTAGATACAGATGGTTTCCGAAGGCTGATGGCCGTCACAGTCCCCCAGTGCCAGTTGCCTAGTCCCCATTAATTTTCTAAGAATGCTATGCCTGCGCTACACCAGCTTGTCGCAGACAGCATCACCCATTCCTTGACTAAATCTGTCTGCCAGGGTGCATTTCTCCACTTGGATGAGTAAGCATGGCCAAGGGCGTTACATCTCACTGACTGGAAACTGGGTGACTGTAGCTGTGGGTGCAGTGGGCAAGGTGCTGCTCCACAAGTCTCGGAATCCCCAAGGATTGTAGGACAAACCTCTATATTTCACACTTCATCCACTGCTTCTGCCTCCTCCACTACCTCTTCAAGGGACTCTACCTGCTCCCTCAACCTCTGCCTTATCGAGACATGCGCTCTAACAGTGCAGAACGAATCCAGTCCAAGTTTGAGCAATGGCTGTCTCCGTTGAACCTGCATCCAGGGAAGGCCGTTTCCGATAACGGTGAAAACCCGGTGGCAGCCCTATGCCGAGAAAAGCTTACATACGTGCCTTGCATGGCTCAAGTCCTCAACTTGGTGGTACAGCATTTTCTCTGACACTAACCTGGCTTGGGTGAGCTGAAGCAGAAAGTAAGGAAGTAGTGTGCTCCCTTCTGCCATTCACACCCCTCAGGTCATCAACTTGCATCAATACAGAGGTCTTTGTCCATGCTAGTTAACAGGTTTATTTGCGATGTGCTGACATGATGGATTTCCACTCTGCATATGTTGCAGGAGCAAAGAGTCCTGATGCAGTATGTCATGTCGTATTCTCAGGGACAAAGCAGTAGGAATGTGGCGCATATCACGTTTATGAAGTGGGTACAGATTAAGGACCTCTGCACCCTTCTTCACAGTTTCTAAGTTGGTAAGCACTGACGATGCCATCATTAGCATCACTATTCCAGTCATCTATATGCCGGAGCAGACTTTGAATATCCTATGGGGGGAGGTGATGTCCCAGAGGAAGAGGAGGACGCATAAGGGATAGCATTGTCTCAAAGTTCCAGACTTGCATCACGCAGGCAGGTGCCAAGGGAGGGTGGAATATTGTGATCGAGGGGGGCTGGTGATAACAGACAAACTGTTAGTAAAGGTGTAACAGCCAACGAAAAAATGGAGGAGGAAGAGGTGATGAGCGAGCAACAGTCAGGAGATGAAGAGGAAAATCATCACCTCTTTGTTGTTCATGGTTGGTGAGAGGGGATGAAGGAAACAAGCATCAGTGTTACCAAGCCACCATCACAGTATGAGCTTTGACCTCATGGAAGAGCCCGACATATGAGTGCCTTCTGGCTGCACTATCTGCAGCATGATCCCCATGTAATTATGATTCAAAATAGTGCTGACTACTGGGTTGACACTCTGTTAGATCCACATTATAAGACAAAATTTTGCCAGATTTTCCCCCCTTTGAAAGGGATCGACGAATGATGTAGTATTGAAGCACGCTTTTACACAACCTTAAGAGAGCTTTTCCCCAAGAGAGCAGTGAGGCACACAGTGTACATTGCAGCGCTAGACTTCCAACCTCCGGCACGTCATTTCATAAATGCCAAAACATTAGCAGCAGTAGTGTAAGTGGCAGAAGCAATTTCTATGAGTCCTTTCACACTTTTTTTACAGCAGCTCATGCACCAGCACAACAGAGTCCAAGTTTGACACGTGGTAAATGAAGGGAGAAGATAGTGCAGAACTATCTGGAACTTAATATCAGTATGAATACACAGATATTAGAAATTATTTGTGCCGATTATCGGAAAATTTCACTATTCACTCATCACTAATAATGACCTTCTTTTAAAAGCTGCATTTTGTGTTTACTTATGTTATCTTTTTCTAAAAATTACATTTGTTTGGTGATTTGAAACATTTAAATGTGACAAGCAAACAAAATAATAGGAAACCAGGAAAGGGGCAAACACTTTTTCACACAACTGTATCTATCTATCTCTCTATCTATTGTGAGGTAGCACTGTTTTTCGAGTAGGGGATACTCGCTCAGCAGCCACAAAATCAGATCCGGCACAGATTTTCCATCAAATCATAACATTCCATGCAGTTTATTAGGCATCATAAACCCATAGAAGCAACATAAAGATCATATAAACGGCATAGCGTCCATGTCAGAGTTTCACTCTGTTAGCAGTGTCCAAAACGCAGGCTTTTCAGTCTCACAGTTATATCTCACCCCGTCAGGGTTCTCTCATGGCTGCTTCTCCATACTGCAGACATTCATTCCCTCCAGGGAACTCTCAGACACGTGCAGCCATTCACCACAGCCACTTCACAGGCTGTTAGCCAGGAAGCTCCATCTCAGCGGGACCTTCCACACTGGACCAATCAGGTCCCAGCATTCATCACATGTGACCTACCCTGGCCATATTATATGGTCCATAGCCACGCCCACCGGGTCACATGACTATGACCTCATCACAGGTCCTTCAACCACTCACACTCTTTACAATAGTGTTCTTTAAACACACCCCCTGGGTGGGTTTGTAGGTAACTGGCCCGCCCATCTCCCTAGTTACCTGGAGACTTCTCCCCTGACACATTAAAGCAGCACCTCAGCAGTATCACTGCTGATCAACACATAAGTCTCCATCTCAAAGCCATCCACTTTGAGATACATAACGGCCATTCCGTATTCTGCCATTCATCCTTTCTCCTGGGACATCCACACAGCGCCCCCTAGCAGACACAGTGGTTACTACACCACACTATCTATCGATCGTGGTGCAGTAACCTCTGTTAAAGCTAGGGGGCGCTGTATATGCTACTCGGAATATGCATGTGGGCGTGTGTCTGAGCGCCCATGATAAAGCCTGTATGTGTCTGGCTCTATGTAATAGGACCTGTAGTGAGGTCATGACCATGTGATCCATACCTCACTTGTGGGTGTGGTCACATACCATATAGTGTGACTGAGGTTGGGTCACATGGGGTGTGTGCTTTGATCCTGAGTGATCAGAGTGCAAGGTCCTGGAAGGCCTGGGTGTGTTGGAAGTGTCTGGGTTTGAACTTCCTGGAGAGCACATGGAAAGGCCCGGACCTGGTAGAGTCTGTGACGACTCTACGTAGAGAAGCTACTGCCTGACTGTGGGTCTGCAACTGTAGACGGCCTAGTGAGCAAGGCACTGTCTGGAACAGTGATCCCAGTGCGGCCTCTTCCCTGATATCCCATGAGGGATGAACTGTGAGTAACGCTGATTAGGGTCAGTAAGAGACTTTGTATGCTTTATGTGGTAACGCTGCATCTTTAATGGACATTGTACTGGAAGCTACACGCTATTATGTTCATGAAGAGCGGTTTATGCTGATGTTGAATAAACCGAATGAACTGTTTAACGTGGAGTGTCCCCGCGTATGCCTCAAAGACCGGCCCAGTGAGTAAATCCCTGTCCACTCATTTGGTGGATCTCTACAATATCTATCTATCTATCTATCTATCTATCTATCTATCTATCTATCTATCAATATTTTCTTTGTAAGCTATCTTTAAATGACATAGATAATTACTCTATGCAAAAGCTAATATTAAAATCGCCTTGCATACGGATTGGTTTTGCATGTAATTCGGATTCTTGGTGATAAAAATTGCATTGTACTCACATGAAAATCGAATGCCACTTGCATGACTTTCATCATACTTTTCTGGATCAACATTGGACCAAATTTTTAAACTTTAGTTTGTCTCCGACATGAGAGTATTTGCATCTGGAGATTTTTTTAGGAGCTTTCTGGAGCGCCTTCTTCAGAAATTCTAAAACATTATTTAAAAAATGTTTTTTAATTATTACAAATGGAAAACAACTTTGCAGTTCATACTTTTTAGTGTTTTTTTCTGATTCAGGTAATGAAAAATGCCTAATGGGAGAAAAGAAAGTACATGTCACTTCTTTAAAGTCTCTTCTGATGGAATTTTCTCTACACTAGGCACTGTCTAAACAAAAGATTGCAAAAAAAATCCTCCAAAATGCTTGCAAAACTCATGAAAAATTCTTCAGAAATATCATTAGACAAACTAAAAACTCCTTCAAACATGATTAAAGTTTTCTGAAGCGGCTTTCACTAGCAAACATTTCATTTTTAAATGCCTTAAAAACACTCCACACTTCACATGCCTTTGGCTATGTGGATAATGCATCTTTTAGATACAATACAGGTGTAACAGGCCAGATTAACCCCCCACCCAGAATATACCCAGGGTTAAAGTGGTCTAGGCCAGAATATACCTAGGCCAAACTATACCCCAGGGTATAAATTGGCCTAGGCCAGATTATACCCCTCTGGGTCAGAATATACCCCAGCTGCTGTAGATCATATTTTTCACACTTTTTTGAAGCATCAAAAACAGGGCCCCAGGCAGTGCACAAGGGACCCAGGCAGTGCACAGGAGCCCCAGGCAGCATACAGGAGCTCCTGGCAGCACACAGGGGGGCAGAGACAGTGCACAGGGCCCCAGACAGAGCACAGGGGGGCAGAGACAGCACTCAAGGGGGAAGAGACTGTCTCTGCCCCCCCTGTGTGCTGTTTCTGCCCCCTGTGTGCTGTCTGGTTCCCTCAATGTGATGTCTGGGGCCCCGTTCTTGAGTATATCACTCAATCCTGTGCAATGTCTGGGGTCCCTGTGTGATTTCTGGGGCTCCCGTGTGCTGCCTGGGCCCCCCGTATGCTGCCTGGGGTTCCCGTGTGCTGCCTGGTGCCCCGTGTGCTGCCGGGACCCCTGTGCTCTGCCTGAGGTCCGGTGTGCTGCCTGGGGCCCCATGTGCTGCCTGGGGCCCTGTGCGCTGCCATCTAACTTATTTTAACTGCTGCAGAGTTATTTCCAAACCATAAAGCAATTAAAGAAGGGACATAAGACAGAATATTTCCATAGCAATAATGTTCAAGCTTTGTGGTGCTTTTTCAGGTGGATTCCCAGTAGAATGTGCCTAAAGAAAATGTCCTGTGCACATATCCTTTCGGTGTGTTTATATTGAGTTTTTGCTGATCTTTTTGAGCAAAGATATCCAAAAACCACAAGAAGTTCAAAATCTACAAGATCTGGCTGGGGAGTTAGAGAATTTCACCATAACTACTCCTTGTGATTTTTATAGAATTTCTGCTGCAAAATATTAAGCAAAAAAACTCTGTGTAAACACACCCGTATGTGCACATGATGTCTTTAAGAATTTTCAAAGGCAAAGCTACATCAGGAAATTTAGTGGTGGTCTTCATGAATGTGCCTCACCAACATATTTGTGCTGTACTTTCAAATATAAAGGGCGTTCAGCTTCCAAATAAAGCCACTAGAAGAATGAAAATGTTACTTCTTTTAAAAAATTCAAGGTTTATGAATCCTGACACTGTTAGGCCTCTCAAATGAATGGGTCTGTGTACATGTCAGGGTGTTTCCATCAGGGCTGCCACTAGGAATTTCGGGGCCCCATACTGGCAAAATTTTCGGAGCCCCCTTGAGACTCCGCCCAGGCTCCACCCCAGCCCCGCCTTCCACCCCTCAAACTGTCCACAGTCCCACCACTCTCTCTTGGAAAAACTCCACTTCTCACCAATCACACATTAACCATTCCCGTCACCAGATTACACATATAGCTAGAAGCTTTTGCTTTGGCCAAAAGATTTTTAAAGCCGCCACCATAACACGGTAGACACTTTTGGCCGAGCTCTACTGTAACCTATTAAATATTTGTTAAAATATCCAATACAACTTGGGTATATCTTTATTTATTTTTCAATATTTAAAATGACCAATAATATCACATACAAGGAACAAATACCGCCACACAATGTCCAGACCACATATTACCACCACAGTGACCGAATAATATTACATACAAGGAACAAATACCGCCTCACCATGATCAGACTACATATTACCATCACAGTGACTGAATAATATCACATACAAGGAACAATTACCGCCACACCATGTCCAGACCACATATTACCATCACATGGTGAATGAATACTACAATACTGATCAATAATAAAAAAAACACAATACTATCACCATAAGTGCCATCATACACAGGAGATCTGTACTTAGTATGCAGTGTCTGTGTACAGGTAATACAGTGATTAATGACATTATACACAGGAGCTCTGTATATAATGTCAGTGTACAGGTAATACAGTGATCAATTACATTATACAAGGAGCTCTCTATATAGTATACAGTGCATAGTGTCAGTGTACAGGTAATACAGTGATCACTAATGGCATTATACACAGAAGATCTGTATATACCGTCAGTGTACAGGTAATACAGTGATCACCAGTGACATTATACACAGGAGCTCTATATATAGTGTCTGTGCACAGGTAATACAGTGATTGCCAGTAACATTATACACAGGAGCTCTGTATATAGTATACAGTGTATAGTGTCAATGTACAGATAATACAGTGATCACCAGTGACATTATACACAGGAGCTCTGTATATACCATCAGTGTACAGGTAATAGTGTTCACCAGTGACATTATGCACAGGATCTCTGTTTATAGTGTCTGTGTACAGGTAATACAGTGATCACCAGTGACATTATACACAGGACCTCTGTATATAGTATACAGTGTATAATGTCAGTGTACAGGTAAAACACTGACTCACCAGTGACGTCTCTAGGTGAAGTCCTTCATCTTTGCTTTTATCTTTCATCCAGCACACACCGCCATCACTTCTTCAGCCAGGGCTTATCTCTGCAGGAAATAACACAGTTATCTAGAGCTCTGCTTGCAGAACACATTACTTATTTTTTTTCCAACTTCTACATTACATCACTTGAAGAAAAAAAGGCGACATAGTATCACTCTACACAGTAACAGGACCCCCCCCCCATTTAAAACAATATACTCAAAAAAATAAAATAAATACATCACTGCAGTAATAATATCCCTTAATTAGCCCCTATGGTAATAATATCCCCCATCCTGGCCCCCATGTGTCTCATTCCTGGCTTCAGCCATATGTTCTCTCATCCTGCCTCATGAGTATCCATTCTGCCCCATATGATCTCCCCAACCTGCCCCATCTGTCTCCATCGATCCATCCTGCCCCATGATCCTGCATGATCTGTCTCCAACCCTGCCCCATCTGTCTCCAATCCTGCTCCCAGTGTCTCCAATCATGCCACGTGTGTCCATTCTGCCCCCTGTATCTCCAGTCCTTCCCCGTGTCTCCAATCATGCCCCCATGTCTTTCATCTTGCCCCTGTGTATCCAATCATGCCCCATATCTCCATTATGCCCCCTGTGTCTCCATCCTGCCCCCAGTATCTCCAATCATGCCCCTGTGTCTCCAATCATGCCCCTGTGTCTCCAATCATGCCCCTGTGTCTCCAATCATTCCTCGTATCTCCAATCATGCCCAGTATCTCCATTTTTCCCCGTATCTCCAATCATGCCCAGCATCTCCATTCTGCCCCGTATGTCCATTCTGCCCCCTGTATCTCCATTCCTGCCCCATGTCTCCAATCATGCCCCCATGTCTTTCATCTTGCCCTCTGTGTCTCCAATCATGCCCGACATCTCCATCCTGCCCCATGTCTCCAATCATGCCCCATCTCCATCCTGCCCCCAGTGTCACACTACTCCAATCTGCCCTGGCAGGATGGAGACACATGGTACACGTGTCTCCATCCTGCCAGGGAAACATATTGGACGCTATCAATAATTAAATTAAAAAAAAAAACTTTCTTCTTACCTGACCACGCTTCTGCAGTGAAGATGCAGCTGCTGCTGTGAGCTGAAAGACCTGTGGTGACGTCATCGTCATGTGATCAGGGGGCGGAGCTGATCAACGGTGAAGGCCTGTGATAATGATGACGTAACCACAGGTCCTTCACCTCAGCTCTCATCTGATGTCGGCCACTGTTGCGCTCTTCTGATGTGTGCGCTGCGTGCTGCAGGCACGGCTGCAGCGCACAGCACTTGGGGCATGGCCACAGCGCACAGCACTTGGGGCCCGATGACTAGAAGCACAGGAGCGGGGCCCCGATATGCGGGCCCCCCTTCTGTGCTGCTGATTACTGGGCCCCATACAGCAGTAAGGGCTGTCATGCCCTGATGGCGGCCCTGGTTTCCATGGATCATGGGTCCGTGGGCAAAACACGCTGACATGTCCTTTTTTACTGGCAGCATGGGCCACAAAACGTCCAGCAGATGTGCACATGGAAAACACACATTCATGTAATCCGTGTGACACGCATCGGCACCAGGGAAGAAGTACTACAGTAAGCGCTGTTCCCCGCCAGCAGGTACTGAACATACTCATAACTTTTCCCTGCTCTGCCGGCGATTGGCGGGAGCAGAGGAGAATGATGAGTTATATTAAAGTCAGAACAATGACAGCAGTTGATTGCTTTTGGTATTATTACTCCCATCATCAGACACCTGCTGCTGCTAAATAATTAAAAACAGCGTGGGGACCCCTCTATTCTTGATAACCAACCTTGCTGAAGCTGAAAGCTGAGGGTTGCAGCCCCCAGCTGTGAGTTTTGCCTGGTTGGTTATAGACAATAGGGGGGATCCACGTCAGGCTTTCCATTAATCTATTTAGTCAGATCGCAGGTGGCCGTGAATAAATACTCTGATCATCCGCTCCTGCTGTCACTGTTATTTGTGGCAGCATATGTCAGATGATGGAAGTAACAGTCCCAAAAGCCCCCACCTGCTGTCATCGTTCTGACTTTAAAATAACTCCCCTCATTCTCCTTTGCTCACGCCGAGTGCCGGCAGAGCAGGGGAGAATGATGAGAGCCATCCTCAGCACCTGCTACCGGGGAATAGTGCTTACTGTAGCACTTTGTCCGCAGTGGCCGTTCGTGTGGTACTGTGGTGGCACATGGTTGCCACACGTGTGCTGCAAGTATTACATTCACAACACATGGACATAGTTATCTCCGGTACCATTTTTTCCTGTAATGGAAATATCAGGATGTGTGAAACCGACCTTAAAAGAAGTGACATAAGATGGAAAATGCACAGCAATATTGCTCAATCATTGCTACATATTATATTTAATTTTTGTGACGATTTTGCAGCGCTTCTTTAGGCGAATTCCAGTTGGAATATTACTGAAAAAGACTATGTGTGCACACACTCTTAGACTATGGTATGTTAAATCTTGCCTAGGGATCTTTTATTAAGTAACCAAATAAAGGAAGAATATGCTTATAGCGTTAACATTCATTTGAACTATAGGAAAACATGTTCAATCAACAGCTGAGTAATGAGAACAATTATTATGTGTAATCATTGAAATATTTTTTGTGAAAATGTTACTTTTGAGAAAAGCACTCATGTCTATTTAAAAAGCTGGGGCATGAAACCAATATATTAAGTTGCTGGCTAATTTTCTTAATGATTTTCTATTGGATTTCGGGCAGCCATTTTACGATTCAGCTTAGTAACAGTTATTGATTACAAATAAGTCACAATCGAATTACTTAAAGTATTTGTACACCTTTTAAAAACAAAATGGTGCACAGCTGGGCTGACAAACAGCATAAAATAGTGTTTTGGGACGGGACTACAAATTCCACCAATGATACATCATTTTTCTGTGCTTTATTGTTCAGCTAGGTATGGATGTAGAAGCAGATTTCATTCATTGCATTGTAATCAATAAAATACACTGTGGAAAATCCATGGCGTTTTCACAAAAGAGGGGGCATGCTGTAGATTTAAATATCTGAATCATGCATATAGGAGGAACCTGTCAATGGGAATTTACCCCTGTCATGCTTAAGCAGCACTTTCTCAGCCTCCTAATGACATTTTTAATGATGTTTCTATTACAACTAGCTGTTACTATACTTTATATAAAAAAATGTTTACTCATTCACAGGTCTGCAGTCACAATATTGGCCTACATAGATTTGATGTTTTTAACCCTTTTCCTACATTAGACTAACTATTCCGTCCATGTGACCTGGCACCTAAGTCCCAAGGAAGGAATAGTACATCTAGCGCGATCAGCGGCACTCACGGGGGGAGCGCCGCTGATCGCGGCCGGGTGTCAGCTGATTATCACAGCTGACACCCGGCACTATGTGTCAGGGGCGGTCACGGACCACCCCCGACACATTAACCCCCGGCAAACTGCGATCAAACATGATCGCAGTGTACCGGCGGCATAGGAGAGAAGCGCGCAGGGAGGGGGCTCCCTCCGTGCTTCCCTGAGACCCCTGGAGCAGCGTGATCTGCGGCGCTGCTCCGGGGGCCTCCTTCCCTGCAGGTCCTCGGATCCAATATGGTGGCGGGGACCTTCTGGGGCCTGCAGGGAGCCGGCATGAGGAAGCCTGTGCAGCGCAAGTGTCAGACCGCTGGGACAGTGTAATAAAGTTAAAAATAAAAACGTGTAAAAATTATTTATAAAAAAAATCGCTAAATAAATAAAAACAAATATTCCCTAATAAATTCATTTTTTGAAAATAAAAAAACAATAACAGTACACATATTTGGCATCGTCGTGTCTGTAACGACCCGCCCTATATAACTGTCCCACTAGTTAACCCCTTTATTGAACCCCTTAAAAAATAAAAATAAAAAACAAAGCAAAAAATAATGCGTCATCATCATACCGCCGAACAAAAAGTGCAATAAAGCGTGATCAAAAAGACGGATATAAATATCCATGGTACCGCTGAAAACATCATCTTGTCCCGCAAAAAACGAGCCGCCATACAGCATCATCAGCGAAAAAATAAAAAAGTTATAGCTCACACAATAAAGCGATGCAAAAATAATTGTTTTTTATATAAAATGGTTTTCATTGCATAAAAGCGCCAAAACATGAAAAAAGACATAAGTGAGGTATCAAAGTAACCATACTGACCCGAAGAATAAAACCGTTGTATCAATTTTACCGCACGTGGAACGGTGTAAACGCACCCCCCAAAAGAAATTCATGAAACGCTGGTTTTCATTCATTCTGCGTCCCAAAAATCGGAATAAAAAGCGATTAAAAAATGTCACATGCCCGAAAATGGTACCAATAAAAACCTCAACTCATCCCGCAAAAAATAAGATCTCATATGACTCGGTGGGTCAAAATATGGAAAAATTATAGCTCTCAAAATGTGGTGATGCATAAACTATTTTTACAATAAAAAACGTCTTTTAGCGTGCGACAGCTGCCAAACATAAAAACCCGCTATAAATAGTAAATCAAGCCCCAAAGCCCCCGTTATCACCCCCTTAGTTAGGGAAAAATAATAAAATAAAAAAATGTATTTATTTCCATTTTCCCATTAGGGCTAGGGTTAGGGTTAGGGCTAGGGTTAGGATTAAGGTTGGGGTTAGGGGTGTGTTGGGGTAAGGGTTGGAGTTAGAATTGGGGGGGTTTCCACTGTTTTGGCATATCAGGGGCTTTCCAAACGCGACATGGTGTGCGATCTCAATTCCAGCCAAAAAAAGTCAAATGGCGCTGCTTCTCTTCCGAGCTCTGCCATGCGCCCAAATAGTGGTTTACCTGTTGTGAACTCATTTTCTGCTCCACCAGTTGAGAGTTCTCCTTCCATTCTCCCTCTGGTGGTGACAGGAGGTAGTGAGGTTGGTTTAATTGGTAGCGATCTGCCACCTGATGAGGAGGATAACGATTGGATCTCTGGAGTATCAGACTGGATATAAGACAGCCGATGCCTATCCTGGTGCTGGTGATTCAGTCTGCTTCTCAGGTCTTGGACTTCAGCTCTGTTCCAGTCTTCTCAAGTTAAGTTTGTTTTTGCTATTGTTCACACTTGCTCTTGTTGGTCAATTCAGTTTTTTGTGGTCAGCCAGCCCCTACTGGGGTTGTGATGAATTTCCACTCCTATTTATCTGTATTTGCCTTTTGGTCCTTTATTAGATTGGCCTCTTTTTGCTCTGTCTCAGAATACTTCAGAGTGCTGATATAGTGGGAGAAGTCTAGTGACTTCAGGGTTAATTTTGCTATCAGAAGTGTTGGACATTATTTTGGTAGGGTTTTTGGCAGATTGCAGACAGTGTCTTTCCTTTCCTGTCCTTTCTAGTTAGTCGGGCCCCATGATTTGCTCTGCCTATTTTTCTGCCTTTGTTTGTGTTTTCATCTTGTTTCACCGTCAATACATGTAGGGGCTGTCTTTCTTTGGGGTCTGCTCTGGGGCAGTTAGTTTTCCTCTTTTCCTGCTTTAGGCTTATGTAGCTCTCCGGTTGTGATGAGGCATCTAGGATCATCATAGGTACGCTCCACGACTGCTGCTAGTTGTGTGGTAAGATCAGGCATCTGCAATCTGCATAGTTACCAACCTCTCTGGTTTTCTGAGACTTGGCTTGTTTTGTTTTTCCTCCTCGGTGACCCATTCATAAAACTTACCCCCACATATGAGGTATCAGCGTACTCAGGACAAATTGCACAATAACTTTTGGGGTCCTGTTGTTTTTCCTCCTCGGTGACCCATTCATAACAGAATCACCAGCCAGGCTGCAGATTCTAGGGTACTCAAAAGCAGGAGAAAGTTGTTTAAAGAGGGGAAAAAAAGTGTTAGAATTTTTTTTTTTTTTAATTATATTTTTTTCTCTTTTTCTCTGGGGCCGTAGGAGGATTTTTTTTTCCTCTCCTAATGGAGATTAAGCAACTGTCTGATCGTGTGGAGCAACTTGCTGCTGACGTACAGGGAATTTCCACCTATCTCATTCAGTCACATGCTGCTGAACCAAAGATTCCTACTCCTGATGTGTTTTCTGGGGATCGGTCTAAATTTCTGAATTTTAAGAATAATTGTAAATTATTTCTTGCCTTGTAGCCTAACTCATCGGGGAGCTCTGTGCAGCAGGTTAAAATTGTCATCTCTTTGCTGTGCGGCGATCCCCAGGATTGGGCTTTTTCTCTGACACCTGAAAATCCTATTCTGACTAATGTGGATGCATTTTTTCAGGCCTTGGGGTTGTTGTATGATGAACCTAATGCCGTTGATCAAGCTGAGAGAACTCTGTTGGCATTAGACCAGGGTCAGGATCCTGCAGAGTTGTACTGTCAAAAATTCCGAAAGTGGCCGGCCTTTACTACATGGAATAATAGTGCATTGGCAGCTCTCTTTCGGAAAGGTTTATCAGAGACTGTAAAAGATGTTATGGTGGGATTTCCTGTTCCCTCTGGTCTGGATGGCTCTATGTCATTAGCCATTCAAGTTGATCGGCGTTTACGTAAACGTAAAACTACACGGGAGGCGCTGCCACCTTTTGAACAAATGTCTGAACCTGTGCAATGTGATGGGGTTTTGTCTAGGGTGCAACGTCAGAAGTTTAGAAGGCGTAATAAGCTGTGTTTTCTCTGTGGAGACACCTCTCATACTATTTCTGTCTGCCCTAAACGAGAGAAACGTTTTGCACACACATTTGCTGTGGGCAGTGTACAACCTAAGTTCCTTTTGGCAATTACTCTGATCTGCTCCTTGTCCAAATTTTCCACTAAGACTTTTGTGGATTCAGGAGCAGCTCTGAATCTGATGGATTTGGACTTTGCTAAACGTTGTGGTTTGTCCATGACGCCTCTGCAGATGTCTATTCCTTTGAGGGGTATTGATGCCACTCCTTTGGCGGAGAATAAACCTCAGTATTGGACCCAGGTGATAATGTGAGTTGCCCCAGACCACCAAGAAAATTGTAAATTTTTGGTGCTGCATAATTTGCATGATACTATTGTTCTGGGTTTCCCCTGGTTGCAAACTCATAACCCAGTTTTGGATTGGAAATCTGTGTCTGTGGCGAGTTGGGGTTGTCAGTGTGTTCTTAGGGACGCTCCTGTTTTCTCCACCTCTCCTCGGTCTCATGATATTCCTGATTATCTGGCTGATTTCTCGGTGACTCATTCATAACAGGTATTGATGCTACTCCTTTGGCGGAGAATAAACCCCAGTTTTGAATCCAGATGATAATTCGGGTCGCCCCGGACCACCAAGAGAATTGTAAATTTTTGGTGTTGCACAATTTGCATGATACTATTGTTCTGGGTTTTCCTTGGTTGCAAACCCATAATCCTGTTTTGGATTGGAAATCTGTGTCTGTGGTGAGTTGGGGTTGTCAATGTGTTCTTAGCGACACTCCTGTTTTCTCCACTTCTCCCCAGTCTCATGATATTCCTGACTATTTGACTGATTTTTCTGATGTATTTAGTAAGAGTAAGTCTGCGTCTTTGCCTCCTCATAGGAGTTATGACTGTGCAATTGAGTTGATGCCTGGGTGTAAATTTCCCAAGGGTCGGCTTTTCAACTTATCTGTACGCGAACATGATGCTATGCGATCCAATATTAAGGAGTCGTTGGAGAAGGGTCATATTAGACCATCCTCGTCACCCATAGGCGCTGTTTTTTTTTTGTGGCCAAGAAAGATGGTTCATTAAGACCGTGTATTGATTATTGTTCCCTTAACAAAATGACAGTTAAATATCAGTACCCGTTACCTCTGATGTCTGATTTATTCTCCAGAGTTAAGAGTGCCTGCTGGTTTACTAAGCTTGACCTCAGGGGGGCGTATAATCATATTCGCATCAAGCACGGGGATGAATGAAAGATGGCGTTTAATACTCCGGAGGGACATTTTGAGTACCTGGTGATGCCTTTTGGGCTCTCTAATGCCCCTTCTGTCTTCCAGTCCTTTATGAATGATATTTTCCGAGACTTTGTGGATAAGTTTTTGATCATCTATCTGGATGATATTTTGATCTTTTCTAGTGATTGGGATTCCCATGTGGAACATGTCCGGACTGTGTTCTGGATTTTGAGGGAGAATTTCCTGTTTGTTAAGGGATCGAAATGCCTCTTTGGTGTACAGAGGATTTCATTTTTGGGATTTATCTTGTCTCCATCGACTATTGAAATGGACCCAGCCAAGGTACAGGCCATTTATGATTGGGTTCAGCCCACTTCTTTGAAGGCTCTCCAGAAGTTTTTGGGTTTTGCTAATTTCTATCGGAAATTTATAGGTAATTTTTCTAGTATTGTCAAACCACTACTGACCTGACCAAGAAGGGAGCTGATATGCTGAATTGGTCTCCTGAGGCTGTCTCAGCATTTCAGGAGCTTAAGCAGAGATTTGCTTCAGCTCCAGTTTTACGGCAACCTGATGTCTCACTTCCATTTCAAGTGGAGGTAGACGCTTCTGAGATTGGTGCAGGAGCTGTTTTGTCCCAAAAAGACCCTGTGACTTCTAAGATGAATCCCTGTGCCTTCTTTTCTCGAAAGTTTTCCCCATCTGAACGCAACTATGACGTGGGGAATCGGGAATTGCTGGCCATGAAATGGGCATTTGAGGAGTGGAGACATTGGTTGGAGGGAGCTAGACATCAATTTGTGGTCCTCACTGATCACAAGAATCTGATTTATCTGGAGTCGGCAAAATGCTTGAATCCTAGACAGGCTAGATGGGCCTTGTTTTTCACGCGTTTTAATTTTGTGGTCTCTTTTCTTCTGGGCACTAAGAATGTTAAGGCAGACGCCCTTTCTAGGAGTTTCTTTGCTGATTCTCTTAATGTGACCGAGCCTACTACTATCCTAGGTGAGGGGGTAGTTCTTTCTGCCATTTCGCCCGATTTGAGACACGCCCTGGAGAAATTTCAGGAGGATAGGCCTGAGCGTTGCCCTATGGGAAGATTGTATGTTCCTGACCAGTGGAGAAAGAGAGTGATGTCTGAAGTCCATTGCTCCGCATTGGCTGGTCATCCAGGTATTTTTGGTACTAGAGATTTGGTGAGTCGGTCGTTTTGGTGGCCTGCCTTGTCTCGTGATGTCAGGAATTTTGTACAGTCCTGTGGAACTTGTTCTCGGTCTAAACCCTGTTCTCGCTCTAGTGGGTTGCTGATGCCCCTGCTGGTGCCCAAGAGGCCATGGACCCATATCTCAAAGGATTTTATTTCTGATCTTCCTGTCTCTCAGAGAATGACTGTTATCTGGGTGATTTGTAATCGATTTTCGAAGATGGTCCATCTTGTACCACTCCAAAAGTTACCATCTTTTGCTGAGTTGGTACCCTTGTTTTTACAACAGGTGGTTCGGTTACACGAGATTCCTGAGAACATTGTGTCCGATAGAGGGGTCCAGTTTGTTTCCAAATTCTGGAAAGCCTTTTGTTTCAATCTGGGAATTCAGTTATCCTTCTCCTCCGCGTTTCATCCCCAGACCATTGGGCACACTGAGAGAACAAACCAGACCCTGGAGTCTTATTTAAGATGTTTTATATCTGCTAATCAAGATGATTGGGTCTCATTTTTGCCCTTGGCCGAATTTGCGCTGAACAATAGAGCTAGTTCTGCCACTTTGATGTCACCCTTTTTCTGTAATTTTGGGTTTCATCCTCGATTCTCTTCACGGCAAGTGGAATCTTCGTCCTGCCCAGGTGTGGACACTGTGGTTGTGAGACTGCAGCAGATATGGGACCAAGTGGTGGATAAGTTCTCACTCTCTCAGGAAAAGGCCCAGCGTTTTTCCAACCGGCATAGGACCATTGGTCCCCGGTTTAAAGTGGGTGATATGGCTTGGTTGTCGTCTAAGAATATTCCTATGAAGGTTGCATCTCCAAAATTTAAGCCAAGATTTATTGGACCTTATAAGATTTTGGAGATTCTTAATCCTGTTTCTTTTCGATTGGCTCTTTCAGTTACGTTCAAAATCCATAACGTATTTCACAAGTCACTGTTGAAGAGGTTTGTTGAGCCAGTATTGGTTAAAGGCAATGTGGAATATGAGGTAGAGAAAATATTGGATTCTTGTTTGGTTAGACGGAGACTCCAGTATTTGGTCAAATGGAAGGGTTATGGCCAGGAGGATAATTCTTGGGTCTCTGCCTCTGATATTCATGCCAATAAATTGGTTCGTTCTTTTCACCGGGCCCATCCTGATCGGCCTGATGGCATGGATGTGGGTTCGGTGACCCCTCCTCAAGGGGGGGTACTGTTGTGAACTCATTTTCTGCTCCACCAGTTGAGAGTTCTCCTACCGTTCTCCCTCTGGTGGTGACAGGAGGTAGTGAGGTTGGTTTAATTGGTAGTGATCTGCCACCTGATGAGGAGGATAACGATTGGATCTCTGGAGTATCAGACTGGATATAAGACAGCCGACGCCCTATCCTGGTGCTGGTGATTCAGTCTGCTTCTCAGGTCTTGGACTTCAGCTCTGTTCCAGTCTTCTCAAGTTAAGTTTGTTTTTGCTATTGTTCACACTTGCTCATGCTGGTCAATTCAGTTTTTTGTGGTCAGCCAGCCCCTGCAGGGGTTGTGATGAATTTCCACTCCTATTTATCTCTATTTGCCTTTTGGTCCTTTATTAGATTGGCCTCTTTTTGCTCTGTCTCAGAATATTTCAGAGTGCTGATATACTGGGAGAAGTCTAGTGACTTCAGGGTAAATTTTGCTATCAGAAGTGTTGTACATTATTTTGGTAGGGTTTTTGGCAGATTGCAGACAGTGTCTTTCCTTTCCTGTCCTTTCTAGTTAGTCGGGCCCCATCGTTTGCTCATCCTGTTTTTCTGCCTTTGTTTGTGTTTTCATCTTGCTTCACCGTCAATACATGTAGGGGCTGTCTTTCCTTTGGGGTCTGCTCTGGGGCAGTTAGTTTTCCTCTTTTCCTGCTTTAGGCTTATGTAGCTCTCCGGTTGTGACGAGGCATCTAGGATCATCGTAGGTACGCTCCACGACTGCTGCTAGTTGTGTGGTAAAATCAGGGATCTGCAATCTGCATAGTTACCAACCTCTCTGGTTTTCTGAGACTTGGCTTGTTTTGTTTTTCCTCTTCGGTGACCCATTCATAAAACTTACCCCCACATATGAGGTATCAGCGTACTCAGGACAAATTGCACAATAACTTTTGGGGTCCTGTTACCCTTGAGAAAATAAAAATGGGAGTGAAAAGATCATTTTTGTGGAAAAAATATGATTTTTTAATTGTACGGCTGTACGTTATAAACTTTTGTGAAGCCCTTGGTGCAAAGTGCTCACCACATCTCTATATAAGTTCCTTGGGGCATCTAGTTTCCAAAATGGGGTCACTTGTGGGGGGTTTCCACTGTTTAGGCACATCAGGAGGTCTCCAAACTTGACATGGCATCTCATCTGAATTCCAGCCAATTTTGCAGTGAAAAAGTCAAACAGCGCTCCTTCCCTTCCGAGCTCTGCCATGCGCCCAAACAATGGTTCCCCCAACATGTCAGGTATCGACGTACTCAGGACAAATTGCACAATAACTTTTCCAGTCCAATTTCTGCTATTACCCTTGGTAAAATAAAAAAATTGAACCTGAAGTAATTTTTTTTGTGAAAAAAGTTAAATGTTCATTTTTTTTAAACATTCAAAAAATTCCTGTGAAGCACCTGAAGGGTTAATAAACTTCTTGAATCTGGTTTTGAACACCTTGAGGGGTGCAGTTTTTAGAATGGTGTCACTTTTGGGTATTTTCTATCATATAGACCCCTCAAAGTGACTTCAAATGTGATATGGTCCCTAAAAATAAAATGGTGGTGTAAAAATGAGAAATCGCTGGGCAACTTTTAACCCTTAACTTCCTAACAAAAAAAATTTTGGTTCCCAAATTGTGCTGATGTAAAGTAAACATGTGGGAAATGTTACTTAAGTTTTTTGAGTGCCATATCTCTGATTTAAGAGCATAAAAATTCAAAGTTGGAAAATTGTGAAATTTTCAAAATTTTTGCCAAATTTCCATTGTTTTCACAAATAAACGCAAGTTATATGAATTAATTTTTACCACTATCATGAAATACAATATGTTATGAGAAAACAGTGTCAGAATCACCGGGATCCATGGAAGTGTTCCAGAGTTATTACCTCATAAAGGGACAGTGGTCAGAATTGTAAAAATTGGCCCGGGCATTAACATGCAAACCACCCTTGAGAGTAAAGGGGTTGAATATTTGCAAATAAGATCCTTTTTTTTAAAAGAAAATGTGGTCAAACCTTAACCCTTTAGCGACCAGAGGTTTTGTTTTTGTATTTTCATTTTTTAACTCCCCTTCTTCCGAGAGCCATTTTTTTTCTTTTTGTTCAAAATGGTCATGTGAGGGCTTGTTTTTTGTGAGACAAGTTATCCTTTTAAAAAACATCATTGATTTTAACATATCATGTACTGGAAACTGGGGAAAAAATTCCAAGCGCGGTGAAATTGCAAAAAAAGTGCAATCCCACAGTTGTTTTTTTTTACCATGTTCTTTAAATGCTAAAACTGACCTACGATTATGATTCTCCAGGTCATTGTGAGTTTATAGACACCAAACATGTAGTGATTATTTTTTATTTAAGTGTTGAAAACAAATTCCAAAGTTTGCTACAAAAAATTGCGCCATTTCCGATACTGATGTTTTTACTGATATTATTTTGGTGTGATCTTTTGATCGCCCATTATTGCATTTTAATGCAATGTTGAGAAGACCAAAACAACCTAATTCTGGTCTTTTTACTTTTTTCCTCAATATGCCGTTTAACGATCAGGTTAATTCTTTTCATATATTGATATCTGATTTTTTTTTTTTGTTATTGCTTTACTTTGAAATAGGCAAAAGAGGGTAGATTTGAACTTTTAAATTTTTAATTTTTTTTATATTTTTAAAACTTTTTTTAAGTTTTGCATGCTTCAATAGTCTCCATGGGAGACTAGAAGCTGCAGTTGTCTAATCAGCTTCACTTCATGGTGTCTGCTTCACTTGCTATGAGCACCGACCACCAGGCGGCATTCATAGCAATCCGGCTATGACAACCAAAGAGGTCTGCTTGAGACCTCTGGTTGTCATGCCAACCCATTGAGGACCAGCGATCACATGACAGGGTCCCCGATGGGCAGGATTTCCAGCGTGCTTGCCAGAATCGCAAGTTACATGCCGCTGTCAGAGATTGACAGCGGCATTTAACTAGTTAACAGCAAAGGTGGATCACGAATCGATCTGCGGTTGTTGTGGGCACATATCAGCTGATATGTACCCAGAAAGGTGCAGGCTCAGCACCGGAGCCCACGCCAAACAAGGGAAGTACGACATCGGCATACTATTACGCACAATGTCAGAAAGGGGTTAAGCTCCCATGAATAGTGTTAGGGCTCATGCAAAAATCCATGGATTTCAGTCTGATATCGGACTGTAATGCATAGACTGTCCATGGGTCTCCCAACCTAAATGTGACAGCTTCATAAAAATATATAGTCGGAGTTCCGTGGCCAGTCTGAGCATTAGCGATCCATGCTTGGAATGAGTAGCACAAAAGTCTAAATTAGCCCTTAGCTTGTCGACCTTCACTAATACAAAAATTAGAGGTATAAGGATCTGCACATCCACCTACTATTAAAGTCAAAACAGTGGGGAAAAAAAGTATTTAGTCAGCCACCAGTTGTGCAAGTTTTCCCACTTAAAAAGATGAGAGAGGCCTGTAATTGTCATAGGTAGACCACAACTATGAGAGTCAAAATGAAAAAACAAATCCAGAAAATCACCTTGTCTGATTTGGCAAGATTAATTTTGCAAATTATGGTGGAAACTAAGTATTAGGTCACCTAAAAACATGAATGTCACACTGACTATCACACTGACTATCACACTGACTATCACAAACCTCATCAACTTGTTGAAAAAAAAGCTATCGTGTAGCTCCATCAGTGGAAACATAAAAGATCTATAGCTCTCAGAATGCTGCGATGTAAAAATAATTATTTTTCCTATAAAAGTTTTTATTGTGTAAAAGTGGAAAAACATAAAATGTGTAATCTCTGTAATCGTATTTAACCGACATATAAAGCTTTCCTATTAATTTTACCATTCCTTTAGGGGTCTAGTTTCCAAAATGGGGTCATTTGTGGTTGGTCTCCACTGTTTAGGTACATCAAGGTCTCTGCAAACGCAGCATGGTGTCTGCTATCTATTTAGCCAATTTTGCATTCTAAGAGTCAAATGGTTCTCCTTCTCTTCCAAGCCCTGTTGTGTTAGCAAATAGTAGTTCCCCCCATATGGTGTATTGGTGTACTGAGGAGAAATTGCAAAACAAAAAGCGGAGTCCATTTTCTCCTTGTACTTTTGTGAAAATATAAAATTTGAGTCTAAAGTAAAGTTTTTGTTAAAAACAGTTAAATATTTATCTTTTCTTTCCATATTGTTTTAATTCCTGTGAAGCACCTGAAGGGTTAATAGACTTCTTGAATGTGATTTTGAGCACTTAGAGGGGTGCAATTTTTATATTTGGTGTCTTTGGGGAATTTTGCTTCACATAGGCCCCTCAAAATCACTTTATATCTGATGAAATCCTAAAAAAAATTGACATTAGCACAATTTTGGAATTAATTTTTTTTTAGTTATGAAGTTATAAGGATTAGAAGTTGACCAGCGATTTCTCATTTTTACAACAAAATTTACAAAACCATTTTTTTAGGGACCACATCACATTTGAAGTCACTTTCAAGGGTCTATATAATATGAAATGCCCAAAATTGACACCATTCTAAAAACTGAACCCCTCCAGGTGCTCAAAATCACATTCAAAAAGCTTATTAACCCTTCAGGTGCTTTGCAGGAATTTTTGGAATGTTTTAAAAAAGTGAACATTTAACTTTTCATCACAAATAATTTACTTAAGATCCAATTTGTTTTATTTTCCCAAAGGTAACAGTAGAAATTGGACCACAAACGTTATTGTACAATTTTTCCTGAGTACGCTGATACCCTATATCTGCAAGTAAACCACTGTTTGGGTACAAACACAAAATTAGCTGAAATTGAGATCAGACGCCATGTCGCATTTAAAGAGCCCTTGATGTGCCTAAACAGTGAAAAAACCCCCACAAGTGACACCATTTTGGAAAGTACAACCCCTATGGAACTTATCTTGTTATGTGGTGAGCACTTTGAACCCCCAAGTGTTTCACAGAAGTTTATAATGTAGAGCCGTAAAAATAAAAAAAATCATATTTTTTTTACAAAAATGATTTTTTTGCCCGCAATTTTTTATTTTTCCAAGGGTAACAGGAGAAATTGGACCCTAAAAGTTGTTGTGCAATTTATCCTGAGTATACTGGTACCCTATATATGGGGGTAAGCCACTGTTAGGTTCATGGCAGAGCTCAGAAGGGAAGGAGCGCCCTTTGACTTTTCAATGCAAAATTGGCTGGAATTGAGATCAAACGCCATGTCACGTTTGGAGAGTCCCTGATGTGCCTAAACAGTGGAAACGCCCCAATTCTAATGCTAATCCTAACTCCAACACACCCCTAACCCTAATCCCAATCCTAACCACAAACCTAACCCTAACACACTTCTAACCCTAATCCCAACCCTAACTCTAATCCCAACCCTAACCCTAATCCTAACCCTATCGCTAACTTTAGCCCCAACCCTATCGCTAACTTTAGCCCCAACCCTAAACCCAACTTTAGCCCCAACCCTAACTCTAACTTTAGCAGCAACCCCAACCCTAACCCTAATGAGAAAATGGAAATAAATCCTTTTTATTAGTTGTATTATTTTTCCCTAACTTAGGAGGTGGTAAAGTGGGGTTGATTTACTTTTCTATTGCAGTTTTATAGCGGGTTTTTATGTTGGGCAGCTGTCACACACTAAAAGACACTTTTTATTGCAAAAAATAGTTTTTGCATCACCCCATTTTGAGAGCTATAATTTTTCCATATTTTGGCCCACAGAGTCATGTGAGGTCTTGTATTTTGCGGGACGAGTTGACATTTTTATTGGTACCATTTTTGGCACATGACATTTTTTGATCGCTTTTTATTCCAATTTTTTGGGAGACGGAATGTACAAAAACAGCAATTCATGAATTTATTTTGGGGGGCCTTTATACCGTTCCATGTGTGGTAAAATTGATAAAGCAGTTTTATTTTTCAGGCTAGTACGATGGCAGCGATACCTCATTTATATAATTTTTTATGTTTTGGATCTTATATACAATAAAAACTATTTCACATAAAAAATAATTATTTTTGCATCGCTTTATTTTGAATGCTGTAAGTTTTTTATTTTTCTGGTGATGGAGCTATATCATGGCTTTTTTTTGCTTTCAGTGCTGCCACGTTTATTTATATCCGTCTTTTTGATTGCGTGTTATTACACTTTTTGTTCGGCAGTATGATGATTAAGCATTGTTTTTTTGCCTTTTTTAATGGTGTTCATTAAAGGGGTTAACTAGTGGGACAGTTTTATAGGTCAGGTAATTACGGACGCAACAATACTAAATGTGTGTACTTTTATTCCTAAGATTTTTTTTTATTTAAATATTTATTTATTGCTGGAATAAATTGTTAGGAGTTGGGTTCCTGTTGCTGCACAGCAGGAATCCCGATCCTTGCCTTCGGCGGTCTCCCATTCCTCTCTGGCCGCAGAGGAGGCTCTTCAGCAGACTCGTCGATCTCGACGCTCTGCTCAGACAAGCACTGTGGGTTTGGTTGCTGCTGCCACCTCTGGTCCAGCTATAGCAACGTATGCTGGCCAGCAGCGCGCTACTACAGGGACTAAGTCCTCCTTTCGGTCCACTGAGCATGCCTGTAGGACAATCTCTCATTGGAGATCGGAGGTCACATGCTCAGGTCCTTCCCCAGCTTGGATTGGACCATCAGGAAGGTCCCGGAAGGACGCTGCTATAAAAGGTTCGCATGGCCGCCATGTGTGAGTGATGATGGAGTGATGATGAATGCATGAAACTGGTGACTGACTCATTAAGTAACCCCTCCCTTTGATACGTATGTGTTAGGGTTAGTTTAGCTTGAGTCAGCGCCTCATGGTGGCAAAGCATGTGCCACAGTGCTCCAGTCTAAGCACAAACGTTAGCGCCATAGTGCCGCCATATCTCCTGTACCTCTGGGTGGTACAAGTCTGTCCGCTGCACCCTGTGACAGCTAACAGGGCACAGCATTTTCCTAGTGTCACTCTCTAGCGCCGCAGTAGCGGCTCCGTGCGCAAGTGGGTCTAGAAGGACTCTGACTTTGTGCCTCTGGACAGAGTTCTGTGACCACATCGCTTGCGCTCATATCATATTAGTGCGACCATGTGAAGTAACAGGGTTTGCCTCGTACACTCCGGGTGAGCTAACCCAAGCGTGCTACTATCTGCCGTTACCTAGCAGCAGGTTACATCTCTGCACAGTGGACCCCGGGCTGCGAACGCACATCTTACCATCATAATTATTTAGTGCGCTCCGCTAGTCCTTAACATAAATATTGATTTTTTTATTATTATTTTTTATTATTTCTTAAAATATTTTTAGCATTATTTACATTTTTTAATTTATTTAATTCTTACTTTTACACCTTTCCCCACTATGGGACATTCATTTTTTGCAGCCTGATCGCTTCTGTAGCATGCAGAGCTGCATGTTATAGAAGCTGTCAGCGCTGCAGCTTCTGTGCACTGACCTGTGAGAGGTCCTGACATGCACTGCACATGACAGGAGGTTTCACAGCTCTGGTGACCTGGATGTCGTCATGACGACATCAGGTCTCCATGGCAGCGATCGTCTCCAATCCAAAGGCAGAGGAGCTGTCACAGTTGACAGCTCCTTTGCCAGCTCCTGGAATGCTGCGATCATGTTTGATCTATTATCAGAAAACTAAAGAATGCTTACATCTCCATAGAGTTAAGCACAATGACATGGTAGAAAATAAAATAAAAAGTCAACTAATGCCAAGTCTATGAAAAAAGTACCAATAACTTTATTAAATATAAAAGAGGGCAGAAGAAATGCGTACAATAAATACCATGTAGAAAATACAAATAAAAACCAGTGGATAATGATACAACCATGGTGTGACTAAACAGGCATCATTATTTTATCCAGTCAAGGATACAAATATAAATGTTACAAGAAGTGTATATGAACATCCCATAATTTCACTATTTCGGGCAGAAAAAGTTACCACAATAGGACAGGAGGGGAGAGGCATATATCTCCAAATACTAAAGGGGAGGAAAAATACTGAAGTGAAAACATCCCCTACAAAAGAGGGGATGCACAGAGTCAGCCACAATAGTGTGGATCACTTGTTGTTGTTAATGTTGTTGGACCATAATTATGACATGGTGGGGATATCTGAGAGATGGCTGGATGAGAGCCATGACTGGGCTGTTAATTTACAGGGCTATAGTCTGTTCAGAAATGACCGTACAAATAAGCGAGGGGGAGGCGTGTGTTTATATGTAAAATCATCCTTAAAACCCATCCTTCGTGATAATATATATGAATCTAATGAAAATGTAGAGTCCCTGTGGGTAGAGATAAGGGGAGGGGGGAAAAATAATAAATTACTGATAGGGGTTTGTTATAAATCTCCAAAAATAATGGAAGCTACAGAGAATATCCTCATAAAGCAAATAGATGAAGCAGCGACTCAAGGAGAAGTCATTATTATGGGGGACTTCAACTACCCTGAAATACATTGGGGAACCGAAACCTGCAGTTCCAGCAAAGGTAATAGGTTTCTGACGATGAGAGACAATTACCTTTCACAACTGGTTCAGGACCCAACAAGAGGGGGGGCACTGCTAGACCTAATATTAACCAACAGGCCAGACCGCATATCAAATATAAGGGTTGAGGGTCACTTGGGTAATAGTGATCACAAATTAATAAGTTTTCATGTATCCTTTAATAAGATGTGTAGTAGAGGGGTTACAAGGACACTAAACTTCAGGAAGGCAAATTTCCACCGGATGAGAGATGATCTTGGTGCAATTAACTGGGACGATCTCCTGAGACATAAAAATACACAAAGAAAATGGGAGACGTTTATTAGCATCCTGAATAGGACCTGTGCACAATATATACCATATGGGAATAAACATGCGAGAAATAGGAGGAAACCACTATGGCTAAATAGAGCTGTAAGGGGCGCAATAAGAGATAAAAATAAAGCATTTAGAGAATTAAAGCAAGTAGGTAGTGATGAGGCATTAAATAAATACAGAAGATTAAATAAATTCTGTAAAAAGCAAATCAAGACAGCAAAGATTGAGACAGAGAGACTCATTGCCAGAGAAAGTAAAAATAATCCCAAAATATTCTTTAACTACATAAATAGCAAGAAACTAAAAAAATGATAGTGTTGGTCCCCTTAAAAATAGTCTGGGTGAAATGGTGGATGAGGATGAGGAAAAAGCCAATATGCTAAATGACTTTTTTTCAACAGTATTTACACAAGAAAATCCCATGACGGATAACATGATCAGGGATAAAAATTCTCCATTAAATGTCACCTGCTTAACCCAGCAGGAAGTACGGCGGCGTCTACAAATCACTAAAATTGACAAATCCCCAGGCCCGGATGGGATACACCCCCGAGTACTGCAGGAATTAAGCACAGTCATAGATAGACCACTATTTTTAATCTTTAAAGATTCCATAATAACAGGGTCTGTACCACAGGACTGGCGTATAGCAAATGTGGTGCCAATATTCAAAAAGGGGACAAAAACTGAACTTGGAAATTATAGGCCAGTAAGTTTAACCTCAACTGTGGGTAAAATCCTGGAGGGTTTTCTAAGAGATACTATACTGGAGTATCTGGAGAAGAATAACCTTATGACCCAATATCAACATGGGTTTACAAGAGACCGTTCCTGTCAGACTAATCTGATAAACTTTTATGAAGAGGTAAGTTCCGGACTGGACCAAGGGAATGCAGTGGACGTGGTGTACATGGACTTTTCAAAAGCTTTTGATACGGTGCCACACAAAAGGTTGATACATAAAATGAGAACAATGGGGATAGGGGAAAATATGTGTAGGTGGGTTAAGAGCTGGTTCAGGGATAGGAAACAAAGGGTGGTTATTAATGGAGCACACTCGGACTGGGTCACGGTTAGCAGTGGGGTACCACAAGGGTCAGTTTTGGGCCCGCTTCTTTTTAACATATTTATTAATGACCTTGTAGGGGGCATAGAGAGTAGAATTTCAATATTTGCAGATGACACTAAACTCTGCAGGGTAATTAATACAGAGGAGGACAATTTTATATTACAGGAGGATTTATGTAAACTAGAAGCTTGGGCTGATAAATGGCAAATGAGCTTTAATTGGGAAAAATGTAAGGTCATGCACTTGGGTAGAACGAACAAGTTGTATAATTATGTGCTTAATTGTAAAACACTGGGCAAAACAGTCACTGAAAAAGACCTGGGTGTATGGGTGGACGACAAACTCACATTTAGTGGCCAGAGTCAAGCAGCTGCTGAAAAGGCAAATAAAATAATGGGATGCATTAAAAGAGGCATAGATGCTCATGAGGAGAACATAATTTTACCTCTATATAAGTCACTAGTGCGACCACACTTAGAATACTGTGTACAGTTCTGGTCTCCGGTGTATAAGAAAGACATAGCTGAACTGGAGCGGGTGCAGAGAAGAGCGACCAAGGTTATTAGGGAACTAGGGGGTCTGCAATACCAAGACAGGTTATTACACTTGGGGTTATTTAGTTTGGAGAATCGAAGGCTTAGGGGTGATCTTATTACAATGTATAAATATATGCGGGGACAATACAAAGACCTTTCTAATGATCTTTTTACTCTTAGACCTGTGACGGGGACAAGGGGGCATCCTCTACGTCTGGAGGAAAGAAGGTTTAAGCATACTCACAGACACGGATTCTTTACTGTAAGAGCAGTGAGACTATGGAACTCTGCCATATGATGTTGTAATGAGTGATTCACTACTAAAATTTAAGAAGGGACTGGATGCCTTTCTTGAAAAGTATAATATTATAGGGTATATACACTAGTCTCCTTAATATTGCGTTGATCCAGGGAGCTAGTCTGATTGCCGTATGTGGAGTCGGGAAGGAATTTTTTTCCCCAATGTGAAGCTTACTGTTGCCACATGGGGTTTTTTTGCCTTCCTCTGGATCAACATGTTAGGGCAAGTTAGGATAGGATATGGGTTGAACTAGATGGACTTAAAGTCTCCCTTCAACCTTAATAACTATGTTACTATGTTACTATGTTACTTCAAAAAAAATCCCAAAATGCCCAAAATATCAAGCCAGACCTCTCACTAGTCAGAAGAGAGTATGGTAAATTGCTAAAAAGGAAACAAATTCATACCCATAATGCAATGCTTGCATGTCATGCCAAGGCCCCGACGTACGTTTCGCTGTACTGCTTCCTCAGGGGCAGTGTCTCCAAATTCCAAAGGAGTCGCCTTAAATATCCCCCTCAAGCAGAATAGTCATGTTAGATTGCAGTGTGCCGGGGGTTAAAGTGCCAGATTTCAGCTGTGAGAATCAGCTGACACCCGGCCGCAATCAGCTGTGCTCCCTCCGTAAGTGCGGCTGATTGGGTATGAGGTACTATCCCGTCCATGGGCATTAAGGCCCAGGGCACATGAATGGAATAGTATGTCATATGTTAGGAAGGGGTTAACAAATAAATGCATGTCGTACTGAACAAATTTTACCAATATCATGAAGTACAATGTGTCTCAGGTCCGTCATCTGTCAATGGAAATATTCTGGTTACTTTTGTCCTTGCACCCCAAAAATAAATCCGGCAAATTCTGCGCTCACAAATTCAAATGCCGCCTTCCATTCTGAGCCCCACAGTTTTTCTAAATCACATTTCTGAAGCGATAACAGCCTGCCTTATTTACAGGTGCATGTCTCCATAAGTATGAGCTGGGCACTACAACGTACAGGTCACTTCAATGGAAGTTTGCAATTTACTCAGTAACATCCACTGCTGCTTGCTTCTGGAAAACACCTAAAATTGTCACTACATCTGTAGATAAATTCCAAAAGTGGTATAATTTCCAAAATGGGGTCACTTGAGGGGGAATTCTGCAATTCTAGCAATTAGGGGCTCTTTATATAGTGTCCACAAACAATTCTAGGAAAATCTGTGCCCCATGAGGCAAATAGTGTTCCGCCCCTCCTGAGTGTCTCCCTATGGTTAAGTAGTACTGTACAGCCACATTCAGTAGATATTGTGGGACAAATTTTGGTGCTATTCTTACCCATTTCTCCTTGTCCTTGTGAAAATAGAAAATCTGGGGCTAAAACAATTTTTTTGTGGTAAAAATGTATTTTTTCTTCACACCCTAATGATATAAAATCCTGTGACACACCTGTGGTGTCATTATAATCAGTGCAACCCTAGTTTAATTCATCAAAAGGTGTATTTTGTAAAATGGGGTCACTTATAGGGAGTTCTACTGTTCTGACACCTCAGGAGCTCTCCCAGTGGGTCATGGCACCTGCAAATCATAACAGTAAAATCTTCACCACAATATGGCGCTCCTTCCTTTTTGAGCTTTGCACTGTACATGAAAAGTATTTCCTGTTTACATATTGGGTATTGTCACACTCAGGAGAAATTTTTACAACAAACTAAGGTTCATTTTTTCCTTTTAACTTCCTTTTAACTTAGAAAAATTAAAAACTTGAGGCTAAAACAAAATTTTATGGATAAAAATTTAATTATTCTTTCTTCACTGCCCAAGAGTATAAAAATCTGTGAGGCACGTGTGGTGTCAGTATCAATCACTGCACCCCTAGATGAATTCATTGAAGAGTGTAGTTTGTAAAGTGAGGTCATATATGGAGGGTTTCCTTTGTTCTTGCGCCTCAGGGGCTCTGCCAATGTGACATGGCACCCTCAAACCATTCCAGCAAAATTTGAATTCTAATATGGTGACTCTTCCTTTCTGAGCTTTGCACTGTGCCTCAAAATACATTTTTGACAACATATGGGGTATCATTTTACTCAGGAGAAATTTTACAACAAATTTTGGGGTCCATTTTATCCTACTATTCTTATGAAAATGAAAACATTTTGAGGCTAAAACAACAGTTTTGTGTGAATATGCTTTTCCATTTTCACAGATCAATGTTGCAAAATTCTAGGAAGCACCTGGGAGGTCAAGGTGCTCACCATGTGTGTAGCTTCATTGAGGGGTCTAATTTCCAAAATGCGGTCACTTGTGAGGGTTTTCCACTGTTTAGGCTTACCAGGGACTCTCTTAACACTACATGACACCTTCACATAATTTTGTCATAGTCTGTGTTCCAAACCATCACTCCTCCCTTTCTGAGCACTGTCGTGCACCTAAACAGTAGTTTTCCCCCACATATGGTCTATTGGCTACTCAGGAGAAATTGCACAACAAATTTTGGTGTCCATTTTATCCTGCTTCCCTTGTGAAAATGAAAAAAATTGGGGCTAAAACAAGAGTTTTGTGGGAATTTTTTTTTTCATTTTCACACATCAACATTGCAAAATTTTGTGAAACATCTGGGGGGGTTCAAGGTGCTCACTATATGTCTAGCTTAATTCCTTGAGGGAACTAATTTCCAAAATGCCATCACTTGTGTAGGTTTTCTAATGTTTAGGCTTACCAGGGGCTCTCCAATCACAACATGACACCTTCATGACACCCTTAGATTTATGAACACAATATAAATACCATTTTTAATGTAGTGTTGTGTAATTTGCAACAATCACATCTCCAAATGTTCATTTATGGTCATATATTGTTATTTTTATGACAAGAAAATTTCTGTCTCAAAGATAAAACAAATAAACAAAAATTTGGGAGATTCACTAACTTTCTGTTGGTGCATACTCATAAGGTTAATTCTTGCTTTATATAATGCAATGATTGAAATCTTAGCTATTTTCCAATTCCCTAAAATCATGTTCTGCAAGAAAGATGTTTAATAAAGTAGATTATAAAAATTCAATTACAGCAATAACACACTGCCTCGCCTACAGTCAAATTCAAGCGCAGTTTTCAACATGCCTCTCCTGAATGAGCTTTAAGTATTGATCTGAGGATCACAAATCATGAAATGAGAAATTAATTTCTACTAATTCATCACTTTAGTGAATGCTGAATCGTTGAAGACTACCTGTAAGGGATTCACTAAATTGTTCAATGGAGTAAGGGAAAATTCTAATGTATCTGTTCACAGAATTTATAAGCGCAGTTTGATCCATGCACAAGGAAAAAGATAAATGGGTAGGCTTAATGGACTGAAATTGCTCCAGAACAACTTAGCTGATTACACATATTGTTGGCTTTGTTTACCAACTCAGCAATTAGTCATCTCTCATGTGTTCCTTGGACATCATACATAATGTAACGCCAACAAGTACTGTAATAATTATAGCAAATGATTTAGAATATTGCTCTTCTGCAAACAAATTTCTACTTTTCATTACTGATGTTTGCTTTTAGTACTCTATAAGTAAAGTGAAATGTAACAAATAAACATTACTTTTAAATTAAAATGTTGCTTCTTCAACAGTTCAGCAATCAGAAAGTAGATTGAACAGTGGTAGCATCTTAATACATTTATTCATGATAATGTTCATTGATCCAAATTTATTAAAAGGCAACTGCAGTAAAAAAAAAGTTTGCAATTGTATTTGTTAGATCTACAGATATCTTAATGTATAATTAACCCCTTTACCCCAAGGGTGTTTTGCACGTTCATGACCGGGCCAATTTTTACAATTCTGACCACTGTCCCTTTATGAGGTAATAACTCTGAAACGCTTCCATGAATCCCGGTGATTCTGACAATATTTTCTCGTGACATATGGTACTTCATGTTAGTGGTAAAATTTCATTCAAATAAAATGCGTTTATTTGTGAAAAACGTAAATTTGGAGTAAATTTCGCAATTTTCCAACTTTAAATCACAGAAGCACACAAAAAACGTAATAAGTAACATTTCCCACATGCTTACTTTACATCAGTACAATTTTGGAACCAAAATTTTTTTTTGGTAGGAAGTTATAAGGGTTCAAAGTTGACTAGCGATTTCTCATTTTTGCAACACCATTTTATTTTTACCGACCACGTCACATTTGAAGTCACTTTGAGGGGTCTATATGACAGAAAATACCCAAAAGTGACACCATTCTAAAACCTGCACCCCTCAAGGTGCTCAAAACCACATTCAAGAAGTTTATTAACCCTTCAGGTGCTTCACAGGAATTTTTTGAATGTTTAAAAAAATGAACATTTTTTTCACCCAAAAATTATTTCAAGTCCAATTTTTTTTATTTTACCAAGGGTAACAGGAGAAATTGAACTGCAAAAGTTATTGTGCAATTTGTCCTGAGTACGCTGATACCTGATATGTGGGGGGAACCACTGTTTAGGTGCATGGCAGAGCTCAGAAGGGAAGGAGTGCCGTTTGATTTTTTCAATGAAAAATGGGCTGGAATTCAGATCGGACATCATGTCATGTTTGGAGAGCCCCTGATGTGCCTAAACAGTGGAAACCCTCCACAAGTGACCCCATTTTGGAAACTAGACCCCCCAAGGAACTTATCTAGATATGTTGTGAGAACTTTGAAATCACAAGGGCTACACAGAAGTTTATAACGTACAGCCGTACAATTAAAAAATTACATTTTTCACCCCCAATTTCTATTTTCCCAAGGGTAACAGGACCCTAAAAGTTATTGTGCAATTTGTCCTGAGTACACTGATACCCCATATGTGGGTGTAAACGACTATTTGGGCACATGGCAGAGCTCGGAAGGGAAGCAGCGCCATTTGACTTTTTTGGCTGGAATTGAGATGGGACACCATGTTGCATTTGGAAAGCCCATGGTGTGCCAAAACAATGGAAACCCCCCACAAATGACACCAATTTGGAATCTAGACCACCCAAGGAACTTATGTAGATGTGTGGTGAGAACTTTGAACCTCCCAGGGCTTCACAGAAGTTTATAACATACAGTCGTAAAATTAAAAAATCACATTTTTTCCACAAAAATGATCTTTTCACCCCCAAGTTTTATTTTCCCAAGGGTAACAGGACCCTAAAAGTTATTGTGCAATTTGTTCTGAGTATGCTGATACCCGATATGTGGGGGTAAACCACTATTTGGGCGCATAACAGAGCTCGGAAGGGAAGCAGTGCCATTTGACTTTTTTGGCTAAAATTGGGATTGGACGCCATGCCGCGTTTGGAAAGCCCCTGATGTGCCTAAACAGTGAAAACCCTCCACAAATGACACCATTTTGGAAACTAGAACCCAAGGAACTTATCTAGATGTGTGGTGAGCACTTTGACCCCCCAAGGGCTTCACAGAAGTTTACAACGCCCGGGCGTGAAAATAAAAAAATCATATTTTTTCCACAAACATGATCTTTTAGTCCCCAATTTTTTTATTTTCTCAAGGGTAACAGGAGAAATTTGACCCCAAAAGTTGTTGTCCTATTTGTCCTGAGTACGCTGGTACCCCATATGTGGGAGAAAACTACTGTATGGGGACACGTCGGGGTTCGGAAGGGAAGTAGTGACGTTTTGGAATGCAGACTTTGATGGAATGGTCTGCGGGTGTCATGTCACGTTTGGAGAGCCTCTGAGGTGCCTAAACTGTTGAAACGCCCCAAAAGTGACCCCATTTTGCAAACTAGACCCCCCCACGGAACTTATCTAGATGTGTGGTGAGCACTTCGAACCCCCCAGTGCTTCACAGAAGTTTATAACGCCCGGGTGTGAAAATAAAAAAAACATATTTTTTTCCACAAAAATGATATTTTTGCCCCTAATTTTTTTATTTTCCCAAGGGTAACAGGAGAAATTGGACCCCAAAAGTTGTTGTCCAATTTGTCCTGAGTAGGCTGATACCCCATATGTGGGGGTAAAATACTGTTTGGGCTCATGGCAGAGCTTGGAAGGGAAGAAGCACGATTTAACTTGTTCAGCGCAGAATTTGCTGGAATTGAGATCAGATGCCATGTTGTATTTGAAGAGCACCTGATGTGCCCAAACAGTGTAAACCCCCAATTCTAACTCCAACCCTAACCCCAACACACCCCTAACCCTAATCTCAGCCCTAACCCTAGCCCTAACCCTAGTCCTATCCCTAACCCTAATCCTATCCCTAACCCTAACTGTTATGAATGGGCACTGAGGAGGATAGCAGGCCCAAGCTAAGCCACAGAAAACCAGAGAGGTTGGTAACTAAGCAGATGCTGACCCCTGATCCTGTCCACACAACTAGCAGTAGCCATAGAGCGTACCTACGATGATCCTAGACGCCTCGGCAGAGCCGGAGAGCTAACTAAGCCTAAAGCAAGAAAGGAGAAATCTAAACTGCACCGGAGCAGACCCCAAAGGAATAGATAGCCCCCAAACATATATTATCTGTGAGACAAGATGAAAACACAAATGCAGGCAGAAAAATAGACTGAGCAAACGATGGGGCCCACAATGACTAGACAGGACAGGAAAGACACTGTCTGCATTCACGCAAAAAACCCTGCAAAAAGTCCAACATGTCTGATGCACAAAGATACTGAAGTCGCACGACTTCGCCTCCACTATATCAGCACTCTGGTATATTCTGAAAGCAAAGCAAAAAGAGACCAATATAACAGGGGAAAAACAAACTGGCACAAGCAGTAACATATGGGCGGTGATTCAGCACAGCCCCAGCCTGAGCTGGCTGACCCGCACAAAGCAGAGACAGACAAAACCAGATCAAATGTAAACAGAATGGCAAATCAACCACATAGCTGAACATGCAGGGAAAGAGCAGGAGACATCAGACGTCAGAAGGCACAGGAAGAAAATCACCAGCAGGGATAGAGGGAGTCAGCTGTCTTAAATCCCAATCAGAAACCCCAGATCTCCAATCGTCTTCCTCATCATGAGGTGGCAAGCCTCTGTCAATCAGATCAGCACCACTACCTCCAGTAACCAAGAGAGGGAGTCCAGAAAGAGAACTTGCAATCCCTCTGTCAATCTGACCAGCTCCACTACCTTCAATAATCACCAGAGGGAAGCCAGAGAGAGAATTCACAACACCTAACCCTAGCCCTAACCCTAACCCTAATGGAAAATGGAAATAAATACATTTTTTAAATTGATTATTTTTCCCTAACTAAGGGGGTGATAAAGGGGGGTTTGATTTACTATATATGGTGCATTTTTATGTATGGCAGCTGTCGCACGCTAAAAGACGCTTTTTATTGTAAAAATAGTTTTTGCATCACCACATTTTGAGAGCTATAATTTTTCCATATTTTGACCCACCGAGTCATGTGAGGTCTTATTTATTGCAGGACGAGTTGATGTTTTTATTGGTGCCATTTTCGGGCACGTGACATTTTTTGTTCGCTTTTTATTACGATTTTTGGGACACAGAATGAACAAAAACCAGCATTTCAAGAATTTCTTTTGGGCAGTGCATTTACACCGTTACGCGTGCGGTAAAATTGATAAGGCGGTTTTATTCTTCGGATCAGTACAATTACAGCAATACCTCATTTATATCTTTTTTTATGTTTTGGCGCTTTTATGCAATGAAAACAATTTTATATAAAAAATAATTATTTTTGCATCACTTTATTCTGCGAGCTATAACTTTTTAATTTTTTTGCTGATGATGCTGTGTGGTGGCTTGTTTTTTGCGTGACAAGATGACGTTTTCAGCGGTACCATGGTTATTTATATCCGTCTTTTTAATCGCGCGTTATTGCACTTTTTCTTCTACGGTATGATAATAAAGCATTATTTTTTTATTTGTTTTTTATTTTTATTTTTTAAGGGGTTCGCTAAAGGGGTTAACTAATGGGACAGTTTCATAGGGCGGGTCGTTACAGACGTGGTGATACTAAATATGTGTCCTTTTATTGTATTTTTTATTTCCAAAAAATTAATTTATTAGGGAATATTTTTTTTTAAATTTATTTAGCGATTTTTTTATAAATTATTTTTACACTTTTTTTTTTTTACTTTATTACCTTGTCCCAGGGGGGACATCACTGTCATGTGTGAGAGCGCTGATCTGACACATCACAGATCGCTGTGACAGATCAGCAATCTGTCACAGGCAGTGCAGAAGGCTTCCTCATGCCTGCGCTTTGCAGGCACTGAGGAAGCTGGCTCCCTGCAGGCCCCCGAAGGTCACCGCCGCCATATTAGATCTGGGGACCTGCAGGGAAGGAGGACCCTGGAGCAGTGCAGCACATCACGCTGCTCCGGGGGTCTCAGGGAAGCACGGAGGGAGCCCCCTCCCTGCCGATGCTTCCCTTTAACCCCCGGTACACCGCGATCGTGTTTGATCGCGGTGTGCAAGGGGTTAACGTGTTGGGGCGGTCCGTCACCGCCCCTGACACATAGTGCCGGGTGTCAGCTGTGATAATCAGCTGATACCCGGCCACAATCAGCGGCGCTCACCTCATGAGCGCCGTTGATCGCTATGACGTACTATCCCATCCATGGGCATAGGGGCCCGGGTCCCATGGACGGGATAGTACATCAGATGTCAGAAATGGGTTAAGCAGTATTCTTGCTAGGCAGACTTACATTAATGATGGGAGAAACTTTGCTGCTTCTCCAGTTACAATAACAACCCTGTATTTGTGCGAGTGTGAAGGTGCTGGAACATGGAATTAGTAGAGGTGGACAGTTTTTTCTTTTTTCTAGACAGTTATTTTTAACCACTTTATTCTCTCCTCTCCGCAGGTAGCATGCAGTAGTGACAGCTAGAGTTGAGCGAAACGGGTCGAAAAAATTCAAAAGTCGCCGACTTTTGGCAAAGTCGGGTTTCATGAAACGAAACCCGACCCTAGGATGAGGTCGGCCACGAGGTCGGCGACTTACGCGCCAAAGTCGCGTTTCAAAAGTTTGTTTTGCGCTCTTTTTCAGCCAATCAGGATCCACGGACACTGTGGGCAACGTGATGACATAGGCACGGGTCACCACCATCTTTCAGAAGGGCATGCAAGTGATTGGCTTGCTTTGGTGGGCGTCACAGGGGGTATAAAAGGGCGTGCACGCCGACCGCCATCTTACTTCTGCCGATCTTAGTATAGGGAGAGGTTGCTGCTGATTCTGTAGGGAGAGCGTTAGGCAGGGAAGAAGACAAAAAAACTGCTTCTGCTGCTAGCGATTTGGCCTGCACAACACACAAGTCACTGTGTGTGCAGTGCAAGGGGAGGCTATATTGTGGTGTATCAGTGGTGTTGGTTGTTGGGCTGCCTTCTAAGGCTTCCTGACACGCTGGCATTGCTGTTTACCCACTGCTCCGCAAACTGCTTTTTTAAAAGCAATCCAATCTCCCTTATCCTCTCGTCACTTTGGTCACAGGCAGCTGTGCCATCGAGCGTGTCACATAGCGCTCAGATATCAGTGGGCCGCACACAATCCACAAGTGTCCAGTGTCCAAAAGTGTACGCAGAGATTCAAAATCTCCATTATCCTCTCGTCACTTTGGTCACAGGCAGCTGTGCCATCGAGCGTGTCACATAGCGCTCAGATATCAGTGGGCCGCACACAATCCACAAGTGTCCAGTGTCCAAAAGTGTACTCAGAGATTCAAAATCTCCATTATCCTCTCGTCACTTTGGTCACAGGCAGCTGTGCCATCGAGCGTGTCACATAGCGCTCAGATATCAGTGGGCCGCACACAATCCACAAGTGTCCAGTGTCCAAAAGTGTACGCAGAGATTCAAAATCTCCATTATCCTCTCGTCACTTTGGTCACAGGCAGCTGTGCCATCGAGCGTGTCACATAGCGCTCAGATATCAGTGGGCCGCACACAATCCACAAGTGTCCACTGTCCACAAGTGTACGCAGAGATTCAAAATCTCCATTATCCTCTCGTCACTTTGGTCACAGGCAGCTGTGCCATCGAGCGTGTCACATAGCGCTCAGATATCAGTGGGCCGCACACAATCCACAAGTGTCCACTGTCCACAAGTGTACGCAGAGATTCAAAATCTCCATTATCCTCTCGTCACTTTGGTCACAGGCAGCTGTGCCATCGAGCCTGTCAAATAGCGCTCAGATATCAGTGGGCCTCACACAATCCACAAGTGTCCAGTGTCCAAAAGTGTACGCAGAGATTCAAAATCTCCATTATCCTCTCGTCACTTTGGTCACAGGCAGCTGTGCCATCGAGCGTGTCACATAGCGCTCAGATATCAGTGGGCCGCACACAATCCACAAGTGTCCAGTGTCCAAAAGTGTACGCAGAGATTCAAAATCTCCATTATCCTCTCGTCACTTTGGTCACAGGCAGCTGTGCCATCGAGCGTGTCACATAGCGCTCAGATATCAGTGGGCCGCACACAATCCACAAGTGTCCAGTGTCCAAAAGTGTACGCAGAGATTCAAAATCTCCATTATCCTCTCGTCACTTTGGTCACAGGCAGCTGTGCCATCGAGCGTGTCACATAGCGCTCAGATATCAGTGGGCCGCACACAATCCACAAGTGTCCAGTGTCCAAAAGTGTACGCAGAGATTCAAAATCTCCATTATCCTCTCGTCACTTTGGTCACAGGCAGCTGTGCCATCGAGCGTGTCACATAGCGCTCAGATATCAGTGGGCCGCACACAATCCACAAGTGTCCACTGTCCACAAGTGTACGCAGAGATTCAAAATCTCCATTATCCTCTCGTCACTTTGGTCACAGGCAGCTGTGCCATCGAGCGTGTCACTTAGCGCTCAGATATCAGTGGGCCGCACACAATCCACAAGTGTCCACTGTCCACAAGTGTACGCAGAGATTCAAAATCTCCATTATCCTCTCGTCACTTTGGTCACAGGCAGCTGTGCCATCGAGCGTGTCACATAGCGCTCAGATATCAGTGGGCCGCACACAATCCACAAGTGTCCACTGTCCACAAGTGTACGCAGAGATTCAAAATCTCCATTATCCTCTCTTCACTTTGGTCACAGGCAGCTGTGCCATCGAGCGTGTCACATAGCGCTCAGATATCAGTGGGCCGCACACAATCCACAAGTGTCCACTGTCCACAAATGTACGCAGAGATTCAAAATCTCCATTATCCTCTCGTCACTTTGGTCACAGGCAGCTGTGCCATCGAGCGTGTCACATAGCGCTCAGAAATCAGTGGGCCGCACACAATCCACAAGTGTCCACTGTCCACAAGTGTACGCAGAGATTCAAAATCTCCATTATCCTCTCGTCACTTTGGTCACAGGCAGCTGTGCCATCGAGCGTGTCACATAGCGCTCAGATATCAGTGGGCCGCACACAATCCACAAGTGTCCACTGTCCACAAGTGTACGCAGAGATTCAAAATCTCCATTATCCTCTCGTCACTTTGGTCACAGGCAGCTGTGCCATCGAGCGTGTCACATAGCGCTCAGATATCAGTGGGCCGCACACAATCCACAAGTGTCCACTGTCCACAAGTGTACGCAGAGATTCAAAATCTCCATTATCCTCTCGTCACTTTGGTCACAGGCAGCTGTGCCATCGAGCGTGTCACATAGCGCTCAGATATCAGTGGGCCGCACACAATCCACAAGTGTCCACTGTCCACAAGTGTGTGCAGAAATTCTAAAACTCCCCTGTCCTATAGACACCTTGTACCTTGTTTTACATTACTATATAGTTTGTTGGATTTTGTCTACATTTCTACCAAAAATGAGGAAGGCTGGTGGAAGAGGCCGTGGAATTGGGCGGGGGTTGGCAGCTGGTAATGATGGTGTTGGTGGTGGATCTGATGGTAGTGGCAAGAGCAAAATAGGACCAAATGCAGGAGGTGCTGACCCTGCATCATCGTCTGTCTACATAAGGCCTCGAACGCTTAGTTTTCTAGGAGTTGGCAAACCGCTTTTAAAGGCAGAGCATCAGGAAAAAGTTTTGTCTTACATTGCTGACTCAGCCTCCAGCTCTATCGCCTCCTCTTCTTCAGTTGTAAAAAGTAAAAGCACTGAGTCGTCATTGGAGGCTCATGTTCATGAACCACACCTTTCCTTGTGTCCTTCACCCCAACCAAGATTGAAGGATGACGCAGGCCATACTACTGATTACTCCATGGAGCTGTTTTCACATACCATGCCTGGATTATCAAGTCAAATGGTGAATTACCCAGGCCAAGATGAATCTGACATGGAGTGCACTGATGCACAGCCGCTGATGGATGATTCTGCTGGTACATTCACTCAGAGCACTACATTGTCCTCGCAGTGTACAGAGCCAGATTTTGACCCTGATGAGACTCAGGTGCCCCTTTCCGCACACTATACCACCATACACGGTGACACAGAGAAAGGTGCACATGACATAGAAGAGGAGGTGATGGATGACCCAGTTGTTGACCCAGATTGGCATCCATTGGGGGAAGAGGGTGCTGCTTCCAATAGCTCAGATGAGGAGCATCCACAGCAGACATCGACATCGCAACAGCTGTTATCTGGCAGGCCCGGAGCACTCCAAAGACAGGTTCCAAACATCAAAAGAGTTGCTGGACAGCTTGTCCAGAGGGTCAAAAGATCACAGCGTGCTAGGCCGCAAAATGTCTGCCAAAGTAGGAAGAGTGCAGTGTGGCAGTTTTTTGAACAAAATCCTCATGATCAGGCCAAGGTTATCTGTAAGAAGTGCGCAAAGACCTTTAGCCGAGGGAAAAATCTGAAAAATTTGAATACCAGTTGCATGCTTAGACATTTAACCAGCATGCACTTGCAAGCGTGGACACAACACCAAACCTCAAGTGCCACATGTGCAACTGATCACAACGAAGGTAGTCAGCAACGCTACATTGTTTCCCCCACTGTAAGCACACCGGTTAGCACAGCAGCAAATGTTGAGGTGTCGTTGCAAGGCCACAGCAGTCAGGGAATCCCACTGTTATATCAACGAAAGACTGATTCTAGGCCATCAGAAAGAACACCAACTCCATCACCATCATCAACCCTCTCTCAGTCCGCCCTGTCCACCGCTACTTCCACCATATGCAGCTCTCAAGTCCAGCTCACCCTCCCAGACACTATGAGTAGGTCAAGAAAGTACTCAGTCTCTCATCCGCGTACACTGGGTTTGAACGCCCACATTGCCAAACTAATCTCGTTTGAGATGATGCCCTTTCGGTTGGTGGAAAGCACAGCTTTCCGCGAACTCATGGCCTATGCAGTACCACGCTATGACCTACCCAGTCGCCACTTCTTCTCTCGCAAAGCCATCCCAGCCCTCCACCATCATGTGAAAGACCGCATTGTCCATGCACTCAAGCAGTCAGTGAGCGGAAAGGTGCACCTCACAACTGATGCATGGTTCAGTCGGCATGGCCAGGGCCGTTACGTGTCCATCACTGCGCACTGGGTTAATGTGGTGGATGCAGGGTCCACAGGGGACAGCGGTGGTGGGACAGTGCTGCCTAGCCCACGGTCTAGGAAACAGTTGGCTGTAGGCGTTCGACCCTCCTCCTCCTCCTCCTCCTCCAGAAGCGACAGCTCGTCCACAGAGCGCAGTCGTACGAGCACTCCATCTGCAGCTGCCACTGTTGCACACGATGTGTCCCCCTATCGAGCAGCTAGTGCAAAGCGTCAGCAGGCTGTGTTGCAGATGATGTGTTTGGGCGACAGACACACCGCCGAGGTGCTGGCCGAGTACTTGAAGCGACAAACTGAGTCATGGCTGGGCAGTGTACATCTTGAGGCAGGCAAGGTAGTTAGTGATAACGGCCGTAATTTTGTGGCAGCCATAGCCCTTTCAAAACTCAGCCACATACCTTGCTTGGCTCACACCTTGAACCTGGTGGTGCAGTGCTTCCTCAAAAATTATCCGGCGTTAACAGCCCTGCTCCAGAAGGTGCGAAGACTGTGCGCGCACATCCGCCGGTCGCCTGTACACTCCGTTCGTATGCAGAAGCTGCAGCGATTGCTCCACCTTCCCAACCACTGCCTCATTATCGACATTGCAACAAGGTGGAACTCCACCCTGCACATGGTGGAGCGGCTGTGCGAGCAGAGGCAGGCCATAATGCATTTGTGGGAGGATACACGGCCAGGCACTTTGAGAGCAGACATGGAGTTGACAGGCGTGCAGTGGTCGAAGCTGAAAGACCTTTGTAAAGTCCTTCAGTGTTTTGAGGAATGCACACGGCTGGTAAGCTCAGACGACGCCATGAGCATGAGCATCCCACTTATGCGTCTGCTCATGCAAACTTTGACGCACCTTAAGGAGCAGGCGTCTGCAGCCAATTTTGATGAGGAGGAAGAGGAGGAGGGAATCCTTGATGACATTCAGCCATTGTCTGCTCAGGGACCTCTCCTGGAAGAGGTGGAGGAAGAAGAGGAGGAGGAGGATGATGGGGATGATTACTTAGGGGAGGAGGATGCATCTCGTGGGGCAAGTGAAAATGTTGGCGTGGCAAGGTCTGGTACAGGGTTTGTGCGTGACTGGAGGGATGTGGATTTGCCAGAAAGTGCTCCTCCACCCAGCACTCGCAGTGCATCATTGACACCGGGAACATTGGCCCACATGTCAGATTATGCCTTGCGGATCCTAAAAAGGGACCCCCGCATTGCCAAAATGATGAACGATGACGACTACTGGTTGGCCAGCATCCTGGATCCACGCTATAAAGGCAAATTACAAAACATCATGCCACAGGAGAACCTTGACCTAATATTGGCTAATAAACAAGCAACTCTGGTAAATCGGTTGCTTGAGGCATTCCCAGCACACAGCAGCGGTGATGGTTCTCACACGAGCCGTACGGGCCGGGGGCAGCTTGGCAGAGGTGTTCGTGGTGCACACAGCAGAAGTGGTGTTGGAGACAGGGGTTTCATGACAATGTTGTGGACTGATTTTTCAAATACCGCTCACACAACTGGTAATACTGCATCGATGGAAAGTGACAGGAGACAGCAGTTGTCAACTATGGTTACAAACTACTTTTCCTCCCATATCGATGTTCTCCCACACAGGTCATTCCCCTTTGACTATTGGGCCGCTAAACTGGACACCTGGCCTGAATTGGCCCAATATGCCTTACAGGAGCTCGCTTGCCCAGCTGCAAGTGAGCTATCGGAAAGAGTCTTCAGTGCAGCTGGATCAATCCTGACAGAAAAAAGGACCCGTCTGTCAACCCAAAATATGGATGATCTAACCTTCATTAAAATGAACCACGCATGGGTTTCCAAGGATTTTGTCCCACCTTCCCCTGATGACACATAGGGTGACAGAAAAATGGCTTGCTTTGGTCCACCTCTTCCTGGTACTTCACCTATTTCGCCTTTTGCATCAGTTGAATGTCCAACATCAACATATGCCACTTTCTAAAACTCCCTAACTGTGCTGCCTCCCCCCCCATGGCCGGGGTCACCACCTAGCGCACGACACCGTGCGAGTGCCGATGCCCTGGACAGGTGGGTAGGCCGACTCTTGGGCGCGGGCACTGGCACAGGGTCCCTCATAGTGCAATCAAGTGTCTCTGACGGTGGTGGTGCACACCCGCCGTCAGACACACCGCTGTACTATGAGGGGCCCAGTGCCAGTACCGACGCCCACGAGTGGGCCCCCCTTGCTTGGCCAGGGCCCCAGCATTTGCAATCTTTACCTTTCCCTGCTCCTCCGCTGTGTAATCTGGGCCGTCAAATCCATACTGTGCCTGACACCGTCTGAGCCTGCCTCCTGATGTATAGACATATATTTTGAATGTGTACGCTATCCATACATGTTATCCGGGGATACGTTACCCCTTCTAAACTTTGTGCAATGACGTGCAATCCATACTGGGCCTAACACCGTCTGAGCCTGCCTCATGCTGTATAGACATATATTTTGAATGTGTACGCTATCCATACATGTTATCCGGGGATACGGTACCCCTTCTAACCTTTGTGCAATGACGTGCAATCCATACTGGGCCTAACACCGTCTGAGCCTGCCTCATGCTGTATAGACATATATTTTGAATGTGTACGCTATCCATACATGTTATCCAGGGATACGGTACCCTTTCTAACCTTTGTGCAATGACGTGCAATCCATACTGGGCCTAACACCGTCTGAGCCTGCCTCATGCTGTATAGACATATATTTTGAATGTGTACGCTATCCATACATGTTATCCAGGGATACGGTACCCTTTCTAACCTTTGTGCAATGACGTGCAATCCATACTGGGCCTAACACCGTCTGAGCCTGCCTCATGCTGTATAGACATATATTTTGAATGTGTACGCTATCCATACATGTTATCCGGGGATATGGTACCCCTTCTAACCTTTGTGCAATGACGTGCAATCCATACTGGGTCTAACACCGTCTGAGCCGGCCTCATGCTGTATAGACATATATTTTGAATGTGTACGCTATCCATACATGTTATCCGGGGATACGGTACCCCTTCTAACCTTTGTGCAATGACGTGCAATCCATACTGGGCCTAACACCGTCTGAGCCTGCCTCATGCTGTATAGACATATATTTTGAATGTGTACGCTATCCATACATGTCATCCAGGGATACGGTACCCTTTCTAACCTTTGTGCAATGACGTGCAATCCATACTGGGCCTAACACCGTCTGAGCCTGCCTCATGCTGTATAGACATATATTTTGAATGTGTACGCTATCCATACATGTTATCCAGGGATATGGTACCCTTTCTAACCTTTGTGCAATGACGTGCAATCCATACTGGGCCTAACACCGTCTGAGCCTGCCTCATGCTGCATAGACATATATTTTGAATGTGTACGCTATCCATGCATGTTATGCAGGGATACGGTACCCTTTCTAACCTTTGTGCAATGACGTGCAATCCATACTGGGCCTAACACCGTCTGAGCCTGCCTCATGCTGTATAGACATATATTTTGAATGTGTACGCTATCCATACATGTTATCCGGGGATACGGTACCCCTTCTAACCTTTGTGCAATGACGTGCAATCCATACTGGGCCTAACACCATCTGAGCCTGCCTCATGCTGTATAGACATATATTTTGAATGTGTACGCTATCCATACATGTTATCCGGGGATACGGTACCCCTTCTAACCTTTGTGCAATGACGTGCAATCCATTCTGGGCCTAACACCATCTGAGCCTGCCTCATGCTGTATAGACATATATTTTGAATGTGTACGCTATCCATACATGTTATCCAGGGATACGGTACCCTTTCTAACCTTTGTGCAATGACGTGCAATCCATACTGGGCCTAACACCGTCTGAGCCTGCCTCATGCTGTATAGACATATATTTTGAATGTGTACGCTATCCATACATGTTATCCAGGGATACGGTACCCTTTCTAACCTTTGTGCAATGACGTGCAATCCATACTGGGCCTAACACCATCTGAGCCTGCCTCATGCTGTATAGACATATATTTTGAATGTGTACGCTATCCATTCATGTTATCCGGGGATACGGTACCCCTTCTAACCTTTGTGCAATGACGTGCAATCCATACTGGGCCTAACACCGTCTGAGCCTGCCTCATGCTGTATAGACATATATTTTGAATGTGTACGCTATCCATACATGTTATCCGGGGATACAGTACCCCTTCTAACCTTTGTGCAATGACGTGCAATCCATACTGGGCCTAACACCGTCTGAGCCTGCCTCATGCTGTATAGACATATATTTTGAATGTGTACGCTATCCATACATGTTATCCAGGGATACGGTACCCTTTCTAACCTTTGTGCAATGACGTGCAATCCATACTGGGCCTAACACCGTCTGAGCCTGCCTCATGCTGTATAGACATATATTTTGAATGTGTAAGCTATCCATACATGTTATCCGGGGATACGGTACCCTTTCTAACCTTTGTGCAATGACGTGCAATCCATACTGGGCCTAACACCGTCTGAGCCTGCCTCATGCTGTATAGACATATATTTTGAATGTGTACGCTATCCATACATGTTATCCGGGGATACGGTACCCCTTCTAACCTTTGTGCAATGACGTGCAATCCATACTGGGCCTAACACCGTCTGAGCCTGCCTCATGCTGTATAGACATATATTTTGAATGTGTACGCTATCCATACATGTTATCCAGGGATACGGTACCCTTTCTAACCTTTGTGCAATGACGTGCAATCCATACTGGGCCTAACACCGTCTGAGCCTGCCTCATGCTGTATAGACATATATTTTGAATGTGTACGCTATCCATACATGTTATCCAGGGATACGGTACCCCTTCTAACCTTTGTGCAATGACGTGCAATCCATACTGGGCCTAACACCGTCTGAGCCTGCCTCATGCTGTATAGACATATATTTTGAATGTGTACGCTATCCATACATGTTATCCGGGGATACGGTACCCCTTCTAACCTTTGTGCAATGACGTGCAATCCATACTGGGCCTAACACCGTCTGAGCCTGCCTCATGCTGTATAGACATATATTTTGAATGTGTACGCTATCCATACATGTTATCCAGGGATACGGTACCCTTTCTAACCTTTGTGCAATGACGTGCAATCCATACTGGGCCTAACACCGTCTGAGCCTGCCTCATGCTGTATAGATATATATTTTGAATGTGTACGCTATCCATACATGTTATCCAGGGATACGGTACCCCTTCTAACCTTTGTGCAATGACGTGCAATCCATACTGGGCCTAACACCGTCTGAGCCTGCCTCATGCTGTATAGACATATATTTTGAATGTGTACGCTATCCATACATGTTATCCAGGGATACGGTACCCTTTCTAACCTTTGTGCAATGACGTGCAATCCATACTGGGCCTAACACCGTCTGAGCCTGCCTCATGCTGTATAGACATATATTTTGAATGTGTATGCTATCCATACATGTTATCCAGGGATACGGTACCCTTTCTAACCTTTGTGCAATGACGTGCAATCCATACTGGGCCTAACACCGTCTGAGCCTGCCTCATGCTGTATAGACATATATTTTGAATGTGAACGCTATCCATACATGTTATCCGGGGATACGGTACCCCTTCTAACCTTTGTGCAATGACGTGCAATCCATACTGGGCCTAACACCGTCTGAGCCTGCCTCATGCTGTATAGACATATATTTTGAATGTGTACGCTATCCATACATGTTATCCGGGGATACGGTACCCCTTCTAACCTTTGTGCAATGACGTGCAATCCATACTGGGCCTAACACCGTCTGAGCCTGCCTCATGCTGTATAGACATATATTTTGAATGTGTACGCTATCCATACATGTTATCCAGGGATACGGTACCCTTTCTAACCTTTGTGCAATGACGTGCAATCCATACTGGGCCTAACACCGTCTGAGCCTGCCTCATGCTGTATAGACATATATTTTGAATGTGTACGCTATCCATACATGTTATCCAGGGATACGGTACCCTTTCTAACCTTTGTGCAATGACGTGCAATCCATACTGGGCCTAACACCGTCTGAGCCTGCCTCATGCTGTATAGACATATATTTTGAATGTGTACGCTATCCATACATGTTATCCGGGGATATGGTACCCCTTCTAACCTTTGTGCAATGACGTGCAATCCGTACTGGGTCTAACACCGTCTGAGCCTGCCTCATGCTGTATAGACATATATTTTGAATGTGTACGCTATCCATACATGTTATCCGGGGATACGGTACCCCTTCTAACCTTTGTGCAATGACGTGCAATCCATACTGGGCCTAACACCGTCTGAGCCTGCCTCATGCTGTATAGACATATATTTTGAATGTGTACGCTATCCATACATGTCATCCAGGGATACGGTACCCTTTCTAACCTTTGTGCAATGACGTGCAATCCATACTGGGCCTAACACCGTCTGAGCCTGCCTCATGCTGTATAGACATATATTTTGAATGTGTACGCTATCCATACATGTTATCCAGGGATATGGTACCCTTTCTAACCTTTGTGCAATGACGTGCAATCCATACTGGGCCTAACACCGTCTGAGCCTGCCTCATGCTGCATAGACATATATTTTGAATGTGTACGCTATCCATGCATGTTATCCAGGGATACGGTACCCTTTCTAACCTTTGTGCAATGACGTGCAATCCATACTGGGCCTAACACCGTCTGAGCCTGCCTCATGCTGTATAGACATATATTTTGAATGTGTACGCTATCCATACATGTTATCCGGGGATACGGTACCCCTTCTAACCTTTGTGCAATGACGTGCAATCCATACTGGGCCTAACACCATCTGAGCCTGCCTCATGCTGTATAGACATATATTTTGAATGTGTACGCTATCCATACATGTTATCCGGGGATACGGTACCCCTTCTAACCTTTGTGCAATGACGTGCAATCCATTCTGGGCCTAACACCATCTGAGCCTGCCTCATGCTGTATAGACATATATTTTGAATGTGTACGCTATCCATACATGTTATCCAGGGATACGGTACCCTTTCTAACCTTTGTGCAATGACGTGCAATCCATACCGGGCCTAACACCGTCTGAGCCTGCCTCATGCTGTATAGACATATATTTTGAATGTGTACGCTATCCATACATGTTATCCAGGGATACGGTACCCTTTCTAACCTTTGTGCAATGACGTGCAATCCATACTGGGCCTAACACCATCTGAGCCTGCCTCATGCTGTATAGACATATATTTTGAATGTGTACGCTATCCATTCATGTTATCCGGGGATACGGTACCCCTTCTAACCTTTGTGCAATGACGTGCAATCCATACTGGGCCTAACACCGTCTGAGCCTGCCTCATGCTGTATAGACATATATTTTGAATGTGTACGCTATCCATACATGTTATCCGGGGATACAGTACCCCTTCTAACCTTTGTGCAATGACGTGCAATCCATACTGGGCCTAACACCGTCTGAGCCTGCCTCATGCTGTATAGACATATATTTTGAATGTGTACGCTATCCATACATGTTATCCAGGGATACGGTACCCTTTCTAACCTTTGTGCAATGACGTGCAATCCATACTGGGCCTAACACCGTCTGAGCCTGCCTCATGCTGTATAGACATATATTTTGAATGTGTAAGCTATCCATACATGTTATCCGGGGATACGGTACCCTTTCTAACCTTTGTGCAATGACGTGCAATCCATACTGGGCCTAACACCGTCTGAGCCTGCCTCATGCTGTATAGACATATATTTTGAATGTGTACGCTATCCATACATGTTATCCGGGGATACGGTACCCCTTCTAACCTTTGTGCAATGACGTGCAATCCATACTGGGCCTAACACCGTCTGAGCCTGCCTCATGCTGTATAGACATATATTTTGAATGTGTACGCTATCTATACATGTTATCCAGGGATACGGTACCCTTTCTAACCTTTGTGCAATGACGTGCAATCCATACTGGGCCTAACACCGTCTGAGCCTGCCTCATGCTGTATAGACATATATTTTGAATGTGTACGCTATCCATACATGTTATCCAGGGATACGGTACCCCTTCTAACCTTTGTGCAATGACGTGCAATCCATACTGGGCCTAACACCGTCTGAGCCTGCCTCATGCTGTATAGACATATATTTTGAATGTGTACGCTATCCATACATGTTATCCGGGGATACGGTACCCCTTCTAACCTTTGTGCAATGACGTGCAATCCATACTGGGCCTAACACCGTCTGAGCCTGCCTCATGCTGTATAGACATATATTTTGAATGTGTACGCTATCCATACATGTTATCCAGGGATACGGTACCCTTTCTAACCTTTGTGCAATGACGTGCAATCCATACTGGGCCTAACACCGTCTGAGCCTGCCTCATGCTGTATAGACATATATTTTGAATGTGTACGCTATCCATACATGTTATCCAGGGATACGGTACCCCTTCTAACCTTTGTGCAATGACGTGCAATCCATACTGGGCCTAACACCGTCTGAGCCTGCCTCATGCTGTATAGACATATATTTTGAATGTGTACGCTATCCATACATGTTATCCAGGGATACGGTACCCTTTCTAACCTTTGTGCAATGACGTGCAATCCATACTGGGCCTAACACCGTCTGAGCCTGCCTCATGCTGTATAGACATATATTTTGAATGTGTATGCTATCCATACATGTTATCCAGGGATACGGTACCCTTTCTAACCTTTGTGCAATGACGTGCAATCCATACTGGGCCTAACACCGTCTGAGCCTGCCTCATGCTGTATAGACATATATTTTGAATGTGAACGCTATCCATACATGTTATCCGGGGATACGGTACCCCTTCTAACCTTTGTGCAATGACGTGCAATCCATACTGGGCCTAACACCGTCTGAGCCTGCCTCATGCTGTATAGACATATATTTTGAATGTGTACGCTATCCATACATGTTATCCGGGGATACGGTACCCCTTCTAACCTTTGTGCAATGACGTGCAATCCATACTGGGCCTAACACCGTCTGAGCCTGCCGCATGCTGTATAGACATATATTTTGAATGTGTACGCTATCCATACATGTTATCCAGGGATACGGTACCCTTTCTAACCTTTGTGCAATGACGTGCAATCCATACTGGGCCTAACACCGTCTGAGCCTGCCTCATGCTGTATAGACATATATTTTGAATGTGTACGCTATCCATACATGTTATCCGGGGATACGGTACCCCTTCTAACCTTTGTGCAATGACGTGCAATCCATACTGGGCCTAACACCGTCTGAGCCTGCCTCATGCTGTATAGACATGTATTTTGAATGTGTACGCTATCCATACATGTTATCCGGGGATACGGTACCCCTTCTAACCTTTGTGCAATGACGTGCAATCCATACTGGGCCTAACACCGTCTGAGCCTGCTTCATGCTGTATAGACATATATTTTGAATGTGTACGCTATCCATACATGTTATCCGGGGATACGGTACCCCTTCTAACCTTTGTGCAATGACGTGCAATCCATACTGGGCCTAACACCGTCTGAGCCTGCCTCATGCTGTATAGACATATATTTTGAATGTGTACGCTATCCATACATGTTATCCGGGGATACGGTACCCCTTCTAACCTTTGTGCAATGACGTGCAATCCATACTGGGCCTAACACCGTCTGAGCCTGCCTCATGCTGTATAGACATATATTTTGAATGTGTACGCTATCCATACATGTTATCCAGGGATACGGTACCCTTTCTAACCTTTGTGCAATGATGTGCAATCCATACTGGGCCTAACACCGTCTGAGCCTGCCTCATGCTGTATAGACATATATTTTGAATGTGTATGCTATCCATACATGTTATCCGGGGATACGGTAACCCTTCTAACCTTTGTGCAATGACGTGCAATCCATACTGGGCCTAACACTGTCTGAGCCTGCGTCATGTTGTATAGACATATATTTTGAATGTGTACGCTATCCATACATGTTATCCGGGGATACGGTACCCCTTCTAACCTTTGTGCAATGACGTGCAATCCATACTGGGCCTAACACCGTCTGAGCCTGCCTCATGCTGTATAGACATATATTTTGAATGTGTACGCTATCCATACATGTTATCCGGGGATACGGTACCCCTTCTAACCTTTGTGCAATGACGTGCAATCCATACTGGGCCTAACACCGTCTGAGCCTGCCTCATGCTGTATAGACATATATTTTGAATGTGTACGCTATCCATACATGTTATCCAGGGATACGGTACCCTTTCTAACCTTTGTGCAATGGCGTGCAATCCATACTGGGCCTAACACCGTCTGAGCCTGCCTCATGCTGTATAGACATATATTTTGAATGTGTACGCTATCCATACATGTTATCCAGGGATACGGTACCCTTTCTAACCTTTGTGCAATGACGTGCAATCCATACTGGGCCTAACACCGTCTGAGCCTGCCTCATGCTGTATAGACATATATTTTGAATGTGTACGCTAACCATACATGTTATCCGGGGATACGGTACCCCTTCTAACCTTTGTGCAATGACGTGCAATCCATACTGGGCCTAACACCGTCTGAGCCTGCCTCATGCTGTATAGACATATATTTTGAATGTGTACGCTATCCATACATGTTATCCGGGGATACGGTACCCCTTCTAACCTTTGTGCAATGACGTGCAATCCATACTGGGCCTAACACCGTCTGAGCCTGCCTCATGCTGTATAGACATATATTTTGAATGTGTACGCTATCCATACATGTTATCCGGGGATACGGTACCCTTTCTAACCTTTGTGCAATGACGTGCAATCCATACTGGGCTTAACACCGTCTGAGCCTGCCTCATGCTGTATAGACATATATTTTGAATGTGTACGCTATCCATACATGTTATCCGGGGATACGGTACCCCTTCTAACCTTTGTGCAATGACGTGCAATCCATACTGGGCCTAACACCGTCTGAGCCTGCCTCATGCTGTATAGACATATATTTTGAATGTGTACGCTATCCATACATGTTATCCGGGGATACGGTACCCCTTCTAACCTTTGTGCAATGACGTGCAATCCATACTGGGCCTAACACCGTCTGAGCCTGCCTCATGCTGTATAGACATATATTTTGAATGTGTACGCTATCCATACATGTTATCCAGGGATACGGTACCCTTTCTAACCTTTGTGCAATGACGTGCAATCCATACTGGGCCTAACACCGTCTGAGCCTGCCTCATGCTGTATAGACATATATTTTGAATGTGTACGCTATCCATACATGTTATCCAGTGATACGGTACCCTTTCTAACCTTTGTGCAATGACGTGCAATCCATACTGGGCCTAACACCGTCTGAGCCTGCCTCATGCTGTATAGACATATATTTTGAATGTGTACGCAATCCATACATGTTATCCGGGGATACGGTACCCCTTCTAACCTTTGTGCAATGACGTGCAATCCATACTGGGTCTAACGCCGTCTGAGCCTGCCTCATGCTGTATAGACATATATTTTGAATGTGTACGCTATCCATACATGTTATCCGGGGATACGGTACCCCTTCTAACCTTTGTGCAATGACGTGCAATCCATACTGGGCCTAACACCGTCTGAGCCTGCCTCATGCTGTATAGACATATATTTTGAATGTGTACGCTATCCATACATGTTATCCAGGGATATGGTACCCTTTCTAACCTTTGTGCAAAGACGTGCAATCCATACTGGGCCTAACACCGTCTGAGCCTGCCTCATGCTGTATAGACATATATTTTGAATGTGTACGCTATCCATACATGTTATCCAGGGATACGGTACCCTTTCTAACCTTTGTGCAATGACGTGCAATCCATACTGGGCCTAACACCGTCTGAGCCTGCCTCATGCTGTATAGACATATATTTTGAATGTGTACGCTATCCATACATGTTATCCGGGGATACGGTACCCCTTCTAACCTTTGTGCAATGACGTGCAATCCATACTGGGCCTAACACCATCTGAGCCTGCCTCATGCTGTATAGACATATATTTTGAATGTGTACGCTATCCATACATGTTATCCGGGGATACGGTACCCCTTCTAACCTTTGTGCAATGACGTGCAATCCATTCTGGGCCTAGCACCATCTGAGCCTGCCTCATGCTGTATAGACATATATTTTGAATGTGTACGCTATCCATACATGTTATCCAGGGATACAGTACCCTTTCTAACCTTTGTGCAATGACGTGCAATCCATACTGGGCCTAACACCGTCTGAGCCTGCCTCATGCTGTATAGACATATATTTTGAATGTGTACGCTATCCATACATGTTATCCGGGGATACGGTACCCCTTCTAACCTTTGTGCAATGACGTGCAATCCATACTGGGCCTAACACCGTCTGAGCCTGCCTCATGCTGTATAGACATATATTTTGAATGTGTACGCTATCCATACATGTTATCCAGGGATACGGTACCCTTTCTAACCTTTGTGCAATGACGTGCAATCCATACTGGGCCTAACACCGTCTGAGCCTGCCTCATGCTGTATAGACATATATTTTGAATGTGTACGCTATCCATACATGTTATCCAGGGATACGGTACCCCTTCTAACCTTTGTGCAATGACGTGCAATCCATACTGGGCCTAACACCGTCTGAGCCTGCCTCATGCTGTATAGACATATATTTTGAATGTGTACGCTATCCATACATGTTAACCAGGGATACGGTACCCTTTCTAACCTTTGTGCAATGACGTGCAATCCATACTGGGCCTAACACCGTCTGAGCCTGCCTCATGCTGTATAGACATATATTTTGAATGTGTACGCTATCCATACATATTATCCAGGGATACGGTACCCCTTCTAACCTTTGTGCAATGACGTGCAATCCATACTGGGCCTAACACCGTCTGAGCCTGCCTTATGCTGTATAGACATATATTTTGAATGTGTACGCTATCCATACATGTTATCCAGGGATACGGTACCCTTTCTAACCTTTGTGCAATGACGTGCAATCCATACTGGGCCTAACACCGTCTGAGCCTGCCTCATGCTGTATAGACATATATTTTGAATGTGTTTGCTATCCATACATGTTATCCAGGGATACGGTACCCCTTCTAACCTTTGTGCAATGACGTGCAATCCATACTGGGCCTAACACCGTCTGAGCCTGCCTTATGCTGTATAGACATATATTTTGAATGTGTACGCTATCCATACATGTTATCCAGGGATACGGTACCCTTTCTAACCTTTGTGCAATGACGTGCAATCCATACTGGGCCTAACACCGTCTGAGCCTGCCTCATGCTGTATAGACATATATTTTGAATGTGTTTGCTATCCATACATGTTATCCGGGGATACGGTACCCTTTCTAACCTTTGTGCAATGACGTGCAATCCATACTGGGCCTAACACCGTCTGAGCCTGCCTCATGCTGTATAGACATATATTTTGAATGTGTACGCTATCCATACATGTTATCCGGGGATACGGTACCCCTTCTAACCTTTGTGCAATGACGTGCAATCCATACTGGGCCTAACACCGTCTGAGCCTGCCTCATGCTGTATAGACATATATTTTGAATGTGTACGCTATCCATACATGTTATCCGGGGATACGGTACCCCTTCTAACCTTTGTGCAATGACGTGCAATCCATACTGGGCCTAACACCGTCTGAGCCTGCCTCATGCTGTATAGACATATATTTTGAATGTGTACGCTATCCATACATGTTATCCAGGGATACGGTACCCTTTCTAACCTTTGTGCAATGACGTGCAATCCATACTGGGCCTAACACCGTCTGAGCCTGCCTCATGCTGTATAGACATATATTTTGAATGTGTACGCTATCCATACATGTTATCCGGGGATACGGTACCCCTTCTAACCTTTGTGCAATGACGTGCAATCCATACTGGGCCTAACACCATCTGAGCCTGCCTCATGCTGTATAGACATGTATTTTGAATGTGTACGCTATCCATACATGTTATCCGGGGATACGGTACCCCTTCTAACCTTTGTGCAATGACGTGCAATCCATACTGGGCCTAACACCGTCTGAGCCTGCCTCATGCTGTATAGACATATATTTTGAATGTGTACGCTATCCATACATGTTATCCGGGGATACGGTACCCCTTCTAACCTTTGTGCAATGACGTGCAATCCATACTGGGCTTAACACCGTCTGAGCCTGCCTCATGCTGTATAGACATATATTTTGAATGTGTACGCTATCCATACATGTTATCCGGGGATACGGTACCCCTTCTAACCTTTGTGCAATGACGTGCAATCCATACTGGGCCTAACACCGTCTGAGCCTGCCTCATGCTGTATAGACATATATTTTGAATGTGTACGCTATCCATACATGTTATCCAGGGATACTTTACCCTTTCTAACCTTTGTGCAATGATGTGCAATCCATACTGGGCCTAACACCGTCTGAGCCTGCCTCATGCTGTATAGACATATGTTTTGAATGTGTATGCTATCCATACATGTTATCCGGGGATACGGTACCCCTTCTAACCTTTGTGCAATGACGTGCAATCCATACTGGGCCTAACACCGTCTGAGCCTGCGTCATGCTGTATAGACATATATTTTGAATGTGTACGCTATCCATACATGTTATCCGGGGATACGGTACCCCTTCTAACCTTTGTGCAATGATGTGCAATCCATACTGGGCCTAACACCGTCTGAGCCTGCCTCATGCTGTATAGACATATATTTTGAATGTGTACGCTATCCATACATGTTATCCAGGGATACGGTACCCCTTCTAACCTTTGTGCAATGACGTGCAATCCATACTGGGCCTAACACCGTCTGAGCCTGCCTCATGCTGTATAGACATATATTTTGAATGTGTACGCTATCCATACATGTTATCCAGGGATACGGTACCCTTTCTAACCTTTGTGCAATGGCGTGCAATCCATACTGGGCCTAACACCGTCTGAGCCTGCCTCATGCTGTATAGACATATATTTTGAATGTGTATGCTATCCATACATGTTATCCGGGGATATGGTACCCCTTCTAACCTTTGTGCAATGACGTGCAATCCATACTGGGCCTAACACCGTCTGAGCCTGCGTCATGCTGTATAGACATATATTTTGAATGTGTACGCTATCCATACATGTTATCCGGGGATACGGTACCCCTTCTAACCTTTGTGCAATGACGTGCAATCCATACTGGGCCTAACACCGTCTGAGCCTGCCTCATGCTGTATAGACATATATTTTGAATGTGTACGCTATCCATACATGTTATCCGGGGATACGGTACCCCTTCTAACCTTTGTGCAATGACGTGCAATCCATACTGGGCCTAACACCGTCTGAGCCTGCCTCATGCTGTATAGACATATATTTTGAATGTGTACGCTATCCATACATGTTATCCAGGGATACGGTACCCTTTCTAACCTTTGTGCAATGGCGTGCAATCCATACTGGGCCTAACACCGTCTGAGCCTGCCTCATGCTGTATAGACATATATTTTGAATGTGTACGCTATCCATACATGTTATCCAGGGATACGGTACCCTTTCTAACCTTTGTGCAATGACGTGCAATCCACACTGGGCCTAACACCGTCTGAGCCTGCCTCATGCTGTATAGACATATATTTTGAATGTGTACGCTATCCATACATGTTATCCGAGGATACGGTACCCCTTCTAACCTTTGTGCAATGACGTGCAATCCATACTGGGCCTAACACCGTCTGAGCCTGCCTCATGCTGTATAGACATATATTTTGAATGTGTACGCTATCCATACATGTTATCCGGGGATACGGTACCCCTTCTAACCTTTGTGCAATGACGTGCAATCCATACTGGGCCTAACACCGTCTGAGCCTGCCTCATGCTGTATAGACATATATTTTGAATGTGTACGCTATCCATACATGTTATCCGGGGATACGGTACCCTTTCTAACCTTTGTGCAATGACGTGCAATCCATACTGGGCCTAACACCGTCTGAGCCTGCCTCATGCTGTATAGACATATATTTTGAATGTGTACGCTATCCATACATGTTATCCGGGGATACGGTACCCCTTCTAACCTTTGTGCAATGACGTGCAATCCATACTGGGCCTAACACCGTCTGAGCCTGCCTCATGCTGTATAGACATATATTTTGAATGTGTACGCTATCCATACATGTTATCCAGGGATACGGTACCCTTTCTAACCTTTGTGCAATGGCGTGCAATCCATACTGGGCCTAACACCGTCTGAGCCTGCCTCATGCTGTATAGACATATATTTTGAATGTGTACGCTATCCATACATGTTATCCAGGGATACGGTACCCTTTCTAACCTTTGTGCAATGACGTGCAATCCATACTGGGCCTAACACCGTCTGAGCCTGCCTCATGCTGTATAGACATATATTTTGAATGTGTACGCTAACCATACATGTTATCCGGGGATACGGTACCCCTTCTAACCTTTGTGCAATGACGTGCAATCCATACTGGGCCTAACACCGTCTGAGCCTGCCTCATGCTGTATAGACATATATTTTGAATGTGTACGCTATCCATACATGTTATCCGGGGATACGGTACCCCTTCTAACCTTTGTGCAATGACGTGCAATCCATACTGGGCCTAACACCGTCTGAGCCTGCCTCATGCTGTATAGACATATATTTTGAATGTGTACGCTATCCATACATGTTATCCGGGGATACGGTACCCTTTCTAACCTTTGTGCAATGACGTGCAATCCATACTGGGCTTAACACCGTCTGAGCCTGCCTCATGCTGTATAGACATATATTTTGAATGTGCACGCTATCCATACATGTTATCCGGGGATACGGTACCCCTTCTAACCTTTGTGCAATGACGTGCAATCCATACTGGGCCTAACACCGTCTGAGCCTGCCTCATGCTGTATAGACATATATTTTGAATGTGTACGCTATCCATACATGTTATCCGGGGATACGGTACCCCTTCTAACCTTTGTGCAATGACGTGCAATCCATACTGGGCCTAACACCGTCTGAGCCTGCCTCATGCTGTATAGACATATATTTTGAATGTGTACGCTATCCATACATGTTATCCAGGGATACGGTACCCTTTCTAACCTTTGTGCAATGACGTGCAATCCATACTGGGCCTAACACCGTCTGAGCCTGCCTCATGCTGTATAGACATATATTTTGAATGTGTACGCTATCCATACATGTTATCCAGGGATACGGTACCCTTTCTAACCTTTGTGCAATGACGTGCAATCCATACTGGGCCTAACACCGTCTGAGCCTGCCTCATGCTGTATAGACATATATTTTGAATGTGTACGCAATCCATACATGTTATCCGGGGATACGGTACCCCTTCTAACCTTTGTGCAATGACGTGCAATCCATACTGGGTCTAACACCGTCTGAGCCTGCCTCATGCTGTATAGACATATATTTTGAATGTGTACGCTATCCATACATGTTATCCGGGGATACGGTACCCCTTCTAACCTTTGTGCAATGACGTGCAATCCATACTGGGCCTAACACCGTCTGAGCCTGCCTCATGCTGTATAGACATATATTTTGAATGTGTACGCTATCCATACATGTTATCCAGGGATACGGTACCCTTTCTAACCTTTGTGCAAAGACGTGCAATCCATACTGGGCCTAACACCGTCTGAGCCTGCCTCATGCTGTATAGACATATATTTTGAATGTGTACGCTATCCATACATGTTATCCAGGGATACGGTACCCTTTCTAACCTTTGTGCAATGACGTGCAATCCATACTGGGCCTAACACCGTCTGAGCCTGCCTCATGCTGTATAGACATATATTTTGAATGTGTACGCTATCCATACATGTTATCCGGGGATACGGTACCCTTTCTAACCTTTGTGCAATGACGTGCAATCCATACTGGGCCTAACACCATCTGAGCCTGCCTCATGCTGTATAGACATATATTTTGAATGTGTTTGCTATCCATACATGTTATCCGGGGATACGGTACCCTTTCTAACCTTTGTGCAATGACGTGCAATCCATACTGGGCCTAACACCGTCTGAGCCTGCCTCATGCTGTATAGACATATATTTTGAATGTGTACGCTATCCATACATGTTATCCGGGGATACGGTACCCCTTCTAACCTTTGTGCAATGACGTGCAATCCATACTGGGCCTAACACCGTCTGAGCCTGCCTCATGCTGTATAGACATATATTTTGAATGTGTACGCTATCCATACATGTTATCCGGGGATACGGTACCCCTTCTAACCTTTGTGCAATGACGTGCAATCCATACTGGGCCTAACACCGTCTGAGCCTGCCTCATGCTGTATAGACATATATTTTGAATGTGTACGCTATCCATACATGTTATCCAGGGATACGGTACCCTTTCTAACCTTTGTGCAATGACGTGCAATCCATACTGGGCCTAACACCGTCTGAGCCTGCCTCATGCTGTATAGACATATATTTTGAATGTGTACGCTATCCATACATGTTATCCGGGGATACGGTACCCCTTCTAACCTTTGTGCAATGACGTGCAATCCATACTGGGCCTAACACCATCTGAGCCTGCCTCATGCTGTATAGACATGTATTTTGAATGTGTACGCTATCCATACATGTTATCCGGGGATACGGTACCCCTTCTAACCTTTGTGCAATGACGTGCAATCCATACTGGGCCTAACACCGTCTGAGCCTGCCTCATGCTGTATAGACATATATTTTGAATGTGTACGCTATCCATACATGTTATCCGGGGATACGGTACCCCTTCTAACCTTTGTGCAATGACGTGCAATCCATACTGGGCTTAACACCGTCTGAGCCTGCCTCATGCTGTATAGACATATATTTTGAATGTGTACGCTATCCATACATGTTATCCGGGGATACGGTACCCCTTCTAACCTTTGTGCAATGACGTGCAATCCATACTGGGCCTAACACCGTCTGAGCCTGCCTCATGCTGTATAGACATATATTTTGAATGTGTACGCTATCCATACATGTTATCCAGGGATACTTTACCCTTTCTAACCTTTGTGCAATGATGTGCAATCCATACTGGGCCTAACACCGTCTGAGCCTGCCTCATGCTGTATAGACATATGTTTTGAATGTGTATGCTATCCATACATGTTATCCGGGGATACGGTACCCCTTCTAACCTTTGTGCAATGACGTGCAATCCATACTGGGCCTAACACCGTCTGAGCCTGCGTCATGCTGTATAGACATATATTTTGAATGTGTACGCTATCCATACATGTTATCCGGGGATACGGTACCCCTTCTAACCTTTGTGCAATGATGTGCAATCCATACTGGGCCTAACACCGTCTGAGCCTGCCTCATGCTGTATAGACATATATTTTGAATGTGTACGCTATCCATACATGTTATCCAGGGATACGGTACCCCTTCTAACCTTTGTGCAATGACGTGCAATCCATACTGGGCCTAACACCGTCTGAGCCTGCCTCATGCTGTATAGACATATATTTTGAATGTGTACGCTATCCATACATGTTATCCAGGGATACGGTACCCTTTCTAACCTTTGTGCAATGGCGTGCAATCCATACTGGGCCTAACACCGTCTGAGCCTGCCTCATGCTGTATAGACATATATTTTGAATGTGTATGCTATCCATACATGTTATCCGGGGATATGGTACCCCTTCTAACCTTTGTGCAATGACGTGCAATCCATACTGGGCCTAACACCGTCTGAGCCTGCGTCATGCTGTATAGACATATATTTTGAATGTGTACGCTATCCATACATGTTATCCGGGGATACGGTACCCCTTCTAACCTTTGTGCAATGACGTGCAATCCATACTGGGCCTAACACCGTCTGAGCCTGCCTCATGCTGTATAGACATATATTTTGAATGTGTACGCTATCCATACATGTTATCCGGGGATACGGTACCCCTTCTAACCTTTGTGCAATGACGTGCAATCCATACTGGGCCTAACACCGTCTGAGCCTGCCTCATGCTGTATAGACATATATTTTGAATGTGTACGCTATCCATACATGTTATCCAGGGATACGGTACCCTTTCTAACCTTTGTGCAATGGCGTGCAATCCATACTGGGCCTAACACCGTCTGAGCCTGCCTCATGCTGTATAGACATATATTTTGAATGTGTACGCTATCCATACATGTTATCCAGGGATACGGTACCCTTTCTAACCTTTGTGCAATGACGTGCAATCCACACTGGGCCTAACACCGTCTGAGCCTGCCTCATGCTGTATAGACATATATTTTGAATGTGTACGCTATCCATACATGTTATCCGAGGATACGGTACCCCTTCTAACCTTTGTGCAATGACGTGCAATCCATACTGGGCCTAACACCGTCTGAGCCTGCCTCATGCTGTATAGACATATATTTTGAATGTGTACGCTATCCATACATGTTATCCGGGGATACGGTACCCCTTCTAACCTTTGTGCAATGACGTGCAATCCATACTGGGCCTAACACCGTCTGAGCCTGCCTCATGCTGTATAGACATATATTTTGAATGTGTACGCTATCCATACATGTTATCCGGGGATACGGTACCCTTTCTAACCTTTGTGCAATGACGTGCAATCCATACTGGGCCTAACACCGTCTGAGCCTGCCTCATGCTGTATAGACATATATTTTGAATGTGTACGCTATCCATACATGTTATCCGGGGATACGGTACCCCTTCTAACCTTTGTGCAATGACGTGCAATCCATACTGGGCCTAACACCGTCTGAGCCTGCCTCATGCTGTATAGACATATATTTTGAATGTGTACGCTATCCATACATGTTATCCAGGGATACGGTACCCTTTCTAACCTTTGTGCAATGGCGTGCAATCCATACTGGGCCTAACACCGTCTGAGCCTGCCTCATGCTGTATAGACATATATTTTGAATGTGTACGCTATCCATACATGTTATCCAGGGATACGGTACCCTTTCTAACCTTTGTGCAATGACGTGCAATCCATACTGGGCCTAACACCGTCTGAGCCTGCCTCATGCTGTATAGACATATATTTTGAATGTGTACGCTAACCATACATGTTATCCGGGGATACGGTACCCCTTCTAACCTTTGTGCAATGACGTGCAATCCATACTGGGCCTAACACCGTCTGAGCCTGCCTCATGCTGTATAGACATATATTTTGAATGTGTACGCTATCCATACATGTTATCCGGGGATACGGTACCCCTTCTAACCTTTGTGCAATGACGTGCAATCCATACTGGGCCTAACACCGTCTGAGCCTGCCTCATGCTGTATAGACATATATTTTGAATGTGTACGCTATCCATACATGTTATCCGGGGATACGGTACCCTTTCTAACCTTTGTGCAATGACGTGCAATCCATACTGGGCTTAACACCGTCTGAGCCTGCCTCATGCTGTATAGACATATATTTTGAATGTGCACGCTATCCATACATGTTATCCGGGGATACGGTACCCCTTCTAACCTTTGTGCAATGACGTGCAATCCATACTGGGCCTAACACCGTCTGAGCCTGCCTCATGCTGTATAGACATATATTTTGAATGTGTACGCTATCCATACATGTTATCCGGGGATACGGTACCCCTTCTAACCTTTGTGCAATGACGTGCAATCCATACTGGGCCTAACACCGTCTGAGCCTGCCTCATGCTGTATAGACATATATTTTGAATGTGTACGCTATCCATACATGTTATCCAGGGATACGGTACCCTTTCTAACCTTTGTGCAATGACGTGCAATCCATACTGGGCCTAACACCGTCTGAGCCTGCCTCATGCTGTATAGACATATATTTTGAATGTGTACGCTATCCATACATGTTATCCAGGGATACGGTACCCTTTCTAACCTTTGTGCAATGACGTGCAATCCATACTGGGCCTAACACCGTCTGAGCCTGCCTCATGCTGTATAGACATATATTTTGAATGTGTACGCAATCCATACATGTTATCCGGGGATACGGTACCCCTTCTAACCTTTGTGCAATGACGTGCAATCCATACTGGGTCTAACACCGTCTGAGCCTGCCTCATGCTGTATAGACATATATTTTGAATGTGTACGCTATCCATACATGTTATCCGGGGATACGGTACCCCTTCTAACCTTTGTGCAATGACGTGCAATCCATACTGGGCCTAACACCGTCTGAGCCTGCCTCATGCTGTATAGACATATATTTTGAATGTGTACGCTATCCATACATGTTATCCAGGGATACGGTACCCTTTCTAACCTTTGTGCAATGACGTGCAATCCACACTGGGCCTAACACCGTCTGAGCCTGCCTCATGCTGTATAGACATATATTTTGAATGTGTACGCTATCCATACATGTTATCCGAGGATACGGTACCCCTTCTAACCTTTGTGCAATGACGTGCAATCCATACTGGGCCTAACACCGTCTGAGCCTGCCTCATGCTGTATAGACATATATTTTGAATGTGTACGCTATCCATACATGTTATCCGGGGATACGGTACCCCTTCTAACCTTTGTGCAATGACGTGCAATCCATACTGGGCCTAACACCGTCTGAGCCTGCCTCATGCTGTATAGACATATATTTTGAATGTGTACGCTATCCATACATGTTATCCGGGGATACGGTACCCTTTCTAACCTTTGTGCAATGACGTGCAATCCATACTGGGCCTAACACCGTCTGAGCCTGCCTCATGCTGTATAGACATATATTTTGAATGTGTACGCTATCCATACATGTTATCCGGGGATACGGTACCCCTTCTAACCTTTGTGCAATGACGTGCAATCCATACTGGGCCTAACACCGTCTGAGCCTGCCTCATGCTGTATAGACATATATTTTGAATGTGTACGCTATCCATACATGTTATCCAGGGATACGGTACCCTTTCTAACCTTTGTGCAATGGCGTGCAATCCATACTGGGCCTAACACCGTCTGAGCCTGCCTCATGCTGTATAGACATATATTTTGAATGTGTACGCTATCCATACATGTTATCCAGGGATACGGTACCCTTTCTAACCTTTGTGCAATGACGTGCAATCCATACTGGGCCTAACACCGTCTGAGCCTGCCTCATGCTGTATAGACATATATTTTGAATGTGTACGCTAACCATACATGTTATCCGGGGATACGGTACCCCTTCTAACCTTTGTGCAATGACGTGCAATCCATACTGGGCCTAACACCGTCTGAGCCTGCCTCATGCTGTATAGACATATATTTTGAATGTGTACGCTATCCATACATGTTATCCGGGGATACGGTACCCCTTCTAACCTTTGTGCAATGACGTGCAATCCATACTGGGCCTAACACCGTCTGAGCCTGCCTCATGCTGTATAGACATATATTTTGAATGTGTACGCTATCCATACATGTTATCCGGGGATACGGTACCCTTTCTAACCTTTGTGCAATGACGTGCAATCCATACTGGGCTTAACACCGTCTGAGCCTGCCTCATGCTGTATAGACATATATTTTGAATGTGCACGCTATCCATACATGTTATCCGGGGATACGGTACCCCTTCTAACCTTTGTGCAATGACGTGCAATCCATACTGGGCCTAACACCGTCTGAGCCTGCCTCATGCTGTATAGACATATATTTTGAATGTGTACGCTATCCATACATGTTATCCGGGGATACGGTACCCCTTCTAACCTTTGTGCAATGACGTGCAATCCATACTGGGCCTAACACCGTCTGAGCCTGCCTCATGCTGTATAGACATATATTTTGAATGTGTACGCTATCCATACATGTTATCCAGGGATACGGTACCCTTTCTAACCTTTGTGCAATGACGTGCAATCCATACTGGGCCTAACACCGTCTGAGCCTGCCTCATGCTGTATAGACATATATTTTGAATGTGTACGCTATCCATACATGTTATCCAGGAATACGGTACCCTTTCTAACCTTTGTGCAATGACGTGCAATCCATACTGGGCCTAACACCGTCTGAGCCTGCCTCATGCTGTATAGACATATATTTTGAATGTGTACGCAATCCATACATGTTATCCGGGGATACGGTACCCCTTCTAACCTTTGTGCAATGACGTGCAATCCATACTGGGTCTAACACCGTCTGAGCCTGCCTCATGCTGTATAGACATATATTTTGAATGTGTACGCTATCCATACATGTTATCCGGGGATACGGTACCCCTTCTAACCTTTGTGCAATGACGTGCAATCCATACTGGGCCTAACACCGTCTGAGCCTGCCTCATGCTGTATAGACATATATTTTGAATGTGTACGCTATCCATACATGTTATCCAGGGATACGGTACCCTTTCTAACCTTTGTGCAAAGACGTGCAATCCATACTGGGCCTAACACCGTCTGAGCCTGCCTCATGCTGTATAGACATATATTTTGAATGTGTACGCTATCCATACATGTTATCCAGGGATACGGTACCCTTTCTAACCTTTGTGCAATGACGTGCAATCCATACTGGGCCTAACACCGTCTGAGCCTGCCTCATGCTGTATAGACATATATTTTGAATGTGTACGCTATCCATACATGTTATCCGGGGATACGGTACCCTTTCTAACCTTTGTGCAATGACGTGCAATCCATACTGGGCCTAACACCATCTGAGCCTGCCTCATGCTGTATAGACATATATTTTGAATGTGTTTGCTATCCATACATGTTATCCGGGGATACGGTACCCTTTCTAACCTTTGTGCAATGACGTGCAATCCATACTGGGCCTAACACCGTCTGAGCCTGCCTCATGCTGTATAGACATATATTTTGAATGTGTACGCTATCCATACATGTTATCCGGGGATACGGTACCCCTTCTAACCTTTGTGCAATGACGTGCAATCCATACTGGGCCTAACACCGTCTGAGCCTGCCTCATGCTGTATAGACATATATTTTGAATGTGTACGCTATCCATACATGTTATCCGGGGATACGGTACCCCTTCTAACCTTTGTGCAATGACGTGCAATCCATACTGGGCCTAACACCGTCTGAGCCTGCCTCATGCTGTATAGACATATATTTTGAATGTGTACGCTATCCATACATGTTATCCAGGGATACGGTACCCTTTCTAACCTTTGTGCAATGACGTGCAATCCATACTGGGCCTAACACCGTCTGAGCCTGCCTCATGCTGTATAGACATATATTTTGAATGTGTACGCTATCCATACATGTTATCCGGGGATACGGTACCCCTTCTAACCTTTGTGCAATGACGTGCAATCCATACTGGGCCTAACACCATCTGAGCCTGCCTCATGCTGTATAGACATGTATTTTGAATGTGTACGCTATCCATACATGTTATCCGGGGATACGGTACCCCTTCTAACCTTTGTGCAATGACGTGCAATCCATACTGGGCCTAACACCGTCTGAGCCTGCCTCATGCTGTATAGACATATATTTTGAATGTGTACGCTATCCATACATGTTATCCGGGGATACGGTACCCCTTCTAACCTTTGTGCAATGACGTGCAATCCTTACTGGGCTTAACACCGTCTGAGCCTGCCTCATGCTGTATAGACATATATTTTGAATGTGTACGCTATCCATACATGTTATCCGGGGATACGGTACCCCTTCTAACCTTTGTGCAATGACGTGCAATCCATACTGGGCCTAACACCGTCTGAGCCTGCCTCATGCTGTATAGACATATATTTTGAATGTGTACGCTATCCATACATGTTATCCAGGGATACTTTACCCTTTCTAACCTTTGTGCAATGATGTGCAATCCATACTGGGCCTAACACCGTCTGAGCCTGCCTCATGCTGTATAGACATATGTTTTGAATGTGTATGCTATCCATACATGTTATCCGGGGATACGGTACCCCTTCTAACCTTTGTGCAATGACGTGCAATCCATACTGGGCCTAACACCGTCTGAGCCTGCGTCATGCTGTATAGACATATATTTTGAATGTGTACGCTATCCATACATGTTATCCGGGGATACGGTACCCCTTCTAACCTTTGTGCAATGATGTGCAATCCATACTGGGCCTAACACCGTCTGAGCCTGCCTCATGCTGTATAGACATATATTTTGAATGTGTACGCTATCCATACATGTTATCCAGGGATACGGTACCCCTTCTAACCTTTGTGCAATGACGTGCAATCCATACTGGGCCTAACACCGTCTGAGCCTGCCTCATGCTGTATAGACATATATTTTGAATGTGTACGCTATCCATACATGTTATCCAGGGATACGGTACCCTTTCTAACCTTTGTGCAATGGCGTGCAATCCATACTGGGCCTAACACCGTCTGAGCCTGCCTCATGCTGTATAGACATATATTTTGAATGTGTATGCTATCCATACATGTTATCCGGGGATATGGTACCCCTTCTAACCTTTGTGCAATGACGTGCAATCCATACTGGGCCTAACACCGTCTGAGCCTGCGTCATGCTGTATAGACATATATTTTGAATGTGTACGCTATCCATACATGTTATCCGGGGATACGGTACCCCTTCTAACCTTTGTGCAATGACGTGCAATCCATACTGGGCCTAACACCGTCTGAGCCTGCCTCATGCTGTATAGACATATATTTTGAATGTGTACGCTATCCATACATGTTATCCGGGGATACGGTACCCCTTCTAACCTTTGTGCAATGACGTGCAATCCATACTGGGCCTAACACCGTCTGAGCCTGCCTCATGCTGTATAGACATATATTTTGAATGTGTACGCTATCCATACATGTTATCCAGGGATACGGTACCCTTTCTAACCTTTGTGCAATGGCGTGCAATCCATACTGGGCCTAACACCGTCTGAGCCTGCCTCATGCTGTATAGACATATATTTTGAATGTGTACGCTATCCATACATGTTATCCAGGGATACGGTACCCTTTCTAACCTTTGTGCAATGACGTGCAATCCACACTGGGCCTAACACCGTCTGAGCCTGCCTCATGCTGTATAGACATATATTTTGAATGTGTACGCTATCCATACATGTTATCCGAGGATACGGTACCCCTTCTAACCTTTGTGCAATGACGTGCAATCCATACTGGGCCTAACACCGTCTGAGCCTGCCTCATGCTGTATAGACATATATTTTGAATGTGTACGCTATCCATACATGTTATCCGGGGATACGGTACCCCTTCTAACCTTTGTGCAATGACGTGCAATCCATACTGGGCCTAACACCGTCTGAGCCTGCCTCATGCTGTATAGACATATATTTTGAATGTGTACGCTATCCATACATGTTATCCGGGGATACGGTACCCTTTCTAACCTTTGTGCAATGACGTGCAATCCATACTGGGCCTAACACCGTCTGAGCCTGCCTCATGCTGTATAGACATATATTTTGAATGTGTACGCTATCCATACATGTTATCCGGGGATACGGTACCCCTTCTAACCTTTGTGCAATGACGTGCAATCCATACTGGGCCTAACACCGTCTGAGCCTGCCTCATGCTGTATAGACATATATTTTGAATGTGTACGCTATCCATACATGTTATCCAGGGATACGGTACCCTTTCTAACCTTTGTGCAATGGCGTGCAATCCATACTGGGCCTAACACCGTCTGAGCCTGCCTCATGCTGTATAGACATATATTTTGAATGTGTACGCTATCCATACATGTTATCCAGGGATACGGTACCCTTTCTAACCTTTGTGCAATGACGTGCAATCCATACTGGGCCTAACACCGTCTGAGCCTGCCTCATGCTGTATAGACATATATTTTGAATGTGTACGCTAACCATACATGTTATCCGGGGATACGGTACCCCTTCTAACCTTTGTGCAATGACGTGCAATCCATACTGGGCCTAACACCGTCTGAGCCTGCCTCATGCTGTATAGACATATATTTTGAATGTGTACGCTATCCATACATGTTATCCGGGGATACGGTACCCCTTCTAACCTTTGTGCAATGACGTGCAATCCATACTGGGCCTAACACCGTCTGAGCCTGCCTCATGCTGTATAGACATATATTTTGAATGTGTACGCTATCCATACATGTTATCCGGGGATACGGTACCCTTTCTAACCTTTGTGCAATGACGTGCAATCCATACTGGGCTTAACACCGTCTGAGCCTGCCTCATGCTGTATAGACATATATTTTGAATGTGCACGCTATCCATACATGTTATCCGGGGATACGGTACCCCTTCTAACCTTTGTGCAATGACGTGCAATCCATACTGGGCCTAACACCGTCTGAGCCTGCCTCATGCTGTATAGACATATATTTTGAATGTGTACGCTATCCATACATGTTATCCGGGGATACGGTACCCCTTCTAACCTTTGTGCAATGACGTGCAATCCATACTGGGCCTAACACCGTCTGAGCCTGCCTCATGCTGTATAGACATATATTTTGAATGTGTACGCTATCCATACATGTTATCCAGGGATACGGTACCCTTTCTAACCTTTGTGCAATGACGTGCAATCCATACTGGGCCTAACACCGTCTGAGCCTGCCTCATGCTGTATAGACATATATTTTGAATGTGTACGCTATCCATACATGTTATCCAGGGATACGGTACCCTTTCTAACCTTTGTGCAATGACGTGCAATCCATACTGGGCCTAACACCGTCTGAGCCTGCCTCATGCTGTATAGACATATATTTTGAATGTGTACGCAATCCATACATGTTATCCGGGGATACGGTACCCCTTCTAACCTTTGTGCAATGACGTGCAATCCATACTGGGTCTAACACCGTCTGAGCCTGCCTCATGCTGTATAGACATATATTTTGAATGTGTACGCTATCCATACATGTTATCCGGGGATACGGTACCCCTTCTAACCTTTGTGCAATGACGTGCAATCCATACTGGGCCTAACACCGTCTGAGCCTGCCTCATGCTGTATAGACATATATTTTGAATGTGTACGCTATCCATACATGTTATCCAGGGATATGGTACCCTTTCTAACCTTTGTGCAAAGACGTGCAATCCATACTGGGCCTAACACCGTCTGAGCCTGCCTCATGCTGTATAGACATATATTTTGAATGTGTACGCTATCCATACATGTTATCCAGGGATACGGTACCCTTTCTAACCTTTGTGCAATGACGTGCAATCCATACTGGGCCTAACACCGTCTGAGCCTGCCTCATGCTGTATAGACATATATTTTGAATGTGTACGCTATCCATACATGTTATCCGGGGATACGGTACCCCTTCTAACCTTTGTGCAATGACGTGCAATCCATACTGGGCCTAACACCATCTGAGCCTGCCTCATGCTGTATAGACATATATTTTGAATGTGTACGCTATCCATACATGTTATCCGGGGATACGGTACCCCTTCTAACCTTTGTGCAATGACGTGCAATCCATTCTGGGCCTAGCACCATCTGAGCCTGCCTCATGCTGTATAGACATATATTTTGAATGTGTACGCTATCCATACATGTTATCCAGGGATACAGTACCCTTTCTAACCTTTGTGCAATGACGTGCAATCCATACTGGGCCTAACACCGTCTGAGCCTGCCTCATGCTGTATAGACATATATTTTGAATGTGTACGCTATCCATACATGTTATCCGGGGATACGGTACCCCTTCTAACCTTTGTGCAATGACGTGCAATCCATACTGGGCCTAACACCGTCTGAGCCTGCCTCATGCTGTATAGACATATATTTTGAATGTGTACGCTATCCATACATGTTATCCAGGGATACGGTACCCTTTCTAACCTTTGTGCAATGACGTGCAATCCATACTGGGCCTAACACCGTCTGAGCCTGCCTCATGCTGTATAGACATATATTTTGAATGTGTACGCTATCCATACATGTTATCCAGGGATACGGTACCCCTTCTAACCTTTGTGCAATGACGTGCAATCCATACTGGGCCTAACACCGTCTGAGCCTGCCTCATGCTGTATAGACATATATTTTGAATGTGTACGCTATCCATACATGTTAACCAGGGATACGGTACCCTTTCTAACCTTTGTGCAATGACGTGCAATCCCTACTGGGCCTAACACCGTCTGAGCCTGCCTCATGCTGTATAGACATATATTTTGAATGTGTACGCTATCCATACATGTTATCCAGGGATACGGTACCCCTTCTAACCTTTGTGCAATGACGTGCAATCCATACTGGGCCTAACACCGTCTGAGCCTGCCTTATGCTGTATAGACATATATTTTGAATGTGTACGCTATCCATACATGTTATCCAGGGATACGGTACCCTTTCTAACCTTTGTGCAATGACGTGCAATCCATACTGGGCCTAACACCGTCTGAGCCTGCCTCATGCTGTATAGACATATATTTTGAATGTGTTTGCTATCCATACATGTTATCCAGGGATACGGTACCCCTTCTAACCTTTGTGCAATGACGTGCAATCCATACTGGGCCTAACACCGTCTGAGCCTGCCTTATGCTGTATAGACATATATTTTGAATGTGTACGCTATCCATACATGTTATCCAGGGATACGGTACCCTTTCTAACCTTTGTGCAATGACGTGCAATCCATACTGGGCCTAACACCGTCTGAGCCTGCCTCATGCTGTATAGACATATATTTTGAATGTGTTTGCTATCCATACATGTTATCCGGGGATACGGTACCCTTTCTAACCTTTGTGCAATGACGTGCAATCCATACTGGGCCTAACACCGTCTGAGCCTGCCTCATGCTGTATAGACATATATTTTGAATGTGTACGCTATCCATACATGTTATCCGGGGATACGGTACCCCTTCTAACCTTTGTGCAATGACGTGCAATCCATACTGGGCCTAACACCGTCTGAGCCTGCCTCATGCTGTATAGACATATATTTTGAATGTGTACGCTATCCATACATGTTATCCGGGGATACGGTACCCCTTCTAACCTTTGTGCAATGACGTGCAATCCATACTGGGCCTAACACCGTCTGAGCCTGCCTCATGCTGTATAGACATATATTTTGAATGTGTACGCTATCCATACATGTTATCCAGGGATACGGTACCCTTTCTAACCTTTGTGCAATGACGTGCAATCCATACTGGGCCTAACACCGTCTGAGCCTGCCTCATGCTGTATAGACATATATTTTGAATGTGTACGCTATCCATACATGTTATCCGGGGATACGGTACCCCTTCTAACCTTTGTGCAATGACGTGCAATCCATACTGGGCCTAACACCGTCTGAGCCTGCCTCATGCTGTATAGACATGTATTTTGAATGTGTACGCTATCCATACATGTTATCCGGGGATACGGTACCCCTTCTAACCTTTGTGCAATGACGTGCAATCCATACTGGGCCTAACACCGTCTGAGCCTGCCTCATGCTGTATAGACATATATTTTGAATGTGTACGCTATCCATACATGTTATCCGGGGATACGGTACCCCTTCTAACCTTTGTGCAATGACGTGCAATCCATACTGGGCTTAACACCGTCTGAGCCTGCCTCATGCTGTATAGACATATATTTTGAATGTGTACGCTATCCATACATGTTATCCGGGGATACGGTACCCCTTCTAACCTTTGTGCAATGACGTGCAATCCATACTGGGCCTAACACCGTCTGAGCCTGCCTCATGCTGTATAGACATATATTTTGAATGTGTACGCTATCCATACATGTTATCCAGGGATACTTTACCCTTTCTAACCTTTGTGCAATGATGTGCAATCCATACTGGGCCTAACACCGTCTGAGCCTGCCTCATGCTGTATAGACATATGTTTTGAATGTGTATGCTATCCATACATGTTATCCGGGGATACGGTACCCCTTCTAACCTTTGTGCAATGACGTGCAATCCATACTGGGCCTAACACCGTCTGAGCCTGCGTCATGCTGTATAGACATATATTTTGAATGTGTACGCTATCCATACATGTTATCCGGGGATACGGTACCCCTTCTAACCTTTGTGCAATGATGTGCAATCCATACTGGGCCTAACACCGTCTGAGCCTGCCTCATGCTGTATAGACATATATTTTGAATGTGTACGCTATCCATACATGTTATCCAGGGATACGGTACCCCTTCTAACCTTTGTGCAATGACGTGCAATCCATACTGGGCCTAACACCGTCTGAGCCTGCCTCATGCTGTATAGACATATATTTTGAATGTGTACGCTATCCATACATGTTATCCGGGGATACGGTACCCTTTCTAACCTTTGTGCAATGGCGTGCAATCCATACTGGGCCTAACACCGTCTGAGCCTGCCTCATGCTGTATAGACATATATTTTGAATGTGTACGCTATCCATACATGTTATCCAGGGATACGGTACCCTTTCTAACCTTTGTGCAATGACGTGCAATCCATACTGGGCCTAACACCGTCTGAGCCTGCCTCATGCTGTATAGACATATATTTTGAATGTGTACGCTATCCATACATGTTATCCAGGGATACGGTACCCTTTCTAACCTTTGTGCAATGGCGTGCAATCCATACTGGGCCTAACACCGTCTGAGCCTGCCTCATGCTGTATAGACATATATTTTGAATGTGTACGCTATCCATACATGTTATCCAGGGATACGGTACCCTTTCTAACCTTTGTGCAATGACGTGCAATCCATACTGGGCCTAACACCGTCTGAGCCTGCCTCATGCTGTATAGACATATATTTTGAATGTGTACGCTAACCATACATGTTATCCGGGGATACGGTACCCCTTCTAACCTTTGTGCAATGACGTGCAATCCATACTGGGCCTAACACCGTCTGAGCCTGCCTCATGCTGTATAGACATATATTTTGAATGTGTACGCTATCCATACATGTTATCCGGGGATACGGTACCCCTTCTAACCTTTGTGCAATGACGTGCAATCCATACTGGGCCTAACACTGTCTGAGCCTGCCTCATGCTGTATAGACATATATTTTGAATGTGTACGCTATCCATACATGTTATCCGGGGATACGGTACCCTTTCTAACCTTTGTGCAATGACGTGCAATCCATACTGGGCTTAACACCGTCTGAGCCTGCCTCATGCTGTATAGACATATATTTTGAATGTGTACGCTATCCATACATGTTATCCGGGGATACGGTACCCCTTCTAACCTTTGTGCAATGACGTGCAATCCATACTGGGCCTAACACCGTCTGAGCCTGCCTCATGCTGTATAGACATATATTTTGAATGTGTACGCTATCCATACATGTTATCCGGGGATACGGTACCCCTTCTAACCTTTGTGCAATGACGTGCAATCCATACTGGGCCTAACACCGTCTGAGCCTGCCTCATGCTGTATAGACATATATTTTGAATGTGTACGCTATCCATACATGTTATCCAGGGATACGGTACCCTTTCTAACCTTTGTGCAATGACGTGCAATCCATACTGGGCCTAACACCGTCTGAGCCTGCCTCATGCTGTATAGACATATATTTTGAATGTGTACGCAATCCATACATGTTATCCGGGGATACGGTACCCCTTCTAACCTTTGTGCAATGACGTGCAATCCATACTGGGTCTAACGCCGTCTGAGCCTGCCTCATGCTGTATAGACATATATTTTGAATGTGTACGCTATCCATACATGTTATCCGGGGATACGGTACCCCTTCTAACCTTTGTGCAATGACGTGCAATCCATACTGGGCCTAACACCGTCTGAGCCTGCCTCATGCTGTATAGACATATATTTTGAATGTGTACGCTATCCATACATGTTATCCAGGGATATGGTACCCTTTCTAACCTTTGTGCAAAGACGTGCAATCCATACTGGGCCTAACACCGTCTGAGCCTGCCTCATGCTGTATAGACATATATTTTGAATGTGTACGCTATCCATACATGTTATCCAGGGATACGGTACCCTTTCTAACCTTTGTGCAATGACGTGCAATCCATACTGGGCCTAACACCGTCTGAGCCTGCCTCATGCTGTATAGACATATATTTTGAATGTGTACGCTATCCATACATGTTATCCGGGGATACGGTACCCCTTCTAACCTTTGTGCAATGACGTGCAATCCATACTGGGCCTAACACCATCTGAGCCTGCCTCATGCTGTATAGACATATATTTTGAATGTGTACGCTATCCATACATGTTATCCGGGGATACGGTACCCCTTCTAACCTTTGTGCAATGACGTGCAATCCATTCTGGGCCTAGCACCATCTGAGCCTGCCTCATGCTGTATAGACATATATTTTGAATGTGTACGCTATCCATACATGTTATCCAGGGATACAGTACCCTTTCTAACCTTTGTGCAATGACGTGCAATCCATACTGGGCCTAACACCGTCTGAGCCTGCCTCATGCTGTATAGACATATATTTTGAATGTGTACGCTATCCATACATGTTATCCGGGGATACGGTACCCCTTCTAACCTTTGTGCAATGACGTGCAATCCATACTGGGCCTAACACCGTCTGAGCCTGCCTCATGCTGTATAGACATATATTTTGAATGTGTACGCTATCCATACATGTTATCCAGGGATACGGTACCCTTTCTAACCTTTGTGCAATGACGTGCAATCCATACTGGGCCTAACACCGTCTGAGCCTGCCTCATGCTGTATAGACATATATTTTGAATGTGTACGCTATCCATACATGTTATCCAGGGATACGGTACCCCTTCTAACCTTTGTGCAATGACGTGCAATCCATACTGGGCCTAACACCGTCTGAGCCTGCCTCATGCTGTATAGACATATATTTTGAATGTGTACGCTATCCATACATGTTAACCAGGGATACGGTACCCTTTCTAACCTTTGTGCAATGACGTGCAATCCATACTGGGCCTAACACCGTCTGAGCCTGCCTCATGCTGTATAGACATATATTTTGAATGTGTACGCTATCCATACATGTTATCCAGGGATACGGTACCCCTTCTAACCTTTGTGCAATGACGTGCAATCCATACTGGGCCTAACACCGTCTGAGCCTGCCTTATGCTGTATAGACATATATTTTGAATGTGTACGCTATCCATACATGTTATCCAGGGATACGGTACCCTTTCTAACCTTTGTGCAATGACGTGCAATCCATACTGGGCCTAACACCGTCTGAGCCTGCCTCATGCTGTATAGACATATATTTTGAATGTGTTTGCTATCCATACATGTTATCCAGGGATACGGTACCCCTTCTAACCTTTGTGCAATGACGTGCAATCCATACTGGGCCTAACACCGTCTGAGCCTGCCTTATGCTGTATAGACATATATTTTGAATGTGTACGCTATCCATACATGTTATCCAGGGATACGGTACCCTTTCTAACCTTTGTGCAATGACGTGCAATCCATACTGGGCCTAACACCGTCTGAGCCTGCCTCATGCTGTATAGACATATATTTTGAATGTGTTTGCTATCCATACATGTTATCCGGGGATACGGTACCCTTTCTAACCTTTGTGCAATGACGTGCAATCCATACTGGGCCTAACACCGTCTGAGCCTGCCTCATGCTGTATAGACATATATTTTGAATGTGTACGCTATCCATACATGTTATCCGGGGATACGGTACCCCTTCTAACCTTTGTGCAATGACGTGCAATCCATACTGGGCCTAACACCGTCTGAGCCTGCCTCATGCTGTATAGACATATATTTTGAATGTGTACGCTATCCATACATGTTATCCGGGGATACGGTACCCCTTCTAACCTTTGTGCAATGACGTGCAATCCATACTGGGCCTAACACCGTCTGAGCCTGCCTCATGCTGTATAGACATATATTTTGAATGTGTACGCTATCCATACATGTTATCCAGGGATACGGTACCCTTTCTAACCTTTGTGCAATGACGTGCAATCCATACTGGGCCTAACACCGTCTGAGCCTGCCTCATGCTGTATAGACATATATTTTGAATGTGTACGCTATCCATACATGTTATCCGGGGATACGGTACCCCTTCTAACCTTTGTGCAATGACGTGCAATCCATACTGGGCCTAACACCATCTGAGCCTGCCTCATGCTGTATAGACATGTATTTTGAATGTGTACGCTATCCATACATGTTATCCGGGGATACGGTACCCCTTCTAACCTTTGTGCAATGACGTGCAATCCATACTGGGCCTAACACCGTCTGAGCCTGCCTCATGCTGTATAGACATATATTTTGAATGTGTACGCTATCCATACATGTTATCCGGGGATACGGTACCCCTTCTAACCTTTGTGCAATGACGTGCAATCCATACTGGGCTTAACACCGTCTGAGCCTGCCTCATGCTGTATAGACATATATTTTGAATGTGTACGCTATCCATACATGTTATCCGGGGATACGGTACCCCTTCTAACCTTTGTGCAATGACGTGCAATCCATACTGGGCCTAACACCGTCTGAGCCTGCCTCATGCTGTATAGACATATATTTTGAATGTGTACGCTATCCATACATGTTATCCAGGGATACTTTACCCTTTCTAACCTTTGTGCAATGATGTGCAATCCATACTGGGCCTAACACCGTCTGAGCCTGCCTCATGCTGTATAGACATATGTTTTGAATGTGTATGCTATCCATACATGTTATCCGGGGATACGGTACCCCTTCTAACCTTTGTGCAATGACGTGCAATCCATACTGGGCCTAACACCGTCTGAGCCTGCGTCATGCTGTATAGACATATATTTTGAATGTGTACGCTATCCATACATGTTATCCGGGGATACGGTACCCCTTCTAACCTTTGTGCAATGATGTGCAATCCATACTGGGCCTAACACCGTCTGAGCCTGCCTCATGCTGTATAGACATATATTTTGAATGTGTACGCTATCCATACATGTTATCCAGGGATACGGTACCCCTTCTAACCTTTGTGCAATGACGTGCAATCCATACTGGGCCTAACACCGTCTGAGCCTGCCTCATGCTGTATAGACATATATTTTGAATGTGTACGCTATCCATACATGTTATCCAGGGATACGGTACCCTTTCTAACCTTTGTGCAATGGCGTGCAATCCATACTGGGCCTAACACCGTCTGAGCCTGCCTCATGCTGTATAGACATATATTTTGAATGTGTATGCTATCCATACATGTTATCCGGGGATATGGTACCCCTTCTAACCTTTGTGCAATGACGTGCAATCCATACTGGGCCTAACACCGTCTGAGCCTGCGTCATGCTGTATAGACATATATTTTGAATGTGTACGCTATCCATACATGTTATCCGGGGATACGGTACCCCTTCTAACCTTTGTGCAATGACGTGCAATCCATACTGGGCCTAACACCGTCTGAGCCTGCCTCATGCTGTATAGACATATATTTTGAATGTGTACGCTATCCATACATGTTATCCGGGGATACGGTACCCCTTCTAACCTTTGTGCAATGACGTGCAATCCATACTGGGCCTAACACCGTCTGAGCCTGCCTCATGCTGTATAGACATATATTTTGAATGTGTACGCTATCCATACATGTTATCCAGGGATACGGTACCCTTTCTAACCTTTGTGCAATGGCGTGCAATCCATACTGGGCCTAACACCGTCTGAGCCTGCCTCATGCTGTATAGACATATATTTTGAATGTGTACGCTATCCATACATGTTATCCAGGGATACGGTACCCTTTCTAACCTTTGTGCAATGACGTGCAATCCACACTGGGCCTAACACCGTCTGAGCCTGCCTCATGCTGTATAGACATATATTTTGAATGTGTACGCTATCCATACATGTTATCCGAGGATACGGTACCCCTTCTAACCTTTGTGCAATGACGTGCAATCCATACTGGGCCTAACACCGTCTGAGCCTGCCTCATGCTGTATAGACATATATTTTGAATGTGTACGCTATCCATACATGTTATCCGGGGATACGGTACCCCTTCTAACCTTTGTGCAATGACGTGCAATCCATACTGGGCCTAACACCGTCTGAGCCTGCCTCATGCTGTATAGACATATATTTTGAATGTGTACGCTATCCATACATGTTATCCGGGGATACGGTACCCTTTCTAACCTTTGTGCAATGACGTGCAATCCATACTGGGCCTAACACCGTCTGAGCCTGCCTCATGCTGTATAGACATATATTTTGAATGTGTACGCTATCCATACATGTTATCCGGGGATACGGTACCCCTTCTAACCTTTGTGCAATGACGTGCAATCCATACTGGGCCTAACACCGTCTGAGCCTGCCTCATGCTGTATAGACATATATTTTGAATGTGTACGCTATCCATACATGTTATCCAGGGATACGGTACCCTTTCTAACCTTTGTGCAATGGCGTGCAATCCATACTGGGCCTAACACCGTCTGAGCCTGCCTCATGCTGTATAGACATATATTTTGAATGTGTACGCTATCCATACATGTTATCCAGGGATACGGTACCCTTTCTAACCTTTGTGCAATGACGTGCAATCCATACTGGGCCTAACACCGTCTGAGCCTGCCTCATGCTGTATAGACATATATTTTGAATGTGTACGCTAACCATACATGTTATCCGGGGATACGGTACCCCTTCTAACCTTTGTGCAATGACGTGCAATCCATACTGGGCCTAACACCGTCTGAGCCTGCCTCATGCTGTATAGACATATATTTTGAATGTGTACGCTATCCATACATGTTATCCGGGGATACGGTACCCCTTCTAACCTTTGTGCAATGACGTGCAATCCATACTGGGCCTAACACCGTCTGAGCCTGCCTCATGCTGTATAGACATATATTTTGAATGTGTACGCTATCCATACATGTTATCCGGGGATACGGTACCCTTTCTAACCTTTGTGCAATGACGTGCAATCCATACTGGGCTTAACACCGTCTGAGCCTGCCTCATGCTGTATAGACATATATTTTGAATGTGTACGCTATCCATACATGTTATCCGGGGATACGGTACCCCTTCTAACCTTTGTGCAATGACGTGCAATCCATACTGGGCCTAACACCGTCTGAGCCTGCCTCATGCTGTATAGACATATATTTTGAATGTGTACGCTATCCATACATGTTATCCGGGGATACGGTACCCCTTCTAACCTTTGTGCAATGACGTGCAATCCATACTGGGCCTAACACCGTCTGAGCCTGCCTCATGCTGTATAGACATATATTTTGAATGTGTACGCTATCCATACATGTTATCCAGGGATACGGTACCCTTTCTAACCTTTGTGCAATGACGTGCAATCCATACTGGGCCTAACACCGTCTGAGCCTGCCTCATGCTGTATAGACATATATTTTGAATGTGTACGCTATCCATACATGTTATCCAGGGATACGGTACCCTTTCTAACCTTTGTGCAATGACGTGCAATCCATACTGGGCCTAACACCGTCTGAGCCTGCCTCATGCTGTATAGACATATATTTTGAATGTGTACGCAATCCATACATGTTATCCGGGGATACGGTACCCCTTCTAACCTTTGTGCAATGACGTGCAATCCATACTGGGTCTAACACCGTCTGAGCCTGCCTCATGCTGTATAGACATATATTTTGAATGTGTACGCTATCCATACATGTTATCCGGGGATACGGTACCCCTTCTAACCTTTGTGCAATGACGTGCAATCCATACTGGGCCTAACACCGTCTGAGCCTGCCTCATGCTGTATAGACATATATTTTGAATGTGTACGCTATCCATACATGTTATCCAGGGATATGGTACCCTTTCTAACCTTTGTGCAAAGACGTGCAATCCATACTGGGCCTAACACCGTCTGAGCCTGCCTCATGCTGTATAGACATATATTTTGAATGTGTACGCTATCCATACATGTTATCCAGGGATACGGTACCCTTTCTAACCTTTGTGCAATGACGTGCAATCCATACTGGGCCTAACACCGTCTGAGCCTGCCTCATGCTGTATAGACATATATTTTGAATGTGTACGCTATCCATACATGTTATCCGGGGATACGGTACCCCTTCTAACCTTTGTGCAATGACGTGCAATCCATACTGGGCCTAACACCATCTGAGCCTGCCTCATGCTGTATAGACATATATTTTGAATGTGTACGCTATCCATACATGTTATCCGGGGATACGGTACCCCTTCTAACCTTTGTGCAATGACGTGCAATCCATTCTGGGCCTAGCACCATCTGAGCCTGCCTCATGCTGTATAGACATATATTTTGAATGTGTACGCTATCCATACATGTTATCCAGGGATACAGTACCCTTTCTAACCTTTGTGCAATGACGTGCAATCCATACTGGGCCTAACACCGTCTGAGCCTGCCTCATGCTGTATAGACATATATTTTGAATGTGTACGCTATCCATACATGTTATCCGGGGATACGGTACCCCTTCTAACCTTTGTGCAATGACGTGCAATCCATACTGGGCCTAACACCGTCTGAGCCTGCCTCATGCTGTATAGACATATATTTTGAATGTGTACGCTATCCATACATGTTATCCAGGGATACGGTACCCTTTCTAACCTTTGTGCAATGACGTGCAATCCATACTGGGCCTAACACCGTCTGAGCCTGCCTCATGCTGTATAGACATATATTTTGAATGTGTACGCTATCCATACATGTTATCCAGGGATACGGTACCCCTTCTAACCTTTGTGCAATGACGTGCAATCCATACTGGGCCTAACACCGTCTGAGCCTGCCTCATGCTGTATAGACATATATTTTGAATGTGTACGCTATCCATACATGTTAACCAGGGATACGGTACCCTTTCTAACCTTTGTGCAATGACGTGCAATCCATACTGGGCCTAACACCGTCTGAGCCTGCCTCATGCTGTATAGACATATATTTTGAATGTGTACGCTATCCATACATGTTATCCAGGGATACGGTACCCCTTCTAACCTTTGTGCAATGACGTGCAATCCATACTGGGCCTAACACCGTCTGAGCCTGCCTTATGCTGTATAGACATATATTTTGAATGTGTACGCTATCCATACATGTTATCCAGGGATACGGTACCCTTTCTAACCTTTGTGCAATGACGTGCAATCCATACTGGGCCTAACACCGTCTGAGCCTGCCTCATGCTGTATAGACATATATTTTGAATGTGTTTGCTATCCATACATGTTATCCAGGGATACGGTACCCCTTCTAACCTTTGTGCAATGACGTGCAATCCATACTGGGCCTAACACCGTCTGAGCCTGCCTTATGCTGTATAGACATATATTTTGAATGTGTACGCTATCCATACATGTTATCCAGGGATACGGTACCCTTTCTAACCTTTGTGCAATGACGTGCAATCCATACTGGGCCTAACACCGTCTGAGCCTGCCTCATGCTGTATAGACATATATTTTGAATGTGTTTGCTATCCATACATGTTATCCGGGGATACGGTACCCTTTCTAACCTTTGTGCAATGACGTGCAATCCATACTGGGCCTAACACCGTCTGAGCCTGCCTCATGCTGTATAGACATATATTTTGAATGTGTACGCTATCCATACATGTTATCCGGGGATACGGTACCCCTTCTAACCTTTGTGCAATGACGTGCAATCCATACTGGGCCTAACACCGTCTGAGCCTGCCTCATGCTGTATAGACATATATTTTGAATGTGTACGCTATCCATACATGTTATCCGGGGATACGGTACCCCTTCTAACCTTTGTGCAATGACGTGCAATCCATACTGGGCCTAACACCGTCTGAGCCTGCCTCATGCTGTATAGACATATATTTTGAATGTGTACGCTATCCATACATGTTATCCAGGGATACGGTACCCTTTCTAACCTTTGTGCAATGACGTGCAATCCATACTGGGCCTAACACCGTCTGAGCCTGCCTCATGCTGTATAGACATATATTTTGAATGTGTACGCTATCCATACATGTTATCCGGGGATACGGTACCCCTTCTAACCTTTGTGCAATGACGTGCAATCCATACTGGGCCTAACACCGTCTGAGCCTGCCTCATGCTGTATAGACATGTATTTTGAATGTGTACGCTATCCATACATGTTATCCGGGGATACGGTACCCCTTCTAACCTTTGTGCAATGACGTGCAATCCATACTGGGCCTAACACCGTCTGAGCCTGCCTCATGCTGTATAGACATATATTTTGAATGTGTACGCTATCCATACATGTTATCCGGGGATACGGTACCCCTTCTAACCTTTGTGCAATGACGTGCAATCCATACTGGGCTTAACACCGTCTGAGCCTGCCTCATGCTGTATAGACATATATTTTGAATGTGTACGCTATCCATACATGTTATCCGGGGATACGGTACCCCTTCTAACCTTTGTGCAATGACGTGCAATCCATACTGGGCCTAACACCGTCTGAGCCTGCCTCATGCTGTATAGACATATATTTTGAATGTGTACGCTATCCATACATGTTATCCAGGGATACTTTACCCTTTCTAACCTTTGTGCAATGATGTGCAATCCATACTGGGCCTAACACCGTCTGAGCCTGCCTCATGCTGTATAGACATATGTTTTGAATGTGTATGCTATCCATACATGTTATCCGGGGATACGGTACCCCTTCTAACCTTTGTGCAATGACGTGCAATCCATACTGGGCCTAACACCGTCTGAGCCTGCGTCATGCTGTATAGACATATATTTTGAATGTGTACGCTATCCATACATGTTATCCGGGGATACGGTACCCCTTCTAACCTTTGTGCAATGATGTGCAATCCATACTGGGCCTAACACCGTCTGAGCCTGCCTCATGCTGTATAGACATATATTTTGAATGTGTACGCTATCCATACATGTTATCCAGGGATACGGTACCCCTTCTAACCTTTGTGCAATGACGTGCAATCCATACTGGGCCTAACACCGTCTGAGCCTGCCTCATGCTGTATAGACATATATTTTGAATGTGTACGCTATCCATACATGTTATCCGGGGATACGGTACCCTTTCTAACCTTTGTGCAATGGCGTGCAATCCATACTGGGCCTAACACCGTCTGAGCCTGCCTCATGCTGTATAGACATATATTTTGAATGTGTATGCTATCCATACATGTTATCCGGGGATATGGTACCCCTTCTAACCTTTGTGCAATGACGTGCAATCCATACTGGGCCTAACACCGTCTGAGCCTGCGTCATGCTGTATAGACATATATTTTGAATGTGTACGCTATCCATACATGTTATCCGGGGATACGGTACCCCTTCTAACCTTTGTGCAATGACGTGCAATCCATACTGGGCCTAACACCGTCTGAGCCTGCCTCATGCTGTATAGACATATATTTTGAATGTGTACGCTATCCATACATGTTATCCGGGGATACGGTACCCCTTCTAACCTTTGTGCAATGACGTGCAATCCATACTGGGCCTAACACCGTCTGAGCCTGCCTCATGCTGTATAGACATATATTTTGAATGTGTACGCTATCCATACATGTTATCCAGGGATACGGTACCCTTTCTAACCTTTGTGCAATGGCGTGCAATCCATACTGGGCCTAACACCGTCTGAGCCTGCCTCATGCTCTATAGACATATATTTTGAATGTGTACGCTATCCATACATGTTATCCAGGGATACGGTACCCTTTCTAACCTTTGTGCAATGACGTGCAATCCACACTGGGCCTAACACCGTCTGAGCCTGCCTCATGCTGTATAGACATATATTTTGAATGTGTACGCTATCCATACATGTTATCCGAGGATACGGTACCCCTTCTAACCTTTGTGCAATGACGTGCAATCCATACTGGGCCTAACACCGTCTGAGCCTGCCTCATGCTGTATAGACATATATTTTGAATGTGTGCGCTATCCATACATGTTATCCGGGGATACGGTACCCCTTCTAACCTTTGTGCAATGACGTGCAATCCATACTGGGCCTAACACCGTCTGAGCCTGCCTCATGCTGTATAGACATATATTTTGAATGTGTACGCTATCCATACATGTTATCCGGGGATACGGTACCCTTTCTAACCTTTGTGCAATGACGTGCAATCCATACTGGGCCTAACACCGTCTGAGCCTGCCTCATGCTGTATAGACATATATTTTGAATGTGTACGCTATCCATACATGTTATCCGGTGATACGGTACCCCTTCTAACCTTTGGGCAATGACGTGCAATCCATACTGGGCCTAACACCGTCTGAGCCTGCCTCATGCTGTATAGACATATATTTTGAATGTGTACGCTATCCATACATGTTATCCAGGGATACGGTACCCTTTCTAACCTTTGTGCAGTCACGTGCAATCCATACTGGGCGTGAGAATGGCTGGCGAGCTGTTAAGCAAGCTACAGCACCTGTCCAGACAAGTACAGGGATTCCCTAGCGAGGAGACTTATTTGATTGTTTTCTATGTTGGGACAGCAATTTTTGGGGAGCACTATACTCTGGAGAATGATAGATGGGGCCCACCATACACTGGAATATTCCAAAGGTGGACATCAGACACTGGAGCAGCATTTACAGGGCCCATTATACACTAGAGCATTAGAAATGGGGCCCATTATGTTTGGAGCATTATTTGGGCCCATAAGACAGTGGAGCTTCATCCATGGGGACCAACATATACTGTAGCATTATGTGGAGCTCATCATATACTGTTTCAAACATTATATGGGACCAATGATTTTGTATGGAGAAATAGATGGGCCTCGTCATGAGATGTAAAAAGTGAGGTATTTTTCATTGTACTATACCGCCATTTCTCTGCCGTATCGGAGCATGATGAGTTGTGGTATGTGTTAAAGGGGCGCTCTTTCGCCCAGGGCACATGAAAACCTGCAGCCAGCCCTCCCCCCCCACAAATTTAGCCAAATAACCCCCATTTTTCAGTGCGTAACTTGTATTATGAAGTTAATTAAGGTTGACAAGCTTAAGTAAGAAGAATTGATGCTTTTGGCATTCAAATGGGCACTGTAGGTGTGTTTCCTGTCCTCCTCTCACTGCCGACTTTTATTCCCCATTGACTTACATTGGGTTTCGTGTTTCGGGACGACCCCGACTTTTCCCTATAATCGGACGATCTTGCTCGACCCAACTTTTGGAAAAGTCGGGTTTCACGAAACGAAACGCGACCCTAAAAAAGCAAAAGTCGCTCAACTCTAGTGACAGCCATGCTGATTTGAATAGTCGGCCAGTGTTACTAATCCTGTCCTATATAAATGACATATATAGTAGTGTGCAAAATGTTTTAGGCAGATGTGAAAAATGCTTCAAAGTAATAATGCTCTAGAATATAGCAGTGTTAATAGCTCATGATTACCAATTAACAAAAAGGAAAGCGAATTAACAAATGAGAAATGCAAATCAAATCAATATTTGGTATAATCAATATTTGCCTTCAAAACAGCATCAATTCTTGTAGATACAATTGCAGGAATATTGAAAAATATTAATACAGTCATATGTTAAAGTTTGGGCACCCCTATTAATGTTAACCTTGTTTCTTTATAACAATTTTGGTTTTTGCAACAGCTATTTCAGTTTCATATATCAAATAACTGATGGACTCAGTTATATTTCTGGATTCAAATGAGGTTTATTTTACTAACAGAAAATGTGCAATCTGCATTTAAACAAAATTTGACCGGTGCAAAAGTATGGGCACCCTTATCATTTTCTTGATTTGAACACTCCTAACTACTTTTTACTGACTTCCTGAAGCACTAAATTGGTTTTGTAACCTCATTGAGCTTTGAACTTCATAGCCAGGTGTATCAAATCATGAGAAAAGGTATTTAAGGTGGCCACTTGCAAGTAGTTCTTCTATTTGATTCTCCTATGAAGAGTGGCATCATGGGCTCCTCAAAACAACTCTCAAATTATCTGAAAACAAAGATTATTCAACATAGCTTTTCAGGGGAAGGATACAAAAAGTTGTCTCAGAGATTTAACCTGTCAGTTTCCACTGTGAGGAACATAGTAGGGAAATGGAAGAACACAGGTACAGTTCTTGTTAAGCCCAGAAGTGGCAGCCAAGAAAAATATCAGAAAGGCAGAGAAGAAGAATGGTGAGAACAGTCAAGGACAATCCACAGACCACCTCCAAAGACCTGCAGCATCATCTTGCTGCAGATGGTGTCACTGTGCATCGGTCAACAATACAGCGCACTTTGCACAAGGACAAGCTGTATGGGAGAGTGATGCGAAAGAAGCCATTTCTGCAAGCACGCCACAAACAGAGTCGCCTGAGGTATGCAAAAGCACATTTGGACAAGCCAGTTACATTTTGGAAGAAGGTCCTGTGGACTGATGAAACAAAGATTGAGTTGTTTGGTCATACAAAAAGGCGTTATGCATGGAGGCTAAAAAACACAGCATTCCAAGAAAAACACTTGCTACCCACTGTAAAATTTGGTGGAGGTTCCATCATGCTTTGGGGCTGTGTGGCCAATGCCGGCACCGGGAATCTTGTTAAAGTTGAGGGTCGCATGGATTCAACTCAGTATCAGCAGATTCTTGACAATAATGTGCAAGAATCAGTGACAAAGTTGAAGTTACGCAGGGGATGGATAATTCAGCAAGACAATGATCCAAAACACCGCTCCAAATCTACTCAGGCATTCATGCAGAGGAACAATTACGATGTCCTGGAATGGCCATCCCAGTCCCCAGATCTGAATATCATTGAACATCTGTGGGATGATTTGAAGCGGGCTGTCCATGCTCGGTGACCATCAAACTTAACTGAACTGGAATTGTTTTGTAAACAGGAATGGTCACAAATACCTTCATCCAGGATCTAGGAACTCATTAATAGCTACAGGAAGCGACTAGAGGCTGTTATTTTTGCAAAAGGAGGATCTACAAAATATTAATATCACTTTTATGTTGAGGTGCCCATACTTTTGCACCGGTCAAATTTTATTTAAATGCAGATTGCACATTTTCTGTTAGTACAATAAACCTCATTTGAATCCAGAAATATAACTGAGTCCATCAGTTATTAGATGTACTGTACTGTACTACTTTCACACATCAGTTTTTTCAAATCAGTCAAAATCCGCCAAAAAGTGAAAATGGCGGATCCGCTAAAAATGTGTAAAAACGGATGCAAGCGGATGTTACGGATCCGTTTTTTGAAGGATCCGCTATATGGATTTTTGCACGGATCCGTCAAAAACCGGATCCGTTCCATCCGCTGGCATCCGTTTTTCCCATCCGTTGGTTCTGTTTTCTGACGGATCCGTTTTTCCACACCTCCAAAATGGGATGCTCCCAAATATGATTGGCTCTTGGAAAATGCTCCCAAATGTGATTGGATCCTGGAAACTAGGGGAAAACTATATCTATGGTGTTGTAATACAATATCTTTGAAAGGTTGTAGAGCTAGTGGCAGCGATGGAAGGAGTTATTGCGAGTATTAACAGCTTCTGTGTGGAATTTGATCTTCACTGCAATTGGTTGGCAATGATTGCTCTCCAGAGGGAGAAAAGAAGACTGCAAATCCTGCGTTGGAGAAGGAAGAGACAACGGCAGTGGATTCTTCCGATAAATGCACAAAGGTTTACCCTTAGCGTGTTTTCTACACTGTATCTTGAATTGAGGGATAATCCGGACAAGTTCTTCAACTATTTGCGCATGAGACAGGACCTGTTTGAGATATTGGTGGAGCGTGTTAGAGCGCAAATCTAGAGACGGGATACCTACATGCGGTTTTCTATTTCACCGGCGGAGTGTTTGATGGTGACCCTTCGGTAAGTTATCTATTTTTTAAAATGTTTCAGATTCTGCAGACTTTTATTGCTATGTTATGGCTTGTAGTTTGCATAAATTTTACTTTTTTCCCTTTTTTTACCAGATTCCTGGCAACTGGAGAATCCTTCACCTCCCTCCATTACCAGTTCCGGCTTGGGATTTCAACAATATCTGGAATTGTCCAACAGACCTGCCGGGCGTTGTGGGATTGTCTACATGAGGAGTACATCCCACAGCTAACACAGGAAAGGTGGCTGGAGATTGCGGACAACTTTGAACAAATCTGCCAGTTTCCAAATTGCGTTGGTGCCGTGGATGGGAAGCATTTTAGGATTATGAAACCCATTGGATCTGGATCAGAATTTTTCAACTACAAGAAATTCTTTTCAATTGTACTTATGGCCATTACAGATGCCAAATGCAAATTTACTGCCGTGGACATTGGTGCATCATTCAAATGATTCTCAGGTCTTCAAGATGTCCGCAATGGGCCGTCATTTGTATGGAGACAATTTTGATTTCCCACCTCCAAGACCACTACCTGGAACAACAGGCCCACCAATGCCATTTTTGTGTGTTGGTGATGACGCATTTCTGCTGTCCAAACATGTTCTCAAGCCATATGGTAGTCATGGATTGACACACGGGAAAAATATATTTAACTATCGATTGACCAGAGCGCGAATAGTGGTGGAATGCGCTTTTGGGATTTTAACTGCAAAATGGAGAGTGCTGTTGACGGCCATAAAAATTAAAACTGACACTGTGGATGAGGTGGTGAAGGCATGTGTCATCCTGCACAACTTTGTACTTTCAAAGGAACCTGTTTCTATGGAAGAAAATGTTTGTGAAACCACCTTGTGGGATTATCAGCAGCCAACTGTTCGGAGTACTGTGTCAGTGTCAAGAATGATGGACACATTTGCGGATTATTTTCTGTCACCAGAAGGAAGATTGTAGTGGCAAGATGACAAGGTATATATATATATATTTTTTTTTTTTTTACCAAGGTTCCTTTTTGGATGAGAAATACTTTAGTAATTTTTCCTTTTTTAGTTTTGATACCTTTACACAATTTTTTTTCCTTTTTTTAGTTTTGATACCTTTACACAAATTTTGGGTAATACCAGTGTTGTGTTTTATTACCTGTACACCACCAGTGTAATTTACCAAGTGTTGTGTATTTGTATCTGTACACCACCAGTGTACTTTGAAATGTTACCATGTGTTGTGTATTTGTATCTCTACACCACCGGTGTACTTTGAAATGTTACCATGTGTTGTGCATTTGTATCTGTACACCACTGGTGTACTTTGAAATGTTACCATGTGTTGTGTATTTGTATCTGTACACCACTGGTGTACTTTCAACCTTTTTCCAAGAACTTAAGAAAAAAAGGAAAATACACAATAAAATTCTTTTGAAACAGAAACATGTTTATTTTGCAATTTTTTTTCAAAATTTTAAACTGTTTTATTATTTTTGAGAAAACTGTTAATTTTTTTAATAAAATTACATATATAACATTATTTAAGATTACAGATGCCGATATTGTTGGGTGGCGATATCAGCGGAGGGGTTAACAGGGTTGACCACATCGAGGGGGGGGTGGAGGACTGGGAAGGGAGTTGCTGAGGATCAGAAGTGGAAGGGGGGTTGAAAACATGAGGTTGGGATGGGAGTTGATGGACAGAGGAAGTTTGTGGGAACATTGAAGGTGTGTGTGGGGGTGGGTATGGTGAGGGCATTGGGGTATAATGCAATGGGGAAAGAAGGTACTGGGAAGAATGAAATGGGGAACTAGAGAAAGGAGAGGGAGTGGAAGGAGGATGGATGGTGGTAGGATGATGGATGGTGGTGGAAGGATGGATGGTGGAAGGATGGACGGGGGAAGGATGGACAGAGGGAGGATGTGATGGAATAGGTGCATGGGTAGAATGGGATGCTTTGGAGAGTACAGCCACTAGAGCATTGTGACAGGCTTGCATCACATGCATCTGCTGGTGAGTACTTAAACCTTCCATTTGCCGGACAACTGACTGAAAAAAAATACGTCTCCGCGTCTGGTTTGACTCTGCAGTCATCCGTTCCATGTAGCTTCTGAGTTCCATGATACTTTGATTTATCATGTTCAACCCAGAAGTTAACGGTTGTCCATAAGTGTGGAAACCATTTTGGACAGATGAGTTCAGACTCAAACAGTCAGACAATGTCATCCTTTCCTGACATCTCAGATGCTGCTGGCTAAAACCAAAAGTTGGTTGAGATGTTGCGGCAGTTTCAGAGAGGTGGGGTAAAGGGTACTGTAAGTTGTCACCAGCAGCTTCATGTGATGAAGTCTGCCCTGCTGCTGCAGTGCTGGTGGAGGGGATAGAGGGACGAGACAAGAGGGAAGGTAGAGAGGGGTCGGATACCTCGATGTGGTCACCGGTGGCGGTTTCCGAAGTGATCCCTCCAGAGGGAGGCAACTCAGAAGCAGACTCCCGAGTGCTGCAGACGGTGCTAAAAAAAGAGAAAAAAATATATATTAATATATTTATATTTCATTTAACATTGCTGAAAAAAAATAGGTTAAACATGTAAACAGTTGTACTACAGAAATGGTGTGTGGAATATTTACCTTCTGCTCACCATCGTTGACCGGAGGAGCGACAGGGCTCTGTAATGTTTATACGGGGTGCTCCTGCGTCCTCCCGATCCACTTGGGGCCTGCATCTCCTTGTTGAAGTCCCTCTTGAAGCGATCCCTGAGCGACCGCCACTGTATGATAACCCTGTCACCTGTGAAGGAAAAATAAAAAAGTGGTTAGTATTCAACACTTCACATGCTGGAATATAAGTTACTGAAATTGGAATACTTACGCACAAAATCCCTGGCCCTCGCAACAAGCTACTCCCAGTTCTCTACAACCTCCGAACACACCTCATCCCATAGCCGTCGGGTGGTTGGTTGGTCGGCATGTAAGCGGTTTGCCATGTTCCACAGCGTCTCTCGTGGTTGGACAACCTCAATGAGGGTGTCCACATCGATGATGATACCCTCTTCCACATGTCTGTGGGGAGCACGCTGTGAAACCTGTGAAGAAATAAATTAAACAAAAAAAAAATGATTACATTCAAACACATGAGGTTCAATAATCAATCACCCAAATAAAGTGCTACTTACCGCTCGCCGACCTCCAGATGCAGCACCTCGATGACGCTGGGATGTCCTGGGAGTCACTCTAGTGTGGGCACCGGATTCTGAAGACTAAAAAAAAATTTAGGGTTGTATGGATGCGTAGTTATTGTGTGTGCTGTGATGAATGTTTGTGTTGGGTGTAGCATTATGTATGTATGTGGTTTTTTATCTGCTAAACTTACACTCTGCGCACCCCCTCCTTGCATTTCTCCACCCTGCATGTCTCCTCCTGGAAGCTCCTCAGATTCAGCTTCCTGTAAAAACATAATACATGCATATAGGGTTAAAGAAAAAAAATTTACCTCAGTTCGCTGTTGATGTGAGGGGGAGCTCTCAGAAGAAGACATTGCTGCGGTCTGGCTGGCTGCTCTCTGCTGCAGCCTGGCTGGCAGGTCTCTGCTGCGACCTGGCTGGCGGTGCTTCCTGATCAGATCTGCAAGTATAAAGACACTTGTAAAGCTGCTATAAAAAGGATCAGAAAAAGCTTTCAGGCCAATATACTTACAGGGAAAATAGAACAGGTTGCCTATCTGCTGCGGTCTGGCTGGCAGCTCTCTGCTGTGGCCTGGCTGGCGGGTCTCTGCTGCGGCCTGGCTGGCGGTGCTTCCTGATCAGATCTGCAAGTATAAAGACACTTGTAAAGCTACTATACAAAGGATCAGAAAAAGCTTTCAGGCCAATATACTTACAGGGAAAATAGAACAGGCTGCCTATCTGCTGCGGTCTGGCTGGCGGCTCTCTGCTGTGGCCTGGCTGGTGGGTCTCTGCTGCGGCCTGGCTGGCGGTGGTTCCTGATCAGATCTCCAAGTATAAAGACACTTGTAAAGCTACTATACAAAGGATCAGAAAAAGCTTTCAGGCCAATATACTCACAGGGAAAATAGATCAGGTTGCCTATCTGCTGCGGTCTGGCTGGCGGCTCTCTGCTGCGGCCTGGCTGGCGGATCTCTGCTGCACCCTAGTGGGTACTTCCTGAACAGATCTTCAAGCAAAAAGAGAATTTTAATAACATAGAAAAATAAAAATCTTCATTGGTATTAATGTGTGTAATTCCCTGAAACTCTCACTGAGAGTATACACAAGTGTTTACATGTGTGTAAATTCCCTAACACGCTCACTGAAAGTGTAACTACACTGTGATTGGATGTGTGTAATTCCCTGAAACTCTCACTGAGAGTATACCCAAGTGTTTGCATGTGTGTAAATTCCCTAACACTCTCACTGAGAGTGTAACCACACTGTGCTTGCATGTGTATAATTCCCTGAAACTCTCATTGAGAGTATATCCAATTGTTTGCATGTGTGTAAATTCCCTAACACTCTCACTGAGAGTGTAACCACACTGTGATTGCATGTGTGTAATTCCCTGAAACTCTCATTGAGAGTATACCCAAGTATTTGCATGTGTGTAAATTCCCTAACACTCTCACTGAGAGTGTAACCACACTGTGATTGCATGTGTGTAATTCCCTGAAACTCTCACTGAGAGTATTCCAAAGTGTTTGCATGTGTGTAAATTCCCTAACACTCTCACTGAGAGTGTAACCACACTGTGATTGCATGTGTGTAATACCCTGAAACTCTCATTTTAGAGTATAACCACACTTGTATACCAAAAACCAACACTTAATGTACCTTTTTTGTACATATACCGATACTTAATTTTACCTGGTTTTAAAATAATACTACGGACAGTTTTTATAAAGTTTTTATTAATTTTTTTTCCACAAGTAGGAGCTACTCTGCTCTTTATTTTAAATACCAAAATAAATGAAATATAAAAAAACAGTAATATACAACAGAAACATCACATACAATACCACAGTTACACCACATACAATACACAACACAATTGCAAATATGGAAATAAAATTACAGTCTATGAAAATAAAATTCAGTACACATGCAACAGAAAAACAATTAAAGTATGAATAAAAAGGCATAATAAAAATACACACACACACACAGACATGCAACACTGGGAGGCCACGAACATACATGGAGGAAGGCAGACCACACACACACACACAGGCCACACAACACAATCACAGCACAATTGCAAATATGGAAATAAAATTACAGTACTATGAAAATAAAATTCAGTACACATGCAACAGAAAAACAATTAAAGTATGAAAAAAAGTCATAATAAAAATACACACACACACAGACATGCAACACTGGGAGGCCACGAACATACATGCAGTAAAGCAGACCACACACACACAAACACGCAGGCCACACACACAGACAGACCACACACACACAGGCAGACAAGCCACAGACACACAGACATGCCCCACACAAATAGTTTAATACTCACACAATTGCAGGCTTTGGTAGCAGGCCTCTCAGTCCTGGCTTGGTGCTTGGTGCTGGGCAGCTGGGCAGGTGCTGTCAGGCCTCTTGCTCCAGGAGTCTTGCAGCTGGGGGTCTTGCTGCTGGGCAGGTTTTATGGCAGGTTTTATAGCTCGCTATCAGGCTCTGTCTCTCCTCAGCTGGGGGTCTTGCTGCTGGGCAGGTGCTGTCTGTCTGTCTGGCTCTGGCTCTGTCTCTTCAGTCTGACTGGTGCCGGATGTCTGGGCCCAATGATTAATTAGCCCACCTTATATAGTTTATTGACTGTCTGGAAAAGTATCTTTTCTTCTGAGCATGCTCAGTGCGATTTAGCGTATTCCGCCGGCGGATTCCGCAAAATAGCGGTTCCCGGCGGATCCACCGCCCATAGGCGCCCATTCTACCGCATGGCGGATGACGGCGGATCCGCCGTCTCCCGCCATTTTGACGGCGCTAAAAAACGTTGCAATGTCCGTTCACCTCAGACAGAATCCACCAGGAATCTGGCGGATCCGCCGAATAGCGGATGTAACGGACGACCATCTGCCAAAATCCGCCACTAATGTATCTCTATGGGAAAATATGGCAGATCCGCCACAAGAAAAGCGGATCCGCCATTTTCAAATTTTGGCGGATTTTGACTGATTTGAAAAAACTGATGTGTGAAACAGGCCTAAGGATCTTAAGCTGTAGGAGCCTGTGTTTGGAGAGATGTGGTGTCCAATGATGTCCAGACACGGGAGCATGCTCAGATGGAAGGAGACTGGATTGATCCAGAGCCATTTGGAGGAGTGCCTTTTGCCCACGTCAGAATATGGATGCAATGACAACGGAGGAGCTGCGTGCTGATTGGTGCTGCTATTGTTTACAAACGATCTTCATGGTGACATATTTCTGCAGTTATATTATCTGTCTCTTCAGGCTCAGACTGGCCCATAGGGGAACAGGGGAATCCCCCGGTGGGCCCCTGTGCAGACCTGGACCCCCAACCTCACTGTATGGCCAGTATTTGGCAAAATTCACTTGATTCACTCTGTACAGAAAGAAACAGCATCTTATCATTCAGTAACCAAACTACCCAGAGATAGAGGTAAATTTGTGAATGAGGGTACTTTAATATTTGTATTCAGGTGAAAAGTGGGCCCCCCAAAAGTCAATGTTACTGGTGGGCTATTGACACCCCAGTCTGACACTGTGTCTGTTTGTATATTAGCAATCAGGGTTGATGTATTTTCTGATGATTTGTTAGCAGGCAGCCTGGAGAAATGTAGGGCTATTTTTAACTGTTGAATGTCTATATGTGTATGGAGGCTTATTATGTCTAGTTTTCATTGGTGCATGTTAAAGTGAGGGGAGGGGCTTGCACTATATAGTTTGGCTTGAAACACTCCTGTACTGTGCTTGAGAAAGATCTTTGGATCAAAACGTTGCCACAGGAGGCAGAATAAAATGTGAATTCTTTTTCACCAACATTTGAGGCGCTGTCTTTTCTTCTATTTGGTATGGACTTTTTTCCGGGATGAACTCCCTGGATGTGACGTGCGTCTTACTTAGTGTCCTGTAGGACTCTGACTATATGAAGTGTGGTTTAACTTATAATTTTTGATTAGCTGGCTTGCTGGTCTCTGTGAATTCATGAATTTTTACTACTATATCCTTTGTGTCTCAGATGTGCAGCTATTAATGGAAACAGAATATAGTCAAGATAAATGTTAGTATCCCAGAATACCCCCAGACCAAAAATTTTCTTCTATTCTAGTTTACTCTATCTAATAGTATTACATTATTTTATGACTAATTTACTCTCAAAGTGGTTTATAAACAACCCAAATTCCAAAAGGTTGGGACACTGTCTAAAATCTAAAAAAAAAGAAAGCAATGATTTGGAAATCTCTTATAGCCATATATTATTTACAACACAACATAAAACATAGGTCAGAAGTTTAACCCTTTAGTGACAATGCCAATTTGGTACTCAGTGACCAAGCCAATTGTCATGCCCGCCATGTCCGTTATGCCTGTCATGCCTGCCATGTCCGTTATGCCTGTCATGCCCGCCATGTCTGTTGTGCTGCATGACCCCTGGAGCAGTGTGCACGTGCACTGAATTCTCATGCCCGTTATGTCTCATGCTGCAAGATCCCTGGAAGCAGTGTGCACACGCACCTCATGACTGTTGTGCTGCAAAATGCCTGGAGCAGTGTGCACGTGCGCCTTACCTCATGGCTGCACGCCGTTGCTAGGTAACCATCCGTCTCTGCTCTGATTCTGCAATCCTCTCTGTATTCCTGGAGCCCCTGATCATGTGATCTTTCCTATGTTCCAGCACTGCCTGACCCAACTAACCTCTCAGTGTTTGTGGAGCCCCTGATCATGTGACCTCTATGGTCCAGCCCAGTCTGATCTAGCAACGCTCTCTATGATACTGGAGGATCTGAACCGGAAGTTCTCCCCTGGTCCTGACCCGGAAGTTCAGGTGCTAATGCCCTATATCAGACCGCCCCTTCCTATGGTCGGGGCCTGAGTATCGTGTTGCTTCCCTGCATGGCTGCTTGGTCTGCTCGGTTGCTCTCTGTATTCTGTGCCCCTGCACTCTGCCCTGTAGTGCATCTCTGCACACGCTCTGTGCTTGTACTCTGCCTCTTGTCCTGTGCCTTGCCTTGTGTTTGTCCTTTGTGCCATGTTTTGTCTTTGTTGTGCTTTGCCATGTCTTGCCTTTGCTATGCTTTGCCTTGTGGTCATTCCTATGTTCTCTGTCTTTGCTTGTTCTCCCTTGCTCTTACCTAAGGTGCTCTGTAGTGCCTCCTGGCACACGCACCATTCCTCTCCTTTTACTTATGGTGCTCTGTTGTGGCTCCTGGCACATGCACCATTCCTCCTCTCTTACCTCTTGTGCTCTCTGGCACATTCCAGGGCTAGTCTCAAGGTCTCCCCCTTGACCCGGCTCTGGGCTTCGGCCTATGCTCCGCTGCTAGCTCTGTTCTCGCTCTGACCTGACTGTGCTTCTGCCTACGTTCTACTCCTTGCCCTTTGCCTTGCCTTGTTTCTTGCGTTGCCTTGCCTTGTTTCTTCGTGTGCTCTTTGCATGGGCCTGGCCTTCCTAGCCTCCTGTTTGTGCCTCAGCCGTTCCCGCCCTAGCCGTGAATGCCTGCTTGTGCCTCAGCCGTGCTCGTCGGCCAGTGACAGCTGTGTCGCCTGTTATGCCCCAGCCGGGTTAGCTGGAGTCTTGCCCGCCTGTCTGTGCTGCAGCCCGACCGGCTAGCCAGTGCCCCAGCCGTGCGCTCTGTGCTTCCTTGCACCCACGCTATCTCTGCACCGTGCTTTGCATGCTTCTCTAATAGCATGCGCAGGAACTAGCCTGCTCCTTGGCATACTTCCCCGTGCTTCTGTAAAAGTACGCGCAGGTCTTGCCATGTACCCTGTCGTGCCCTCTTGCACGCACAGGCCCTAGCTTGTACCCTGTTGTGCCCTCTTGCATGCACAGGCCCTAGCCTTTTCCCTGGCGTGCCTCCTAGCACGCGCAGGCCCTTGCCTTAGCCTGAACCCTGGCGTGTCTCTTAGCACGCACCCTGACTTGAACCTGACCCTGGCGTGTCCCTCGGCACATGCAGGACCTTGCCTTGAACCCTGACCCTGGCATGTCCCTCGGCATGTGCAGGACCTTGCCTTGAACCCTGACCCTGGCGTGTCCCTCGGCATGTGCAAGACCATGCCTTGGACCTTGAACCATGTCTTGTACTTTAAACTTTGAACTCTGGCGTGTCCCCTACACACGCACCGTGTATTGTACTTTGAACCTGGCGTGTCCCCTACACACGCACCTTGCCCTGGACCCTGGTGTGCCCCTAGCACGCACCCTGCCTGGAACTTTGCCTTGGACCTTGGCATGTTCCCTAACACGCACCATGTCTGGAGATCTGTCGTGCCTCCTTGCCTGAACCCTGGTTTGCCTGCCGGATGCCCGGAACCTGCCGATCGCTGCCAGAGATCGTAAGCCTGACGACTGCGGCCTGATGTCCGGAGCTGATGTCTGCAGCCTGATGCCCTGATCCTGTCGATCGTTGCCAGCTGTCCGGAGTCCGATGCCATTGAGCCATGCCGGTATCCTGGCGTGCCACCTGGCGCGTACCATGCCATGGACCTTGGCGCGCCACACACGCACCTTGCTGTGTTTTGCCTGTTATCACGTTTTGCACCTGATGTTACCCTGAGTTTGCCTTAATTAAGATACCTTGAATTCACGTCTTGTCTTGTTTCCTGCACATCCTTTGTCATCAGACACTCGTATTTAGTGTCTATCTGAGCTGGCCGTCTGGTCCCAGCTGTCGTGGTGGCTCACCCACTTGGTCTTGCCCCTGACGCTCCCTTTATAGGGGGTGGTTCCTCACAAGGTTAGCTCACCCTAGGCGGGTAGGTGCCATGACCCAGAGGGTCCACTCCAAAGAAAATGACTCAGCGTAAGCTGACTTCGTCATACCAATTTTTGCAATTCAGACCACTGTCAGTGGTTTGTGGCTTGCGTTTATGAAAAAAACTGAAATTTTGAAAAATTTTGAAAATTTTAAAAATTTTAATTTTTGTGCCCTTAAATCAGAGAGTGGTGTCACACAAAATAGTTAATAAATAACATTTCCCACATGTCTACTTTACATCAGCATAGGTTTGGAAACATATTTTTTTTTAGTTAGGAGTCTTAGGACGTTATAAGGGTGAGGCCGGGGTCACACTAGAGAGGAATACGGACGAGAGAGAGGCGTTAAAAGCATGCATTACACACGGACAAATGATTCTCTATGGGGCAGCTCCCAACAGTCATATAATTCTTGCCCGTATTTTACGGTCCGTGCCAATCGCAGCATTGTACTCCAGACATCGAGGAAGTACGCCTCCATGGAGTCCTGCAGTGTCATGGCGCCATATTTTCTCAATGTGGAGATGCTGATTGTCTTAGTGCAGGAGCGGCCAGAAATCTCGGACTAACGTGATGCCCATTAGGCCAACCGGGCAAGAAAGGAGGTGTCATGGAGGTGCATATGTCGCCAGATGTAGAGTTGAGCGAAACGGGTCGAAAAATTTCAAAAGTCGCCGACTTTTGGCAAAGTCGGGTTTCATGAAACGAAACCCGACCCTAGGATGAGGTCGGCCACGAGGTCGGCGACTTACGCGCCAAAGTCGCATTTCAAAAGTTTGTTTTGCGCTCTTTTTCAGCCAATCAGGATCCACGGACACTGTGGGCAATGTGATGACATAGGCACGGGTCACCACCATCTTTCAGAAGGGCATGCAAGTGATTGGCTTGCTTTGGGGGGCGTCACAGGGGGTATAAAAGGGCGTGCACGCCGACCGCCATGTTACTCATGCTGATCTCAGAATAGAGAGAGCTGCTGCTGCTGCTGATTTTGTAGGGAGAGCGTTAGGCAGGGAAGAAGACACCAAAAACTGCTTCTGCTGCTAGCGATTTTGCCTGTGCAACACATCAGTCACTGTGTGTGCAGTGCAAGGGGAGGCTATATAGTGGTGTATCAGTGGTGTTGGTTGTTGGGCTGCCTTCTAAGGCTTCCTGACATTCCTGCATTGGTGTTTACCCACTGCTCCGCAAACTGCTTTTTTAAAAGCAATCCCAATTTTTTTTTTGGTCCTGCTGAGAAGAAAAAAAAACTGCTTCTGCTGCTAGCGATTTTGCCTGTACAACACACCAGTCACTGTGTGTGCAGTGCAAGGGGAGGCTATATAGTGGTGTATCAGTCGTGTTGGTTGTTGGGCTGCCTTCTAAGGCTTCCTGACATTCCTGCATTGCTGTTTACCCACTGCTCCGCAAACTGCTTTTTTAAAAGCAATCCCAATTTTTTTTTTTTGTCCTGCTGAGAAAAAAAAAAACTGCTTCTGCTGCTAGCGATTTTGCCTGTACAACACACCAGTCACTGTGTGTGCAGTGCAAGGGGAGGCTATATAGTGGTGTATCAGTGGTGTTGGTTGTTGGGCTGCCTTCTAAGGCTTCCTGACATTCCTGCATTGCCGTTTACCCACTGCTCCGCAACCTGCTTTTTTAAAAGCAATCCCAATTTTTTTTTTTGTCCTGCTGAGGTACTGAGCGTGCATTTTTTCACACCATACAGCGGTGTACGCTCCTCACACAGTACCGTGTAACGGCTGTTATCACAGCCACAGTGAAGCTATCAGTGTGTCACTCTGTGAGAATAAAACAAGGACATGTTCCGTTCTTACAGACCTGCACTCTAGGGAGATTCCTATTCTGCCCAATTCTACATACACCTTGTAGTTTGTGATACACTAGCCAATTTCTGCCTGTGACATAGCGCTGTGATATTCAGTGGGCCTCACCCAATCCATAAGTGTCCAGTGTCCACAAGTGTGTGCAGAAATTCAAAATCTCCCTTATCCTCTAGTCACTTTGGTCACAGCTGTGCCATCGAGCCTGTGACAGAGTGCTCAGATATTCAGTGGGCCTCACACAATCCAAAAGTGTCCAGTGTCCACAAGTGTGTGCAGAAATTCAAAATCTCCCTTATCCTCTAGTCACTTTGGTCACAGCTGTGCCATCGAGCCTGTGACAGAGCGCTCAGACATTCAGTGGGCCTCACACAATCCAAAAGTGTCCAGTGTCCACAAGTGTGTGCAGAAATTCAAAATCTCCCTTATCCTCTAGTCACTTTGGTCACAGCTGTGCCATCGAGCCTGTGACAGAGCGCTCAGACATTCAGTGGGCCTCACACAATCCAAAAGTGTCCAGTGTCCACAAGTGCGTGCAGAAATTCAAAATCTCCCTTATCCTCTAGTCATTTTGGTCACAGCTGTGCCATCGAGCCTGTGACAGAGCGCTCAGATATTCAGTGGGCCTCACACAATCCAAAAGTGTCCAGTGTCCACAAGTGTGTTCAGAAATTCAAAATCTCCCTTATCCTCTAGTCACTTTGGTCACAGCTGTGCCATTGAGCCTGTGACAGAGCGCTCAGATATTCAGTGGGCCTCACACAATCCAAAAGTGTCCAGTGTCCACAAGTGTGTGCAGAAATTCAAAATCTCCCTTATCCTCTAGTCACTTTGGTCACAGCTGTGCCATCGAGCCTATGACAGAGCGCTCAGATATTCAGTGGGCCTCACACAATCCATAAGTGTCCAGTGCCCACAAGTGTGTGCAGAAATTCAAAATCTCCCTTATCCTCTAGTCACTTTGGTCACAGCTGTGCCATCGAACCTGTGACAGAGCGCTCAGATATTCAGTGGGCCTCACACAATCCAAAAGTGTCCAGTGTCCACAAGTGTGTGCAGAAATTCAAAATTTCCCTTATCCTCTAGTCATTTTGGTCACAGCTGTGCCATCGAGCCTATGACAGAGCGCTCAGATATTCAGTGGGCCTCACACAATCCAAAAGTGTCCAGTGTCCACAAGTGTGTGCAGAAATTCAAAATCTCCCTTATCCTCTAGTAACTTTGGTCACAGCTGTGCCATCGAGCCTGTGATAGAGTGCTCAGATATTCAGTGGGCCTCACACAATCCAAAAGTGTCCAGTGTCCACAAGTGTGTGCAGAAATTCAAAATCTCCCTTATCCTCTAGTCACTTTGGTCACAGCTGTGCCATCGAGCCTGTGACAGAGCGCTCAGATATTCAGTGGGCCTCACACAATCCAAAAGTGTCCAGTGTCCACAAGTGTGTGCAGAAATTCAAAATCTCCCTTATCCTCTAGTCACTTTGGTCACAGCTGTGCCATCGAGCCTGTGACAGAGCGCTCAGATATTCAGTGGGCCTCACACAATCCAAAAGTGTCCAGTGTCCACAAGTGTGTGCAGAAATTCAAAATCTCCCTTATCCTCTAGTCATTTTGGTCAGAGCTGTGCCATCGAGCCTGTGACAGAGCGCTCAGATATTCAGTGGGCCTCACACAATCCAAAAGTGTCCAGTGTCCACAAGTGTCTGCAGAAATTCAAAATCTCCCCTGTCCTATAGACACCTTGTACCTTGTTTTACATTACTATATAGTTTGTTGGATTTTGTCTACATTTCTACCAAAAATGAGGAAGGCTGGTGGAAGAGGCCGTGGAATTGGGCGGGGGTTGGCAGCTGGTAATGATGGTGTTGGTGGTGGATCTGATGGTAGTGGCAAGAGCAAAATAGGACCGAATGCAGGAGGTGTTGAGCCTGCGTTATCGTCTGGCTACATAAGGCCTCAAACGCTTAGTTTTCTAGGAGTTGGCAAACCGCTTTTAAAGCCAGAGCATCAGGAAAAAGTTTTGTCTTACATTGCTGACTCAGCCTCCAGCTCTATCGCCTCCTCTTCTTCAGTTGTAAAAAGTAAAAGCACTGAGTCGTCATTGGAGGCTCATGTTCATGAACCACACCTTTCCTTGTGTCCTTCACCCCAACCAAGATTGAAGGATGACGCAGGCCATACTACTGATTACTCCATGGAGCTGTTTTCACATACCATGCCTGGATTATCAAGTGAAATGGTGAATTACCCAGGCCAAGATGAATCTGACATGGAGTGCACTGATGCACAGCCGCTGATGGATGATTCTGCTGGTACATTCACTCAGAGCACTACATTGTCCTCGCAGTGTACAGAGCCAGATTCTGACCCTGATGAGACTCAGGTGCCCCTTCCCGCACACTATACCACCATACACGGTGACACAGAGGAAGGTGCACATGACATAGAAGAGGGGGTGATGGATGACCCAGTTGTTGACCCAGATTGGCATCCATTGGGGAAGAGGGTGCTGCTTCCAATAGCTCAGATGAGGAGCATCCACAGCAGACATCGACATCACAACAGCTGTTATCTGGCAGGCCCGGAGCACTCCAAAGACAGGTTCCAAACATCAAAAGAGTTGCTGGACAGCTTGTCCAGAGGGTCAAAAGTGTGCTAGGCCACAAAATGTCTGCCAAAGTAGGAAGAGTGCAGTGTGGCACTTTTTTGAACAAAATCCTCATGATCAGGCCAAGGTTATCTGTAAGAAGTGCGCAAAGACCTTTAGCCGAGGGAAAAATCTGAAAAATTTGAATACCAGTTGCATGCTTAGACATTTAACCAGCATGCACTTGCAAGCGTGGACACAACACCAAACCTCAAGTGCCACATGTGCAACTGATCACAACGAAGGTAGTCAGCAACGCTACATTGTTTCCCCCACTGTAAGCCCACCGGTTAGCACAGCAGCAAATGTTGAGGTCTCGTTGCAAGGCCACAGCAGTCAGGGAATCCCACTGTTATATCAACGAAAGACTGATTCTAGGCCATCAGAAAGAACAACAACTCCATCACCATCATCAACCCTCTCTCAGTCCGCCCAGTCTACCGCTACTTCCACCATATGCAGCTCTCAAGTCCAGCTCACCCTCCCAGACACTATGAGTAGGTCAAGAAAGTAGTCAGTCTCTCATCCGCGTACACTGGGTTTGAACGCCCACATTGCCAAACTAATCTCGTTTGAGATGATGCATTTTCGGTTGGTGGAAAGCACAGCTTTCCGCGAACTCATGGCCTATGCAGTACCACGCTATGACCTACCCAGTCGCCACTTCTTCTCTCGCAAAGCCATCCCAGCCCTCCACCATCATGTGAAAGACCGCATTGTCCATGCACTCAAGCAGTCAGTGAGCGGAAAGGTGCACCTCACAACTGATGCATGGTCCAGTCGGCATGGCCAGGGCCGTTACGTGTCCATCACTGCGCACTGGGTTAATGTGGTGGATGCAGGGTCCACAGGGGACAGCGGTGGTGGGACAGTGCTGCCTAGCCCACGGTATAGGAAACAGTTGGCTGTAGGCGTTCGACCCTCCTCCTCCTCCAGAAGCGAAAGCTCGTCCACAGAGCGCAGTCGTACGAGCACTCCATCTGCAGCTGCCACTGTTGCACACGATGTGTCCCCCTATCGAGCAGCTAGTGGAAAGCGTCAGCAGGCTGTGTTGCAGATGATGTGTTTGGGCAACAGACACACCGCCGAGGTGCTGGCCGAGTACTTGAAGCGACAAACTGAGTCATGGCTGGGCAGTGTACATCTTGAGGCAGGCAAGGTAGTTAGTGATAACGGCCGTAATTTTGTGGCAGCCATAGCCCTTTCAAGACTCAGCCATATACCTTGCTTGGCTCACACCTTGAACCTGGTGGTGCAGTGCTTCCTCAAAAATTATCCGGAGTTAACAGCCCTCCTCCAGAAGGTGCGAAGACAGTGCGCGCACATCCGCCGGTCGCCTGTACACTCCGTTCGTATGCAGAAGCTGCAGCGATTGCTCCACCTTCCCAACCACCGCCTCATTATCGACATTGCAACAAGGTGGAACTCCACCCTGCACATGGTGGAGCGGCTGTGCGAGCAGAGGCAGGCCATAATGCATTTGTGGGAGGATACACGGCCAGGCACTTTGAGAGCAGACATGGAGTTAACAGGTGTGCAGTGGTCGAAGCTGAAAGACCTCTGTAAAGTCCTTCAGTGTTTTGAGGAATGCACATGGCTGGTATGCGCAGACGACGCCATCCTAAGCATGAGCATCCCACTTATGCGTCTGCTCATGCAAACTTTGACGCACCTTAAGGAGCAGGCATCTTCAGCCAATGTTGATGAGGAGGAAGAGGAGGAGGGAATCCTTGATGACATTCAGCCATTGTCTGCTCAGGGACCTCTCCTGGACGAGGTGGAGGAAGAAGATGAGGAGGAGGATGATGGGGATGATTACTTAGGGGAGGAGGATGCATCTCGTGGGGCAAGTGAAAATGTTGGCGTGGCAAGGTCTGGTACAGGGTTTGTGCGTGACTGGAGGGATGTGGATTTGCCAGAAAGTGCTCCTCCACCCAGCACTCGCAGTGCATCATTGACACCGGGAACATTGGCCCACATGTCAGATTATGCCTTGCGGATCCTAAAAAGGGACCCCCGCATTGCCAAAATGATGAACGATGACGACTACTGGTTGGCCAGCATCCTGGATCCACGCTATAAAGGCAAATTACAAAACATCATGCCACAGGAGAACCTTGACCTAATATTGGCTAATAAACAAGCAACTCTGGTAAATCGGTTGCTTGAGGCATTCCCAGCACACAGCAGCGGTGATGGTTCTCACACGAGCCGTACGGGCCGGGGGCAGCTTGGCAGAGGTGTTCGTGGTGCACACAGCAGAAGTGGCGTTGGAGACAGGGGTTTCATGACAATGTTGTGGACTGATTTTTCAAGTACCGCTCACACAACTGGTAATACTGCATCGATGGAAAGTGACAGGAGACAGCAGTTGTCAACTATGGTTACAAACTACTTTTCCTCCCATATCGATGTTCTCCCACACAGGTCATTCCCCTTTGACTATTGGGCCGCTAAACTGGACACCTGGCCTGAATTGGCACAATATGCCTTACAGGAGCTCGCTTGCCCAGCTGCAAGTGTGCTATCGGAAAGAGTCTTCAGTGCAGCTGGATCAATCCTGACAGAAAAAAGGACCCGTCTGTCAACCCAAAATGTGGATGATCTAACCTTCATTAAAATGAACCACGCATGGGTTTCCAAGGATTTTGTCCCACCTTCCCCTGATGACACATAGGGTGACAGAAAAATGGCTTGCTTTGGTCCACCTCTTCCTGGGACTTGACCTATTTCACCTTTTGCATCAGCTGAATATCCAACATCAACATATGCCACTTTCTAAAACTCCCTAACTGTGCTGCCTCCCCCCCATGGCCGGGGTCACCACCTAGCGCACGACACCGTGCGAGTGCCATTGCCCTGGACAGGTGGGTAGGCCGACTCTTGGGCGTGGGCACTGGCACAGGGTCCCTCATAGTGCAATCAAGTGTCTCTGACGGTGGTGGTGCACACCCGCCGTCAGACACACCGCCGTACTATGAGGGGCCCAGTGCCAGTACCGAGGCCCACGAGTGGGCCCCCCTTGCTTGGGCAGGGCCTCAGCATTTGCAATCTTTACCTCTCCCTGCTCCTCCACTGTGTAGTCTGGGCCGTTAAATCCATACTGTGCCTGACACCGTTTGAGCCTGCCTCCTGATGTATAGACATATATTTTGAATGTGTACGCTATCCATACATGTTATCCGGGGATACGGTACCCTTTCTAACCTTTGTGCAATCACGTGCAATCCATACTGGGCCTAACGCCATCTGAGCCTGCCTCCTGATGTATAGACATATATTTTGAATGTGTACGCTATCCATACATGTTATCCGGGGATACGGTACCCTTTCTAACCTTTGTGCAATCATGTGCAAGCCATACTGGGCCTAACACCGTCTGAGCCTGCCTCCTGAGGTATAGACATATATTTTGAATGTGTACGCTATCCATACATGTTATCCGGGGATACGGTACCCTTTCTAACCTTTGTGCAATCATGTGCAATCCATACTGGGCCTAACACCGTCTGAGCCTGCCTCCTGATGTATAGACATATATTTTGAATGTGTACGCTATCCATACATGTTATCCGGGGATACGGTACCCTTTCTAACCTTTGTGCAATCACGTGCAATCCATACTGGGCCTAACACCATCTGAGCCTGCCTCCTGATGTATAGACATATATTTTGAATGTGTACGCTATCCATACATGTTATCCGGGGATACGGTACCCTTTCTAACCTTTGTGCAATCACGTGCAAGCCATACTGGGCCTAACACCGTCTGAGCCTGCCTCCTGAGGTATAGACATATATTTTGAATGTGTACGCTATCCATACAAGTTATCCGGGGATACGGTACCCTTTGTAACCTTTGTGCAATCATCTACAATCCATACTGGGCCTAACACCGTCTGAGCCTGCCTCCTGATGTATAGACATATATTTTGAATGTGTACGCTATCCATACATGTTATCCGGGGATACGGTACCCTTTCTAACCTTTGTGCAATCACGTGCAATCCATACTGGGCCTAACACCGTCTGAGCCTGCCTCCTGATGTATAGACATATATTTTGAATGTGTACGCTATCCATACATGTTATCCGGGGATACGGTACCCTTTCTAACCTTTGTGCAATCACGTGCAATCCATACTGGGCCTAACACCGTCTGAGCCTGTCTCCTGGTGTATAGACATATATTTTGAATGTGTACGCTATCCATACATGTTATCCGGGGATACGGTACCCTTTCTAACCTTTGTGCAATCATGTGCAATCCATACTGGGCCTAACACCGTCTGAGCCTGCCTCCTGATGTATAGACATATATTTTGAATGTGTACGCTATCCATACATGTTATCCGGGGATACGGTACCCTTTCTAACCTTTGTGCAATCACCTGCAAGCCATACTGGGCCTAACACCGTCTGAGCCTGCCTCCTGATGTATAGACATATATTTTGAATGTGTACGCTATCCATACATGTTATCCGGGGATACGGTACCCTTTGTAACCTTTGTGCAATCATGTGCAATCCATACTGGGCCTAACACCGTCTGAGCCTGCCTCCTGATGTATAGACATATATTTTGAATGTGTACGCTATCCATACATGTTATGCGGGGATACGGTACCCTTTCTAACCTTTGTGCAATCACCTGCAAGCCATACTGGGCCTAACACCGTCTGAGCCTGCCTCCTGATGTATAGACATATATTTTGAATGTGTACGCTATCCATACATGTTATCCGGGGATACGGTACCCTTTCTAACCTTTGTGCAATCATGTGCAATCCATACTGGGCCTAACATCGTCTGAGCCTGCCTCCTGATGTATAGACATATATTTTGAATGTGTACGCTATCCATACATGTTATCCGGGGATACGGTACCCTTTCTAACCTTTGTGCAATCACGTGCAATCCATACTGGGCCTTACACCGTCTGAGCCTGCCTCCTGATGTATAGACATATATTTTGAATGTGTACGCTATCCATACATGTTATCCGGGGATACGCTACCCTTTCTCACCTTTGTGCAATCACCTGCAAGCCATACTGGGCCTAACACCGTCTGAGCCTGCCTCCTGATGTATAGACATATATTTTGAATGTGTACGCTATCCATACATGTTATCCGGGGATACGGTACCCTTTCTCACCTTTGTGCAATCACGTGTAATCCATACTGGGCGTGAGAACGGCTGGCGAGCTGTTAAGCAAGCTACAGCACCTGTGGTTTGCACACGTAAGTTTTTCATTTTTTCAGGAATGACGGTTAGGCCTAATTCCGGAACTGCGGTTGACCTGCACTTACTGGTAAATCATCGTTCGCGGGCAATAATTGTAATCACAGATCCCCATCACTAACGTTGTTCAGCGGGTTATCTTCACCTGTAAGCGACAAACGCTGGCCTTTTCAGTGTAGCGCACATGCAGCCACGGACATGTGAGGGCATGACACACCAGTTATTGGCCAATCTCATGTGCCAGAGCCTCACGTGTCCCTCTAGTAAGCCGGACTCGGACCGCGGGGCATGATGGAGTCTCGTTCGTTAACGGAATTAAACTTGCAATCTGTGCATCTTTTCTGTAGCTTGCATGGTTGAGGTTTCCCAGGTGGAGTCGAATTAAACCGTAGGCTCCACTCCTGGTGGTGCCCTTCTGGACATTCCTTTAAGGTTCAGCTTTGCAACCATACTGCCCACGTAAAACAAACACTTTGCCTTCATGAACGCTGTTTGGAGGGTCATGACTCGTGGGAATAACGCCGCCCAATCAGTTAACCTGCTAGAGAGATCCTTCGTTGCTCCCAAGCATGACATCACACTCCCTAGGAGGAAGGTAATGCCACTGTGGCGACCGTACTCCTGGGGGCGACACAAGTGCACTGATGCCCAGCCACTGCTTGATGAATCTGCTGGTACAATGACCCAGACCACTACATTCCCCTCGCACGCTACACGACCTGAATCTGACCCTGATGAAACTCAGGTTACCCTTCCCATATACAGTTCCATTTTACACGGTGACAAAGAGGAAGCTGCAGATGAAAGTGCAGGTTCGACCCACCCGCCATCAGACACACCACCGTACTATCGGGCCCTGTGCCAGTGCCGTCGCCAACGAGTGGGCCTCCCCTGCTTGCTCAGGATCACAGCACTTGCAAGGTTGAAATACTGTGCAGTGAGATGGAAGATGGGGACGACGAGGAGTCCAGACTAGTACAGGGATTCCCTCGCGAGGAGACTTATTTGATTGTTTTCAATGTTGGGACAGCAATTTTTGGGGAGCACTATACTCTGGAGAATGATAGATGGGGCCCACCATACACTGGAACATTCCAAAGGTGGACATCAGACACTGGAGCAGCATTTACAGGGCCCATTATACACTAGAGCATTAGAAATGGGGCCCATTATGTTTGGAGCATTATTTGGGCCCATAAGACAGTGGAGCTTCATCCATGGGGACCAACATATACTGTAGCGTTATGTGGAGCTCATCATATACTGTTTCAAACATTATATGGGACCAATGATTCTGTATGGAGAAATAGATGGGCCTCGTCATGAGATGTAAAAAGTGAAGTATTTTTCATTGTACTATACCGCTATTTCTCTGCCGTATCGGAGCATGATGAGTTGTGGTATGTGTTAAAGGGGCGCTCTTTCGCCCAGGGCACATGAAAACCTGGAGCCAGCCCTCCCCCACACAACTTTAGCCAAATAACCCCCATTTTTCAGTGCGTAACTTGTATTATGAAGATAATTAAGGTTGACAAGCTTAAGTAAGAAGAATTGATGCTTTTGGCATTCAAATGGGCACTGTAGGTTTGTTTCCTGTCCTCCTCTCACTGCCGACTTTTATTCCCCATTGACTTACATTGGGTTTCGTGTTTCGGGACGACCCCGACTTTTCCCTATAATCGGACGATCTTGATCGACCCGACTTTTGGAAAAGTCGGGTTTCACTAAATGAAACTCGACCCTAAAAAACCAAAAGTCGCTCAACTCTAGCCAGATGTTCAACGATTTTGATGATCGGCCACGTGAGGAGCAGTAGCAACTGAGTAAGTACAACCCAAAAACTGTTTAAAATTACCTCACTTCAAAAAATGCATTTAGAATCAGCCCCCCCATCCTGTGCTTGTACTTTTTGCCTCATGAGGCGGGTAGATTTTGATGTGACCCATGTTTTTACACTGCCATAATTTGGCCCAGCCCACAAGCTCCTCATCCTCCTAGCCAACCAAGTTATTAAGTGTAGTTGCTTGATACATGAACTATTGTGCCCCTGTGTATCTGGCCTGGATGCCCCAATTACATATGCCACCCTGGGTAGAAAGCACACCCCAGAATGTCACATGCCTAGGCTACTGGTAGCAAATTTGACCTATCAAATATGTGAAATTGAGAATATTTCCTGTCACATTGCAGTGGAAGATGTGATGAGTAGTGTTGAGCGATACCTTCTGATATCAGGAAATATCGGATCGGATCGGATCGGACGATACCCAAAAAGTATCGGATATCGCCGATTCCGATACCGGAAACCAATGCAAGTCAATGGGACAGAAATATTGGAGTTAAAATAAACCCTTTCTTTCCTTGTAGGTTAATTCTGCATGAAGGAAAACAACTAAGAATAATGTAGAATGTATTGGGGGAGGTGGAGGAGACATTAAAGGCATAAAGGCTTAACCCAATCAAATGGAATAGCAGGAATCATTTTTTTTTTTTTTAAGACGTTCGGATTTACAAAGATATTGACTATGTTAACCTTTTTAATATTTTGTCAGATATGTATGTTTCACTACTTCCATGCTCTTCACCTTCTTTTTTACTTCTCCCACACTTTCTCCTTCATCCTCAGCAGCAGCAGCATCTTTTTCATCAACTTCTTCTTCACCTTATTCATCTTCTTCTTCTTCACCTTCTTCCTATTATTCATTTTTTTACATTCTTCATATTCTTCTTATTCAACTATTATTCTTCTGCATATTCTATTTCTTCATCTTCTTCCTATTCTTCTTCTTCATCATATTCTTATTTGTGACAGGCATTCCTGTAGTTGTTATCTATAAAAGTTTGAAGATTACACCTTCCGTTCTGCCTGTCACAAAAGATTTACAACAGGATTTGTCTGCGTTCAGTTTGGCCTCCAGCAGCAGACATTTTCCAGGGGCACCACGAGGAGGAATGGACTCACCCCCATACACTGCTTAGTCTTCTTCTGCTTATAATTTAGATAATATCTTTTGCTCTGATTTTTAGTCTTATGCTTAATGTTCTTCTGCTTTTTATTCTTCTGCTTCTTGGTCTTCTGTCTCTTGTTGTTCTGTATCTTGGTGGTTGTCTTCATGTTCTTTGTCCTCTTGGTCATCTTCTTTAGGGTCATCTTTTTGGTCTTCTTTGGGGTGGTCTTCAGGGTCGTCGTCTTCAGGGTCGTCGTCTTTGGGGTCATCGTCTTCTTCGGGGCAGTCTTCAGGGTCGTCGTCTTCAGGATCATCGTCTTCGGGGTCGTCGTCTTCTTCGGGGTGGTTTTCAGGGTCGTCATCTTCAGGGTCGTCGTCAGGGAGATCCAGAGTGGTTACCAAAAGCCATTTCAAAAAGCTTGAACTTGGAAATGTAGCAGAAGGTACAAGAAGGCTGAGGAACTGCCGAGAACCAGCTGACGGTACTGGAACCCGCATGGGTAGCAGAAGGAACAAGAGCCAATGGCACTACCGAGGACCAGCTGATGGTACTGGAACCCGGTTACTAAGCACTATCAAGGACCAGCAGACGTTGTTGGAACTCGGATACCGAGAAGGAAGCACCTAAGCCAAAGGCACTGCCGAGAACCAGCTGACGGTACTGGAACCCGGATGGGTAGCAGAAGGTACCAATGAAAAACAAAGTGGCAAGGCCGCGAGCTGTAAAATAATGCGTATTCTTGTAAAATACTCAGGACTAGTTACCAGATAAAAATGTAGTGGTTTATTTGGATTCTTCCATCAAAGAAAAGATTATTACAGAAAAACATAAAAATAGGTGCATGATTATAAAGAGATTGTCCATTTGTCCATAGCAAAACTTATATCCTTCTTTCTCTGGAATCTCACATGGCAAATGGAGTCTGTCTCTCCTAGGCTTCTTAAGTAGTAAAGTTACATACCAGCTGTTCAGCTATGTCCATGCAGAGATGACATCCTTGCGTATGTGTCTCATGATGGTGAGGGATCAAGCGCGACCTCTAGAGTTAGCCATGAATTATATACGTCTCTTAAAGCACGTGATCTCTGTATATATGGAGCCGACCTTTTACCATGAGCTAAACTTAAATATGTAGTGGAGCTGACATTTACCACTTGCTAAAATAGCACATGCAGTGTGCCATGTCCAAGTGGAAGTGCCAAGTGGAAGGCCATGTCCAGTACAGAACTGAGTGTGATAAGAATACAACTCCATAACTAATATATAAATCCATAACTATTAATATTTAACACGAGCCGGCCGCAGTTACCGAAACCCACAGTCCTACAGGGGGTGCTTGTCCTATTGGCACTACGGAACCAGCCTTTATTGCCAGATCCCGCAGCCCACATAGGAAGCATCTAAACTGCAGGCACCATACAGTCGGCTAACCCGACTGCAACACGACAGGACAAAGTTTTGGAGGCAAAGTGACGTTGACACTACCCGGAAACAGCTGGCGTGCTGGAACCAGGCTGGGCAGGATGGAGTACCCGTGCCAAAGACACTGCCAGGAAACAGCTGGTGGTGCTGGAACCCAGGGTCAATAGTACAGACAGAGTGGAGGCAGAAGCCTAATTGGAGCAAGTTTAAAATCTGTAGTTGTGTGAGTGTGGACAGAGCAGGAGAAATTGACGGACACACAGCTGGGGATCAGCTGACATTACTGAACCCCAATAACACTGGAGCATATGTTGACTGTGCAGACGGCACTTCTGAGCAACAACTGGCGGTGTTGAAGCCCAGGGTCAATAGTACAAACAGAGTGGAGACAGAGGCTTAATTGCAGCAAGTTTATAATCTTTAGTTGACTGTGCAGACGGCACTTCTGAGCAGCAACTGGAGGTGTTGGAGCCCAGGGTCAATAGTAAAAACAGAGTGGAGACAGAGGCCTAATTGGAGCAAGTTTAAAATCTGTAGTTGTGTGAGTGTGGACAGAGCAGCAGAAATTGCCGGACACACAGCAGGGGAGCAGCAGGCGTTACTGAACCCCACTAACACAGGAGCTAGTGTTTTTCTCTGTGCAGATGGCACTTCTGAGCAGCAACTGGCGGTTTAAGCCCCCGTTGCACACTGCGATATCGCTAGCAATATCGCTGTAAAGTCACCGATTTTGTGACGTTGCAGCGATATTGCTAGCGATATCGCTGCATCTGATACTTACCTACGACCGGCTCCCCCGCTGGTTATCGCTGATCGCGCGAGAAGCTTCTGGAACATTCCTCGTCGTCCACTTCCTGCGGCGCTTCCTGTGGCGCCGACGAGCGACGCGTGGAGCCGGGCGGGAGGACGCAGGATCACCGCGTCTGACAGGTAAGTAGCGATCCCCGTCCCCAGTGATGTCGCTGGTGAGATCTGCCTGTGTGGCAGCTCACTAGCGACCACCTAGCGATTCACCAGTGATCCTGACCGCGTCATATCGCTGGTCGGAATCGCTGGTGAGTCGCTAGGTGTAACGGTACCCTTATATCTGATGTTGTGTGAATGTGGACCGAGCAGGAGATATTGCCGGACACACAGCAGGGGAGCAGCTGACATTACTGAACCTCACTAACACAGGAGCTAGTGTTTTTCTCTGTGCAGACGGCACTTCTGAGCAGCAACTGGCGGTGTTGGAGCCCAGGGTCAATCAGGGTGTAGGCTGAGGCCTAATTGGAACAAGTTTAATATCTGATGTTGTGTGAATGTGGAGGGAGCAGGTGACATTGCCAGACACACAGCAAGGGAGTAGCAGGTGTTACTGAATCCCACTAACACAGGAGCTAGTGTTTTTCTCTGTGCAGACGGCACTTCTAAGCAGCAACTGGCGGTGTTGGAGCACAGAGTCAATCAGGGTGTAAGCTGAGGCCTAATTGGAGCAAGTTTATATCTGATGTTGTGTGAATGTGGACAGAGCAGCAGAAATTGCCGGACACACAGCGGGGGGGCAGCTGGCGTTACTGAAGCCCAATAACACTGGAGCATATGTTGACTGTGAGGATGGCACTTCTGTGCAGCAACTGGCGGTGTTGGAGCCCAGGGTCAATAGTACAAACAGAGTGGTGGCAGAGGCCTAATTGGAGCAAGTTTAAAATCTGTAGTTGTGTGAGTGTGGACAGAGCAGGATAAATTGCCGGACACACAGCAGGGGAGCAGCTGGTGTTACTGAACCCCAATAACACTGGAGCATATGTTGACTGTGCAGATGAAACTTCTGAGCAGCAGCTAGCGGTGTGGGAACCCAGGGTTTATACTACAAACATAGTGGAGCCAGAGGCCTAATTGGATCAAGATTAGTATCTGTTGTAGACTACTACTGATTTTAAACTTGCTCCAATTAGGCCTCTTGCTCCACTCTGCTTCTAATATTTACCCTAGGCTCCAACACCACCAGTTGCTGCTCAGAAGTGCCGTCTGCACAGTCAACACTTGCTCCTGTGTTATTGGGGTTCAGTAACGTCAGCTGATCCCCTGCTGTTTGTCCGGCAATTTCTCCTGCTACTAGTGGGAATGTGGACAGAGCAGGAGAAATTGCCGGACACACAGCAGGGGATCAGCTGACGTTACTGAACCCCAATAAAACAGGAGCAAGTGTTGACTGTGCAGATGACACTTCTGAGCAGCAACTGGCAGTGTTGGAGCCCAGGGTCAATCAGGGTGTAGGCTGAGGCCTAATTGGAACAAGTTTAATATCTGATCTTGTGTGAATATGGAGGGAGCAGGTGACATTGCCAGACACACAGCAGGGGAGCAGCAGGCGTTACTGAACCCCACTAACACAGGAGCTAGTGTTTTTCTCTGTGCAGATGGCACTTCTGAGCAGCAACTGGTGGTGTTGGAGCCCAGGGTCAATCAGGGTGTAGGCTGAGGCCTAATTGGAGCAAGTTTATATCTGATGTTGTGTGAATGTGGACGGAGCAGGAGATATTGCCGGACACACATCAGGGGAGCAGCTGACATTACTGAACCCCACTAACACAGGAGCTAGTGTTTTTCTCTGGGCAGACGGCACTTCTGAGCAGCAACTGGCGGTGTTGGAGCCCAGGGTCAATCAGGGTGTAAGCGGAGGCCTAATTGGAGCAAGTTTATATCTGATGTTGTGTGAATGTGAACGGAGCAGGAGATATTGCCGGACACACAGCAGGGGAGCAGCTGACATTACTGAACCCCACTAACACAGGAGCTAGTGTTTTTCTCTGTGCAGATGGCACTTCTGAGCAGCAACTGGTGGTGTTGGAGCCCAGGGACAATCAGGGTGTAGGCTGAGGCCTAATTGGAGCAAGTTTAATATCTGATGTTGTGTGAATGTGGAGGGAGCAGGTGACATTGCCGGACACACAGCAGGGGAGCAGCTGGCGTTACTGAACCCTACTAACACAGGAGCTAGTGTTTTTCTCTGTGCAGATGGCACTTCTGAGCAGCAACTGGTGGTGTTGGAGCCCAGGGTCAATCAGGGTGTAGGCTGAGGCCTAATTGGAGCAAGTTTTATATCTGATGTTGTGTGAATGTGGACGGAGCAGGAGATATTGCCGGACACACAGCAGGGGAGCAGCTGACATTACTGAACCCCACTAACACAGGAACTAGTGTTTTTCTCTGTGCAGACGGCACTTCTGAGCTGCAACTGGCGTTGTTGGAGCCCAGGGTCAATCAGGGTGTAGGCTGAGGCCTAATTGGAACAAGTTTAATATCTGATGTAGTGTGAATGTGGAGGGAGCAGGAGACATTGCCGGACACACAGCAGGGGAGCAGCTGGCGTTACTGAACCCCTCTAACACAGGAGCTAGTGTTTTTCTCTGTGCAGATGGCACTTCTGAGCAGCAACTGGCGGTATTGGAGCCCAGGGTCAATCAGGGTGTAGTCTGAGGCCTAGTTGGAGCAAGTTTTATATCTGATGTTGTGTGAATGTGGACGGAGCAGGAGACATTGCCGGACACACAGGGGAGCAGCTGGCGTTACTGAACCCCAATAACACAGGAGCTAGTGTTTTTCTCTGTGCAGACGGTACTTCTGAGCAGCAACTGGCGGTGTTGGAGCCCAGGGTCAATCAGTTCAGGTGGTAGAAACATGAACACAACAGGAGACCTGGATACTGTTGCCAACCAATTATTTTATCTGGAAGAGGACTGGCAAATTCCGGCGAGATCCAGGCCTTGTTCATTTTCAGAACAGTAAGCCGGTCAATGTTATCGGAGGATAGTCACATTTGATGGTCTGTTAGTACACTACCTGCGGCACTAAAGATGCGTTCCGATAATACACTAGCAGCAGGGCAAGCCAGCACCTCCAACGCATATTGGCTAAGCTCTGGCCATGTATCCAGCTTAGAGACCCAAAACTTGAAGGGGGAAGAGCCGTCTGGGAGTACACTGAGAGGGCAAGACATGTAGTCTGTCACCATCTGATGGAAACGTTGCCTCCTGCTGACTGGAGCCGTCTGTGATGGTGTAGACATTTGTGGCGGGGACACAAAACTTTGCCACATTTGGGCCATACTGGTCTTGCCTTGTGCTGAGGCGCTGCTTCTGCTCCCTCTTTGTGCAGAGCTTCCTCCACTGCCTCGACGCACAGAGCTGCTTTGTAAAGCACTAGCAGCACTGCTCTCGGGTGGAATGGAGAACATGATGGAACGCACCAGTGTGTCTTGCTACTCCCGCATTTTACGCTCCCGATTCAAAGGTGCTATGAGGCTTTGTAGTTGTCCCAGTAGCGAGGATCTAGGAGGGTGTACACCCAATAATCAGCCATGTTGAGAATGTGGGCGATGCGGAGGTTGTTTCTCAGGCACTGCAGCATGAAATCAACCATGTGCTGCAGACTCCCTCCTGGCCAAGAAACGCTGTCCCCTGCTTGAGGCGTCATCTCTGCCTGCTCTGCATCACCCCACCCTCGCTCTACATACTGACTACTAGAGCATTGTGTACCTCCCTCCTCTGGAGAAATGTCTTCCTCCTCCATTGACTCCTCCTCATCCTCCTCACAAAGTGTCCCATGCCTAGGCCTTTGTGAGGAACCATGTTGCGCAGACTGTCCAGAAGCAGATGGCATTTGTGACTCCTCATCCTCCACCTCTTCCAAAACCTCCTCCCTTAGTGCTTGCAGTGTTTTTTGAAGCAGGCAGATAAGGGGGACAGTCATGCTGACTAGTGCATCATCTGCACTCGCCATCTGCGTGGAATCATCGTAGGCACGCAAAACGTGGCAGATGTCCTTCATAGAGGCTCACTCAGTGGTGGTAAAGTGTGAACGGCGCGCTGTGCGACTTGTTTGCGCCTGATGCAGCTGAAACTCCATTACCGCTGCCTGCTGCTGACACAACCGCTCCAACATATGTAACATTGAATTCCACCTGGTGGGTAGGTCACATATGATGCGATGTTCCGGAAGGAGGAATCGGCGCTGCAGAGCTGCAATGCGCGATCTTGCCATGCTGGAACGCCGCAAGTGAGCGCACTCTATGCGGACCTTGTGCAGCAGTGCATCAAGATCTGGATAGTCCCTCAAAAAACTCTGCACGACCAAGTTTAGCACATGTGCCAGACATGGGATGTGAGTGAAGTTGCCTAGGCCCAGAGCTGCCACCAGATTTCGGCCATTGTCACACACTACCAAGCCTGGCTGGAGATTCGCTGGCACAAACCACACGTCGCTCTCCTGCTTGATGGCATTCCATTCTGCGCTGTGTGGCTCCGATTCCCCAAAGAAATTAATTTCAGTATGGCCTGTTGACGTTTGGCCACGGCTGTGCTCATATCAGTCGTAACAGGTAAGCGTTCACGGGTCCATGTGGAGGTAGACCGTGATGGCTCCTGCAGCACTGATTCTGAGGAACTGAAGTATGAGGAGGAGTCAATGTGTACAGACTGGATTCCTGCCATCCTTGGAGTTGGCAGAACATGTACAGTGCCACTCTCAAGATCTGTACCCAGCTCCACAACATTTACCCAATGGGCAGTGAGGGAAAGGTATCGTCCCTGTCCATGGTTACTGGTCCACGCATCGGTGGTCAGGTGGACCTTGCTACTGACGGCGTTTAGTAGCGCATGTTTAATTTTTCTCTCCACATGCTTTTGCAGGACTGGGACGGCTTGCCTGCTGAAATAAAAGTGGCTGGGCACATTGTATTGTGGGACTGCCAATGCCATGAAGTTACGGAAGGTGTCAGTCTCCACCAGCCTGAATGAGAGCATTTCAAGGGACAGTAGTTTTGCAATGCCAGCATTCAGAGCCTGTGCTCGGGGATGGTTTGCCAAGTATGGCCGCCTTTTCTCCCATGCCTGTGCTATCGATGGCTGTAGAGTGGCCTGGGAGCGTGAGGATGACAGGGAACGTGGTGCTGTGGGTGGAATTACACTGGGTCTCTGTACAACAGTGCCAGACGTTCTTCCATGGCGATCCTGTGAGGAAGCCGAACCAGCTGTGTGTGAGCTGGAGGAAGAGGCTACAACACGAGCTGAAGAGGTGGTAGGTGGTGCTGTAGGTTGGCCTACGTCTTCAGTGTGTCTTTATAACTCCACCACGTGCTTGGTCCACACATGTTTCCACATATTTGTGGTATTGAGGTTGCTGACACTTTTCCCTGTTTTGACTTTCTGATTACACAGCTTGCATTTGACAAAGCAAATGTCATCTGCAACTGTGTCAAAAAAGGACCACACACTGCAAGTCCTGGGAGCGCCCGTTTTGGGTTTTGGAAGAGGAATGCTCCTAATGGGTGCTGAAGTGGAGGCTACAGGCAACCGAGTCTACCCCTTCCCTCTCCATCCTGTTTTGGCCATTCGGGGAATCTCTTCCTCAGAGCTGCTCCCACCACCTTCCTGTTCCTCACGCCATGATGGGTCAAGGACCTCATCATCTATACTACCCTCTTCAAACATCTGCTTCTCCTGGGTAGTCTCGCCAGCACAGTACGCACAAGAAAGTGGCACCTGGGTCTCATCATCAGATACGTACTGAGGTGTGCTGACCATAGGCACTGGCCCACCCGCCTCTTCAGATTCAGAGACACAAAGCAGTTGCGCATCACTGCATACTCCTTCTTCACATTCTAGAATGCTGCTTGGCTGGCCCCCTGTTCCCAAGCCAAGAGATTCAGAGAACAGAAGTAGAGATGACTCCTGTCCAGGGCTCTCTGACTGCCTGGGCAATTTGGCAGGTGGTGAAGAGACAGATGGTTGCTCTTCAGTGCTCTGTACCTGAGAGGATGTGGAAGTAATTGAAGTCGATGCATTAGCTGCCAACCATCCGACAATGGCTTCAATTTGTTCGTCCTGCAGCAGTGTGGTACGGCGAGCTCCTACAAAGCTGCGCATAAAGGACTGTTCCCTGGTAAAACTGGGGGATGCTGAGTCACTGGTGCCCGCAGCAGGCACAGAATCCCCACATCCTCTCCCTGCTGAAACTCCATGCCCACGACCACGTGCCTTACTCCCTGTCTTCTTCATCTTGGTAGACTGATAAAGATAGGCAGAAAAGTACTAAGGGCTTAGTGTGGTTATTCCTGAACAGCTGCTAACAGGTATAAGAAACACTAATTTTATAAAATGTGGACTACACTTTAATATGAGCTAATGTGGCCTACACAACTGTAAAGTGGAGTGTTTGGTGAACTTTATTTACGTGTTTTTTTTCACAAAAAAAAAGGATGTGCCCAAAGATGTAAAAGTGATAGTATCACAAACTTTTTGTAGCTATTACAATGCAGGAAGGTAACCTATAATGCAATAGATGAGGCTCCAAAAAATAGGCTAATACTAATCTGGCTGGGGCTGCAGGGCACAAGCCAGCAGAAAGGCTCCTCTATCTACTCCTATATAGTGTTTGCAACCAATCTAGCTGGATACGGATGGAAGCACACTAATAGGAGAAATTCAGGAAAAATAAGCAGCATTACAGCAAAAAAAGGACAATGTATGAGGCAGTGACGCATGCTGAGCGGACTACAACCAGAGGTGGCTGCAGAACACACTACAGCGTGAGCTGCACTCACACACAGAGACCTCACAGATAGCCGTGAACAGTGCAGAGAACTGTGCACTAGCACTGAAAGGCTGCAGAAAGGCTCCGCTATCTACCCCTATATAGTGTTTGCAACCAATGAAGATGGATACGGATGGAAGCACACTAATAGGAAAAATCAGGAAAAATGAGCAGCAATAAAACAAAAAAGGACTATGTATGAGGCAGTGACGCACGCTGAGTGGACTACAACCAAAGGTGGCTGCAGAACACACTACAGCATGAGCTGCACTCACACACACAGACCTTGCAGACAGCTGTGAACAGCGCTGCAAGGCAAAAGAAAGCTTCACACAGCGGTTGCTAAAGTAGCCTGGGTAAAGCACAATATAGCAAATCGCTATCTCTAACTGTCCCTCAGAGTCAATACAGCAGCTTCCTGTCCCTAACTGAATTCACAGCAGAGTGAACCCAAAATGGCGGCGGCTTTTATAATGCATCATGACATCATTTCAGCAGCCAATCACAGCCATGCCATTAGTTAACATGCCTACATGCCTAACAGGATGTGCCCACACTTCTTAGGATTCCTCATTGGCTGAATCAAGTCAAACTGGCTCATAGCATTATGGGAACTTCCGATTCCGGTATTCGATATGCAAAAAGTATCGGAATTCCGATACCGCGAATATCGGCCGATACCCAATATTTGCAGTATCGGAATGCTCAACACTAGAGATGAGACGCTGGCACAGCATCCGCGATCAATACAGGCGGGAACGTCAGCAGCGGTCCAGGAGTGGTGATGCAGGCCACATAAAGAGGAAATACATCTATTATGACCGCCTCTCCTTCCTCGCTCCTATTCTGGATCTGAGACCATAAGTAGATACCTCACATCACATTACTCAGATACTTTACAGGGCCAAAAAAATTGATTTATTTTTGGCTCTGTTCTATTTCATAACAGAACTCAGTCAAATCTTATGGAGAGAGGAACTGGCTCAGATACTGAGCCCATCATAGATGCAGGGTCTGTAGGGGATGAGGTGGCTGGCCCATCTTCTCCCCTTCCAAGAAGCATGGGTGAAGATTCCTCTCAGGAAAACCCAGTGCCTGTGCCACAAACCCCACCACCAGGACCACATCCACAAGCAGGACCGTCTGCTGCTGCACCATCAGCCATACAGGAGGAGCAGGGCAACATGAGCAGCAGCCCAACTGGCCAGATCTAGGGCTCCCCACAGCCTGCTGGACCATCCCGGCGAGGAAGAAGAAGGCGCAATATCCCTGCCCAAGATACCCGTACCAATATGGACACAGGGGTTCTTAACTATCTGGCTAGAGTCAATAATGATGATGGCGAGGAGGCATACTCACGCAGCCTGGCCCTTTAACTTTGTGCCCTTTCCCGTGAGGTGAGGCTCCATATTCGAGGATGTTTTCAGATCCTGCTTGATGCAAGCACACACCCCAATACCCCATATGAGTTATTTGAATATCTGGAGAGGTGGCAGCTTTCACCCAGAAATCTAATGTGCCTTAGACACCCCACACACATGCTTGCTCAAGCAGGCTCTGAGGATCCTCAAATACGTGGGCCTACACCTCACCCCCTTCCTCCCCCTACCCAACCTTTCCAACAGCAGCCACATATATCTGGCTCTAGCCAACCTCACCAATATGGCCACTTGTTCCCACCCAGTGTTGGAGGCTGGTCCCAACCTGGTTGGGGACGACATGGTTACATTGGTGGGTATGAGACACGGGCCTACCAGCCCCAACAAGAGGCTCCTCTCCAGTATCACTTTGGCCAGTACCAAGCACAATCCCAGGAGGCAGTACACTACCCACATCATGGGCAACAGTATGCCCCCACACAGGGCGATGGCCAAGTTGGGCAAAGAAGCCAGCAGCAAACACAGGCTGGTCTTCCGCCTTCTCCTCCCCCGACGTACCAAAATTTATAATATTGCCATTTTGGTATTGGCTAATGGTAATTTGTTTGTTTTATATGTCCGAAAATGTTAATTGTACCCAATTTTCACATCTGCACAAAGGCCAATTTGGCCCATTGCCACATTTCTCATATGGCAATATTATGTTTTGCTTAAAAAAAAGGCAAAAGTAAACATTTGTCTACTACATTTTATGCCTCTGTCTCAATTCTAAATAAAGGTGTCAGCATACTAACATACGCTTACCAATGGAATTAAACAGTCATAGAATCATAAGGGGTTTAAATATATATATTTAGACAGACATAAACCAAAAAATTATAACATAGACACAGCATGCTCTTGCCAAGAAGTTTCCCCCTCAGGTGACATAAAGTAATTTGTGAAAATATCACGCACTTTGAGCCCAGAAAGCGGTCTACGTTGAGGGTTGAGGGTCTCGCCCTACGCACATTGTCCGACTCACACACAGCACCAGCAGAGGAGGAACAATCATGTATCCTGGTGCAGTTATGAAGAACCACACAGGCTTTAACAACTTCATTAACATTGTGTTCACTCAGCTGAATGGCAGACTGGAGTACCCACCATTTGGCACAAAGCATGCCAAAGGAACACTCCACCAGTCGCCGAACACGTGATAGGCGCAAGTTAAAAATTCTGCGCCGGTGGTCCAGGTTGCGCCAGGGATATGGCCTCATGACATTGCGCATTAACTGAAATGCCTCATCTGCCACAAGGACATAAGGGACTGATTCTTCAGTGGAGCCTGGTAGCTGGCGTGGTGGTGGTAGTAGATCCAACTGGTTGGTGCGTAGCCGCCGACCCATAATGAAAGTATTGAAGACTCTAGAGTCTCCCGTCCATCCATAGGCCCCAATGTCAACAATTATAAACTTGTATTGAGGGTCGGCCAGAGCAAACAATACAACAGAAAAGTATTGTTTATAATTGAAGAATTGGGAGCTAGAGTTTGGCGGCTTACGCACCTGGATATGTTTGCCATCAAGGACCCCAATACAATTAGGAAACTGGCATTCCTCCTCAAAGTCCCTTGATATCCTCAAACAGTCTTCCATGCTGGGCTCGGGCATGATGAGTTGATGTAGTCTTGACCATATTTCACTACATGTCGACCTGACTATGCCAGAAATGGTAGATCTTCCAATGAGAAACTCATGGTGGAGGGCGGCATAAGACAGGCCAGTGGACAGGAAGCTGAAGAACAACAGAAATGTAACATTTTAGAATGCACAAATTAACTAAAAACCAGGTACATACATACCAAACTTGTTATTAATTCAGATCTACTAACACACATATATTTGGTCGCACAATGACTAAGTGATATTCAGTACATATTACACATAACATTCTGGTCTGTAAGTTTAAATATATCTGGATTAAGATGAGGGCATTAAACTTAGCCCAAGAAGCAAAAAATACATACTTTGGGCAACACATCATGAACATAGAGAATGTGGTTGTGTAGTACATATCATAATGTGAGTGGAAGTCGCTCCTCTGCAGATATAGCTTTGCGCATCCTTGTGTCCTGAAAGGTTATCCCAGGGCGCACTGTCTCCAAGAGTAGATCAAATGTTGCAAGGCTCATGCGACAGTATTGGTAGAACTCTTCCGGATGCTCCCGCAGAGAAGAATAGAGGCGGTGAAAATGACCTCTTGTGAGTCGTTGCCTCAAAAGTGGATGGACCCACATGCGTCTCCTCCTCCGCGGATCCACTATCACTGGGTATGGTTGTCCAAAGCGGCGTGACAAAAGCCAGTTGAAGAGAACCTGCTCAGTTGTGTTGAAACTCAGACTGTCTGCCATGTTGCACATGTGGTGCCCCTGAGGCTCAGTCGCCACAGAGGTACTGCACCTTCTCCTAAGGTGTTGTGCCCCACCGTCCAGGTAAGTTGGAAGCTCCTGACCATGCTCCAACACTCGCACCCCACACAATAGAGTAGTTCAGCAAAGCCACATTGCGGCTCTTTGCTTAGAGAGAAGCAGAGCACCTTTGGTGGTTCCCTGCTTGGAACACTAGACGTGCAGGGAGGTGGGTGGAGTTTAGAATACATATAAAAGAGCGGGACAGTTCCAGGATTGAGGTTCAGTTCGGGGTTCAGTCAGATGGAGAGTCTGGGAGAGGAAGCCACTCGGAGAGGAGTGGGGATCCCTGGAAGAGGGATGGAGGAAGGAGTGCTGCAGCTGCCTCAGTGACCTGAGCCAGCTGGCACGGGAAAGGAAAGGAAAGGAAAGAAAGAGAAGGACATTGAACCGAAGCCTAAGCTTCTATAGAAGGGAAAAGACAAGTACGGAACGTAGGAGTAAAAGGGAACATAGAGGACGTGGGTTAGAGGAAGAACCCTGCCTAGAAGTTCTAAGCGCAAGGCCGGCGCCCAGTCCCCGAGGTTGTATGAACACTATTGGTTCTGCAGCATACACCGGTGGAGTAGTGGGCTGTAAATACTCTACTCCCATCTAAGACTTGAGGGCACAACAGCAACATGGATAGAGAGCCGGGATTCAGGAGTAGAGAGTCCCCGAAGCAGGCTACAGCTGTCTGCCGTGCAAGTAGAGTTTTTGGGAACATCTGTCAGGAGTAACTCCAGTGTAACACAGTACTAGGAGATCTTCACACTTAAAGGCGCTATAGAGGAGACGTTCAGAAAAGGCACATAAGTTGGCGGAGTGTGGAAGGGAGCTTTCCATCTTGCCTGGAGGTTGACTGAGTCCCTGACCCAGAGGACATGGCACTGAAGCAGGCACTACAGACTGTGAGTAAAGCTTTGGAACTACATGCCTGGGTGTCCTCCATTCCTTCCTGCGTCCGTCCGCCCAGCACTGCTGCATCCCCTGCGCCAGACACTACACCATCTAAGTGTCCACATCTACACTGCCCTGGGACAACAGCCCTGCCTGTGGAGGGCTATACCATCCTTGCTGCACCACACCATCTGTCCCGGAGGATCTGTCTGCAGCGTGAGCTGAACACCTCCCTTGCCGAACACCGCAGGTGGCGTCACAAACTATTCTTCTAACTACATTCCACCATTCACATTTTCCTATTACTTGGGTGCCCAGGGCCACGGTCCGGGTCACCGCCGCTGTGACACATCCCCCTGATACTGGCCCGGTGCCGAGTACCCCACGGCCCTGGGAGGGCGACCCACACATACAACACCAACACACCTAGTGAAGGCAAGGTCACAAATGGACAGAATGGAGGCAGCCACCTGTTCCTGAGCCAATAAATAGGGTGCAGGCTAATTATTTAAATAGTTAGCAGGCCTCAAAACCGTTAAATGTCCATTTTGCAAGCCTGCGAGAAAATCTCGCCATACAGATGCCATATGGATTACATACGGATTACATACAGATGCTGACATGCGCAAAATACGCGACCACACCTTGCTTACGGATGACATATGGAGCACTATTTAGGGGTCATTCATCCTTATTACGCATGTAAACTACGGGCCGTATTTTGCGTCAGTTAGTGCGACTCCAGCCTTAAAAGTTAACTAGCAATTTGTTATTTGTCCAACAAAATTTACAAAACCATTTTTTAGGGACCACTTCACATTTGAAGTGAGTTTGGATGGTCAATATAACAGAAAATACCCAAAGGTGACACCATTCTAAAAACTGCATCCCTCAAGGTGCACAAAACCACATTCAAGAAGTTTATGAGCTCTTCAGGTACTTCACGAGAACTAAAGCAATGTGGAAGGAAAAAATGAACATTTTACTTTTTTCACAAAAAATTTACTTTGGTACCAAACTTTTTATTTTTACAAGGGTATCAGGAGAGAATGAACAACAAAATTTGTTGTGCAATTTCTCCTGAGTACGCCAATACCCCGTATGTGGGGAAAAGCCACTGTTTGGGTGCATGGCAAGGCTTAGACAGGAAGGGAGCACAATTGGCTGGAATCAATGGTGGCGCCATGTTGCATTTGGAGACGCCCTGATGTACCTAAACAGTGGAAAATCCCCAATTCTAATGCCAACCCTAACCCCAACACATCCCTATCCCTAATCCCAACCCTAGCCATAACCGTAACCACAACCCTAACTCCAACACACCCCTAACCCTAATCCCAACTCTAACCATAACCCTAACCACAAACCTAACCCTAACATACCCCTAACCCTAATCCCAACCCCAACTATAATCCCAACCATAACCAAAATCCTAACCCTAGCCCAACCCTAACTTTAGCCCCAACCCTAACTTTAGCCCCAGCCCTAACTTTAACCCAAGCCTAACTTTAGCCCAACCCTAACCCTAGCCTAATCCTAACCCTAACTTTATCCCAACCCTAACTTTAGCCCAACTCACTTTAGCCCAACTCTAACCCTAATGGCAAAAATGGAAATAAATAAATTTTTTTATTTTTAGATAACTAAGGGGGTGATAAATGGGGGTTTGATTTCCTTTTTTTATTTTGATCACTGTGATAGGGTCTATATCAGTGATCAAAATGAACTAATAGGAAAAAATTTCCTATTGTTGCCGGATGCCGGCTGACAGATCTCGGTGGACGCACTGCGCATGCACCCATCATTTTCTCCCAGAAGAATACGCCGGCGGCCCATGGGACTTCACGGGGGGTTGCAGGGACAACTGTGGTACCGGGGGGATTGGAGGACCCTATTTATCTCTCCACTAATGTGCGATCACATCAGAGGAGAGAGAAATTAAATGGTAAGTCGTACTTTTGTTTTTTTTTCGCGGTCGCCGTTTTACTGTTAAAAACGGCGATCACAACACCGGGTTCTCTGGGGTCTCAGCTACCCTTCTGGGGAGGTCGCAGCGACACTTCGTATGGGCAGAAGTCAAGGAACAGAGGGGACCACAAGCCTTTCATGTGGAAGCCCCTCCCCCACAAGCCAGGCCTTTCATTTGACTGGTAACTGACTCTTATATTCTGCAAACTTTCTCCTGTATTTGCTTATCTGACCTTTGTATGTGTATAACCGTTGTGTATATAGCATTTTCTCTAGTGTGCCCTAAAGGCAATTAAATATATAATTTAACCTTGGGTTTATTTATTTATCTATTTTACTCATTTATATTGTGCCATTAATTTCACAGCTCTTTACATACATTATCGGCACTGTCCCCGATGGGGCTCACAATCTAAATTCCCTGTCAGTATGTCTTTGGAGTGTAGGAGGAAACCGGAGTACCCAGAGGAAACCCACGCAAACACGGTGAGAACATACATCTCCATGCAGATGTTGTCCTTGGTGGGACTGGAACCCAGTGCTGCAATGCTAACCACTGAGCCACGTGCCACCTTTGGGTTGCTCTTTTATCTCAATTCATGAATCCACACATCCATGATCTCAGCTTAACTTTCCATGCTACCGCAGCTGATTTATGGCCTGATATAATCCTGCTAACATACTGGGCTTATATCTAACGAGGAACTGGCAGCAGTCCTAGTAGGCTGAGAAGGTGATGTTTCACTCGTGCTAGTGAAAGGAGCCTCTCAACCTGTCAGGGTTGTGAGCGAGAGTGGTGCCACATCAGTTACTGCGTGGGCCACATTCTATCACTCCCCGTGCCTTCCTGGGCTTGTGTGGACAGGGGTGACTGGGTAAAACTGTGATAAGCTGACCTTACATCAACCACAGTCAGGTAGACAAACAAAAATTTTATCTACAACTGACCAGAAAAATTGTTCGGGATGCAAAGAAAAACCCACAAATAACATCAGCTCAAGTACTGGACTCTCTGAAAACTAGCGGTGTGGCAATAAGGAGGCACTTGAGCAAAAATGGTCTGTGTGGTCGAGCCGCCAATAGAAAGCCATTATTGCACAAATGCCACAAAGTATCTTGACTATAATATGCAAAACAGCACAGATACAAGCCTCAAAACTTCTGGATAAAAGTATTTTGAAGTGATGAGACCAAAATTGAACTTTTTGACCACAATCATAAATGTTTCATTTGGAGAGAGGTCAGCAAGGCTTTTGATGAAAGGAACACCATTCCTACTGTAAAGCACGGAGGTGGATTGCTGAAGTTTTGGGGATGTGTGAGCTTAAAAGGCACAGGAAGCTTGGTTAAAGTTGAAGGAAAGATGAATGCAGCACATTATCAGCATATACTGGAGCCAAATTTGCAATCATCAGCCCGGAAGCTGCGCATAGCATGTACTTGGACATTCCAACATGACAACGATCCAAAACACAAGGCTAAGCCGACCTGTCATTGGCTACAGCAGAATAAAATGTGAGGGTTCTGGAGTGGCCATCACAGTCTCCTGAACTCAATATCATTGAGCCACTCTGGGGAGATCTCGTGCGCAGTACATGCTAGACAGCCCAGGGATTTACAGGAACTGGAGGCTTTTTGTCAAGAAGAGTGGGCAGCTTTACCATCTGAGAAAGTAAAGAACCTCATCCACAACTACCACAAAAGACTTAAAGCTGTCATTGATGTTAGAGGGGGCAATACAAGGTATTAAGTAATGCGGCACATAAACTTTTGATCAGGGTCATTTGGATGTTTTGGGTTGTCATTATGATTTAAAAAGAGAAAGCACAGTAGTTTTGTTAGGAGTCAAGTTTCCCCCACTGCACAGGGGGGAATCTCAAGCCATGTCCTCTGTGGTCTCCCATTTCTCTGCAGCCGCAGAGATTCCTGCTCAGCAGAGACGTCGCTCCCGGCATCTTGCCCAGGCTAATGCTAGGTGTCTGGTTGCTCCTTGTGGCTCTGTTATAACACCATGCTTGAGTCAGCAGCAAGCAGACACTCCAGGGACTAAGTCCTATATTTTGCCTACTGAGCATGCCCATGGGACGACCTCTTATTGGAGGTCGGAGGTCACATGCGCAGGTCCCGTTCCTGCGCTGTTTGGTCCACTGAGAAGGTCCCGGAAGGACGCCGCTATAAAAGAGTCGCATGGCCGCTCTGCCATGCGCTAGTATAGACTCCGATGGCTAGTTGTGTGTGTGATGACGGATGTATGAGACTGGTGACTGACTCATTATGAAACCCCTACCCTAGGTTGTGTATGAGTTAGGGTTTACGGTCATAGAGTCAGCACCAGTAGTGGCATAAGCAATGTGCTACAAAGCATCCCGCTCTCCACATGAGCGTTAGCACCAGGTAGTGCCATTCAGCACAAGGCACCACTGTACCGCAAGAGCAGCAGCATTCCTCGCTGCGATGCCGTGTGCAAGTCAAGCGCTTACCTCCCTGCTCAGGGTGGTTAGTGGCATCCGCTGAACCAATTCAGTGCATACGTGGTGCAATTAAATTATTAGTTCTGGCATCGCAGTTGTGGTGTCGAACGCTAGTGGGACTAGAGGGACTCTAACCCTGTGTCCTTGGGGCAGAGTTCTGTGTGTCTTAGCTAGTGTTCACCTTGCCGAGTCCTGTGAGGTTAACAGGCTCTAGCATTTACGTTGAGTGGTAGTGCGGCTCTGTGAGGTAACAGAGTCCGCTTCCTTTCACACCAAGCCAGTGGTTACCCGCTGGTGTTGGTTAGTACTACTCCATATAGCGTCTGCCATTACCGAGCAGCAGTTTGTCATCTCTGCACGGTGGACCCCGGGCTGCGAATGTACCTTATTCCATCTTTATTATTTGGTACGTTCTGCAAGCCCGTTACAGTTTGACAATAAATGGCTACACCCAACCACTAACCATGAGTGGAGAAAAAGTTTTGGTGTTATCATTCATATTCTGTGAAAAAAAAGCCAAGAAAGCAAAACTTCTGCCGGGGTATGTAAACTTTTGAGCACAACTGTATATTAGGATGTATTGAGGACTTAAGCACTCATGACCTCAGCAAAATAGGATTGTCTCGAATGCTATCTGAAAAAAAAGTAATGCAAAAAAAAGGGGTGAGACAAAAAGCGCAATAGGGTCTTATCCACGTTACAAAGGATAGAGTATATCATGAAATTTGCTCACCTGGTTAGGATGAGATAAAAGCATGAAGGTAGCGGCTGCTGCAGATCCACAGATCTTTAGTGACCAGAAGAAATGATATATCCAAAGGGAATTCGTAGTTATATTCTGCGCTGTCGCTGAGACAAATTCCAGGAGAATGCTGTACGATTGCAGTGGGTTTATTCAACGCGTTTCAGGGGTCTCATGCCCCCTTCATCAGGAAATACCACACAGTACATACAGGCATCACAGATATAAATAGTTTTTAGAGGACGTTGGATTGCAAAAAAATGAGCGCCAACAAGTCAGATGATGCAGTGTCAAAGTTCAATGACATCACATAGTTAACAATTCAAGTGGAATATATTACAAAGATATGCATAGTATAAAAGACTGTTGATTTATCTTGCATTTCCAGGTAATAAGTCCGGTTTACGGTTTTAACAGAGGAAAAGAAAACAGAAAAAAAAAAAAAAAAGAAAAGACTGGATGTCTACTCACATGGACAAGAACCGGTAATAAAAGGGGTTATTCCAGTTCAAAGGTGGATGTCTTACAAATGGACTATCATGGGGGGCGTGGACTGAACTGGCAATAGCGTAACACGCATGACTCGGGATCTCTGAGGAGGCATCTCCTAAAGCGACAAAAAAAGCAAAAGTAAATTGCTATTTCCGATAACCCATGGCAGGATTGTTTTCTCGTCACTCAGAGGAACATTTTGACACCCCTTATTTGAATCTTGGACTTTAAAAAGACAGTTAAGAAATCTGAGGCCTTCTTCCGCCATTTTACTGCAAGGTGACGCCATCTTGTTTCGTGAGTGGAAACGTTCTCTCCCTTCTTCACCTCTCATCTACCAGTGGTCCTTGTCATCAGTAAAAAATGTCCACACAACTGTCTGACACATTTTAAATATTTTTATTGACTTCTGGAGATATTTTTTATAAAAATTACGTCACATACCAGCTGGTCGGTGGAAGGACACAAAATAGTCCTCACCTTGTGTCTAACCTGACAGGATTTCTCCTACCATATAATAAAAGACACTGATTTTTTTTTTCTGGAAGCTCCTCTTATGTTTTGGACCCATTGAGTGTCCCAGAGTATCCTAATTTATTTATATTCCCTGGTTTTATGCGGGGCTGCAGGAGCCATAACGGTCACGGAGGGATCTATTTCTTCTTACTGTCCTCTCTCATGAGCGCCATTTTCCTGGCATAAAAGATCTATGAGGTGGAAGGACACAAAATAGTCCGTGATTTGTGCCTATTTCTATGGTAAGCTCACCTGCCGCTCCCCACCGCTCCTCTGCGGCTGCACTGGGGTGACGACAGAGGAGGAGGGATCTGCCTTTCTTCAGCGGCGCCGTGTATCAGCTGCCGGCTCCCCTGATGCATATTAAATGAGCGGGGTCTGACGTCACTAAGCCCTGTGTGAAGTCTAGCCGCCTGCTGTGGCTGCAATTAATTCACAGGGAGCGCGTCTAGACAGGCGCGAAGTTCAAAAACAGATCTTACCGTTTGAAACACTAAATATTAAAAGTGTCACCTGATCCAGTTGCTTATTTCATTTCACACAACCCTTTTTATGAAAAAAGCACAAAAAGACACAAAAGATCTTTATCTTTTAATATAGAGTGAAAGGGGAAAAAAAGAAAACATTTACTCAGTGAAGTGTGCTTAGCTCAACACTCAGCACTCAACAGTCTAATACTATTAGCGGTCTCTTATAAGAATCAGCCTTAGTGCATATTCAGTTCACTTTTTCCATTTACTAGAGTGGTACAAAATCGCATGATGAGTCAAAGGAACACTTCCATGTCTAAATCAACAAAAGTGTCTCCTACATCTTCTCAAAGATCACAAAAATTTCAGGATACCTATAACCCTCACTTTAAAGAACAAGTGGACCCCGTCAACCCATTTATGGACAGATCTCCTCATAAAGAGGTCATAGACACATCTCTCTCATCTGAAAGGAAAAATCTGGGTGACAAATCTGAAAAATTTGCATCGTCAGTCGATGTTTTAAGTTCTGAGTCTGGAGCAAACTCACCGAACTTTTCACCGGAAAGGTCAAAACTTAAGATGGACAACATCAACCCTTCTCCTACCCAAAAACTGGACGTTGAATCCATACACTCCTATATGGACACCCTCGCCCAGAAAATTATGTCTAGTATGAATCAATCATTTGAAAACCAAACTAAACTCTTACAGTCCACTTTAGACAAATTCAGCAGCAGATTAGACAGCCACGAAAAAAGGCTAACTGTCGTGGAAGAAAATACTGTTGATTTATCAAAAGACACCCATGACCTCAAAACCGAACTTCATAGATTTAAAATTAAAGTTGCAGACACGGAAGACAGAAATAGACGGAACAACTTGAAAATAAGAGGAATACAAGAATCTATTTCACCAGACAAACTAGAGGACTTCGTTAAGACACTTTTCAAAAATCTGCTACCGACACTCACAGACCAAGATCTTATCATAGATAGGATCCATAGACTTCCTAGACCACAGAATATCGACAAAGATCTACCTAGAGATACCATTCTATGGGTACACTTCTTCAAGATTAAGGAAAAAATTCCAAAATCAGTTAAGGATCGAGGAGGATTTCCAGAACCCTGCGCCCACCTCCAGTTATTTACAGATCTTTCAAAGGAAACGTTTGAAGGAAGAAAATCTTTTAAACCAGTCACCTCCGCCTTGAGGGAAAATAATATTCCTTATAAGTGGGGCTTCCCACTCAAATTTTTGGTAACCTACAAAGGAAAGATGACCGTTCTATTCTCGCCCAAGGAAGAGACTTCCTGTCTTACTATAGATACCCGGCCGCGACAGAAACTCCACTTCTCAAGAGCCCCGGTCCTCTTCAGAGAAGGGATGATTCGACAGAGAGACCTTGTCTACATATTTACTCATCTTGCAAATAAAGTCCATGGAGCCTCATTTAAGAGTCTCAAATACGGGACTAGCCAGATCTTCCTCCAGGGAAGGACCCAGCCAAGGGGTGGCTCCTTTCGGAAACCACCATTACCACCATATTAAATGGCCCTTTAAGTCAATATCCAGCTCTTTACGAGTTTATACATATGACAAGGGAAATACCAAGGCCAGGTATCCATCCACAGACAGCTGTTTCGGGGTGTTGCCCCTCATCAGTGTGGAGTAGGATTCTGGCTAGGTGGGAGCAATGTCAAGTAGACCAACATCATGAAACAATCACTGACCTCAGGGTGACCAGTCAAAGAAAACACTGCGGCAGCTGGCAAAGGTGCCCAATCAGTGAAATCCTAGGTACAATGCTCCCTGGGAAATACAAATATGCAAATTAAGTCCGTGGAGCCTCATTTAAGAGTCTCAAACATGGGACTAGCCAGATCTTCCTCCAGGGAAGGACCCAGCCAAGGGGTGGCTCCTTTTGGAAGCCATCATTACCACCATATTAAGTGGCCCTTTAAGTCAATATCCAGCTCTTTACGAGTTTACAGATATGACAAGGGAAATACCAAGGCCAGGTATCCATCCACAGACAGCTGTTTCAGGGTGTTGCCCCTTATCAGTGTGGAGTAGGATTCTGTCTAGGTGGGAGCAATGCCTAGTAGACCAACATCACGAAACAATCACTGACCTCAGGGAGACCAGTCAAAGAAAACACTGCGGCAGCCGGGAAAGGCGCTCAATCAGTGAAATCCTAGGTACAGTGCTCCTTGGGAAATACGAATATGCAAATAAAATCCGTGGAGCCTCATTTAAGAGTCTCAAACAGGGGACTAGCCAGATCTTCCTCCAAGGAAGGAGCATTGTACCTAGGATTTCACTGATTGAGTGCCTTTGCCGGCTGCCGCAGTGTTTTCTTTGACTGGTCTCCCTGAGGTCAGTGATTGTTTCGTGATATTTACTCATCTTGTCATAAGGCCTCTCTATACTTCTTGATTTCTTGTTCAGTACATTATACTGTTTATTGTTCTTCTTCCCACAGGTTTTCTCTACCACTAAAAGGTCTCATATATCACATGAGATTATATTCCTTCTAGGAACAGTTTTGTTAAGATTGTTTGATATTTCAAAAGGATGCCTCCAATGGGATCCAAACACACAAACTTTCCCCACACAGAACGTAGAGCCTACCGGCTAGGCTCCTTCTGGAGGACAATTTTGTTCGTACTGTTTTGTGTTTTTGTTGTTTTTGTTTCAAACAGGTTTATTATCTGTCTACTTTCTATTGATAAGAAGTAACATATTTATTGTTCTCTTGACCAGACCGAGTATATTCTGCAAAGGTAGGTGCACTCTGGTTCTTACTTCTCCTCTGCTCCACCTCATACCGTCCTGGCCACTCTCAAAAGTTGAAAATAAAATTTATATCATACAATGTCAGATGGCTAAATAGCCCTTGGAAAAGATTTTCTATCTGTAAAGAGGTTAACGGGTTACATCCTGATGTATTATGCCTCCAAGATACAAAGTTCAAAAAAGACAAGCACCCTTCTATAAATCATAAAAATTTCCCATTTGTTTTTGAGTCTTGCAGCCCATGGAAAAAAGCTGGGGTTTTGACCATGATTGGTAATTCGCTCTCCTTTGAACTTCTTTCTGAAGTTAAAGATGAAAAAGGCCATTACCATATCCTCATTTACAACTTGAATGGCCACACCTTCACAATAGTCAATACTTATGTGCCCACCGTCAGACAAATTAGTTTCCTAAACAAACTGATGAAAAAATTGGCCTCTTTACAAAAAGGTTGCCTGCTATTGTTAGGTGACTTCAATATGATACCAGACAATAAATTAGATTTCACCTCCCTCACCAGACAAAAAACGCAGTCATTGAATAACTGGATTTTTAATCATGAGCTATTCGATTCGTTCTGCTGCTAAAACTCCACATCTAGAGAGTTTACTCATTTTTCTGTTGGCCATCAGTCGGCTTCTAGAATCGACTTGATCCTCACAGATGTCTTTTCCTTGCCAAGGTTCTCCTCCATCTCCATACTTAATAAAACTATCTCAGATCACGCTCCGGTGACTGCAGAGCTAAATACAGGGCCACCAATTTTCCCCCAGTCCATGTGGAAATTCAACTCCTCCTTGCTTCACAATCCCTCCATCAAATCCGAAATTGACTAAAGGGCCTGTTACACTAAGCAATATCGCTATAACGTCACTAGTTTTGTGACGCTGCAGCAATATTGCTAGCGATATAGCTATGTGTGATACTTTCCTCTGACCGGCTACCCCGCTGATTATCGCTGATCGCGTGAGAATGTCCTGGGCCGTTTCTCGTCGGCCACTTCCTGCTGAGCTTCCTGCTGTGGCGACGAGTGACGTGTGGACGCAGGCAGGAGGACGTCAGGATCGCCTTGTCTGACAGGTAAGTAACGACCCCCGATCGCTGCTATATCGCTGGTGAGATCTGCCTGTTTGGCAGCTCGCTAACAACCACTTAGCGATGCACCAGCGATCCTGACCGGGTCATTTCGTGGTCGGGATCGCTGGTGCATCGTTAAGTGTAACGGTACCCTTAGCCTTACAGAATTATTTTAGTGAAAACGACTCCAACCTCCTAAATCCATTTACCTGTTGGAACGCTCACAAGGCGGTATTGAGGGGAGTTTTGATCCAAATTTCCTCCAGACAGAAAAAGATTAACAGGGACAAAATCCTAACCTTGCAAAAGTTAAACAAAACTAAAGAAGAAGAATTATGTCAATCATCTGTTTCTCCCAACAAATAAGCTGTGCAATCAGAACTTACCAATCTCAGATTGCAATTATGCACAATCATATTCAATTTTTATGATTCTGCTTTAAAATCACCTAAATGTAAACATTACCTCTCTATAAATCGTCCCTCAAAGTACATGACAACCAGAATTAAAAATATCAGGAAACAGAATAGAATTGATAACAAATTCCTCTAGCGGCACATCTTTGTTTCACCCTAAAGATATTGTAAAGGCTTTTGCCGATTAGTACAAAACTCTGTATAATATTAATCAGGACATCCCAAATACTTAGCCAACTGCCTCAGAAATTGAATCATTTCTTTCAAGCATGAATCTCCCAAAACTCAATTCAAATGATTTATTAAGCCTGTCTTCTCCCTTCACTGAAAAAGAAGTCCTGGACACTATAAATCAACTCAAAACATTCAAATCTCCCGGTCCAGACGGGTTTAGTAATGATTATTTCAAGTCTTTTAGTAATATATTAGCCCCTCACCTTGTAAAAATATTTAATACAGCTTTCCAATCAGGTCAATTTCCTAAAGAGATGCTGGAGGTAGCTATTATTGTCATCCTCAAACCCAATTCAGACACTAGCCAGGTTTCTAATTACAGGCCCATAGCGCTCATCAATACGGATGTCAAAATTTACGCAAAAATCCTGGCTAATAGGCTAAACCAATTCCTTCCGAGTCTCAAATCAAACGACCAAATTAGATTTATTAAAGAAAGGCTATCTATAGATGGAACAAGGAGGCTCATCAACATTCTCAAGATCATCTCCTCTAAAAAGCTTAAGGGTACCGTTACACCTAGCGATGCACCAGCGATCTCGACTAGCGATATGACGCGGTCAGGATCGCTGGTGCATCGCTAGGTGGTCGCTAGTGAGCTGCCACACAGTCAGCTCTCACCAGCGACATCGCTGGGGACAGGGATCACTACTTACCTGTCAGACGAGGCGATCCTGCGTCCTCCCGCCCGGCTCCACGTGTCGCTCGTCGGCGCCACAGGAAGCCCAGCAGGAAGTGGTCGATGAGGAATGGTCCAGGAGCTTCTCGCGCAATCAGAGATAACCAGCGGGGGAGCCGGTCGGAGGTAAGTATCACATGCAGCGATATCGCTAGCAATATTGCTGCAACGTCACAAAATCGGTGACTTTACAGCGATATTGCTAGCGATATTGCAGTGTGTAACGGGGGCTTAAGGCTACGGTTATCTCTCCTGATGCCGAGAAGGCGTTCGACAGCCTTAATCAGTCTTATCTTGAAGTGGCTCTCAAACACTTCGGAATGAATTCTCGGCTCATGGGGGGTATCATGGCTTTGTACTCCAGCCCTGGGGCGAGGGTATACTCTAACAATCATCTTTCCTCTAAGTTAAGAATAGCAAACGGGACTGGACAAGGTTGTCCGTTGTCGCCACTGTTATTTGCACTGGCTATCTAGCCTTTGGCCCAGCTAATCAGAGACAATAGAGAGATCTCGGGAATTAAGACCTTGCATAGAGGTTTTAAAATCGCTTTGTATGCAGACGATATCATTCTTACCCTCACTAATCGAAGCGACTCTATCACTGCCTTACAAAACCTATTCAAGATTTTTTCACGGATCTCTTATTTTAAAATAAACTACTCAAAATCAAAAATACTTGGCTTTAATCTGGGAGTAGATCAAGTGAAAATTGAGGGCCTCTCGCCTTGGGGTTGGCTACTGATGGGATGACATACTTAGGCCTAAAATTTGTCAAAAATATAGACTCTCTAATAAAAATAAGCTGGGAGCTCCTTACTAAAAAGATTATTAACGAATTCCGTATTTCTTAAGATGGTGGACTCTCTTGGTGGGGAAGAATCATGATGGTCAAATCGTACATTTTTCCAAAAATCCTATATCTACTCCGTTCACTTCCTTTAAAAATTCCCACTACTTCTCTTACAAATCTTCAAGCCTTATTGAACTACTTTATATGGGAAAACAAAAGACCCAGAATAGCCAAAAACATTCTATACAACCACAAATCTTATGGTGGAGCTGGTTCTCCAAATATTGCGGCATATTACACTGCAAATTTGGTTAAACAAAGCGCATACTGGTGGCCACATGAATCGACTCCAGATTGGCATGAACTAGAATTGTTTTTCAACAATTATAAACCTCTTCGTCTACTAATTCTGAACCAACTCCTTTATAAAAAGTAATCAAAAATTATCACCCGATTTTTCAAGCTATTTCTGTGGCCTGGAAAAATTTTCTGTTCCAAAAAAAGGCACTAACAAAGAAGTCACATTAAAAAAATCTGAAAAATAAAATGCAAAGAGAGGTGCAATGAGTGTACCTGTGTTGAAATTAAAATCCCTAACTGAATCAACAGGGTGCTCACCTTACAGGGTTGTGCCACCCTTGCAAAACCACGGTGTGAACGTAAATGGTAGTTGGGGAGCTTGTCCTCGCAACCCAGAGGGACACTGTGCGTGGCTGTCAGCAACCTCCGCTCTCCTGGTCAGTCCATCTCTCACCGGCTTCCAGATGTGAAGTTGAAACCAATCCCAGCCGTAAGTGAACACCAAGGGTCCCGGAGCTTCCCAGCACCGCCCAGCAAATGCAGGTTCTCCCACAAACAACTGCCCTCCAAGCTGCTCCTGCCGCTAATCCTCAGAGAGGAAAATTCAATGTGAAGCAACAAAAAGAGCGGTCTATAGGAGCGCTAAAGGAGAGGCAGAAAACCACTTGGTGGTGGTTTTCTGCCTCTCCTTAAGCGCTCCTATAGACCACTCTTTTTGTTGCTTCACATTAAAAAATCTGGCCTTATCAGTTATTTTTCAAGCATCCAGTCAGACTATTGACCCCATTTGGTTTGAACGTGGGCTCAAAAAACTCAAAGATTTATACGATGGCACCATTTGTACACCTTACAACAAACTCAAGAAAAGATTTCAATCTTCTACTCATGCTTTCTTACAATATGTCATCCTCAATGACATACTCCATGAGTTCCTTGCTATCTCGCCAAGAATTTCTGAACCAGCAGTTAATCTTATTTGTAATATAGATCATAATATTTTCTGGAGTTTTGAGTATACATACAAATAGTGTAATAATAGCTTTGCAGTGGTCAAGACTCAAAATATTTTCAAATGGGAAAAAGAATTACATGCAATTAGAGTTCAGCGAAACGGGTTGGTCATATTCAAAAGTCGCCGACTTTCGCTGAAGTCGGGTTTCATGAAACGAAACCCGACCATAGCGTGAGGTCGGCCACGAGGTCGGCGTCCAGAGCGCCAAAATTCACGTTTCAAAAGATGCTTCCAGCTCCCTTTTTCAGCCAATGATGGAGGATGCACACTGTGGGCAACGCGATGACATAGGCATCGGTCACCACCATCTTTGAGAAGGGCATGCAAGTGATTGGCTGGCTTTGTGTGGAGTCACAGTGGCTATAAAACGGCGTGAACGCCGACTGCCATCTTACTTATGCCGATCTTAGCATAGGGAGAGCTGCTGCTGCTGCTGATTCTGTAGGGAGAGCGTTAGGCAGGAAAGAAGAACCAAAAAACTGCTTCTGGTGTTAGCGATTTCCACTTACAACACAACACTTTGTGTGCAGTAATAGGGGAGGCTCTATTTTTGTGCATCAGCTCTGTTGGTTATTAGGCTGCCTTATAAGGCTCCCTGATAGCTGCATTGCTGTTTGCACACTGCTGTGCAAACTGCTTTTTTAAAAGCAAAAATACTTTTCTTCCTCTTTTCTTCAGTTACCAAGGGTTCATTTTTCCACCCTTTTGTGTGTGCACTGTGCAGCAGTCCTGCTTATTAGGCTGCCTGCATCCATACTTGGACTGAGAGCATCATTGTCAGCATCCTCAAATCTCTTGTGAGATCCAAAATCTCACCAATCCTATAGACACCCTCCACCTTGTCTTCACCATCCAATTTCAGCCTGTTACATTGAGGTGTAATCTCTCCTGGGCCTCAGACAATAGTTCTGCATCCTCAAATCTATAGTGAGATTCAAATTCTCACCAATCGTATAGACACCCTCCACCTTGTCATTCACCATCCAATTTCAGCCTGTTACATTGAGGTGTAATCTCTACTGGGCCTGAGACAATAGTTCTGCATCCTCAAATCTATAGTGATATTCAAAATCTCACCAATCCTATAGACACCCTCCACCTTGTCATACACCATCCAATTTAAGCCTGTTACATTGAGGTGTAATCTCTCTTGGGCCAGAGACAATAGTTCTGCGTCCTCAAATCTATAGTGAGATTCAAATTCTCACCAATCCTATAGACACCCTCCACCTTGTCATTCACCATCCAATTTCAGCCTGTTACATTGAGGTGTAATCTCTACTGGGCCAGAGACAATAGTTCTGCGTCCTCAAATCTATAGTGAGATTCAAAATCTCATGAATCCTATAGACACCCTACACCTTGTCATACACCATCCAATTTCAGCCTGTTACATTGAGGTGTAATCTGTACTGGGCCAGAGACAATAGCTCTGTGTCCTCAAATCTTTAGTGAGATTCAAATTCTCACCAATCCTATAGACACTCTCCACCTTGTCATTCACCATCCAATTTCAGCCTGTTACATTGAGGTGTAATCTCTACTAGGCCTGAGACAACAGTTCAGCGTCCTCAAATCTATAGTGAGGTTCAAATTCTCACCAATCCTATAGACACCATACACCTTGTCATAGACCATCCAATTTCAGTCTGTTGCATTGAGGTGTAACCTCTACTGGGCCAGCGACAATAGTTCAGCATCCTCAAATCTCTAGTGAGATTCAAAAATATTCAGGATTGAGAGTCCTCAGTAGTTGATACCTTTTAATGGCTAACTGAAAAGATGGTAATACATTGCAAGCTTTCGAGACTACTCAGGTCTCTTCATCAGGCTAGACTAATACAAAATCTGAAGTCACATATTTATGCACAATACAGCCTAGAAAAAATGCAATAGATAAGACAAGTGACGTGAAGCAGAACTATCAATATGGGAGAGGGAGAAACATAAATATAAACATTGGACCAGTTCATAGATAAGGAGTCTGGATGTTTTATGGTCCTCTGATTGGGGTCTAGTTCTGTGTTGCCCTGCAAGGTTTTAAAAGGAAATTCCTTAATTGATGTAAAAAGACATAAATCCATGCGACACATTCATTCCAGCACTGAGAGTGTCAAAGTTCGTCATAAATTTGTACTCCCAAACTCGTCTCTCTATCTGAGATGTGAAGTTACCTTTCAATACCAGTAATTTCATATCCATGCTGCTGTGATCAGGGATACAGAAATGTTTTGCCACAGGTAGATCCATTCTTTTTTCTCTTATTGTGTGACGATGAGCATTCATCCTTGTTCTAAGCTTTTGCCCTGTCTCCCCCACATACAGACCCCCAGTTGGACATTTAGTACAAATAATTAAGTACACCACATTAGATGTAATGCAGGTGAAAGTACCTGGGATCTTGTAGTCCTGATGTGAGTTGGGGATCTTTATCTTGTCCGTGGTCATTATAAATGGACAGGTTTTACATTTTTTCTGGTTGCAAGGAAAGGTTCCTGCAGCTGTTGGAGAGGACAGGGAGCTTCTGACAATGATGCTTCTTAAATTTGGGGGCTGCCTAAAACACAGCAGTGGGGGGTCTGGAAAAATTGATTTTAATCGGGCATCTTTTTGTAGTAAAGGTTGTAATTTCCGTGCAGCTCCCCTTAGCACCTCCAGATTTGGGTTGTAGGTGACTACTAGAGGCACTCGGTTATTTTCTTCTTTAGCTTTGTAATGTAGCAGGTGATTCCTTGACAATCTGGTGGCTCTTGTAATTTGGTTTTCAATTGTTCTTGGATGGTAACCCTGATTCAAAAAGGTTTTTTTGAGGCGACCAAGGTGTTTGTCTCTATCCATGGGGTTGGAACATATACGATTGTATCTGATGGCTTGGCTATAGATAATAGAGTTCTTTATGTGTTTTGGATGGAAACTGTCCCATTTAAGGTATGTTGGACGGTCGATTGGCTTCTGATACAGGGATGTCTCTATTTCATTGTTTTTTAGCTTAATGATGGTGTCCAAAAAATTAATCTCGGTACTGGAGTAGTTGAGTGTTAAATTGATGGTGGGATGAAATTGATTAAACTGTTCGTGGAACGTCTTTAGCTGTTGCTCAGACTCCGTCCAGATGATTAAAATATCATCAATGAAGCGGTAGTAGGCCAGGGGCCTGATGGGGCATGAGGACAAAAAATCGCTTTCAAGCTTGGCCATGAAAAGATTTGCATACTGTGGAGCCATTTTACTTCCCATAGCTGTGTCAGTCTCCTGTAGATAGATCCTGTTGTCAAATTCAAAGTAATTGTGGGTGAGGATGAATTTTATAAGTTTCACCACGGCATCAGCATCAGTCCCTGTGTTTTCCATGAAGAATTTGCAGGCATGTAAACCATCTTGGTGTGGGATATTAGAGTACAAAGATTCCACATCCATGGTGGCCAGGATGGTTCCTTCTGGTAGAGGACCTATTGCTGCTAGTTTATTCAATAGGTCAGTTGTGTCCTGAATGTAGCTGGATGTATCCTTCACCAGTGGTTTAAGAATACCCTCTACCCATCCAGATACCTGCTCAGTGAGGGTGCCCACACATGAAATAATTGGTCTTCCTGGATTTCCAGATTTGTGGATTTTGGGAAGCATGTAGAATGTCCCTATTCTTGGAGTCTCTGGTATCAGGTCATCGCCAGCTCTTATGGACTGGTCAGGCAGACAAGAAACCAACTTGTTTAGTTCCTTGTAATAGTCCTGTGTAGGATCCGACTCCAATTTTCTATAGTAGCATGTGTCCATAAGTTGCCTGTTTGCTTCCTTCATGTAGTCTGACGTATTCATCATGACTATTGCACCTCCCTTGTCAGCAGGTTTAATGATGATTTCTTTGTTGGTTTTTAAAGACTGTATGGCCTTTCTCTCCTGGGCACTGATGTTGGATGCTTGTCTCCTGTTAGTGTCTATGATTGTGGATTTTATCAAATGTCTGAAGGAGTCTATATATTTATCCAAATGAGGGTTGCGTCCAGGTGGAGGTGTCCAGTCTGACCTTTTCCTAGTTGTTACGATCCCTTTTCCTTCGGTCTGAGTGTTTTCTGAATCTTCTGTATCATTGAAATATTCCCTCAGGCGCAGTCTCCTGAAATACTGTTCCATATCACTGCAGAGTTCAGTTTTATCTAGGGCCTTAGTGGGACAAAATGAGAGTCCTCTAGAAAGCACGGCCAGTTCCACTTTGTTGGGTTTATAATCTGAGAGATTGATGACACAGTTAGATGCTTTTGTGTCTGGAATGGAGTGGTTGTCCAAGTTGTCAGGTTTTGGATTTGTTTTGTATCTGTTTGTATAGAGTCCTGAATTGAGACGCAGTCTGTGTAGTTTCTTTTCCTTGTTATGAACCAGAAAGGTCCGTAGTTTGTTGTAGTATTGTTGTAATTTTTGCTCTGTGCTTTCTGTAAGTGTTTTCCTCAGAGTTTCAAATTGCCCCTGGACTTTACTCCTTATGCTGTAGCAGACATGTAAAAGGTGGTTCCTTAGTCTCTCAGAAGTCCTGTGACAAAGGTTTTGTGCATAATGGGTATTGTAGGTATGAAGAATTGGGTTTGTAATCCAGAGTCCTTTGGGAATTAGATTCTCCTTTTTGCATTTAGATAAGAAAAAAATGTCGCTGTCCATTTGTGCACGTTTCTTCAGAAGTGGTTTTAGTTCCATAAAGATGCGGTACATTCTGGTATCCTCCATTTTGATACAGGAAAGATGTATATCTTTGTACCGTGTTAGCCAGTAGATAGAAAAATATTCAGGATTGAGAGTCCTCAGTAGTTGATACCTTTTAATGGCTAACTGAAAAGATGGTAATACATTGCAAGCTTTCGAGACTACTCAGGTCTCTTCATCAGGCTAGACTAATACAAAATCTGAAGTCACATATTTATGCACAATACAGCCTAGAAAAAATGCAATAGATAAGACAAGTGACGTGAAGCAGAACTATCAATATGGGAGAGGGAGAAACATAAATATAAACATTGGACCAGTTCATAGATAAGGAGTCTGGATGTTTTATGGTCCTCTGATTGGGGTCTAGTTCTGTGTTGCCCTGCAAGGTTTTAAAAGGAAATTCCTTAATTGATGTAAAAAGACATAAATCCATGCGACACATTCATTCCAGCACTGAGAGTGTCAAAGTTCGTCATAAATTTGTACTCCCAAACTCGTCTCTCTATCTGAGATGTGAAGTTACCTTTCAATACCAGTAATTTCATATCCATGCTGCTGTGATCAGGGATACAGAAATGTTTTGCCACAGGTAGATCCATTCTTTTTTCTCTTATTGTGTGACGATGAGCATTCATCCTTGTTCTAAGCTTTTGCCCTGTCTCCCCCACATACAGACCCCCAGTTGGACATTTAGTACAAATAATTAAGTACACCACATTAGATGTAATGCAGGTGAAAGTACCTGGGATCTTGTAGTCCTGATGTGAGTTGGGGATCTTTATCTTGTCCGTGGTCATTATAAATGGACAGGTTTTACATTTTTTCTGGTTGCAAGGAAAGGTTCCTGCAGCTGTTGGAGAGGACAGGGAGCTTCTGACAATGATGCTTCTTAAATTTGGGGGCTGCCTAAAACACAGCAGTGGGGGGTCTGGAAAAATTGATTTTAATCGGGCATCTTTTTGTAGTAAAGGTTGTAATTTCCGTGCAGCTCCCCTTAGCACCTCCAGATTTGGGTTGTAGGTGACTACTAGAGGCACTCGGTTATTTTCTTCTTTAGCTTTGTAATGTAGCAGGTGATTCCTTGACAATCTGGTGGCTCTTGTAATTTGGTTTTCAATTGTTCTTGGATGGTAACCCTGATTCAAAAAGGTTTTTTTGAGGCGACCAAGGTGTTTGTCTCTATCCATGGGGTTGGAACATATACGATTGTATCTGATGGCTTGGCTATAGATAATAGAGTTCTTTATGTGTTTTGGATGGAAACTGTCCCATTTAAGGTATGTTGGACGGTCGATTGGCTTCTGATACAGGGATGTCTCTATTTCATTGTTTTTTAGCTTAATGATGGTGTCCAAAAAATTAATCTCGGTACTGGAGTAGTTGAGTGTTAAATTGATGGTGGGATGAAATTGATTAAACTGTTCGTGGAACGTCTTTAGCTGTTGCTCAGACTCCGTCCAGATGATTAAAATATCATCAATGAAGCGGTAGTAGGCCAGGGGCCTGATGGGGCATGAGGACAAAAAATCGCTTTCAAGCTTGGCCATGAAAAGATTTGCATACTGTGGAGCCATTTTACTTCCCATAGCTGTGCCAGTCTCCTGTAGATAGATCCTGTTGTCAAATTCAAAGTAATTGTGGGTGAGGATGAATTTTATAAGTTTCACCACGGCATCAGCATCAGTCCCTGTGTTTTCCATGAAGAATTTGCAGGCATGTAAACCATCTTGGTGTGGGATATTAGAGTACAAAGATTCCACATCCATGGTGGCCAGGATGGTTCCTTCTGGTAGAGGACCTATTGCTGCTAGTTTATTCAATAGGTCAGTTGTGTCCTGAATGTAGCTGGATGTATCCTTCACCAGTGGTTTAAGAATACCCTCTACCCATCCAGATACCTGCTCAGTGAGGGTGCCCACACATGAAATAATTGGTCTTCCTGGATTTCCAGATTTGTGGATTTTGGGAAGCATGTAGAATGTCCCTATTCTTGGAGTCTCTGGTATCAGGTCATCGCCAGCTCTTATGGACTGGTCAGGCAGACAAGAAACCAACTTGTTTAGTTCCTTGTAATAGTCCTGTGTAGGATCCGACTCCAATTTTCTATAGTAGCATGTGTCCATAAGTTGCCTGTTTGCTTCCTTCATGTAGTCTGACGTATTCATCATGACTATTGCACCTCCCTTGTCAGCAGGTTTAATGATGATTTCTTTGTTGGTTTTTAAAGACTGTATGGCCTTTCTCTCCTGGGCACTGATGTTGGATGCTTGTCTCCTGTTAGTGTCTATGATTGTGGATTTTATCAAATGTCTGAAGGAGTCTATATATTTATCCAAATGAGGGTTGCGTCCAGGTGGAGGTGTCCAGTCTGACCTTTTCCTAGTTGTTACGATCCCTTTTCCTTCGGTCTGAGTGTTTTCTGAATCTTCTGTATCATTGAAATATTCCCTCAGGCGCAGTCTCCTGAAATACTGTTCCATATCACTGCAGAGTTCAGTTTTATCTAGGGCCTTAGTGGGACAAAATGAGAGTCCTCTAGAAAGCACGGCCAGTTCCACTTTGTTGGGTTTATAATCTGAGAGATTGATGACACAGTTAGAGATTCAAATTCTCACCAATAGTAGATACACCTTCTACCTTGTTTTACAGTACCATATAGCTGGTGGTATTTTGGGTACATTTTCACAAAAATGAGCAAGTATGGTGGAAGATGCCATGGAAGTGGGCAGGGGTTGCCAGCTGGTCCCAATGGTGGTGGTGGTGTTGCATCTGTTGGTAGTGGCAAAAGCAAAATAGCACCTAAGGCAGGAGGTGTTGAGCCTGCGTCATTGTCAGGCTCCACAAGTTTTAGGCGTCGGATTCCTGGCACTGCACAGCGGGAATCCAGAGCCAGACAACCTGCGGTCTCCCATTCTCCTCCGACCGCTCAGACTCCTGCTCAGCATTCTCAGCGAACCAGGCATTTCCCGCAGACTTGTTCTGTGAGCCTGGATGCTGCTGCCACCTCTGGTGCAGCAATGGTGGCGCAACCTGCTTTGCAGGGAACTGCTCCGGAGGCTAAGTCCTCGTGCCGTGCTACTGGGCATGCCCGCAACTTGTCTTCTCAGTGGAGAGCAGGGGTCACATGTGCAGGTCCTATGTCGGATCTGATTGGTCCTTCCTATAGTACTGGAAGGTCCCGGAAGCGCATGGCTATAAAAAGCCCGCATGGCGGCTCGGCCATGCGCTAGTGTAGCATATTATGCTGTGTGTGTATGGTGATGGATGCATGGACTGGTGGCTGACTTATTTGAAACCCCTTCCCTCGGTTATTATGAATGGTGACAGATTGTTGGGTAGTCAGCTCCAGATTGTGGCAAGCTACACGCCACTGTGCCTCCTGCACTGCACACTAGCGTCCGACGGTGCTCGGTCATTCCGGCGCCGTCGTTCAGCGGCCATAGTAATTGCCGCGCTGCAGTAGCAGCGTCCTTGGCGTCTGCGTTTGCAACGTCACTCGCTGGTTAGCCTGTGAAGTGAACAGGGCCAGCGTCCTCATAAGTCTTTTGTATTAGCGACTCTGTGTGTGAACAGAGCCGCTCGTAGCGTTCGGGTGACGTTAACCCGAGCGCAGTACTTCACCTTTTGGTGCATTCGCCATTACTCAGCAGTGGTCTTGTCACCTACCGCACGGTGGACCCCGGGCGGCGAACGCACCCCCTATTATTTATATCTGGTGCGTTCCGCCGACCCTAACAACAAGGCCTCGAAGGCTCTCTTTTCTGGGAGTAGGTAAACCACTTTTAAAGCCGGAGCTTCAGGAACAAGTTTTTGCTTACATTGCTGACACAGCCTCCAGCTCTCTCGCCTCCTCTTCTGAAGTTTCAAAAAATTAAAGCACTGAGTCATCATTGGAGGCTCCGGGTCAGGAACAACGCCTTTCCTTGTGTCCTTCACCCCTACCAAAAGTGAAGGATGTGGCAGGCCACACTACCGATTACTCCATGGAGCTCTTTTCACATACCTTGCCTGGGTTAGCAAGTCAAATCGTGAATTCCCCAGTCCAAGATGAATCTGACATGGAGTGCACTGATGCACAGGCACTGCTAGATTTTTCTGCTGGTACATTCACTCAGAGCACTACATTGTCCTCGCAGTGTACTGAGGCAGAATCAGACCCTGATGAAACTCAGGTGCCCCTTCCCGCATACTATACCACCTTACATGGTGACACAGAGGAAGGTGCACATGAAATTGAAGAGGAGGTGATGGATGACCCAGGTGTTGACCCAGATTGGCATCCATTGGGGGAAGAGGGTGCTGCTGCCAATAGCTCAGAAGAGGAGGAGGAGGATCCGCAGCAGGCAACAACAAAGCAACAGCTGTTATCTGGCAGGACCGTAGCAGTCCAAAATCGTGTTACAAAAACCAAAAGAGTTGCAGGACAGCTTGGCCAGATGGTCAAATTAGCACAGCGTGCAAGGTCTCAAAATGTCTTCCATAGTAGGAAGAGTGCAGTGTGGCACTTTTTTGAACAAAATCCTAATGATCGGGCAAAAGTTATCTGTAAGAAGTGCGCAAAGACCTTTAGCCGAGGGAAAAATCTGAGAAATCTGAATACCAGTTGCATGCTTAGACATTTAACCACCATGCACTTGCAAGCGTGGACGGACTACCAAACCTCACGTACCACATGTGCACCTGCTCTGAATGAAGGTAGTCAGCAATGCTACATCGCTTCCCCCACTGTAAGCCCACCGGTTAGCACACCACCAGCAGCAAATGTTGAGGTGTCGTCGCAAGGGCAAAGCAGTCATGGAATCACAATGTTATTGCTGCGAAAGACTAAATGTAGGTCATCAGCACACCACCAACACCATCACCATCACCAACCCTCTCTCAGTCCACCATGTCCACCGCTAGTTCCACCATATGCAGCTCTCAAGTCCAGCTCACCCTACCAGAGACTCTGAGTAGGACAAGAAAGTACTCATCCTCTCATCCACATACACTGGCTTTGAATGCCCACATTGCCAAACTAATTTCGTTAGAGATGATGCCCTACCGGTTGGTTGAAAGCAAAGCTTTCCGTGAGCTCATGGCCTACGCAGTACCATGCTATGACCTACCCAGTCGGCACTTCTTTTCGCGAAAAGCCATCCCGGCCCTCCACGTGCATGTGAAAGACTGCATTGTCCATGCTCTCAAGCAATCAGTGAGTGGAAAGGTGCACCTCACAACAGATGCATGGTCCAGTAGGCATGGCCAGGGCCATTACGTGTCCATCACTGCGCACCGGGTTAATGTGGTGGATGCAGGGTCCACATGGGGACAGCGGCGGTGGGACAGTGCTGCCTAGCCCACGGTATAGGAAACAGTTGGCTGTAGGCGTTCGACCCTCCTCCTCCTCCAGAAGCGAAAGCTCATCCACACGACCACTCCATCCGCAGCTGCCAGTGTTGCACACGAGGTGTCCCACTATCGAACAGCTAGTGGTAAGCGTCAGCAGGCCATGTTGAAGATGATGTGTTTGGGAGACAACAGACACACCGTGGAGGTACTGGCCGACTACTTGCAGTGACAAACTGAGTCATGGCTGGGCAGTCTACATCTTGAGGCAGGCAAGGTAGTTAGTGATAATGGCTGGAATTTTGTGGCAGCCATAGCCCTTTCAAAACTCACACACATACCTTGCTTGGCTCACACCTTGAACCTGGTGGTGCAGTGCTTCCTCAATAATTATCCAGAGTTAACACCCCTGCTCCATAAGGTGCGAAGACTGTGCTCGCACATCCGCCGGTCGCCCGTTCACCCCAGTCGTATGCAGAAGCTGCAGCGATTGCTCCACCTTCCCAACCACCGCCTAATTATCGACGTTGCAACAAGGTGGAACTCCACCCTGCACATGGTTCAGAGGCTGTGCGAACAGAGGCAGGCTGTAATTCATTTGTGGGAGGATACACAGGCAGGCAGTTTGCAGGCAGACATGGTGTTGTCTGGTGTGCAGTGGTCAAAGCTGAAAGACCTCTGTAAAGTCCTTCAGTGTTTTGAGGAATGCACATGGCTGGTAAGCGCAGACGACACCATCATAAGCGTGAGCATCCCACTTATGCGTCTGCTCATGCAAACTTTGATGCACATTAAGGAGCAGGCATCTGCAGCCGAGGAGGAAGAGGAGGAGGGAAGCCTTGATGACAGTCAGCCATTGTTTGCTCAGGCAAGTCTCGTGGACGAGGTGGAGGAAGAAGAGGAAGAGGAGGAGGAGGAGGATGATGGGGATGATTATTTTGGGGAGGAGGATGCTTCCCAGGGGGCAAGAAAAAATGTTGGCGTGGCAAGGTCAGGTACAGGGTTTGTGCGGGACTGAAGGGATGTTGATTTGCCAGAAAGTGCTCCTCCACCCAGCACTCGCAGTGCATCATTGACACCTGGAACATTGGCCCACATGTCTGATTATGCCTTGCAGATCCTAAAAAGGGACCCCCGCATTTCCAAAATGATGAACGATGACGATTACTGGTTGGCCAGCATCCTCGATCCACGCTATAAAGGCAAATTCCAAAACATCGTGGCCACAGGAGAACCTAGAGCTAATATTGGCTAACAAACAAGCAACTCTGGTAAACCGTTTGTTTGAGGCATTCCCAGCACACAGTGGCGGTGATGTTTTTCCAAGCCTTCGGGGGCAACATGAAATAGGTGTTCGTGGTGCACACAGCTGAAGTGGCGTTGGACACAGGGGTTTCATGACCATGTTGTGGACTGATTTTTCAAGTACCGCTCACACGAATGGTAATACTGCATCGAACGAAAGTGACAGGAGACAGCAGTTGTCAACTATGGTAACAAACTACTTCTCCTCCCATATCGATGTTCTCCCTCACCGGTCAATCCCCTATGACTATTGGGCCAGTAAACTTGACAAACTTGACACCTGGCCTGAATTGGCACAATATGCCTTACAGGAGCTCGCTTGCCCTGCTGCTAGAGTGTTATCTGAACGAGTCTTCAGTGCTGCTGGATCAATCCTGACAGAAAAAAGGACCCATCTGTCGACCCAAAATGTTGATGATCTAATCTTCATTAAAATGAACCATGCATGGGTTTCAAAGGATTTTATCCCACCCTCCCCTGCTGACACGTAGGTTGCCAGAAAAATGGCTTGCTTTTGTCCTCCTCTTCCACGGACTTCTCAAATTATTCCATTTGTAGCTGCTGAATGTCCAACATCAACATATGCCAATTTTTCCACCTCCCTAATTGGGCTGCCTCTCCCCACAGGGCCGGGGTGATCACCTGTGTGCCAAGTGTCTCTGATGGTGGGGGTGCACACCCGCCGTCAGACACACCGGCGTACTATGAGGGGCTCTGTGCCAGTGCCATCGCGATTGAGTGGGCCCCCCCTGCTTGCTCAGGATCACAGCACTTGCAAAATTGAAATGCTTACCTCTCCTGCTCCACCGCCGTGACGTCTTCCGCGTTTCCTGACAGTGACATTCTGGTCAGAGAGCGCGATGACATTACGACTGTACGCCCTCTGCCTAAACAGTCCAAGTGCAGTGAGATGGAAGATAGGGACGACGAGGAGTCCAGACAAGTACAGGGATTCCCTAGCGAGGAGACTTATTTAATTGTTTTCAATGTTGGGACAGCTATTTTTGGGGAGCACTATACTCTGGAGAATGATATATGAGGCCCACCATACACTGGAGCATTCCAAAGGTGGACATCAGACACTGGAGCAGCATTTACAGGGCCCATTATGCACTGGAGCATTAGAAATGGGGCCCATTATATATGGAGCATTATTTGGGCCCATAACACAGTGGAGCTTCACCCATGGGGACCAACATATACTGTAGCATTATGTGGAGCTCATCATATACTGTTTCAGACATTATATGGGACCAATGATTCTCTATGGAGAAATATATGGGCCTCATTACTCTGTATAGCGCACTATGTGGTGACCATAATACTGTATGGAGCAATATACTGTCCGTTTTTGGAGCTATTGGAGAATTTAAAATGGATATCATTCATGAGATGTAAAAAGTGAAGTATTTTTCATTGTACTATACATGTCATGTTGGACACTGTTCGCACCAGGGTGTCCGGCAGACAGCGGTAATACCCCATCCTACCACATGGTTCTCAGCGGCGCTGGTTGGTCTGCTGATCCGGCTTGGATTGGGTTAACCAGGTTGTCATTCTGGCTGAGGGCTTAGCCACGCCCTCTGTCTTTAAATTGCCCTGTGGGACTATGGGCGTCGCCGACTATAGCTCTTGCCTTGTGCTAAGCGATACCGGTCTGGTGTGGTGGTCTAAAGAGCATACGGTTGCTGGTGTAGTATATTCCATTGTTGCCATTTTGCCTCCCTGTGTTGTATTATTTGGTTGCCCTTGCACATTACTGTATTCCCCTGTGTGTATGCGGTGTGGTGCATTTCCGTTAACCCTGTCCATACTTATTTGTGGGGTCTGGTGTTTGGTCTCCTCACTGGGTGGAGGGTGGTGGGTTCAGCTTAGGGCTGGACAGGAGACAAGGACAGGGTGGAGGCCCAGGCAGGCACACCTTCAGTGTAAACCCTGGGTTGAGGGACAGACAGGGTTTCAAACCAAATAAAGCAAAGCCAATATCAGTCGGAAATGACAATTAATTCTCATCCAAATTTACAATGTAAAGCAGCAAATGAGATAAAATGTAACTTTTAATATACCAATTAAAAAATCAAAAATAATGTCACCCACAAGTGAATTTTAAAATAAAGATGCAAGATAAATGGGTGATCCTCAGAGGATATTTACGAGCACCCAAACGCATCACATAAGGGATATAGAATGTAACTGATAGAACAGACAACAACCTATATAATGGATACAGCATGAATAAAAAGGTAGCACAATGCTATAGCCAGTTGCACATGTATACACATGTATATTTTTTTAAAAGGCCAGAGCACAGGTTCATAGCCTTTTATAAACGAGATTTCAAAAAAGGACGAGATTTCAAAAAAGGAACAATCTCACCGGTTTATGCAGACGGTCAGGAGTCACCAGGGAAACTCTGTATACCAACAGGAAGGTAGCGATGGGAAGACAATACCCTGTCAATTCCCTTACATGCTAACCATTAACTGATCCCTAGGCTCCTGCCCTTACAAGGGCAGTCCACAGCTAGCCCTATATTGCACATGCCCTGCACTTTCCCTATAAGGAGCGTTCCAACGCGTTTCATCCAAGTAACTCTTCAGGGGACTAACTTGTTTAAAGTGCCATAGTGCTATAGCTAAGAGAAATACATCCTCCCGCTCTCTATGCTATCTGCTGTCTGCAGAGAGTGGAAGGGAGAGGGCATATATATATCGTTGCGTTAATGCACACATATTGCCGCAATTAGATAATTAACACATATATGTTTGATCATTCCTCGCATACCAGTTGCAGGATTTAAAACTCCCAGGGCGCGCACCATAATCCGCGCTAAAGACGCCCCACAATGACATCACTGGAAAGGAAAAACCCATGTCCAATGGGCGGACGAAGCCCCATTTCCGGTCCAATCGCAAAATGGTGGATGCCCCACTTCCGGTAGCGAACCACATACATAAATGGCATATTTCAAATTATCCATACACACTCATGTTTTGCGTGTCAGATATACCACAAAAGACGACTCAGATAAGGAGCGCGCATCATAATTCGCGCTAGACACCGCCTCAGTAGATTTCCCAGAACCGATGTCACCCCACTTCCGGTGAGAGCAAGATGGCGGATGCCCCACTTCCGGTGGCGTCTATCAAATAAAGTTTTGAGTTACAGGCCGGGGATTTTAGGGATAGATTTTTGAATAGGGGCTACCCCAAGCATGTGTTGAAGCAGGCCTATCAAGGAGCTAAGGAAAGCAGACGTTGTGATTTATTGATTACAGACAATTCGAAGCCCCTGGATAGTGATATCCTCAGATTCATCACAACATATGACAATGGTGCAATTCCTGTAAGAAATATCATAAAAAGGCATTGGTCTATTTTACAGATGGATAATGACATTTCTCCGTTTTTGAGTGATTTCCCCATGATTACATATAGGAAAGCACGCTCTTTGAAGGATAGACTGGTGCGTAGTCATTTTTCACCTTCAGTAAATAGAACATGGCTCCACAGTGACGTTATGGGCTGTTTTAAATGCGGCCATTGTGTAGCATGTTCGCATATTGGTGTGAGTAAGACCTTTGTAAGCAATGTGACCGGGAAAAATTATGTTATTAGACATTTCATGAATTGCAGTACTAAAGGTGTTATTTCTAAAATCACTTGTAAGTGCTGATTGGAGTACGTGGGAAAAACGATTCGAGAATTTAAGAGAATTGGTAAACATGTGGGAGACATAACACATAAGAGAGACACTCCAATCTCAAGGCATATTCATGGCATGCATGAGGGGCAGATTTCATACCTTTCTTTTACTGCCATTGATAGGGACCCTAAACTACAAAGAGGCGGCAATTGGGATCAGTTGCTGTTGCAACGTGAGGCTAAGTGGATATTCTACTTGGATACTGTAACACCTAAAGGCCTCAATGAACAGATCAATTTTAATTGTTTTATTTGAATCCCTTCTTTTGCCTTTTTCCCAATTTTTTGATCTATAGTTTGGATTTTTCTTTAAGCCTGAATCACTTTTTTGTCACCCATTATTGGGGATTGGCATATGTGTATACATTTGTATTATATGCCTATATATGCATTTCATGTTGCTGCTTATTTGTTGTTTTGCGCATTATCTTATATTGGTACTTAAATGGGCGCCATTTCCTTTATTTGGATATGCTATAATATTGCGCGCTTATATGAATATATGTTTTGAATTATTGTGCCTCTCCGGTGCTATCATATATGATTGGCTTTTTCTGTGATGGCGACGTTGGGGGCGGCGCCGCACTCTTAGGAGCGTGGTAGGATATGTTCCCTTCTAAACTGGAAGTGTGGCGCCGTTTGTCTTGATGGACGACACCGGAAGTGTGGCAGGATATTTTCCCTGCTAATCGGAAGTGTGGCGCCGTTTATTTGATAGACGCCACCGGAAGTGGGGCATCCGCCATCTTGCTCTCACCGGAAGTGGGGTGACATCGGTTCTGGGAAATCTACTGAGGCGGTGTCTAGCGCGAATTATGATGCGCGCTCCTTATCTGAGTCGTCTTTTGTGGTATATCTGACGCGCAAAACATGAGTGTGTATGGATAAATTGAAATATGCCATTTATGTATGTGGTTCGTTACCGGAAGTGGGGCATCCACCATTTTGCGATTGGACCGGAAATGGGGCTTCGTCCGCCCATTGGACAAGGGTTTTTCCTTTTCAGTGATGTCATTGTGGGGCGTCTTTAGCGCGGATTATGGCGCGCGCCCTGGGAGTTTTAAATCCTGCAACTGGTATGCAAGGAATGATCAAACATATATGTGTTAATTATCTAATTGCGGCAATATGTGTGCATTAACACAACGACATATATATGCCCTCTCCCTTCCACTCTCTGCAGAAAGCAGATAGCATAGAGAGCGGGAGGATGTATTTCTCTTAGCTATAGCACTATAGCACTTTAAACAAGTTAGTCCCCTGAAGAGTTACTTGGATGAAACGCGTTGGAACGCTCCTTATAGGGAAAGTGCAGGGCATGTGCAATATAGGGCTAGTTGTGGACTGCCCTTGTAAGGGCAGGAGCCTAGGGATCAGTTAATTGTTAGCATGTAAGGGAATTGACAGGTTATTGTCTTCCCATCGCTACCTTCCTGTTGGTATACAGAGTATCCCTGGTGACTCCTGACCGTCTGCATAAACCGGTGAGATTGTTCCTTTTTTGAAATCTCGTCCTTTTTTGAAATCTCGTTTATAAAAGGCTATGAACCTGTGCTCTGGCCTTTTAAAAAAATATACATGTGTATACATGTGCAACTGGCTATAGCATTGTGCTACCTTTTTATTCATGCTGTATCCATTATATAGGTTGTTGTCTGTTCTATCAGTTACATTCTATATCCCTTATGTGATGCGTTTGGGTGCTCGTAAATATCCTCTGAGGATCACCCATTTATCTTGCATCTTTATTTTAAAATTCACTTGTGGGTGACATTATTTTTGATTTTTTAATTGGTATATTAAAAGTTACATTTTATCTCATTTGCTGCTTTACACAGACAGGGTTTCCTCTAATCTGAGGGACACCGCAGGGGCCCCAGGGTTTCAGCCTAAATTACCTAGGCTTCCCATGACATTATAGTCGGCCCAAAAAGAGAAAAAAAAAAAAAAGGAATTATTTACCTTGGATCCTATAGTCTCCATAACCAAGCAGCTGGAGGCTCTGTCCATACAGGTCACTGAACTGAGGGGGGCGGTCCAGCAACAAGGCCTCTCAGTTCCTGCTGTGCAAACTGAGGCAGCAGTCAGGGCAGCTGAACCTAAGTTACCTCTCCCTGAACGATTTTCTGGTGATCGCTGTAAGTTCGTTGTATTTTGTGAATCCTGCAAATTGTATTTTCACATGCGTCCTCTCTCCTCAGGAAATGAGGCTCAGCGAGTGGGCTTGGTAGTTTCCTTGCTGGGTGGTGACCCACAAGCATGGGCGTTTTCACTACCTTCTGATTCACCTGCATTTGAGTCCGTAGACCTTTTTTTTTCTGCTCTGGGGTTAATCTATGACGATCCTGACAGACTGGCGTTAGCAGAGTCTAAAATACGCTCTCTACTCCAGGGTGAGCGACTGGCGGAGGATTATTGTACGGAATTTCGTCGCTGGGCTGTGGACACGCAATGGAATGACCCTGCACTAAGGAGTCAATTTTTGCATGGGGTTTCTGAAAGGGTTAAACAAGCTCTGCTAATGTATGAGACTCCCGCTTCTCTGGAGGCTGCTATGGTGCTTGTAGTACGCATTGATCGCCGTTTTCGTCAGAGGTCGCAGGAGACATTGCCTATGGGGGAGGGGCAGTCTCTGGTGAGGTCGCCTCAGGTGAATCCGTGGAACCTATGCAGATCGTTGGTATATCACATACACATAATAACAAGCATAAATGTCCCTTGCCCAGAAAGCAAGGGGTCTGTTTTTTTTGTGGCAAAAAAGGACATTTTATTAATGCTTGCCCCCGGTACCTAAGAAAGACATGCCGGCGGAAAACTGCTAGGCTCAGAGGGTTTGGAGGAGTCTAGTCTGAGCCTTTGCATATCCTCCATGGTGGTCTCCCAGTGTATGCTCCCTGCCAAGGTAGTTATCGGGGGGCCAAGAGCTGTCGATTACTGTATTTGTAGATAGTGGTTCAGCCGCTAATCTCATTGATGAAAGTTTGCACGTACTGCGGGATTTAAGGTGGAGACGCTGCCTAATCCTATCCGGGTGGTTACCATCAATGCCTCCCCTCTCTCACAAGGGGAGATTAAAGAGTTTGTGGCTGATGTAAAACTCCACATTGGGGTCCTACACTCTGAGCGGGTAACATGTAAGGTGCTCAGTAATTTACCTGCTCAGGCAGTCCTGGGGTTTCCATGGTTGTCTATGCACAATCCGGTGATTCATTGGAAAACCCAGGACATAATTCAGTGGAGCAGATACTGCCAGGAGAGTTGTCTGGCCACGTATATCTCCGCTGTGACTCCCAGCATCCCGGAGCCACTGCTGGACTTTGCTGATGTATTTTCTGAAAGAGGTTGTTCAGAGCTGCCACCGCACCGACCCTATGACTGTGCTATTAGGTTAAAACCGGGGGCCAAGTTACCAAAAGCCAGGATGTTTAATATCTCAGGTCCTGAGAGGCAAGTTCTCAAAGAATACATTGCAGAAAGTCTAAGCAAAGGGCACATCAGGCCTTCATCATCTCCATTGGCGGCGGGGTTCTTCTTTATCAAGAAGAAAGATGGCGGATTACGCCCGTGTCTGGATTTCAGGGAACTCAACCAGATTACGGTTCGTGACCCCTACCCGATGCCACTGATACCCGATTTGTTCAACCAGGTGTCTGGTGCCAAATGGTTTTCCAAGCTTGACCTCAGGGGGGCGTACAATCTCATAAGAGTCCATCAAGGGGATGAATGGAAGACGGAATTTAATACCCCTGAGGGTCATTTTGAGAATTTGGTGATGCCATTTGGGTTGACGAGCGCGCCAGCAGTATTTCAACATTTCATAAATGATGTCTTTACTCATCTCTCGGGGAAATTTGTTATTATATACCTTGATGACATTCTTATTTACTCACGCGACACATAGAGCATGTTAGGCAGGTGTTGCAGTGGCTGAGGGAAAACAAGCTCTATGCCAAGCTTGAGAAATGTGTATTTGTCATCCAAGAATTACCTTTTTTGGGTTATGTAATTTCCGCCTCAGGGTTTAAAATGGACACCGCTAAGGTGCAAGCGGTGCTGCAGTGGGATCGGCCTGATAATCTCAAGGCGCTTCAGCGATTCCTGGGCTTTTCAAACTATTATAGGAAATTTATTAAGAATTTTTCTATGATTGCTAAGCCGCTCACCGACATGACTAAAAAAGGAACCAATTTTTCTGACTGGTCTGAGGCTGCTGTGCGCGCGTTTGAATTCCTCAAAAACAGTTTTGCTTCAGCTCCCATCCTGGTTCAGCCTGATGTCTCCCTACCATTTACCGTGGAGGTGGATGCATCTGAGGTTGGAGTGGGGGCGGTACTGTCTCAGGGTCCATCCTTGGGCGAATTGCATCCGTGTGCCTACTTCTCCAAGAAACTGTCGCCGGCCGAGCGTAATTATGATATTGGTAACAGGGAATTGTTGGCCATCAAGTTGGCATTTGAGGAATGGCGACACTTCTTGGAGGGGGCTGTCCATCAGATTACTGTTATAACAGACCATAAGAATCTGCTAAACGCCTGTCCCCCAGACAGGCTCGCTGGGCGTTATTCTTCACCCGGTTCAATTTTTTTGTGACATACCGACCAGGTTCTAAGAATACTAAGGTGGACGCCTTGTCCAGATGTTTTCCGGGTGGAGAGCCACGTGAGGATCCGGTGCCTATCCTCCAAAAGGGAGTTGTGGTCTCGGCTCTCACGACAGAGGTTGAGGCAGAGATTGTTGATGCTCAGGAGGAGGTACCGCCGGATCTGCCTCCTAATAAATCATTTGTGCCACTACACCTACGCTTAAAAGTATTAGGGGAACATCACGATACTGTCCTGGCGGGTCACCCAGGAGTTAAGGGCACTCTGGAACTTGTATCACGTCGCTTTTGGTGGCCCAAAATCCGGCAGGACGTGGCCTCATATGTGTTAGCCTGTACCACGTGCGTACGGGCCAAGACACCACGCTCCCGTCCTGCTGGCACATTGCATCCTCTCTGTGTGCCCAGTAAGCCATGGACTGAGATTTCCATGGACTTCATTACGGATTTGCCCTCCTCGGCTGGGAACATGGTCATTCTGGTAATAGTTGATCGGTTCTCTAAAATGTCGCATTTCGTTGCTTTGCCATCTTTGCCCAATGCGAAGACCCTTGCTCAGGTATTTATTCGCGAGGTGGTCAGACTTCATGGTGTCCCATCTGACATTGTATCTGATAGAGGTACACAATTTGTGGCAAAATTTTGGAGAGCTTTTTGTTCACGCCTAGGGATTAAATTGTCTCATTTATCGGCTTTCCATCCTCAGTCGAATGGGCAGACTGAGCGTATGAACCAAAACCTGGAACAATACTTACGCTGTTTTGTGTCTGACAATCAGGAAGAGTGGTCGGCGTTTCTTCCTCTGGCTGAATTCGCGATAAACAATCATTATCAGGAATCGTCTGGGGAATCTCCTTTCTATTGTGTTTATGGTCAACATCCCCAATTCTGTACCTTGCGCCAAGGGAGCTCTGCGGGCGTCCCTGAGGAGGAACAGTTGGGAGCACAATTGTCATCCGTTTGGAGGAGAATAAAGCAGCGCTTGCTGAATGTAGGTTCTAGGTATAAACGTGTGGCTGACGGTAGACGTGTGCCTGGTCCGGACCTGTGTGTGGGTGATTGGGTGTGGTTGTCTACAAGGAACATCAAACTCAAAATACCATCGCTTAAGTTGGGGCCCAGGTTCATTGGTCCATTTAGGATCTCCGCAATTATCAACCCTGTGGCATTTCGTTTAGAGTTACCTGCCGTATACAAGATACATAATGTGTTTCACAAGGCGTTACTTAAGAAAGTCGTGGGTGCTGTTGATGTTTCTCCCGTGCCACCACCTCTCGTCTTGGTGGATGACACGTTGGAGTTTGAGGTGTCCAAGGTGGTTGACTCTCGGGTAGTGCGTCGCACTCTACAGTACCTGGTCCACTGGCGTGGCTATGGTCCTGAGGAGAGGACTTGGGTGCCGGCCTCGGACATACATGCGGACCGACTGATTACAGTGTTTCATCGCTGTCATCCGGACAAGCCGGGTCCTCAACATTGTGAGTTTCCTGGGGTCCTTCGTAGAAGGCGGAGTACTGTCATGTCGGACACTGTTCGCACCAGGGTGTCCGGCAGACAGCGGTAATACCCCATCCTACCACATGGTTCTCAGCGGCGCTGGTTGGTCTGCTGATCCGGCTTGGATTGGGTTAACCAGGTTGTCATTCTGGCTGAGGGCTTAGCCACGCCCTCTGTCTTTAAATTGCCCTGTGGGACTATGGGCGTCGCCGACTATAGCTCTTGCCTTGTGCTAAGCGATACCGGTCTGGAGTGGTGGTCTAAAGAGCATACGGTTGCTGGTGTAGTATATTCCATTGTTGCCATTTTGCCTCCCTGTGTTGTATTATTTGGTTGCCCTTGCACATTACTGTATTCCCCTGTGTGTATGCGGTGTGGTGCATTTCCGTTATCCCTGTCCATACTTATTTGTGGGGTCTGGTGTTTGGTCTCCTCACTGGGTGGAGGGTGGTGGGTTCAGCTTAGGGCTGGACAGGAGACAAGGACAGGGTGGAGGCCCAGGCAGGCACACCTTCAGTGTAAACCCTGGGTTGAGGGACAGACAGGGTTTCCCCTAGTCTGAGGGACACCGCAGGGGCCCCGGGGTTTCAGCCTAAAGTTACCTAGGCTTCCCATGACAATACAGCTGTTTCTCTGCCATATCAGAGGATCATGAATTGTGGCATGTGTTAAAAGAGCCCAGTGACACTCTTTGGCCCAGGGCCCATGAAAATCTGAAGCCTGCCTTTCCCCCCCCCACAACTTTAGCCAAATAACCCCCAGTTTTCAATGCATAGCTATTATTATAAAGTAAATTAAGGTTGACAAGCTTAAGTATTAAGAATTGATGTTTTTGACATTAAAATGGGCACTGTAGGTGTGTTTCCTGTCCTCCACTCACTGTCGACTTTTCTTCCCCATTGACTTGCATTGGGTTTCGTGTTTCAGTCGGCCTTCGACTTTTCACGATAACCGGCCGATTTCGTTCGAAAGTCGGGTTTCATGAAACCCGACTCGACCTGAAAAAAGGCAAAGTCGCTCATCTCTACATACAATAATTGACCCTCCTGACCTTGAACAGGCATGTTCCCTCTCGTACACCTCTACCATTTCCTTATCACTACAAGAGACCCACTTCAAACTCTTAACACGATGGTATAACACCCCAGTAACACTCCATAAAATCAATCCTGACAATTCTCCACTCTGTTGGAGGAGTTGTGGTAGGCCTGGAAATATCCTGCACATCTTTTGGCAATGTCCCCAAAGTGTTCCTTTTTGGAGAAAGGTTTCAAACCTTATTGATCTTATCCTAGGAACACGACTTATTTTGTCTCCTCGTCTGGCCCTTCTCTCCCTGGACGCTGATACAATTGATCCTACTAACAGACTATTGATTATGCATATTTTATTAGTCTCTAAACACAATATCGCTTTCCTTTGGAAAAACCCAAAACCCCAGCAAATTAATGACATTATAGACAAAATTAGTTTTCATCGTTCCTTTGAACTAAAATTTGAAAATATGCATGAACAATTTGCCAATATGCCAGGAAATGGTCCAGATGGCTGGAGTTGTTTACTTAAGGCAGCAACCGGAGTGCACCTGCCTAAGACCCCCTGGGTCGGGGTCTTTTGGTTGGTATAGATTTAATAGGTTATATGCTTATATACCTACCTTTGCTAGAGTTCATTTTACAATGTGTTTCTGCATTAACATGTTTCATTTTCATGTTATCTTTACATTTGGACTTTGTTGTCCTTCCTTTTTTACTTCCTTCCCTTTACCTCTTCTTTCCTCCCCCTTATTTTCCCCATTTATTGAAAAACCAATAATAGTTTGGAAAAGCAAATGGACTATCATGTGGAACCAGCAAACTACTTTTTCACAGGAAAAAACATTGCAATCTTTATAGTAAAATTGAAATAAAAACATAATTGTAATTCTTTGTCAATAAAAAACTAAATTATTTTAGATGTTTTCTTATTGACAAAGAATTAAAATGTTTTTACTTCAATTTTACTATAAAGATTGCAATGTTTTTTCCTATGAAAAAGTAGCTTGCTGGTTCCACATGATAGTCCATTTGTAAGACATCCACCTTTGAACTGGAATAACCCATTTTTACAGGTTCTTGTCCATTTGAGTAGATATCCAGTTTTTTCTTTTTTTTTTTTCTTTTTTCTGTTTTCTTTTCCTCTGTTAAAACCGTAAACCGGACTTATTACCTGGCAATGCAAGATAAATCAACAGTCTTTTATACTATGCATAGCTTTGTAATATATTCCACTTGAATTGTGAACTATGTGATGTCATTGAACTTTGACACTGCATCATCTGACTTGTTGGTGCTCATTTTTTTGAAATCCAGCGTCCTCTCAAAACTATTTATGTCTGTGATGCCTGTATGTAGTTAGTGGTGGTGTCCTGATGAAGGGGGCGTGAGACCCCTGAAATGCGTTGAATAAAACCACTGCAATCGTACAGCATTCTCCTGGAATTTGTCTCAGCGGCAGCGCGGAATATAGCTACGAATTCCCTTTGGATATATCATCTGGAAAAAAAAGGTAATACAGTGAAGGAAATGATTATTTGATCCCTTGCTGATTATTTAAGTTTGTCCAGTGGCAAAGATATGAAGTAAACAATTTTAAGGGTAGGTTAATTTTAACATTGAGAGATAGAATATCAAAAATAACATCCAGAAAATCACATTGTATAAATGATGTAAATTTATCTGCATTTTGCAGTGAGAAATTTTTATTTGATGCCCTACCAACCATTAAGAGATCTGGCTCCTATAGACCAGTTAGATGCTCCTAATCAACTTGTTAACTGCATTAAAGACAGCTGTCTTACATAGTCACCTTTATAAAAAGACTCCTGTCCTCAGACTCAATTAATCAGACTCTAACCTCTACAACATGGACAAGACCAAAGAGCTTCATAAGAATGTCGGGGAAAAGATCATAGACCTGTACAAAGCGGGAATGGGCTACAAAACCATATCCAAGACGCTGGGTGAGAAGGAGACAACTGTTGGTGCAATAGGAAGAAAATGGAAGAAATACAAAATGACTGTCAATCGACATCGATCTGGGCCACCATGCAAAATCTCACCTCGTGGGGTATCCTTGATCATGAGGAAGGTGAGAGAGCAGCTTTAAACTACATGGGGGGAACTTGTTAATGTTCTCAAGGCAGCTAGGACCAAAGTCACCAAGAAAACCATGAGTAGCATATTATAAAAGTTTAAAATCCTGTAGTGCCTGCAAGGTCTGCCTGCTCAAGAAGGCACATATGCAGGCCTGTCTGAAGTTTGCCAATGAACAAATGGATGATTCAGTGAGTGATTGGGAGAAGGTGCTGAGGTCAGATGAGATAAAAATTGAACTCTTTAACATTAAGTCAACTCGCCATATTTGGAGGAAGAGAAATGCTGCCTATGGCTGGAGTCACACACAACCAATAAAAAATCGGTCAGATTTTAACGGTATGAAATCGCACAAAGGTTTCTTGGCCAGATATCTGTCTGTCATCCCATTTTCCGGCGACAAACCGATTTTATTCGCATCTAGGCATCAAATTGACATCCAATGCCAATGCCTGATGCTCTATCCTGTAGACCTGGAAAAGTCTTGCGATTTTAATCGCAAGTCACATGTGTGGTGCGTTTTCCATGCGATTTTTTATCGCATCCATAGACTTGCATTGGGGAATCCGATCCGAAAATTGGTGACAATCGCAGCATGCTGCGATTGTCTCGGTCCGACGATCGGATGCGATAAAAAATTGCATGATGTGAGCTGCCCCATAGAATAACATGGGTTCGAATGCAATGCGATTTTTTATCGCATTGCATTCGACCGTTTTTATTGCTAGTGTGACTCCGGCCTATGACCCAAAGAACACCGTCCCCACTGCCAAGCACGGGGGTAGAAAACATTAAGTTTGGGGGGTATTTCTCTGCTAAGGGCACAGGACTACTTCACCGCATCAATGGAAGAATGGATAGAGCCATGTACCATAAAATCCTGAGCGACAACCTCCTTCCCTCCGCTAGGACATTAAAAATGGGTCGTGGTTGGGCTTTCCAGCAAACCAATGACTCAAAACATACAGCCAAGGCAAAAAAGGAGTGGCTCAAAAAGAAGCAAATTAAGGTCATGGAGAGGCCTAGCCATTGTCCAGACCTTAATTCTGCAGAAAACTTATAGAGGGAGCTGAAGCTCTGATTTGCCAAGCAACAGCCTCAAAATCTTAATTATTTGGAGGTGATCTGCAAAGAGGAGTGGACCAAAATTCCTCCTGACATGTGCGCAAACCTCATAATTAACTACAAAAAACATCTGACTGCTGTGCTTGCCAACAAGAGTTTTGCCACCAAGTATTAAATCTTGTTTGCCAGAGGGATAAAATACTTATTTCTCACTGCAAAATTCAAATAAATGTATATAATTTATAGAATGTGATGTTCTGTATTTTATTTTTGATATTCTATCTCTCAATATTAAAATTAACCTACCCTTAAAATTATAGACTGTTCATGTCTTTGTCAGTGGGCAAACTTACAAAATCAGCAAGGGATCAAATAATTATTTCCTTCACTGTAGCTCAGCACATTTCAGATCAGGTGCCTACAATTCTGGAATTTATAATTAAAATTATTGGTTGTTGAGGGTATTTTCTTGAAGAGAAATGTTATAGCTAAATTTGAAAAGCTGCCAGGACTTTAGATGGAAGAATTCGGCATGGCTTCAAGTGAGCTATTGAGATGTCACCAGGGTTTTTTTTTAAGGAATATTGTTAAAATCTATTAGTGCTGGAAATAAAGTCTATAGAATGGGATTGATTTAATATGTAAGAAGGGAGAGCTGAAAGGAATAATACTTGTCAGTTAGACTGGGGTAAACTCTTACTGTATTTGCCTTGTTTGCAATATTTAATGTAGTGATCTAATATACTAACTGTAACATGTTCTCTTTCCCTGTATTGTGTCTCACCATTGTGTTGCTGTGGTGAAAGGAGTTACTGTTGTTATGTTGTAATGTTTTATTCTACAAAATCAATGAAAACACTTGATTTAAGGAAAAAAATCAGAGAAGCAGGAGGAAAAACTTGTTGGAGCAACACCAGAAATATGCAAATAACATACTGTATACACACAGGGTGAGGGAGTTAAATCTAATAAATAGACTATTTTCATAATTTACAACATCGTTTTCCAGAAAGCTTAAAGATTAAGACAAGACTACATCATGTACAAGAAGTTTACTTCAGGCCATGTGCACACATTGCGGATTCTGCTGCGGATCCACAGTGTTTCAGGCTCTGCGGGTCTGCAGCAGATTTAGGTGCAGTGCACAGTACCATTGTTTTCAATGGTAATCTGAAAAACGCTGTGCACATGCTGCGGATTTTTCCGCGCAGATTTGCTGCGGGTTCAAATCAGCAGCATGTCAATTTTTTGTGCGGAGTCCGCTGCGGTTTCACACCTTCTCCATTGTAGAGGTGTGAAACCGCAGGGCTAAACCACAGGCTAATCCGCAGGTAAACCGCAGGTCTTTTGACCTGAGAATTTACCTGCGGATTTTTCCAAATCCCCGCCAAAAAATCCGCAGGACCTAAAACTGCGTGTGCACATAGCCTTATTGCTCTGTTCACTTAGGAAATAATGGGTCCTCTTTTCTCCCTATGTCACATACTGTATAAGAAATAAGTGGTTTGATGTTAAAGCATTGAGGGAAGCAGGAAGAGAAATTAGTTAACATGTACTGTATGCAAAACACATATGAGAGATCAAACTGGCCAACAAAGCTGAATCCAAACAGAATGCATACTATACACTGTAGGGATGCACCAAGATACAGTACCTGAAGATTAATTATGAAGATTAGCCCTGGCCTGCTAAACCCCTTCAATTCAAAATGACGCACATTGGAGTGAGCTGTGCTGTCAATGTCAATAAATGTTTTTTTATTGCCTGTTCTCAAAGTTAATAAGGAAGAGGGAAGAAGGGAGGGAAGGAGGAAGTTCAAGGTTAATTTTAACATTTTGAGATTTGATTTGCAGCTTGCAAAAGAAAACCTTGGATGGAGCCATTTCTCGCATTGTGTATAAGCATTATAGGGCAGGCAATTGTCCTGTTGCATTACCGTGTGGGCTTCAAATAATGCCCTGCAGCTATGACAAAAAAATTTGCTGCGCGGTGCCAAAGTTTTCCCATAAAACATCACGTGTTAATAGTTCCATAAGGGCGGTTTCACACATCCAGATATTTCCGGTACCGGTAGACACGGTCCTGGAGCAATCCATGTCCGTGTGTCAGTGTGGACATGTATACCATCTGTGTGTCATCCGCTTGCGATCCGTGTGTACGTGTTTTCCATCCATGTGCTGTCCGTGTGTCATCCGTGTGCTGTCCGTGTGAATACGTATTTCTATGTCCAAATGAAAGGTTAAAGCGTCCATTTAATGCTTTAAAATGGGAAAGGTGTGAGCCATTAGTGATGAGTGTTTCTAAAATTGACAAAAGGGTTAATAAAATGACATATTAGCTTAGGGTTGTGTGTTATTATTCCTCAGGTCTCACAAATATGTCTATTTCAAATGAGGTGTTTTGGTTGGCATGGCTTGTGTCACGTCGTTTTGGGGTTCGTCAACATATGCTTGGTCAGGAACCACGGGGATAAAAAAAACTATGGGTTCACCCTATACTATTACTCCATGGGGCACATGGTCATTTTACCAAGTTGTATGTTGAACTTCGCCAATACACATTGAAGTTTGTGGCTTTTTGTCGTCTGGAGTTTTTGCGCACTTACCTTCTCAGACAAGACACCTGCACGCGACTAAGCATTTCTCCGGAGGAGCGTTTGCTAGTAACCTTGAGGAAACTTTTGTAAATCACACATTTGTCTCAGGCTTTCACATTATATTGTGTAATGTTTGATTTCCCTAGGTTATGCACTAAACATTATTTAAACAGCCATACATGTCTTGCTTAACATTCTCCTAAAACTACAGACCAAAAAACAATTTGGCTATGACGTATTACTATTAACCTAATCCTATTACCCTCCACCAAACTAGTAACATGCCAAATTTCTGACATGGCTATTCTAACTTACACCTTTGTGCTTCCTTCATGGTTGTTCTTTAGATTTTATTCAACATATCTGTTATAATTATATGTGCTGTCTGAGCTTCACTATGTTAGAATTGTTTTCCTTTCCATCATATTCTGTACCTTTTTCTTATTGTTAGACACCTAAACTATTGTTTTCGTGTACAGATTCCTGGCTACTGGCAATTCATTTTCTTCCCTCCATTTTGAGTTCCTCCTTGGAACGTCAACCATATCCGGGATTGTGCGCTCAACCTGTGATCTCATATGGGACAAGCTGAGGAGCCGATTCATGCCTCAGCCAACCACACAAGACTGGGTGAGGATTGCCCAGGGGTTCATGGAAGCCACAGAGTTCCCTAATTGCATAGGTGCCCTTGATGGTAAACACATTCGTGTGAAGAAGCCCCCAAAATCAGAGTCTCGTTACTTTAATTACAAAAAATATTTTTCTGTAGTGATGCTGGCTGTAACTGACAGCAACTACTGCTTTGTAATTGCTGACACTGGGGCATATGGGAGTGCCTCTGATGCTCGCATCTTTCGATATTCCAGATTAGCTAGGCGACTTGCAGCGCAAAATTTTAATATTCCCCAACCATGTGTGCTTCCTGGAGCCTCATCCCCACCTGCACCATTTATTATGGTTGCTGATGAGGGTTTTGCACTGTCCAGGCATGATGTTCGCCCATTTCCACATCGACGTTTGGACACCCGTAGGCGAATTTTTAACATGCGACTCATGAGAGCACGTCGATTGGTTGAGTGTGCTTTTGGGGTCTTTACTAGTAAATGGCGTATCTTTGAAACACAAATCCAAATGCATCCAGACAATGTCCAGGCAGTCATAAAGGTAGCAGTGATTTTGCATAATTTTTCAAGAAAACAAGAACCATCCTTGGATGATTTGGATGAGGAGAGAGTGGTAAATGTGACATTACCAGAAGAAGATCAGCGTGCTTCCCAAGTTGCTCAGTCTGGCCTTCAAGTCAGAAATCTTTTTGCTGATTATTTTATAACACCAGAGGGTAGTGTGCCATGGCAAACTGAGCTGAACAACTAATGTTAGCTTTACATATGTCTGAATTTTCTAAGTGTCTTTATGAAATTTTTGTGCCTTTTGGCTAATAATTTTGTTAGGGACTCACAAGACAATGAGGACCTCATTTTGGTTAATTTATGTCTTGGTTTAGGCTAATGCTTACTTGTAGGAAAGTATGTTTTGGCAGCAAGAAAGAATGTGTCTGCAAAAATAAAGGCCACCCTGAAGCATTGTGTGTGGTTTGGAATGTTAGTGTGACACAGGACGATCAGCTTGAACATACATACTGACATTGCTAATTACAATAGAAATTGCCTTTTCCCAAGCTCAATAGTTTTGCACACTTGAGTCTGTGACATATATATATTTGCACATGAAAAATATTTGAACTGTGTGCAAAGCATGTCTTCTATCCTGTCATCTCCTGATGTTCTAGCACCAACCAGCCAGAGTAATGATTGCCTTGTGAGTGTTGAAAATATATACATCTATGTATGTATAGTGTCAACATTAGTGTTGAGCGATACCATCTGATATTGAGAAATATCGGATCGGATTGGATCGGCCGATATCCAAAAAGTATCAGGTATCGCCGATTCCGATACCGGAAGTCCCATTCAAGTCAATGGGACAGAAATATCGGAATTCAAAAAAACCCTTTCTTTCCTTGTAGGTTAATTCTACATGAAGAAAAACCAACTAAGAATAATGTAGAATGTATTGGGGGAGGTGGAGGAGACATTAAAGGCATAGAGGTTTAGCCCAATCAAATGGAATAGCAGGAATTAATTTTTTTTAAAGACGTTCGGAATTACAAAGATATTGACTATGTTAACCTTTTATATATTTTGTCAGATATGTATGTTTCACTACTTCCATGCTCTTCACCTTCTTTTTTACTTCTCCCACACTTTCTCCTTCATCATCCTCAGCAGCAGCAGGATCTTTTTCATCAACTTCTTCTTCACCTTATTCATCTTCTTCTTCACCTTCTTCCTATTATTCTTTTTTTGTACATTATTCATATTCTTCTTATTCAATGATTATTCTTCTTCATATTCTGCTTCTTCATCTTCTTCCTATTCTTCTTCTTCATCATATTCTTATTTGTGACAGGCATTCCTGTATTTGTTATCTATAAAAGTTTGAAGATTACACCTTCCGTTCTGCCTGTCACAAAAGATTTACAACAGGATTTGTCCACGTTCAGTTTGGCCTGCAGCAGCAGGCATTTTCCAGGGGCACCACGAGGAGGAACGGACTCACCCCCATACACTGCTTAGTCTTCTTCTGCTTATAGTTTAGATAATATTTTTTGCACTGAATTTTAGTCTTATGCTTAATGTTCTTCTGCTTTTGGTTATTCTGCTTTTTGTTCTTCTGTTTCTTCGTGTTCTGTCTCTTGTTGTTCTGCATCTTGGTGGTTGTCTTCATGTTCTTTGTCCTCTTGGTCATCTTCTTCAGGGTCATCTTTTTGGTCTTCTTCGGTGTGGTCTTCAGGGTCGTCATCTTTTGTTAGGGAGATCCAGAGTGAGAACCAAAAACCATTTCCACAAGCTTGAACTTGGAAAAGTAGCAGAAGGTACAAGAAGGCTGAGGAACTGCCGAGAACCAGCTGATGGTACTAGAACCCAGATGGGTAGCAGAAGGAACAAGAGCAAATGGAATTAGGGAGGACCAGCTGACTGTGTTGGAACCCGGAGGGGCAGCAGAAGGAACAAGAGCCAATGGCACAACCGTGGACCAGCTGACAGTGCTGGAACATGGTTACTAAGCAGGAGGTACCAGTGCTAGAAAGCACTACCAAGGACCAGCAGATGTTGCTGGAACTCGGATACTGAGAAGTAGGCACCTCAGCCAAAGGCACTGCCAAGAACCAGCTGACGGTGCTGGAACCCGGATGAGTAGCAGAAGCTGCAAGAGCAAATGGAACTAGTCGAGGACCAGCTGATGGTGCTGGAACCCGGGGGGGCAGCAGAAGGAACAAGAGCCAATGGCACAGCCGTGGACCAGCTGACGGTGCTGGAACACGGCTACTAAGCAGGAGGTACCTGTGCTAGAATGCACTACCAAGGACCAGCAGACGTTGCTGGAACTCGGATACCGAGAAGGAGGCACCTAGGCCAAAGGCACTGCCGAGAACCAGTTGACAGTGCTGGAACCCGGATGGGTAGTGTCATGTCCGCCATGTCTGCCATGTCTGTTTTGTCTCAAGAACTCCTGGAGCGATGTGCATGCGCATATCTTGTCTGCTATCTTGCATGTTCCCTAGAGCAGTGTGCACACTCACCTCATGTCTGAGCTGCAGGATGCCTGCGTTTCTGCTCTGCCTTCTGCAATCATCTCGTCATGTCTGAAATGCTGGTCATGTGACCTTTCCTGGGATCCTGCACTGTCTGGCTCTGCAATCATCTCGTCATGTCTAGAACTCTGATCATGTGACCTGTCTAGGTTTCAGCACTGGATCTGCAGTCGTCTCGTCATGCCTGGAACTCTGATCATGTGACTACGCTCTGTTATCCTGTGGATCTGAACCCGGAAGTGCTCCCCTGGTCCTGACCTGGAATAGGAGGTGCTATGCCCTATATCAGGCTACCCCTTCCTATGCTCTGTGCCTGAGTATTGTGTGGAGTCCCTGCATGGCTGCTTGGTCTGTGGGGCGCTCCCTCTATTCTGTGCCCTTGCACTCTGCTCTGTCGTGCGTCTCTGCACACGCTCCGTGCTCGTATTCCGTCTCTTGTCTAGTGTTTGTCCTTCGTGCCATGTTCTGTCCCTGCTCTGATTTGCCTTGTAGTCCTTGTTTGCTCTGTTTCTGTTCCGTGTTTCTGTCCTCGTGTCATGTCTCGCTCTGCTTTGTGGCTTCAGGTACCCTGCCTCTGTCTCTGTCCCTGGCGTGTCTCTACACGTGCAGGCCTCCGCTCTGAACCTCTCCCTGGCGTGTCTCTACACGTGCAGGCCTCCGCTCTGAACCTGTCCCTGGCATGTCTCCACATGTGCAGGCCTCCGCTCTGAACCTGTCCCTGGCGTGTCTCTACACGTGCAAGCCTCCGCTCTGAACCTGTCCCTGGCGTGTCCCTGCACGTGCAGGCCTCCGCTCTGAACCTGTCCCTGGCGTGTCTCTGCACGCGCAGGACTCTGCCTCGCCTGTCCCTGGTGTGCCTCTCTGCACGCGCAGGACTCTGCCTTGCCTGTCCCTGGCGTACCTCTCTGCATGCACAGGACTCTGCCTCGCCTGTCCCTGGCGTGCCTCTCTGCATGCGCAGGACTCTGCCTCGTCTGTGTATCCTGTCTAGTCCCAAGGTCCTTCCTTGGCCCGGCTCTGGGCTTCGGCCTACGCTCCGCTGCTAGACTGTCCCTGTCCCTGGCATGCTCTTTGAATGCGCAGGTCTCTGCCTAGTTCTTTGTATTGTCCCTGATGTTTCGTGCGCCCTTGCACATTTCGTACTAGGCTTTGCCATGCTGTCTCGCATGTGGCTCTGTCCTGTACCCTTTGCCTAGCCCTGCCTTGTGGCTCCGTGCCTCCGTGCACGTGCCTGGTTGCCTGTGCCTACCTGGTGTGCCTCAGCCGTGCCGCCTCTAGCCGTGCTCGCCTGTGTGCCCCAGCCGTGCCCCGTCCAGTGCTATAGTGGTCTGGCTGCGTGGCCCCGCAGTGGTGCCGTCTCTAGTCGTGCCCGCTTGCAACTGCCATCATCAGTACCACCTGCCGGTGCTCCCAGCCATGGTCTCTGTGCTCCCTTGCACTCACGCTGGTTCTCGCACTGTGCCTTTTCGTGCTACTCTTGCACAAAGTCTTTGTCTCTTTTACTCTGCTCTGAACCCTAGTTTGCATGCCGGATTCCGTAACCTGCCGACCGCTGCCAGAGGTCCGGACCTAGATGACTGCGGCCTGATGTCCGTAGCCTGATTCCTGGACCCTGTCAGTCGATGCCAGCACCCTGGATTCCGATGCCATTGAACCTGACCCATCCCTGGCATGCCCCTTGGCATGCGCAGGCCACTGTCCTGTGAACCTGACCCGTTCCTGGCAAGCCCCTCGGAATGCGCAGGTCTCTGTCCTGTGAACATGATCCTAGCGTGTCCGTTGACATGCACCATGTCACTAACTCTCTTGTTTCCTTGCATGGAACCCTGGCTAACTACTGGATGTCCGGATCCTGCCGATCTCCCTCTGAGCTACAGACCCTGATGCCCTGGTTGATCGTGGACTGTTGTCCGGAGTCCGATGTCCGTGTACCATCTGCACGTTCTATGCCTGGACCTCGGCGTGCCATTGCACGCACCCTGTTTCATGAACTGTGTGTTCACGTTTGCTGTTGCACCCTGAAGAGTTCCACAAGTCTTGGACCTCGGCGTGCTCTTGCATGCACCTTGTCTTATGTTCTGTGTGTTCACGTTTTTCACCTGTTGTACCTGAAGTCTTCCTTAATGAAGTTCCTTTGAATTAATGACTCGTCTTGCCTTGTCTTGTCTTCCTGAGCCGGCCGTCTGGTCCAGCAGCCGTGGTGGCTCACCCCCTTAGTCTTGCCCCTGACACTCCCTGTATAGGGGGTGGTTCTCACTAGGTCAGCTCACCCTAGGTGGGTGGGTGCCACGGCCCAGAGGGTCCACTCTTTCTAAGAAGAACGACTCAGCGTAAGCTGACACTTCATCACAGGTAGCAGAAGCTGCAAGAGCAAATGGAACTAGCGAGGACCAGCTGACGGTGCTGGAACCCGGAGGGCCAGCAGAAGGAACAAGAGCCAATGGCACAACCGTAGACCAGCTGACGGTGCTGGAACACGGTTACTAAGCAGGAGGTGCCTGTGCTAGAAAGCACTACCAAGGACCAGCAGACATTGCTGGAACTCGGATACCGAGAATGAGGCACCTAGGCCAAAGGTACTGCCGAGAACCAGCTGACGGTGCTGGAACCCGGAGGGGTAGCAGAAGCTGCAAGAGCAAATGGAACTAGCGAGAACCAGCTGATGGTGCTGGAACCAAGAGCGGCAACTGAAGGAACAAGAGCCAATGGCACAACCATGGACCAGCTGACAGTGCTGGAACACGGTTACTAAGCAGGAGGTACCTGTGCTACAAAGCACTACCAAGGACCAGCAGACATTGCTGGAACTCGGATACCGAGAAGGAGGCACCTCAGCCAGAGGCACTGCCGAGAACCAGCTGACAGTGCTGGAACCCGGATGGGTAGCAGAAGGTACCCATGAAAAACAAAGTTGCAAGGCCGCGAGCCGGCCGCAGTTACCGAAACCCACAGTCCTTAAAGGGGGTGCTTGTCCTATTGGCACTACAGAACCAGCCTTTATTACCAAAACCCGCAGCCCACATAGGAAGCACCTAAACTGCAGGCACCATAGATTCAGCTAACCCGACCGCAACACGACAGGACAACGTATTGGTGGCAAAGTGACGTTGTCACTTTCCGGAAACAGCTGGTGTGCTGGAACCAGGCTGGACAGGAGGGAGTACCCATGCCAAAGGCACTGCCGAGAACAGCTGACGGTGCTTCAACCCGGATGATTAGCAGAAGCTGAGAGAGCAAATGGAACTAGCGAGGACCAGCTGACGGTGCTGGAACCCAGAGGGGCAGCAGAAGGAACAAGAGCCAATGGCACAACCGTGGACCAGCTGACAGTGCTGGAACACGGTTACTAAGCAGGAGGTACCTGTGCTACAAAGCACTACCAAGGACCAGCAGACGTTGCTGGAACACGGATACCGAGAAGGAGGCACCTCAGCCAAAGGCACTGCCGAGAGCCAGCTGATAGTACTGCAACCCAGATGGGTAGCAGAAGGTACCCATGAAAAACAAAGTTGCAAGGCGTTACCGAAGTCCACAGTCCTTACAGGGGGTGCTTGTCCTTTTGGCACTACGGAACCAGCCTTTATTACCAGAACCCATAGCCCACATAGTAAGCACCTAGACTGCAGGCACTATAGAGTCGGCTAACCTGACCGCAACATGACAGGACAATGTATTGGTGGCAAAGTGACGTTGACACTACCCAGAAACAGCAGGCGTGCTGGAACCAGGCTGGGCAGGAGGGAGTACCTGTGCAGAAGACACTTCTGAGCAGCAACTGGCAATGTTGGAGCCCAGGGTCAATCTAGGTGTAGGCTAAGGCCTAATTTCATCAAGTTTTATATCTGTTGTAGACTACTACTGATTTTAACCGTCCTCCAATTAGGCCTCTGGCTCCACTGTCTCTAGTATTTACCCTGTCCTCCAACACCGGCAGTTGCTGCTCAGAAGTGCCGTCTGCACAATCAACACTTGTTCCTGTGTTACTGGGGCTCAGTATTGTCAGTTGATCCCCTGATGTGTGCCATGCAATGTCTCCTGCTCTGTCCACATTCCCACTACAGCAGGGACTTTGCCGAACACTCAGCAGGGGAGCAGCTGACGTTACTGAACCCCACTAACACAGGATCTAGTGTTATTTTCTGTGCAGACGGCACTTCCGAGCAACAACTGGCGATGTTGGAGCCCAGTGTCAATCAGGGTGTAGGCTGAGGCCTAATTTCATCAAGTTTAATATTTGTTGTAGACTACTACTGATTTTAAACGTGCTCCAATTAGGCCTCTGGCTCCACTCTGTCTCCAGTATTTCCCCTGGCCTCCAACACCGCCAGTTGCTGCTCAGAAGTGCCGTCTGCACAATCAACACTTGTTCCTGTGTTACTGGGGTTCAGTAACATCAGCTGATCCCCTGATGTGTGTCCAGCAATGTCTCCTGCTCTGTCCACATTCCCACTACTACTACTCCAAATTTTGTGGCAGTAGCTGCGACGGTGCGGATGCCAATCCCGGACATAAGACATACACACATACATACATACATACATACACACACTTTGACAACAAACACTAAATCAACTAACTAGTAACATTGTGGTAATTTTGGAAAACATGAAGGTAGGTGTTGACTATGGAAACTCTTCAAATTTTGACATACAGTATCCACTTGTGTATGTGTAAAATTTGAACATTATTAATATTATGGAACTATGGGTCCACAATTTTGGGGGGCTCTTAAAACATTTCTATAAAGAAATTGTTGTAATAAAAATGCTGAAGACTTCACTATGCCCCTGATGAAGTCACACTTTTGACGACAGGCGTCGGGTTATGGGAGCTATGCCTGGTCCTCCTGCAGTTATCTGGATTTAATTTAATGATCATCTGCATTTAGTGAGCATGTCCGTCATTATCTCAGCAGTCTGCTGCTCTGGGTGGTAAAGTATAAGCGGAGGTTTTTGCATGAGTCAATTTACAAGAGCTTTAGCTTTCCTTAACCCTATATCGCCTGCTTTTCTATTGAACTCTATTAGTGGTTTTTACCACAGATTATTATGTTAGGCTAATATTTGATGCCACAATACTTTATCTTGATGTGTTGTATTTTAACTCCACTATGCACTTTTTTCATCTCTTTATGCGAGTGATGCATTTAGCAATATCATAGATTGAGCTGTATTGGACAGAGTCTATTACACACAATTTGTGTCTCTTACATCTTTGATCTTCCCATATTTACCTTTATATTTAGGCTCTCAGGACACGATTGTGGATATATTGAAATCATTGTGCCTATTAGTAGCATACATTTAGATTGTTTTTCAGGGCAGAGTTCATTGTATACATAATATTTACTATGCGGACTTGCTGTACACATTACATATGTATAACTGTGTGATGTTATGTAGGACTTGTCACTGCTCCCAGGTTTACAGGTTATGTCTAAATAACCGTTGTTCCTTTTAAAAGTTTTTAAAATTTTTTGGTGTTTTTGTGTATCCTATGCAATAAAATTGACAATTTTTCTATGGTGATCCTTGCTTTTGATGTATGTCTTCTTGGTTTTTTTCTTTTGATATACAAATAGTTTGGACATACTGTGGTTGGATCCCTATCTACTAGTTCTATTTATTTGATGGTGCCCTCTGCATTTTTTGTAACAAGGCTACTGATGCAACGCATAGAGGCTTATCCTGACTCTGGCTGAAGAGCAGGTGCCGTCCTGATCGCAGTAAGGCTGGTTTCACATTTGCGTTTTTTAGCGCTGGAAAAAAACGCATATGTGCGCATGCGTTTTTTCCCCTATATTTAACATGGGTGAGCATACCTGCGCGCTTGTAAGCGCATGTATGCGATTTTCATGCGCTGCGTTTTTTTGGGGTGTGCGTTTGTATTTTCCAGACGCAGCATGTTGCATTTTTTGGCCCTGCAAAAAAGCGCATGCGCACATATGCGCACGTTTTGCGCTAAAAATGGCCATTATAGCCTATGGATGCGCATATGTGCGCACTGGCATGCTCATGTATGCGTTTTTTTGCATATGCGTTTTTTTTTTTTAACCATGGAATTTAGGGGTTTGGGTTAGAGTTAGGGTTAGTTAAGGGGGTTTAGGGTTAGGGTTAGGGTCAGGGTCAGGGTTAGGGTTGGGGTTTGGGTCAGGGTTAGGGTTAAGTATGGTTTGGTTAAGGGTTAGGGTCAGGGTTAGGGTCAGGATTAGGGTTAAGTATGGTTTTGTTAAGGGTTAGGGTCAGGGTTAGGGTTAGGGTTAGGGTTAGGGTCAGGGTTAGGGTTAGGGTTGGGGTCAGGGTTAGGGTTAGGGTCAGGGTTAGGGTTAAGTATGGTTTTGTTAAGGGTTAGGGTCAGGGTCAGGATTAGGGTTAAGTATGGTTTTGTTAAGGGTTAGGGTCAGGGTTAGGGTTAGGGTTAGGGTTAGGGTCAGGGTTAGGGTTAGGGTTAGGGTCAGGGTTAGGGTTAGGGTCAGGGTTAGGGTTAAGTATGGTTTTGTTAAGGATTAGGGTCAGGGTTAGGGTCAGGATTAGGGTTAAGTATGGTTTTGTTAAGGGTTAGGGTCAGGGTTAGGGTTAGGGTTAGGGTCAGGGTTAGGGTCAGGATTAGGGTTAAGTATGGTTTGGTTAAGGGTTAGGGTCAGGGTTAGGGTTAGGGTTAGGGTTAGGGTCAGGGTTAGGGTTAAGTATGGTTTTGTTAAGGGTTAGGGTCAGGGTTAGGGTTAGGGTTAGGGTCAGGGTTAGGGTTAGGGTTAGGGTTAGGGTCAGGGTTAGGGTTAGGGTCAGGGTTAGGGTTAGGGTTAGGGTTAGTTAGGGTTTAGGGTTTGGGTTAGGGTTAAGTATGATTTGGTTAAGGGTTAGGGTCAGGGTTAGGGTTAGGGTTAGGGTCAGGGTTAGGGTTAGGGTTAGGGTCAGGGTTAGGGTTAGTAAAGTCATGGTTTGGGTAGTGTGAGGGGCCACCTAAAAATGTTGGAAAAAAACGCAAACGCGGTAAAAACGCACTAAAAACGCATACAAACGCATAAAAACGCTGCGTTTTTTTCATGCATGCTCATAAAAATGCTTGAAAAAAACGCAGCAGTTGTATGCTTATGTATGCGTTTTTTCAATGCGTTTTTTTGCGGGAAAAACGCGCTGCAAAAAAAAGCAAGTGTGAAACTAGCCTAAGTAGGCCACAATGAGGACCAATGGGTGCAGAGCAGGCTGGGATGAAGAGAAGTGTAGACTGTTTGTGAGACATTTGAAGTGAATTTACTTTCAGTTTCACTTCTAAACACATTCTGCCTTAGCAGCCCAATTTGTAAGCAGTTTGGGAGCGTGGTACATTATTTTAACAAAAATATCAAAACACTTTTGGCCTGGCCACTAAGACTAAGAAGTGTGTGACCATTTTCATCCATGCTGTGACCCAAAATGTGATGTTTGTTCACCATGCCCATGTATAAAATCCGCTTAGAAACAACATAGCCTGCCAGACTTGTGGTGTGTAGAACAACAGAAACCTTCACACAATTAAAAATTACCAGCAGACATATGTAAGGGCTTGCAGTGTGTAAAATATTTTGTGTGGTGTCCAGAATTAAGTCTAAAGGGCCTGTCACACTAATCGATATCGCTAGCAATATCGCTATAACGTCACCGATTTTGTGACGTTATAGCGATATTGCTAGCGATATCGCTATGTCTGATACTTACCTCCGACCGGCTCCCTTGGGCCATTTCTCGTCGTCAGCTTCCTGCTGGGCTTCCTGCTGTGGCGACGAGCGACGTGTGGAGCCGGGCGGGAGGATGCAGGATCGCCTAGTGTGACAGGTGAGTAGCGATCCACGTCCCCTGCGATGTCGCTGGTGAGATCTGCCTGTGTGGCAGCTCACTAGCGACCACTTAGCGATGCACCAGCGATCCTGACCGCGTCATATCGCTGGTCGGGATCGCTGGTACATCGCTAAGTGTGACAGTACCTTTAGTCTTCAATTTAGCACACTCAGACAGAGTCAGTGGTGGTTCAACCAACAAATGTGACATACAAACAGTCCAAGTGTGTTTTTTTTTGGCAATATGTTGTGTATGGGCGGTTAATAATAGTATGAAGCACATGATGATCCTTACATGTAAACTAAGTCATAGGTGATCACCTTCTAATTTAAACAACGTAATTTACACTTGCAAGGCTAATTTTTTTTTCAATTTGCTCCGGAAATTCACACATCGCTAAATATGGCAGCCTAGTTAGGCCAAAGCCCCAAAAATGTGAGACATCTGTATAGATATGGTTTTATACAGTACTGACTGTTAAATATGATATAACACAATTGTTAGCCCATGGAACAGTGCAAAACTTCACATTGTTAACACATGTCTGACAAGTAGCCATTGATTTAGCAAGGTAAATGTTTTTTTTTTACAAATGTAGGATCCCTAAAACAAAAGTGTGACAGACACGAAGCTAGTGAGCAACACAAAAATACTGCCACAGACACACACTGCATGTTTTTAACATTTTCACCAAGCATGGTTAATGATGAATTTGTATATTAAATAGAGGGATCAGACTCTAAACCTAGGACTAAATGTAATATATATGATGTGTTTCAAGAGACAAATGCACAAAATATTAAGCTGTGTGTTTTTGCTACACATGTAACCTTGCAAATCTAACTAACCATGTTAAATCTGGTCATATGAAAAAATTTTGGAATGTGATTGTTAAAAAGGAACATCTATGGGGTAACTTACCAAACTTTGCCTGCTTGGCTGGTGAATATGTGGCCCAACCAGGTCTGGGGTAGAGCTGTTCAACTACAGCAAACCAAGCACGTTCTATGGCCAGCATGTCATGGCATCCGTCAGATCGAGTGTCCCAAAATTCCGGATGTTGCTCCACCAGACGTATAAGCTGTTCTGTGTCCACACGTTGGGCCATAATTTTGTGAAAAATGACCAAACAACAAACTTCCAACCACTGTGAGAAGAGTCCAACTTCACATCACTCCAAAAACTGTCCAGACTGTGAGCCAACTTCTTTGCAGGCAATGTCTAGACACCTGGCTGGTATTGATACAATTGGTTTCAACTTTAACCCTATATTTTGGAAAACGCACACGGACAGCACACGGACGCCATCCGTGTGCGGTACGTGTTTACACGTACCCATTGACTTGTATGGGTCCGTGTCATCCGTGCTGTTGCACAAAAACGGACATGTCAGCGTATTTTGCACACGGACACACAGTTCGTGAAAACACGCTGACATCTGCATAGACACATTCATTAGAATGTGTCTACGTGTGTCAGTGTCTCCGGTACGTGAGAAAACTGTCACTACACGTACCGGAGCCACTGACGTGTGAAACTGGCCTAATATAAATATTTTGTATTATCTCATTATTGTTTCAAATTTTCTCTTCTCTGTGGGCGTGTGGTAGTTCTTATTGGTGTAAAGAGGCGCAGAGCAAGGATAACAAGAGTGCGGTTTAATTAACAATAATGAACTCCTCACTGGGAGATAACTGGAAGGGGGAAACAAGTTAAACAGTGTAATTATGGTTCAACGCAACAGTCTTTCAATCAACTTTAACTTATTGTGACTCTGCTATCCTTTAGTCGCTTGAAGTCCGATGGATGATGGAATACCAGCAGAGGCCGACATTGCGTCTTCAGGCTTCCCCGCCAAACACACAGTCTTGCTTCTGGCAGCACCGATTTTGCCTGACGAGCCCCTAGTCCACTGAACTGCAGAGCCAAAGTGTGAAGCTCTGCACAAGTCTCTGCATGTGCTCCACCGTGTACCTGCCGATAACTGGATGTACGCACCACGATGTTTCACTTGACGCTCATCCCTTGGTACACCCGCGGGTACCTGAATACTCGCACCATGCTGCTTCACTCGGCACCCGGGAGTCCTCATTGAACCCATCCCGAATCGCTGCTCTGCACTTCAACTCGTTCTACAGTGTGCAGCTAGTCCCTACTCTCTCTTCCCTCCAGCGGGAACTCTCTGTCTTTTCCTGCACTTGACTCTCTGTCTTCCCCAAGCTTTCCACACCCCTTCTCTCTAGGTCATGGGTCTTGTCCGGCTTCCATTTCCTTCCCCCCTGCAACACTGGATGTATCCTCGGCAGTTCCAGACCCGGTGTCTCATAGGTATCCACAGCCTGGTCTATTTCCTTACACAAACATCATTGGTTTCATGCAGTAATATCAGTAGAAAAATGGAAAGTAACACTGGTAGTTGACTGAAAGTAAGTGCAGGCCTGCCTGTCTAGGAACCCTAATTACAACCCACCAGATTGAGACCCAACTTGGAGTCTTCACATTTCAAAATATTATTGTCACACACCACTAAACTGGCATCAATTTCCACAAAGTAGAAACCGTTTAAAAGGCATCTGACACTCTTTCTACCTACAGGCAACCCACCAGATGGAGGCCCAACTTGGGCTCTCCACATTTTGAAAAAATGTTTGCAACAGCAGGCACAGAGCAACCACAGAGGTGACCGTAGAGAGCAATAATGCAAGATCAATGCATGATGCTAAAAACTACACCATCACCTAGCCTGACCAGTTTGCGTTTGGTCTAATATAGTGTTGCAGCATTGAGGCCAAATTAGCTGCTTCTAATTGTTTGTGCTAAAACTGTGTTTCAGTGGCAAATCAGAAGGCTAGTTTTCCAATTAAAAATTGTTAGACCTTATTTATTAGTGCAGCCACGAGGTCCAATTAGCAACTCCAAATCATTTGTGCTAAAATTGCTTCAGTGGCAAATCAGAAAGCCAGATTTTCACTTAAAAATCATTATGGCTAATATATTGGTGCAGCCATGATGCCCAATTAGCTACTCTAACTTGTTTGTGCTAAAACTGTGCTTTATGTGAGCACCCATAGAATCGGTGGGAGGGTGCTCACCATATCCCCTCTTGGAGAGCCGACATCATCATGTGTACTAGCTGGACCTGCGGTGATGTCATAATCATGTGATCATCACATGGTCCTGGGTAAATACCTGGACCTGAGAGAGAGTCTGGGTGGTGTGTTGGGAGACGAAGCAATCCCACATGGCTCCGGGAGGAGCAGAGAACATTGCCAGATGTCTGCAGGTGGAACCTGCAGAGAGAGGACTCTGATGAACTTTGTTTTGTTTTCCATTAAGCAAGGATGGCTCCTCTGTTTGTTTTCCTGAAGCCTGCCTTGGTATATGCTGACGTTAATAAACCAGCAGGTGTTTCACTATCAAAGTTTTCCTGTGTCTACCTGGAGGAGCAGCTATGCGTGTCAACCCCTCACACTGTGTTTCAGTGGCAAATCAGAAGGACAGATTTCCACATAAAAATCATTAGGCCTAATATAGTGTTGCAGGCACGGGCCCCAATTAGCTACTCCACATCGTTTGCACTGAAACTGTGTTTCAGTGGCAAATCAGAAGCCCATATATTCACTAAAAATCATTAGGCCTAATAAAGAAGCCACAATGCCAAATTAGCTACTCCAAGTCATTTGTGTTAAAGTTGTGTTTCAGTGGCAAATCAAGAAGGCCAAATTGACACGTAAAATTCATTAGGCCTAATATAGTGGTGCAGCCATGAGGCCCAAATAGCTACTCCAAATTGTTTGTGCTAAAGCTGTGTTTTATTGTCAAATCAGAAGGCCACATTTGAAAATACTGTGTTGAAAATAAAATGTGTTAATACCGTTGTCCTAAAATAATGCCATATTTTGTCATAATAATATTTTGTGCTGGCAATATTTTGGCCTATGCAGTAGTCCCGCACAACTGGCAGCAGTCATGGAGCGTTCCTATGTTGGTCCTAGATGCCTCGTCACAACCGGAGAACTACATAAGCCTAAAGCAGGAAAAGAGGAAGACTAACTGCCCCAGAGCAGACCCCAAAGGAAAGACAGCACCCCACATGTATTGAAGGTGAAACAAGATGAAAATACAAACAAAGGCAGAAAAATAGGCTGAGCAAATGATTGGGCCCGGCTAACTAAAAAGGACAGAAAAGGAAAGACACTGTCTGCAATCTGCCAAAAAAAACCTACAAAAATATTGTCCAACACTTCTGATAGCAAAATTAACCCTGAAGTCACTAGACTTCTAAACCTATATCAGCACTCTGAAATATTCTGAGACAGAGCAAAAAAGAGGCCAATCTAATAAGGGACAAAAAGCAGATTGGCAAATACTGATAAATAGGAGTGGAATTCCAGCATAGCCCCAGCAGGGGCAGGCTGATTACACAAAAAACTGAATTGACCAACAAGCGCAAGTGTGAACATTAGCAAAAAACAAACTTAACTTGAGAAGACTGGAAGAGAGCTGATGTCCAGGACTTGAGAGGCAGACTGAATCACCAGCACCCGGATAGGGCATCGGCTGTCTTATATCCAGTCTGATACTCCAGAGATCCAATTGTTATCTCCCTCATCAGGAGGCAGATCACTACCACTTAAACCAACAGCACTACCTCCTGTCACCACCAGAGGGAGAACAGAAGGGGAACTCTCAACTGGTGGAGCAGAAAATGAGTTCATGACATCACACTACCTATCTGCAGAGAGAGATTTCCAAATTTGCTTCCAGGCTGACCAACTCCTTCTCCATCTGTACTCTGGGTCCTGGACGGCACTTACCAAGTACAGGTAAAGGAACTGCACGACTGTGTCTGTCATCTTTCTCCTGCGTCTCGCACACAGCTCTGCTACATCCTGCACTGCACACCATCTACCAACTCTTTCATCTGCCCTGCGACTATGGCCCTACCTGTGCAGGACTTCTACATCTTAGCTGCACCACAACATCTGTCCCAGAGAAGCGACACTGCAGCGTGGGTCAATCTGATCAGAAACCACAGGTGGTGTCACGTATCATTCACCTATAAATGTTATTCACCCCTTTGCATTGACGCCCAGGGCCACGGAACGGGTCATCACCACCAACGTGACACATCCCTCTGAGACACCGGCCCTGTACCGATTAACCCCACTGCCCTGGCTGGCCACCCACACTCCATGTCAGATTCATCTTGGACTGGGGAATTCACAATTTGACTTGATAACCCAGGCATGGTATGATAGAAAGAGCTACATGGACTAATGTGAAGTGTGGCCTGCTGCATCATTCACTTTTGGTGGGGGTGAAGGACACAAGGAAAGGGGTTCTTCCTGACCAGGAGCCCACACTTGATGACTCAGTGCTTGCATTTTTTGAAACTTCAGAAGAGGAGGGCATATTTGCTGGAGTCTGTTTCAGCAATGTAAGCCAAAACCAGTTCCTGATGCTCCGGCTTTAAAAGCGGTTAACCTACTCCCAGAAAAGGTACCCTTCCAGGCATTCCGGCATTCCGGAGCCAGACCATGATGCAGGCTCAACACCTCCTGCCTTAGCTGCTATTGTGCTTTTGCCACTACCAGCAGATGCACCACCACCATCAGCACCAGCTGGCCCCCCCCACGCCCACGTCCGCGGCCTCTTCCACCAAACTTCAAAATGTTGCAGAACATGAACCCAAAATAAAATCAGATATATGGTACTGTATCAGAAGCGTACAGCTCTATACAGTCAAAGGATCATTGTCAATCTTCCTATATATACCATCAGTCACACAGAGACGCTCACTGGCTCAGTATGGATTAGACAAGAATAGAAAAAGTAGAAAAAGTGTACAGTATCATCAGATAGCAGGTATATATAGTACAGTTTAAACATTCTAAATCTCCTTAGATATTTCAGGAGGCAGACACAGACGCTCTCAGGCTCAGTATGGATTACAACACAATATAAAAAGCCGTAAAACGGTAATGGATCTGAAGAGTACAGCTGTACACAGTGTAGGGGTCATTGTTGTCAATCTCAGTATTTATTTCCACAGTCAGAAAATAACTCTCACTTGGTCAGTTTGGATTAGACCAGAATATAAAAAGCAGTAAATGGGTAATGTATCACAAGCGTAGAGCTGTATACACTAGTGTTGGTGTAATTTTTAAAAGTACGTCTAAATTGCAGGAGTAACCCACAAACTGTCATACGCTCAGGATGGATCACACCACAATATAACAAGAAGATCCGCAAGAAATAATCACACATGTGGGACAATGTTCCAGGTGTCAGTGATACACTTAGAGTGGTGGGTGGAGGAGGACTTCCTGGCAGAAAGGGTACAGTATCACCAGATACCAGGTATATATAGCATAGTTTAAACATTAAAAATGTACATCTATATATTCAGGACTAGTGTTGAGCCACCCCGCTAGTGTTCCAGTTCGTTTTGGTTCGTCGAACACGAGGCAAGTTCATCGAATGTTTGTCGAACGTTCGACAAACAACGTCGAATATCATTGAAAACAATGGCAGGCAAACACAAACACATACAAACACATAGAAAACAATTACAAAACACCTTAAAACATGTCCCAAAGCAGACAAAATGCTCAGAATACAAAAATAACATATGGAAAACGGCAGCTACATATAGAAAAGAGGTGGAGGAGTAAAAGGAGGAAGAGGAGACACAGATATAGGCATGTCATGCCCTTATGAAGTCAAGAAAGGCTGGAATAAAAATGTAAAATACCAAAAAACAGTAAAAATCTGAAATCGAAGATGATCATATACCGTCAGACTTCCCACCAAAAATTAGGCCAACTGCTGATCGGCGGCATTATTCCCATGAACCTCCGAACAGCATCTATGAAGGCAAAGTGTTTTGTTTCCGGGGGCAGTATGGTTGCAAAGCTGAACCTTAAAGGAATGTCCAGAAGGGCACCACTGTTGTGAGTTCATTCTCTGGTTCACCAGTTGTGAGTTCCCCTTCTGGACTCCCTCTGGTGGTGACGGGAGGTGGTGCGGCTGGTTTGATCGATGGAGATCTGCCACCTGAGAATGAGGATGACGATTGGATCTCAGGATTCTCAGATTGGATTTAAGACAGCCGACGCCCTATTCAGTTGCTGGTGATTCCTTCTGGCTTGTCAGCTCTTGGTTTTCAACTCTCTTCCAGTCCTCTAAAGCTAAGTTTTTCTGCTAATGTTCACACTTGATTTTGTTGGTCTATTCTGTTTTTTGTGTGGTCTGCCAGCCCCGGCTTGGGGATGAGCTGAATTTCCACTCGTATTTATCAGTATTTTGCCAATTGGCTTTTTGTCCCTTGCCAGTTCGGTGTTTTTTTGCTCTGTCTCAGAATATTTCAGAGTGCTGATATAGTGGGAGAAGTCTAGTGAATTCAGGGTTAATTTTGCTATCAGAAGTGTTGGACATTATTTTTGTAGGGTTTTTTCAGGTTGCAGACAGTGTCTTTCCTTTCCTGTCTAGTTAGTTTGGGCCCCAGCATTTGCTCAGCCTATTTTCCTGCCTGTGTTTGTGCCTTCATCTTGTTTCACCGTCAATACATGTATGGGGGCTATCTATTCCTTTGGGGTCTGCTCTGGGGCAGTTAGTTTTCCCTTTTCTTGCTTTAGGCTTATTTAGTCCTCTGGCCGTGACGAGGCGTCTAGGAACATCATTGGCACGCTCCATGGCTACTGCTAGTTGTGTGGTAAGATCAGGGATCTGCAATCTGCATAGTTACCAACCTCTCTGGTTTTCTGTGGCTTAGCTTGTTTTGCTTTTTTCTCCTCGGTGACCCATTCATAACACACCACCAGGAGTGGAGCCAGTGGCTTAATTCAACTCCACCCGGGAAACCTCAACCATGCCAGCTACAGAAAAGATTGACAGATTGCAAGCTTTGTTGATTCTGTGGGTGGTGGTGGATGTCTGTTTTTAGTTGTGCTAGCGATTTGTCAGCTTAATTCCATTAACGAACGAGACTCCGACATGCCCCCACGGTACGCGTCAAGCTTACTACAGGGACACGCGAGGCTCTGGCACGCGAGATCGATCAATAACAGGTCTGTCATGCCCTTACATGTCCGGGGCAGCATGCGCGCTACACTGAATGGTCCAGCGTGTGTCGCTTACAGGTGCAGATAACCCACTGAACCCCGTTAGTGATGGGGATCTGGGATTACAATTCTTCCCCGCAAACGAGGATTTCCCAGTAAGTGCAGGTCAACCGAAATTCTGGAATTAGGCCTAACCGGCATTCCAGAAAAAATGAAAAAATTAAGTGTCCAAACTACAGGTGCTGTAGCTTGCTTAACAGCTGGGCTCCTATGCTGAGTAGCACGCAGTTCTTACATAAACAGGCGGCATAGCTTGGTTCACTGGTGGGCTCCTCTGCTGAGTATCAGACAGTGCTACAAGGCCCAAAAGGATTTTCTGGACAAGATGCGGTAAAAAATAATTAAAAACACACACGGTGTAGCTCCTTGACAGGTGTACTACACCGCTTGCTACCACACACCGCTACTATGCCATGAAACAGTCTATTATAATTGAAAACCATTATTAATGTGAAAATGAAGTTACGCTTTTGGTGAACGGAACCTCGAACAGCTGAATTTTAAGCAAAGTGTTTGAGTTCAACGAACGGCTCGAACACCGCCCAAAACAGCTGGAATTTTAACTTGGCGAACAGGTCAACTTGTACACCGCTCATCTCTAATCAGGAGGCAGACTCAGACGTTCTCAGGCCCAGTATAGATTCGACAAGATTGTAGAAAGTTGAGAAAGGGTACAGTATCACCCGATAACAGGTATATAAGTAGCATAGTTTACACATTAAAAACCTATGTCTATATATCAGGAGGCAGACTCAGAGGGTCTTGGGCCCAGTATGGATTTGACGTGATTGTACATAGTTGAGAAAGGGTACAGTATCACCGGATAACAGGTATATATGTAGCATAGTGTACACCTGAAAAACCTATGTCTATATATCAGGAAGCAGACTCAGAGGGTCTCGGGCCCAGTATGGATTTGACGTGATTGTATAAAGTTGATAAAGGGTACAGTATCACCAGATAACAGGTATATATAGCATAGTTTAAACATTAAAAACCTATGTCTATATATCAGGAGGCAGACTCAGAGGGTCTCAGGCCCAGTATGGATTTGTTGTGATTGTACAAAGTTGAGAAAGGGTACAGTATCACCGGATAACAGGTATATATAGCATAGTTTAAATATTAAAAATCTATGTCTATATATCAGGAGGCAGACTCAGAGGGTCTCAGGCCCAGTATGGATTTGACGTGATTGTAAAAAGTTGAGAAAGGGTACAGTATCACTGGATAACAGGTACAGTATATATATGTAACATAGTGAACACCTGAAAAACCTATGTCTATATATCAGGAGACAGACTTAGAGGGTCTCAGGCTCAGTATGGATTTGACGTGATTGTACAAAGTTGAGAAAGGGTACAGAATCACCGGATAACAGGTATATATAGCATAGTTTAAACATTAAAAACCTATGTCTATATATCAGGAGGCAGACTCAGACGGTCTCAGGCCCAGTTTGGATTCAACGTGATTGTAGAAAGTTGAGAAAGGGTACATACAGTATCACTGGATAGCAGGTATATATAGCATAGTTTAAACATTAAAAATCTGCGTGTATATTTCCGGAGTCCGACAAAGACACTCACAGCCTCAGTATGGATTAGACAAGAATCTAAAAAGTAGAAGGGTTATGTATTCGAAGCGTACACCAGTATACACTGTTGGGGTATTTTTCAATCTTCATATATATTTCTGTCTCAGTAAGACAGTCCAGACTCTCCGCAAGAGGAAACGAGATGGATACAAGTACAGATGGAAAGTCGAGTGATTGCAGAAATTTTGGAATTACTAATCACGGTAAAAACTCCCGGGAGAATTCTCTGAGGCGATGCTGACCCTCAATTACTTTGTCTGTGGAGACAGCGAAAACAGTTCTTGTGAAGAAAGGTTTGCTGCATCGCAGTACCGTGGAATCCATCACCATTACTCATCTCCATCAAACTGTGATCACAGGGACAGATGGAGACATTGTCCTCAATGCCTATCATGATCTGTCAGGTAACTTTGGAGTGCAAAAGACTGAAGCCACAGGCTGTAGGCGATTCTATTGGATTGGCATGAGAAGACACATTTAAAACTGTGGGCAGGAATGTCACACGTCTGTGAGTCGGAAAACCGTGAAAGCTGATGATAAACCACCACTGCATCTCATTGTGAGTCGACGTCCATAACAAATGGAAGCCATTGATCATCTGAAGATAGAGCCCAGCAGGACAGGGCACAGCTACGTCTTAACCATCTTCTATCATTTCACCAAATTTGTATTGGCAGTCCCAGTGAAGTATTTAACAGGCCAGACTACACAGTGGTGGAGCAGGGAGAGGTAAGTATTTCAAGTGCTGGTGCCTTGAGCAAGCAGGGGGGCTCACTCACTCGTGGGAGGCGGTACTGGCACAGGGCCCCTCATAGTACGCCGGTGTGTCTGACGGTGGGTGCGCATCCCCACCGTCAGAGACTCTTGATTCTACTATGAGGGACCTTGTGCCAGTGCCGTTGCCAAAGAGTGTGCCCACCCACCTGTCCAGGGCAACGGCACTCGCACGGGTGCGTGCGCCAGGTGGTGATCCCGGCCCTGTGGGGGGAGGCAGCCCAGTTAGGGAGGTGGAAAAAATGGCATATGTTGATGTTGGACATTCAGCAGCTGCAAATGGAGTAATTGGAGAAGTCAGCGGAAGAGGAGGAAAAAAGCAAGCCATTTTTCTGGCAACCTACGTGTCAGCAGGGGAAGGTGGGACAAAATCCTTTGAAACCCATGCATGGTTCATTTTAATGAAGGTTAGATCATCAACATTTTGGGTCGACAGACAGGTCCTTTTTTCTGTCAGGATTGATCCAGCAGCACTGAAGACTCGTTCAGATAACACACTAGCAGCAGGGCAAGCGAGCTCCTATAAGGCATATTGTGTCAATTCAGGCCAGGTGTCAAGTTTACTGGCCCAATAGTCAAAGGGGAATGACCGGTGAGGGAGAGCATCGATATGGGAGGAGAAGTAGTTTCTTACCATAGTTGACAACTGCTGTCTCCTGTCACTTTCGATCGATGCAGTATTACCAGTTGTGTGAGCGGTACTTGAAAAATCAGTCCACAACATGGTCATGAAACCCCTGTGTCCAACGCCACTTCGACTGTGTGCACCATGAACACCTCTTCCATGTTGCCCCCTATGGCTCGTTGGAAAAACATCACCGCTGCTGTGTGCTGGGAATGCCTCAAACAAACGGTTTACCAGAGTTGCTTGTTTGTTAGCCAGTATTAGCTCTAGGTTCTCCTGTGGCATGATGTTTTGGAACTTGCCTTTATAGCGTGGATCCAGGAAGCTGGCCAACGAGTAGTCGTCATCGTTCATCATTTTGGCAATGCGGGGGTCCCTTTTTAGGATCTGCAAGGCATAATCAGACATGTAGGCCAATGTTTCAGGTGTCAATGATGCACTGCGAGTGCTGGGTGGAGGAGCACTTTCTGGCAAATCAACATCCCTCCAGTCACGCACAAACCCTGTACCTGACCTTGCCACACCAACATTTTTTGTTGCCCCACGAGAAGCATCCTCCCCAAAATAATCATCCCCATCATCCTCCTCCTCTTCCTCTTCTTCCTCCACCTCGTCCACGAGACTTCCCTGAGCAGACAATGGCTGACTGTCATCAAGGCTTCCCTCCTCCTCTTCCTCCTCGGCTGCAGACGCCTGCTCCTTAATGTGCATCAAAGCTTGCATGAGCAGACGCATAAGTGGGATGCTCATGCTTATGATGGCGTCGTCTGCGCTTACCAGCCATGTGCATTCCTCAAAACACTGAAGGACTTTACAGAGGTCTTTCAGCTTCGACCACTGCACACCAGACAACTCCATGTCTGCCTGAAAACTGCCTGCCCGTGTATCCTCCCACAAATGCATTACAGCCTGCCTCTGTTCGCACAGCCTCTGAACCATGTGCAGGGTGGAGTTCCACCTTGCTGCAACGTCGATAATTAGGCGGTGCTTGGGAAGGTGGAGCAATCTCTGCAGCTTCTGCATGCGACTGGAGTGTACGGGCGACCGGCGGATGTCCGAGCAAAGTCTTACACCTTATGGAGCAGGGGTGTTAACTCCGGATAATTATTGAGGAAGCACTGCACCACCAGGTTCAAGTTGTGAGCCAGGCAAGGTATGTGTCTGAGTTTTGAAAGGGCTATGGCTGCCACGAAATTCCAGCCGTTATCACTAACTACCTTGCCTGCCTCAAGATGTAGACTGCACAGCCATGACTCAGTTTGTTGCTGCAAGTAGTCGGCCAGTACCTCCGTGGTGTGTCTGTTGTCACCCAAACACATCATCTTCAACACAGCCTGCTGACGCTTACCACTAGCTGTTCGATAGTGGGACACCTCATGTGCAACACTGGCAGCTGCGGATGGAGTGCTCGTACAACTGCACTCTGTGGATGAGCTTTCGCTTCTGGAGGAGGAGGAGGGTCAAACAGCAACAGCCAACTGTTTCCTATACCGTTGGCTAGGCAGCACTGTCCTGCCGCCGTTGTCCCCTGTGGACCCTGCATCCACCACATTAACCCGGTGCACAGTGATGGACACGTAACGGCCCTGGCCATGCCTACTGGACCATGCATCTGTTGTGAGGTGCACCTTTCCACTCACTGATTGCTTGAGTGCATGGACAATGCGGTCTTTCACATGCATGTGGTGGGCTGGGATGGCTTTTCTTGAAAAGAAGTACTGACTGGGTAGGTCATAACGTGGTACTGCATAGGCCATGAGCTTGCTGAAAGCTTTGCTTTCAACCAACCGGTAGGGCATCATCTCTAACGTGATTAGTTTGGCAATGTGGGCATTCAAAGCCAGTGTACGCGGATGAGAGGATGAGTACTTTCTTGTTCTACTCAGAGTCTCTGGTAGGGTGAGCTGGACTTGAGAGCTGCATATTGTGGAACTAGCGGGGGACATGGCAGACTGAGAGAGGGTTGGTGATGGTGTTGGTGGTGTTGCTGATGGCCTAGATTCAGTCTTTCGTAGCAATAACATTGTGATTCCATGACTGCTTTGCCCTTGCGACGACACCTCAACATTTGCTGCTGGTGGTGTGCTAACCGGTGGGCTTACAGTGGGGGAAGCGATGTAGCGTTGCTGACTACCTTCATTCGGAGCAGGTGCACATGTGGTACGTGAGGTTTAGTAGTCCGTCCACGCTTGCAAGTGCATGGTGGTTAAATGTCTAAGCATGCAACTGGTATTCAAATTTCTCAGATTTTTCCCTCGGCTAAAGGTCTTTGTGCACTTCTTACAGATAACTTTTGCCTGATCATTAGGATTTTGTTCAAAAAAGTGCCACACTGCACTCTTCCTACTATGGAAGACATTTTGAGACCTTGCACGCTGTGCTAATTTGACCGTCTGGCAAAGCTGTCCTGCAACTCTTGGTTTTTGTAACACATGTTTGGACTGCTACGGTAAAGCCAGATAACAGCTGTTGCGATGTTGTTGCCTGCTGCGGATCCTCCTCCTCCTCTTCTGAGCTATTTCCAGCGGCACCCTCTTCCCCCAATGGATGCCAATCCGGGTCAACAACTGGGTCATCCATCACCTCCTCTTCAATTTCATGTGCACCTTCCTCTGTGTCACCGTGTAAGGTGGTATAGTATGCGGGAAGGGGCACCTGAGTTTCATCAGGGTT